>NC_057831.1:60090000-60798759 GCF_910594005.1 Cervus elaphus | reverse complement strand
TTTGCTCTGACCAGTGCGTTCTCTTGGTAAAACTCTATTATCCTTTGCCCTGCTTCATTCTGTTAATCATGCTCATTTCTACTCACTTTTCTTTGAGATTCAATGATAGTAAGTGAAGCAGAAAGCTGTTTGTCTGGAATGGGACTGGTATTTATTCAGTGCTCATATATGCCAGATTTTTAGTGACTTAGTACATAGTAAATTAAAATAATTTTAGGAGGTAAACTTTTTCCTCAATTTATAGATGAGAATGCTGAAATTTTCTTTTTCCTCTTAAACTTTTTTCTCCTTTCCATACTCTCTTCCTTACCTTTGCTTTTTACTTCCCCATTTATATATTTATCTGCTATCTCTCAGGGAGTCAGAGAATAGTTTGCTGGTTTACTTACAGAAACAGGTGTAAATCAAAATAAAACAAATGCTTGTATTTTATAGACATACATATACACATATGTGTGTACATACCCTGCTTATTTAACTTCTATGCAGAGCACATCATGAAAAATGCTGGGCTGGAAGAAGCACAAGTTGGAATCAAGATTGCCGGGAGAAATATCAATAACCTCAGATATGCAGATGACACCACCCTTATGGCAGAAAGTGAAGAGGAACTAAAAAGCCTCTTGATGAAAGTGAAAGAGGAGAGTGAAAAAGTTGGCTTAAAACTCAACATCCAGAAAACTAAGATCATGGCATCTGGTCCCATCACTTCATGGAAATAGATGGGGAAACAGTGGAAACAGTGTCAGACTTTATATTTGGGGGCGCCAAGATCATTGCAGATGGTGATTGCAGCCATGAAATTAAAAGACACTTACTCCTTGGAAGGAAAGTTATGACCGACCTAGACAGCATATTAAAAAGCAGAGACATTACTTTGCCAACAAAGGCCTGTCTGGTCAAGGCTATGGTTTTTCCAGTGGTCATGTATGGATGTGAGAGTTGGACTGTGAAGAAAGCTGAGCGCCGAAGAATTGATGCTTTTGAACTGTGGTGTTGGAGAAGACTCTCAAGTGTCCCTTGGACTGCAAGGAGATCCAACCAGTCCATCCTCAAGGAGATCAGTCCTGGGTGTTCATTGGAAGGACTGATGCTGAAGCTGAAACTCCAATACTTTGGTCACCTCATGCGAAGAGCTGACTCATTGGAAAAGAACCTGATACTGGGAGGGATTGGGGGCAGGAGGAGAAGGGGACGACAGAGGATGAGATGGTTGGATGGCATCACCGACTCGACGGACATGAGTTTGAGTAAACTCCAGGAGTTCGTGATGGACAGGGAGGCCTGGCGTGCTGCGATTCATGGGGTCACAAAGAGTCAGACATGACTGAGCGACTGAACGGAATGGATATACATATCTCTATGTATACAGTAATGAAGGGAATCTTAATAAAGAGAAATTGATAATGGAAGATATTGAGAGTTTGATTCAGATGAACAGACTAATGCATGACACATATTAAGCTCTTAAAGAGCTGTAAATTTGTCTCTAAGCTTCATCTATTATATAGAAAATTAAGCTTCATCTAAAATATAGAAGCAATCTAATAGGGGTTTTGCATATTTAGAATAAAAGCAAAATAGATAATAAAAATACCATTATTTTTCCTGATACTTAACTGAAGAGAGAACAGAATTAAAACCATTTTGCTCCCTTCCCTTCTCTAAAGCCACCCACCAAAGAAGAATAAAACACATGTAAAATCTGTCTTAAATGAAACAAGGAGATGTTTGCAACCATAAAACACCATATAAGAAGAGGAGTAAATGACTTAAAGAGGTCAAAACTAAGGTCAAAACTAAGCAATCAGGACAATTCCACTTTCCTGGCCAAACTCCAGAAAGACAGAAATTGCAGGCACAATTTAAATAGCAGAGTGGAGGAGAAATTGAAAGAGAACTGTTCAAAACTCTGTCTCACAGCAGTCAGATCTTCACCCCACTCACGACGAGTGGGATTGGTGACCTGTCCTCCCTGAACCGGAAGTGGTAGGAAGTAATCTGTAGAGAAACTGAGACAGAGACCCTTGCCTTGGGAATAGAGGGTGTGGGAGAAATAGGAGGTAAGGGTGCCTTAGTGAGTGCAGGGTCTGGGGCTCAGGACACCCAGAACCCAGCGTTTGTTCATTCAGCAGAAGACTGAAGGACCCTTTCCTGGAAAACTGAACCACTCCAGGAAAGAATTCCATAGATATTGACCAGGGGAAAAAGCATTCAGTTCATAACATCGCAGTGAAATCACTGATCTACACGCTCGTGTGCGCTCAGCTTCTCGGTCGTGTCCAGCTCTCTATGACCTCATGGACTGTAGCCTGCCAGGCTACTTCTGTGCCATTGATTTTTTATTGCCTCAGTTACAACTATGATCACTAAACTTTTGAGCATGAAAGATAAAGAAAGACAAATAGAAACTAAAGCAACATTTAATTCAGAACAGAGACAACATGGGTTAAAATAGAAATATTAACCATATGTGTGCATATATATAATTTCATATAATATTATTCATGCATAATATTAGAAAGATATTTTTCAAAGACATTACATTCTTTTTAAAAAAGATCAAGGTCACATTAAAGAAAGAATATTCAAAGAACAAAAAATAGAGATAAAATCATATCAAAAAATAGAAATTTCAAAAAAAAAGAAATTTCAATAGAATGAACAAAAGATGTTGGGAAAAGCTAATAATTTACTTTTTAATATTTCTATATAAAATCGAAGAGAAAGGATAAATGGAGGTCTATAAGGTAATCTATAAGGTCCAGCTGCAGAAAGAAAAGATAGAAAACATTTGCAGAGGAGATAAACACTATTTCTCTGATCTAGGTGGACATGACTCTCCAGGATATAATCCAAGGAAGCAAAAGTTTCTCCCTGAGACATATCATCATGAAATCTCAAAACATCAAGGACAAAGAAAACATTATAAAAAATTTTCAGAGCAAATAAACAGATCATATATAAGAATGATATATTGGAATTGCAAGAGATTTCTCAAAGGCAACTATTGAAGCAAGAAAACAAAAAGGAAATTATTTCAGCAAATATCTTCCTGCTGGAGAACTCCATGGACAAAGGAGCCTGGTGGGTTACAGTGCGTGGGGCTGCAAAGAGCTGGACATGACTAAGCAACTAAGACTTTCACTTTTTCACCTTTTTTCTCCCTTCTGAAGTTTTACACAATCATATATCATTAGTCAAAATTGTGGGTAGAACTGTGACATCTTCAAATTTTCAGTCTCTTAAAAGGTACTTTCCATACAAATTTTCTTAAGCAGTTCCCAGAGGATATTTTCTAGCAAAAATGAGTTAAGGAACTAAAATAGGAAAGACTCTTTAAAGCAGAGAGTTAGAGGGAATCCCCTAGCAACCTATTCTATAGGAGTACAACTCTTCAGAATGAACATGAAGTTGGAGGGTTCCTAGAAAGATAGTTTTTTCAGAAATAGCAATAAATTAAATTACATGACAGATTTGACTAAATGGAAAATTATATGGACTGATGTTATATAGACTCAGTAGGGAGCATGGTAAGTCTCAGATGCAAACATCCCAATGTTGACCTGTCATGCCCTAAACATTTAATTGATATACTAGTTATCATCAGTTGCATACTGAAAATCAAGTTCTTCTTTCTTAAACAGGCTGAGCAGCATAGAATGTGAGGTGGAAAACATTACTTCTCCCCACTTATTATCATTATGAAAGACAGCTTCTTTCCATGGAAATTATGAAATTGCACAATGAGATGAGTGAAAAAATTGTATTTAACTATTTTATATAACGAAGAAGTTTTCATTTCTAAATGAACAGCCTTCCATTTCAGGCTCACATTTGTCACTTTCCATAAATGCTGGCAGAAAGCAAACTGCTTAGGGCTCTTTCAGGAAACAGCTTGCGATTTTTTCCTAAATGTTTATTAAACCATTTCCATGAGCCTGGTATCTAGTGGTATTTTTTCTGAGCTCTCAGAAGCCTGTCGCTATCTGGGTCACTGCTCCTCTCTGGACTCTCTGCCTCTTGACCATATGCTTAGAGAGTACCTCCCACAAGCTCGTGCTGAGGAGGACGTGCTCTGGAGCTGGCTGGTGCTGTTGCACTGATAGAGCAGATCAAGAAAAATCACACAGGTTCCCAGGCCGTGTATTTTTAATTCAAGTTACACCCTTTTGCTAATTGTACCAGAAACTATTCCCATGAAGGTATCAAACTGTGGTCTTCATTACAATCCAAAGAAGTTTAAAATCATCTTAGTAATTATTTTCCAGTGTCTACCTCTGTGTTAATCCCTTACATCTTCTTATTCCCTAAATAATTGAATATATCATTAGGGCTTCCCATGCGGCTTGGTGGTAAAGAATCCTCCTGCCAATGCAGGAGACACAAGAGACATGGGTTCGATCCCTGGGTTGGGAAGATTCCCTGGAGAAGGAAGTATGAACCCATTCCAGTATTCTTGCCTGGAGAATCTCATGGTCAGGAGAGCCTGGCAGGCTACAGTCCATGGGGTCACAAAGAGTCAGACACAGCTGAGCACATGCACACAAGGATTTTTTAAATGAGATTGATTTCATGAATGGATAAGGAAGCTGTGGTATATATACGCCATGGAATATTACTCAGCCGTTAAAAAGAATTCATTTGAATCAGTTCTAATGAGATGGATGAAACTGGAGCCCATTATACAGAGTGAAGTAAGCCAGAAAGATAAAGAACATTACAGCATACCAACACATATACATGGAATTTAGAAAGATGGTAACGATAACCCTATATGCAAAACAGAAAAAGAGACACAGAAGTACAGAACAGACTTTTGAACTCTGTGGGAGAAGGTGAGGGTGGGATGTTTCAAAAGAACAGCATGTATATTATCTAGGGTGAAACAGATCACCAGCCCAGGTGGGATGCATGAGAGAAGTGCTCCGGCCTGGTGCACTGGGAAGACCCAGAGGAATCGGGTGGAGAGGGAGGTGGGAGGGGGGATCGGGATGGGGAATACATGTAAATCCATGGCTGATTCATGTCAATGTATGACAAAACCCACTGAAATGTAGTGAAGTAATTAGCCTCCAACTAATAAAAAAAAATAAAATAAAACAAAAAAAAGAAGGGAAAAAATGAGATTTATTTCAAGCATATGGAAATCAAAGATGCGAATTAAAAGTGAAGATAAGATGTCTCTGTCTTAAACAATTTTTGAAGATTCTTCCAAATGGATTATTATGTCCCCTACAAAAAGACCCCTGAGTTCATCTGATTTTGTACCAAATGGTCTGCATGCCTAGAATGGATGACATTTAAGCCATATTTAAGTTACCTCATAGACTGGGATTAAATTTGACTTTAAAAATGCAAAATTCTTATGGTTCATATTTGGGTCTCACAAAAATAGTGTAAGAAAAAAGTTGAGATTTTACTTCTACTTTAGGAACTATTTCAAGAAATCTCTGCATCAGTAAGCCAAAGGAAAATTAGAACTTGCTACATTAATGCAAATTAGTATTTGCTGAGCATTTCCTGATATTCAACATTTTTCTCTTATGTTTATCCCTAGCTTAGGGAAAAGCAGACTAAAGACAGTAGATAAGATGAATCACATCGCAGCCCAACCAGAGCACTAGAATCTGCTATAACCTATCTGCCATTGGTGAGATGCGCAAGCTTGCAACAAATATACTCTGAAGCCCACTTTGGAAAATTTAGGAAAATCAACATTCGCACAACTAACCTCATCCAAGTGAAGTCCTGAAATCAAAGTTAACTTTAGGCAACGTCCGTTAAACGTGTATGTTTATTTTAAAACAGGAGTGAAAATCTACAACATTTCCCCTGAAATCAGACAAAAGACTAAATGGTTGCTAGAACTTTTCAAATAACTTTCAAGTACATTTTTAAAGCCTCAAGTCTCTTACAATAAACATTTCCATCTCATGGAACAAATTTTTCAACTTCTTTATAATTTTTCTACCTTAGGCATAAGCTAACATTTAGCAAGGACTCCAAAGAAAAATAAGGTCCCTTTATTATCCAAAGACTCATTCTTAACATCAGAATACATACCACTGGGGAGTGGAGTGGGGTGGGGAGAACAGTAAAGCAATCCTGTCATGTAGGAAGATGTGTCATCTTATTTTGTGGAAACCTGGAGTTTCCAATTATAATCTGCGTGACAGTTGGATGAAACAGTATTTTTGGACCCTCAAAGTTTATTCTTGTCTACCTTTTGTCCGTGTCCACTAAGAGTTAAGATGCCTTTTGAACCCTGGAATTATCTTTAAAATATTTGTCCACGGCAAAGGCTTTACCCCGGACAGACTGCATTATTCACAAAGGTCTAGTTTTGACATATGGTTCTCCGCATGAGTTCAGCTGCTGGCTGACTCTCCATCTGTGAGCTTTACTGCCAGCTAGAATCAATATCATTTTGTAGTAGGGGCACCGCTATTATTCTTTTGTAGAAACAGACATTTGTCTCTGGCTTCCGAAGTCATCCGTGGTCTGTACCACACATTTAGATGCTTAATCAAAAAGCAGTATCTTATATTCCTTCACATGTCTGTATATTTGATCCCCCAAAGAAATTCACTAAGTCAGGAACTATGCGTTACATGTTTTTGAATGTATCATAGTTTTACAATAGTACTAGATACACTGGTGGGGCTTCCTTGTGGCTCAGTGGTAGGGAATCCTCCTGCCAATGCAGGACTCAAGGGCTCGATCCCTGGGTCAGGAAGATCACCGGAAGCAGGAAGTGGCTACCCACTCAGTATTCTTGCCTGGGAAATCTCATGAACAGAGGAGACTGGTGGGCTACAGTCCATGGGGTTGCAAAAGAATCACAGACAACTTAGCAACTAAACAACAAGTTATAATAGTAAGTGCTTACCAACTGTTGAATTGAAAACTGTATATAGACACTAGCTACAAAATGTGTTTTACATTCTGTTTCTATAATTTAATGGGAAAACCCATAGTAAAATATGAATATTTATGAGTTGCACAACCTTAAGTTTTTTCAGGGTATTAAATCTTTGGGAAGCCTAAGCAGAAAGTGGTAACAGCTTAGTGGCATCAGAAGTTAAAGTAAGTATATCCCAGAGAAAGGCGGATGCATACTGTCCTCAGTGCCACCGCAGGAGAGGTGGGAGATAAATATAGAAACCTCCAGGCCATCTCACTCCTTTTTTTTTTTTTAAACTTAGTAAGAGACTCATTGCAAACTGAGGTCCCCTCTAAGGAAATTGAACCAGACAGCTGAGAGAGCAGAATGTAAATAACTCACAGACCTAATGAAGCAAAGAAAACCATGGCAGAATTGATTACCTAAGATGTAGTCTATGCAGTTATCAGAACAGAAAAACAAAATAATAAGAAGAAAAACAAAGTAGGGCAAGACAGGAAAGTTATTCTTGACTAGGAATAAATTATGTTTTCACAATTGTATGCAAGATCTTTTTTCTTGCTTTTTGATTCTTCATTGCAATTGTCTTTTCTTGTTTCATTTTTGTAATGGCTTCTTTGAATTTTCTAAGAGTATTACTTATGTTTCTTTCTTCTTTCTGTTTTTCCCATGCTCTGTCAATGTTGCCTCCTATTCACTCTAATCTTCATCTTTCATGATAGAGATTTTCTTGGATGATTCATGGATTTCTGTTCCTATTTAAAGTCAAGCAGGCAAAAGCTCACTGAGTGTTTTGTGCACATAGAGAGGAAAATCAGATAGCTAAGTGTAGGACTTCTTTAAAAGTCATTCTTCAATGCTATTATCTGCATGCTAATCTTTTCTCCCAGCCTCCCCATTTCTCCACAGACAAATCTCACAGTCCCTCCCAGGACTGATGCCAGAACTGTCTGAACCAAATGGATAAAGGGGCAGAGCTCTTCCCAGTCAAGATTCAAATTTTCACAGAGTCTGCTGTCTTCACTATGGCAACTCACCCCGATCAACTCTACTTGGAACCTGGACCACAGAGGTTATGAGGATTTACTTTTCATTGAGTAACAGTCCCCTCTCCTTCAGGGTGAGGAGGATAATTCCCTTGGACAGATATTTGGACATCTTCTTGGTTCTTATACAATTGATGTTACACTAGAAAAATTCATAACAGAATCAAAGCATTATGCATTTACTGATTTCTCAGTTTAGTAGTTACTTTCTTTTTTTTACTTGTTTACTTAGTTATTTGATCTCTCACTACCACTTTAAATTTTATACATTGATATTTCCCCCACCCTAAGGTGAAAGTTTGCAGTTGACCTCCATACACCCTGGGATTACTTTCAGACTCATAGTTCCCTTTAACTCATAAACAGACTCAGATTGTAACCAGTATGCTCAATCCTAAGAAGTCTTCAAGCCCTATATTTAATTCAGAAATCTTTTCTTCTTTTTTCCTCTCTCTTCTTTAGAAAATAGAAGCTTCTAGTGCAGGAATAAGTATGCGTTCAGTTTTCCTTTTATCCATGCCACCTTTTTATTCTCTTTCCAGCTTGCTTAGGTTAGTTTTTATCCTCTCATGTTAAAGATTGAGGAAAGGGCGCATTTTCATAAAGGATGTCATTACTCTGTGAATTGGGGTGCTCCAGATTACAGATGCATAAGGCTCACACTCTCTGGGACACCTCTCTGGAAATCTGGGAAATTCTCACATGTTAACGAAGTTCAGCTCCTTAACATGGGAAATGTGTTTTACTTTAAATGACACAGGCATCACCCCTCAAACTCTGATTCTTATCTCACAGAGACATCACTCTTGAGATCCACTTGCCCTTAAGCAGAAGACTTCTTGGGACAGAATTAAACAGCCCTGAACTAGCTTTCTCACTTTGCCCATACAAATCCATGAATAACATGGTAATCTATATTCTGCTGCCTTGGGTCATTTTATCTTCTTCAGTCGAGAATCAGACATCAGCCATTTCTGTTCCCCAGATAGGCAACACATTTCAGTGTCTCTAAGTGGTCCAGGAAAACCCTCATTACTGAGCTTAAAGGAAAGAAGAAGAAGAACATGCAAAAACTCTCTCAAGAAGCTGGTAGAAAAATGTTTATTCCCCACTCTTCAAACAAATAAGTGAATTGATGAAGGGACAAATTCCTCCCTATTGCTCTTATAAATAATGCCTTTTGTGATCTTGAATCTAGCTATGAAATTTCACATTTACCATATAGTTGTGTCCTATTAGAAACTTGGATGTAAAAATACTCTGTTCTACAAACTCTTTATGCTCTATCAGCAGAGGTACTTGATGCCACTACTTCTGGAGCACACCTGCATTTTGATATATTTATCACCATCTTCCGCTGAGTCTCCTCATAGCCTCATGGACAATGAGATAAAGAATGAAACAAATGAATGAACAGCTGGATGCGTGGATGGTTGAATGGATTATAATGAATAATATGTGACAAAAGTCACTACTGGAAATCTGCTGACACCCTTAAAAATCTAGTCCCCTCATCTAGTCCCCTCATAGCACATGAATTGAGCTGGATCTACTGTTTCAGTACTATTTATTTAGTATATAAATAAAATATTTATTTGTTTAACTTCCCTTCTCCACTCAAATTTTATGTTACTCCGTCCTCAACTAGTCAAATAACAGAATAAGACTCCCAGTAGCATGCTTACTGATAAAATACATTTAAGTCCATTAAGAACAAAATACTGAATGCCGAAAATTCAATCAAATTGGAAAAATTTGGAAATTTTTCATTCAGTCAAATATGGAAAAAGAAAGATCTTTGGTCAGAGGCTTTGGGGTATTCCAATGTGCTCCCCCTTCCTCTTTCTTTCTGGTTCCAAGAGTAGTGAGGAGACGATATCTGAGACTCAAGTTATGTGGTTTTCTAAACATCATTCTCAGTTATGGAAAAAAGTACATTTTATAGATTCATCTTAAAGGATAATTTATTAAAGAAGAGACGTTGTCTTAAACTCTTGGGATACAAAGATGAAGGATACACACTACAGGACAAGCCTTAATAATGGCATGGAAAGAGTGAAGTGGGACCACTAAAAATAAATAAAAATAAATAACTCCCTCTCTCCCCAAAAGAAATAGCGCAGACTTCATAGAGGAAGTCATATTTTATCTAAAATTTAGAAGAACAAGAATTCAAATAGGGGTTTGGAGAAAGCGAAAAAAGAAAAAAGAGAGAGAAGAGCATTGCAGGGAAGTAAATACCATGAGCAAAAGCGTGGACATGTGAACTAAAAGCTGGGCATTTCTGCTAATACCGCTAAAGGGGACACGTGCTCAGTTGTATCTGACTCTTTGTGACCCTGTGAACTGTGGCCCACCCGGCTCCTCTGTCTGTGGGATTTTTCAAGCAAGAATACTGGAGCGGGTGCCATTTCCTTGTCCAGGAGATCTTCCCAGACCAGGGATCGAACCTGTGTCTCCTGCGTTGGCAGGCAAATTATTTAACACTGCTCCCCCTGGGAAGCCCTATTGGGAATGCTGGGGATAGCAGTCTTAAATTAGGTTATAAGATTGTAAAAGTTCTTTTATGTTGCTTTAAGACATTTACCTGTCTCCTGTAAGTGGTCCAGAGACAACAGAAGCTGTTTTCGTTTGTTTAAAATATTTATTTGTTTAACTGTGTCGAATCTTGGTTGTAGCATGTGGGATCCTTGATTTTCCTTGTGGCATGCCAGATCTTGAGTTGCAGCATGTGGAGTCTACTTCCCTGACAGGGTAGGGAACACAGGCCCCCTGCGCTGAGACCATGGGGTCTTAGTCACTGAACCAGCATGGAAGTCCCAGGAATAGAAGTTTTAAGGGAAGAAACAATAAGATCAAAAGTCTCATTCTGAAAACCAACTCTGAAAAGAATGGGAAGGGTGTATCGGGACCAGGAGTAACAGTGCCTGGAACCATTTATTCAATTATAGAATCCTCATTTATAAAATTTATTCATAAAATACTTAGCATCATTATAAGCCAGGTCCCAGCCTAGGAGCTAGAGATAAAGGGAGAAAGGAGGCCTCATGAACACTTCGTGGGAGATAAACAGAGTGATCTAATAGAGGTAACGCCAGCAAGTGGGAAGTGCTCCTTTAGATTAGATAATCGGCGAAAATGTTTCTCGGGATGTGATCTCCGAACCACTGGCCTCTGAATCACCCGGGAACCTTGTGTCAATGCAAATTCCCAGAGCCCAGACTCATACTCAATGAATCAGAATTTCTGAAAGTGGAGACTTGGATTATGCATATGTTAGCAAGCACCTCAAGATAATTCTTAACCATGCTAAAGTTTGGAAACACTAGACTCCAGACTAGGAGCCTAGTTAGAGGAATAGTGCACAGAAGGAAGAACATATGAGCAAAAAAGATGGAAAGATTCTGAGAAAGTTTAAAGATACTTACAATGTGGCATCTAGAAGAGGGCAAAATGATCCAACTATTGACCCTACAATACACAGTCAACTATCAAATAATTTAATGCATATAATGAACGAATTCACATCAAAGTTGTCACAGTTTATGGGTCCTTGATATATTACTCTCCATTTGCAAAAAAACATTTATATTCTAGCTGAAGATTCCTGAAGAATAAATCTGCAAATGTAGAAATTTAGGCTCCCTGACAGGTGGAGAAAAAGATATTTTAGCTTAGCACAAATGATTATGATGAGAGTGAAGCATAATGCAGAAGCTCCCAGATGACTGAGCAGGCAGACAATTTAATTCTAGAGGAAAAAAATTACAACTGCCAGGCTTCAGTTTGAATCCTACTCTAACAGCATGGGCAATTTTTCATACTAAATATTTGAGTTCTTCTGGGAATTAATGTAATTGTAAACGTTGAAGAAAAATTTATGATCAACACAGGCCCATAGCAGAGTCTTCATTAATCCCAACATTCCATTTTTAAAGTCTAAACCACAGAGGGTGTGAATATATGGCTTTATGGTAATTGTATACATTTTTTGCCATGGTTATGAAAGATATTCTTGGGAAGACAGCACTGAAAGTGCTCCTTACATACCAAGAAAGTGGTACGTCAGGATCTGCTAACAAAAATCGGAGTCCTCTCTGCCTGCATAGCTCATGTACCCAGTCTTCAAGACCATATGTGCTGAGATGATGCTTACATAAAGCAGAGTATTATGATACTGCATTTTTTATAGCACTTGTTAACTCAGACAGTAAAGAATCTGCCTGCAACTCGGGAGACCTGGGTTTGATCCCTGGGTCAGGAAGATCCCCTGGAGAAGGAAATGGGAACCCACTCCAGTATTCCTGCCTGGAGAATTTCGTGGACAGAGAAGCCTGACAGGCTGCGATCCATGGGGTCACAAAGAGTGGGACATGACTGAATGACTAGCACACACACACAAAGCTTAGAGAGCCATTTCATACGCGTCATCTTAATGAATTTTCATGGTAAGTTCATGAGAGGTTTTATTATGACATTTTAGGCATAAGAAGACTTAGGCTTAGAAAGTTTAATAACTAGCCCAAGAACATACACCAAGGTAGTCACACATCAAGATAGTAACAGGGTCCACATATCAGACACTCACTTTGACAAAATGTCTAGTGCTCTTTCTTTGAGAAGTCCCTAATATTAGGTTGCATTAAAGAGAGGAATTTTGCCTGGGGACCCTTTCCCATTTGTTTTAGCTGATTCTCTCTCTTCTCCTCTCCCTCTCTCCCTCTAGCTCCTTTCCTGAAAAGTATGCCCTTCCAAGTGCTCAGCAGGTAAACCCTGCAGGTTATGCCGAAGGCTCTCAGTGAGAAACTGTTCAAGTTTCCTTTCTTTGGTGATATTCTGAACTCTGAACCTCTCTCTTGGCTTTCAGAGTTTAAAGGTGCTGTTGGCTCATTCCTGGAAGGCTCATTTCTCAGCAGGGCGAAGTAGCACTGGTCAGCGACCTGAACGATTCACACTTACCAAAATGCCATTGCCTGATACTAGCTTAAATTTTTCTCACGGTTTCTAGACTTTAAGTGCAGATAGGGCTACCAAGAGACTCAGCCTTGGCCATGAATTCACCTTGAATGTAGCATCCTGCCAGGCAGGCAGCTTCTCTTGCTCCCCACCCCCCACCTTTTTCCTCACCACTCATTCTCATCTTATTCAGAGACGCCTAACAGGACATCAGCCTTCACTGCCTCCTCCTTCTCCTTGTCGGCGTCAAGGTGGATCACATCCACTTCAGTCATTGTTGCGCTGTAGTGCCTTGCCCATCATCAAGCATATGACGTGTATTTAACAAATATTTGTTAAATGAAGGAGGGAAGAAAGCAATAATGGGGTGGGAAGTGAAAGTGTTAGAGCTCAGTCATGTCTGACTCTCTGCGACCCCATGGACTGTAGCCTGCCAGACTCCTCTTTCCATGGAATTCTCCAGGCAAGAATACTGGAGTTGCCATTCCCTTCTCCAGGAGATTTTCCTGACCCAGGGATTGAATCCAGGTCTCCTTCATGGCAGGCAGATTCTTTATCATTCTTCGCAGTGGTAAATAATATTTAACATTTTTCATTAAAAAATGTCAACTATGACAACATATTGATGATTATCAATTCTGGGTAGTGGTAGGTAATATTTATTTTAATATTTTATGCATTTTTGTTTTCTTAAAGCATTTCTGAAATAAAAGCAAACAGTTTTAGTAATTCTTACTTCACCAGTAAAGAACTGAAGTCTCTTGATGAAAATGAAAGAGGAGAGTAAAAAAGTTGGCTTAAAACTCAACATTCAGAAAACTAAGATCATGGTATCCAGTCCCATCACTTCATGGGAAATAGATGGGGAAATGATGGAAACAGTGAAAGACTATTTCTTGAGGCCCCAAAATCACTGCAGATGGTGACTGCAGCCATGAAATTAAAAGATGCTTGCTCCTTGGAAGAAACGCTATGACCAACCTAGACAGCATATTAAAAAGCAGAGACATTACTTTGCCAACAAAGGTCCATCTAGTCAAAGCTATGATTTTTACAGTAGTCATGTATGGATGTGAAAGTTGGACCATAAAGAAAGCAGAGAGGCAAAGAATTGGTGCTTTTGAACTTTGGTGTTGGAGAAGACTCTTGAGAGTCCCTTGGACTGCAAGGAGATCAAACCATTCGGTCTTAAAGGAAGTCAGTCCTGAATACTTAATGGAAGGACTGATGCTGAAGCTGAAACTTCAAAACTTTGGTCACCTGATGCAAAGAAGTGATTCATTGGAAAAGACCCTGATGCTGGGAAAGATTGAAGGCAGGAGGAGAAGGGGGCGGCAGAGGATGAGATGGTTAGATGGCAGCACCAACTTGATGGACATGAGTTTGAGCAAGCTCTGGGTGCTGGTGATGGACAGGGAGGCCTGGCGTGCTGCAGTCCATGGAGTCACAAAGAGTCAGACACAACTAACATCTGAACTGAACTACTTCACCAAATCCCATACAGTTTAACCCTTGAAAACAGCCATTCACTGGAAGTTTTCTGAGCTATTCCTTCTTCTTCAACCCGAGTATGATGGCTCAGCAGGTAAAGAGCTGCTTGCAATGCAGGAGACATAGAAGACTCGAGTTCAATCCCTGGCTTGGGAAGATACCCTGGAAGAGGAATAGCTACCCACTGCAGTATCCTAGTCTGGGAAATCCCATGGACAGAGAAACCCGGCAGACTACGGACAAAGAGTCAGGCACAGCTGAGCCTCTGGGCATGAGCATGAGCTGATGCAGTTTAGATATAATCGTCTCGTCCCAGTGTAGCAAGTATAGCTTAAGGTATTTCTGTCTTGGGAATTCCCTGATGGTCCAGTGGTTAGGGTTGAATCCCTGGTTGAGGAACTAAGGTACTTCAAGCCATGTTTTGTTCCAAAAAATAGAAAGGTCTTCCTGTCTGAAGACAGTGTATTTTAACACTATTTCAGGGAACAATGCTATGATTGAAAGGACTAAAATTTAGGGGTGGAATTTCAGGCACCTACTCTCTAGCTCAGAATTTCAAAGCAGGTCATGTACAGAAAACATATATCTGGGGGACTATATCTTTTCAAGATAAAAAATAGGAAACAAGGTGGTTCGTTGCTGTGCCGTGGATCCATAATTTGCTTTCTCTCCCCTTTATGTACTGTTTGAGAACTGCCTTTCTGAGCTTCTGCATGGCAGGAATGCTTTATTCTTTACATGGCATTCACTCATCTCCAGCTCAGTCATCATGAATCTGCTTAAAGATCACTTTCTCAGACAGATCTGATGTAAAATCCCGGGTCAGGTCGGCTTCCTGCAGTTATATGCTCCTTTTGTAACTGTAATCACTCTGTTCAGTGTCTGTCTTCCCACCAGGCAGGATGCCACGTGGAGACAGGGACCAGACCCACCTCAGTCACTGCTGCATTAGAATGCCTTACCCATCAACAAGCATATGTTCTGGATCAAACTACTTGTTGAATGAAGGAGGGACGGAAGCAATAATGGGATGGGGAGGCAAAATGGTTACTGGTTTTCAAGTGTCTATGAACTAGCCAACATCTTTGAGCTTTGGGCCTCCCATTTCCTACCCCTCAGCACATTTAATTTCCTCGCCTTTTGCCTGTGCTGAGATTCTAAGTGAAAGTGTCAGGGGAAATATTCATGAAGGGATGATTGTGTCTTTGATAATTATTAATAACTGAGGGATTTTTGTGGCAGAAGTCTCAGTGCCCCTCCTGTAGCTGAAGCCTGAGAAAAAAACATTTAATTCTCAGTAACGTCTGTCTAATAAATTGGGCTTCAGTGAAGTTAATTAACTGGAAAACACATGACTTGGAAAACCCCATTAAACCTCTCCCAAATTAAATGCTGATGAAAGGCTGGGCCATACCCATGTTGACCCTCCGACTTTGCTGTCAATCTTGTGGAATGGGAAAAGTTGGCTGCTGGTGGAACCAGCTGGTTACAGTGATAAAGAATATGCTAAAGCAACTTCTCAGACAAATGGGTTATGAACACATGTCAAAGTTTTATTCCAAACATGCCCTAAGGGAAAAGGCCATTAGGAAGACTGTCTTAGTGATTTTTCTTGCGTAGAAATATTTAATAGTAGAATGAATGTTGAGAGAAAAAAAAAGGCTGAGGGAGGTGTCTGATTAAAAATAATTAAGAAAGAGATGAAAGGTTGTCTTCATTGGTTTTGGTTGCTATAAAAAAGTAGTGTTGATGAAAAATTAATTAGTCAATCCAAAAAAGAAATAGAAAATTTTATTCTAGCCAAACTTGAGGATTAGAACCCAGGAAGAACATCTCAGAAAGCTCTGAGAGCTGTTCTGTCAGTTAGAAATCAAGGCACAGTTGTATAAGGTCCTTTGAGACAGAGGGCTCTACATCAGATGACAGTTTACATAATCCACATATAAGCTTCATTCTGGTGGGTCATGAGATCCTTTACAAGATCAAGAAGGAATGCTATCTTTAAAGGAGCTGCCTTGTTGATACTAGGAGAACGTGGTTTTTTGTGGTTGAGCAGGTTTTCCTAACCTGGATTAGGGAGGTATGGTCAACGCATACTGCAAACACACAATACACAGTGGGGAGAGAGGTGGCTCCGTCAAAAAGCAGAGAAGAATGTTTATTTTGTCTTGTCATAAACTGTGAATGATATTTCAGAGTACAATAAGACTGGGCAACTTATAAACAACAGAAATATACTTCTCAAAGTCTAGAGGTTGAGAAGTTGAAGATCAAATCAGCAGCACACTTAATGTTTAGTGAAGACCTACTTCCAGGTTCAGAAATGCCAATCTTCTCCCTATAATCCTCACATGAGTGGGAGAAAGAAAGGGGAAATCCCCATATCTCTCACAAGGGCACTAATTCCATTAATGAGGGCTACACCCTTGTGACCTAATTCCCTCCCAAAGACCGTACTTCCTTCTACTGCCATGCTGGTGTTGTTCAGCCACCAAGTCGTGTCCGACTCTTTGCAGCCCCATGAACTGCAGCATGCCAGGCATGGAGTCCCTTCTCTATCTCTCAAAAATCTGCTCAAACTCATGTCCTTTGAGTCAGTGATGCCATCTAGTCATCTCACTCTCTGCCTCCCCCTTCTCCTTTTGCCCTCAATCTTTTCCAGCATTAGAAGGGTCTTTTAAAATGAGTCAGCTCTTTGCATAAGGTGGCCAAAGGATTGGAGCTTCAGCTTCAGCATCGGTCTTCCAATGAATATTCAGGGCTGATTTCCTTTAGAATTGACTGGTTTGATCTCTTTGCTGTCCACCACAGTTTAAAAGCATCAGTTCTTCAGTCTTCAGCCTTCTTTATGGTCCAACACTCACATCAGTACATGACTACTGGAAAAACTATAGCTTTGACTATACACACCTTTGTGGGCAAGGTGATGTCTCTGGCTATTGAATATGCAGTCAGCCAGCATCTTTTAATTTCATGGCTCCAGTCACTGTCTGCAGTGATTTTGGAGCCCAAGAAAATAAGATCTCTCACTGCTTTCAACTTTTTCCCTTCTATTTACCATGAAGTGATTGGACCAGAAGCCACAATATTAGTTTTTTGATTATTGAATTTTAAGCCAGCTTTTTCACTCTCCTCTTTCACTTCATCAAGGGGCTCTTTAGCTCCTCTTTGCTTTCTGCCATTAGAGTGGTATCATCTGTAGATCTGAGGTTGTTGATATTTGCCCCAGCAATCTTGATTCCAGCTTGTGCTTCATCCAGCTTGGCATTTCTCATGATGTACTCTGCATATAAATTAGATAAGCAGGATGGTAATATACAAATTTGATGAACTCCTTTCCCAATTTTGAACCAGTCTGTCATTCCATGTCAGTACAATCATACGGAGGGTTAAGACGTCAACATATGAATTGGGGGAGATACAAACATTCTTTCTATGATATTCCATCCCTGGCCCTTCTGAATCCATGCCTTTATCACTGATAAAATATATTCATTCTATCGGAATGCCTCCAAAACCTTTACTTATTCAGTCATTGATTCTAAAGTCCAAAATCCAAAGCCCCACCAAAATATCTCAAATATATCTAGATATGGCTGAGACTTGAGAGACAGTCCTGAGGTGAAATTCCTCCCCAGTTGTGAACCAGTAAAACCAAACAGTTGTATTTCTTCAAAATACAATTGTGAGAAAGGCATAAGACGAATATTTCCATTCTGAAAGGAAGAAATAAGAAACAAGAAAGGATGGTCTTGATGGTGGTCCCAAGCAAATCCAGAATCTAATAAACTCCCTGACATCTGGAAGTCCAGAATAGTCCTTTTTGGCTTTACTTTTTCCCTCCAGTCTCACTGGGTCCAGTAGTCCCACCTTCTTTCCCGGTAGGGCAGAGCACCTGGCTTCTGTTTAGCTGGCTGATTGGATCTGAGGCTCCCATCTGTACTAGTCTCCTCATTAAAAGGTAGTGTGGCTGCACCCCACACCCTTCCTCTGCTCTTCCAAACAATTTCTCTCTCTCACCTTTTTTTTTTTTTTTTGGCAGTATGGATAGGCTGAATTTTTTCCAAATCTTAAGTTTTGATTCCTTTTTGTTTAACAATTCCATCTTCAATTTATTTCTCTCCTCTCACATTTTTCTATCAGCAGTCACAAAGAACCAAGTCATTCCTTCAACACTTTGCTTAGAAGTCTCCTTAGCTAAGTATCCGGTTTCATTGCTCTCAAATTCTACCTTCCACAGAACACTAGAACATGAACATGATTCAGCCATGTTCTTTACCACTTTAACACAAGGATCACCCTTCCTCCAGTTTCCAAATGTGTTAGTCACTCCAGCTCTTTGTGACCCCATGGGCTGGGCTCCTCTGTCCATGGAACTCTCCAGGCCAGAATGCTGGAGTGGGTAGCCATTCCCTTCTGCAGGGGATCTTCCTTACCCAGGGATCAAACCCAGGTCTCCTGCATTGCAACCTGATTCATGACCATGTGAGACACCACAGAACATGTTTCTTATTTCCATCTGAGACCTCAACAGAATGGCCTTACTGTCCCTGTATATTTCCATCAGCATTCATGATTTGCTATTTTCTCTAAGAAGACAGGGTCCCGCTACAGCTCCCCTCTTTCCTTTCTGAGCTCTCACCAGAATTGTTTTTAAAAGTTTCTTCACATCAATCTTGGTTTTAGCGTACACTTCAAAACTCTCTAGCCTCTACCCATTACCCAGTTCTAAAACTGCCTTCACATTTTTAGGTATCTGTAATACCATCTTGTTTCTCAGTAGTAATTTCTGTCTTAGCCAATTTGATCTACTATAATGAAGCACATTTTCCTATCTTCTCCCCACCCTCCCTTCCAGAGAAAAACAGCAAATTATTGTCAGGAAAGCCAGGAGTGGCACAGAGTCCAAGATACTCATTTATTCTGTCTCCCTGAGGCTGGCAATGCCATTCTTTCCTTTCAAGTATGCAAAAGAGCTAGATTCTGTGGGAAATGCAGAGAAAACTGGCACAGGAAGATTTAAAACGTTGCCCAATACTACAAGGCTATTTAGGGGTAAGTCTACTTTTGGACCCTAGTTGTTCATCCTTTGCCCACACAATACAATTTTATTAAACAGGAAAACTATGACAGATGATCCAGGACACAGAGAAGGCAGAGTGCAAGAGAGAACTGGAACAGGAAACAATCAATTTTCTGAAAAGCACAGATGTGTTGATCAATTTCACTGTCACAGTCACTTTAAGAGTAAAACAAGAGCTGTATCAAATATTTAATAGGAGTCAGGCATTGTGCTGAGTGTTTCATCAAGATGATTTTTTTTTTTCAGTTCTCTAATTCCACTGAGAGATAAAGACTACAAATTCCCCCATTGTACAGATGACGAACAGAAGCTAAACTTGGCTGCATATTGAAATTGCCTGAGGAAAGGGGGGTTAAAAGTGCTGATCTCTAAGTGGTACTCACAGAATCTTTTATTTAAGTGATAGGGGGTTAGGATTATCCATGAATTTTTTTTAATCTTCCCAGATGATTCTAAAAACAGCACAGTTTGAAAGCCACTAAATTCAATTACTAGCCCAAGGCCAAGCATATAGAACCATATAGGTCAAATTTGTGAACCTAGGCAGCACAACTAGGATGCTCACATCTTAACATTCTAGTATCCTGGCTCTACCTGTGTGTATAACACGACATCTCATACTTACAAAGATCAGAAAAATAGGCAGATTTATCCCTATTTTACAGACGAAACACCTGAGGTAAAAAGAAGTTAACTTATCAGAGACATCACAATTCAGTGGCAGAGGTTGAATTTGGACTCAAGACTTTCTGGTTTCAAAGCCATGGGCAGCTGTCCTTTGTCATTTATCTGCCAGCACCTGCTAGAACCTGTACACAGTAAAAACGTGGAAACAAGTAACTTGCTCATGATGAGAAGCTGGTAATTTTATCTGTCTGGTGCAATACAAGAAGAAATAAGTTGCTGTTGTTGCAATGTATTTTCTCAGACACAGGTGCAAAGGGGTGCATAATATTGATACAGAGTTAAAAGATTTTTCTCCTTATAAAAAATCAGAAAGATGTTGCTTAGGTTAATTTCTGCAGACTGGCTTGATGATCCGGATATCATTTACAACATTATTTCTATGGGAAAATAGCAAACCCACAAATGAACTTCTGGGTGACAGCTACAAGGTGGGGGATTGTCTGCATTATATAAACAACAGATGTTAATAGTATAACTGCTAATCTGTGTGTACACAGACAGATGCAAAACGTAAATACAAACCTAATTCATCTTTTTAGAAATATCAGATGACTTCATCTATTTTTTGTCTTCAGAGGCAGACAGAATGACTTTAACGTCTGTACTATAGCATTACAAATGGTTTCTTTTAGCTGTTTCCCTACACCAAGCAGCTAGCATCCGTCACGGAAGCCACATATGGTGGTTAGTGAAGTGCTTCAGAATTATAGCAGGAAACAACCACCTCATGCAATTAGTCAGCAGTCATTTAAAATGCACCAAGTTTCGTTTTGACCGCCAGGGCCTTTGCACTGACGAGGTAAACCATGGATGGTAACCTCTGAGGCTCATAAAATGAAGACTGTCTTGATCTTCTCTCTCAACTGCATACTTTCTCTCCTTCTTTCATTTTTTTAATTTTGTTTTTTGACGTGGACAATTTTTAAAGTGTTTGTTGAACTTATTACAACATTGTTTCTGTTTCATGGTTTTGGGTTTTTTGGCCTCAAGGCACGTGGGATCTTAGCTCCCTACCCAGGAACTGAACCTCCATCCCCTGCATCGGAAGACAAAGGCTTAACCAGAGACTGACCCGGAAGTCCTCCTCTCCCCTTCTCGCAAGCCTACACAGTCACCTCGGTCTTTTCAAATCTTCCAGAAGCCATTTTTCCTCTTGTGCCGGCCGTAAAGCCCTTCGTCCTATCCCATACCCTGTATGTGTCTTTACTTTCTTTGAGTGCAGGATCAGCATAAGCATCAGGTTTTCCTAGAGCCTTTCCAAAGGCTGCCCTGTGGAAGTTCACCTTCAAGTCCCCCACGTCCCTTCAGCACAGTAGATAAGGCTATGCCATCCTGCTCACCAGAGGCCACCTTGCTTTCCTCCAAATATGCAGAAATGCCTGCTCTCTGCGAAGAAGTCAGCAAGCACTGGACAGATAGGGGAGTAATCTAGATGTTCCTGGTCTGGCGAGGGATAAAAATACATAAAGAAATTTATTATAATAGGGTTGGGTTAGAATTTTTAATATTTTATTTATTTGAAATATATCATGTATTTATATGCTACAAAAGTTACAAAAATGTAAAACAGTGAAAATCCTGCCTTTTCTTTCTCTCTGGTTACTCAACTCCCCTCTCCAGAGGCAACCAATGCTAACAATTGTTAAATACCCTCCCAAGGATATTTCATGAATATATAAATAAATTTATAAGCAAGTAATGTTTTAAAAGTTAACACCAGTATTATGGAAACCAAATAAGATTTTGCAGCTTGTGTTTTCACTTTATTCTGACATTTTGTATATCACTTGGTCAGTACACAATGAATTTTCTCATTTGCTTTTAAACTTGAATATGTACCATTTCATCATACAGATATGCCATAATTTATATATCCAAAACTCGTTTGCAGAGTATTTTGGTAGCTCTCAATGTTTTGCCATTATAAGCAATGTTACAGAAAATAATAACCTCATACATATACCGTGCATGTGTGTGTGTGCATGTGTTCAGATAATTGACCTTATCTCAACTGCCCTGGGAAGTATAAGAATGCCTATTTCCTTACAGCCTTACCAACATGTGACCAAACTTTTTTATCTTTTTCAATTTAATATGGGAAAAGACATCCCAGTATCTCTATTTAATTTGAATTTCTCTGATTATTAGTGAGATGAAGACATTTTTAACATTGAAAAACCATTTCAATTTTCTTTTCCCTGTGTCCTGTATATATTTGTTCCAAATTTTTCTATCAGGTTGTTGTTTCTTACTAATTCGAAGGAAGGAACACTATAAATTGCCTTCCCAGGTGGTTCATGGGGTCACAAAGGGTCAAACACAACTGAGCAAGTGAGTATGCACACATTATAAATCAAGGACATCACCCTCACATGAAGTGAGCTCGGTTAATAATCTGTGTTTTGAATTTGTCTTGTAGAAATTGGGAGGCTTTTTTTTTAATTTATTTATTTATTTTACTTTACAACATAGTATTGGTTTTGCCCTACGTTGACTTGAATCCGCCGTGGGTGTACATGTGTTCCCCATCCTGAACCCCCCTCCCTTTTTAAAACTAAATTTATCAGTTTCAGAATGGGTGAGAACTTTCAGATTGAGACATAAAACACAGAAGTCTTAACTAAACTTTTGAAAATATATCTGGCTTTCCTATTAGAAGAGAGAAGAGAAATTATGGCTTGCTTTTCTGTTTGTTTCATTTGTATATTCACATTACATATATTAACAACACAGAGATATATGCCCAAACTAATTAAACTACTTTAAGAGGCAGCCAGCAGAGACTTGCTGTTCCAGTTACTAAGGCTGCAAAACAAATTATCCCAAAACTCAATGCACAAAACCGCCACTTATTATGCTTTCAGATTCCAAGAGTTAGGAATTCAGACAGGACATAATAGGAAGGGATTGTCTCTGCTCTAGGATGTCTGAAGTCTGTTGCAATCTCAAAGCTGGAGGCAGAAATTGTATTACAAAAGTTCAGCCAAACACATTAGCGGGGGTTGTTGCCTGGAAATTTCTCCATATGGTACCCTCCTGTTGCTTGGGCTTCCTCATAAAAGAGGTCTGGGTCACGGAAGAGTAAGTATCACAGAAAAGGAGCGCCAGACAGAAGCTGTATCACACGACATAAAGCATCGCTTCTGTTGCACTCTGTCGGTCAGAGCAGGTACGTGGCTGCCCAGGTCCGAAGGGAGAGAACATAGGCAGCCTCTTGATAGGATGCAACAAGGTTCAGGAAGCGCGTGTGTGACTAGAATACTGCTTTGACCTTTTGGAAAAGCACAGTCTGTCCTACTTGTTCAGGAATGTGCCCGGCAGATCTCCAGTCCAAAGGAGACACCAGTCTCAGTCTAACAGGGTGGACTCACCTGTGGAACCCATTGGAGCAGAGGATCGCACCTGGCTCTCCTGTTTCAACAGCTAAAGATTTATCCCTGCATCAAGCTCCAGGGCAGGTTCCTGTATCACTTCTCGTGAGTGAGTCTGGTCAATGAGTTACTCTCCCCATCAACCACCCCAGGTAATACTGGTAGAAACAAGAAATCTTCAGCTCTTACTTATCTCTGTGTGTGTTTAGTCGCTCAGTCGTGTCCGACTCTTTGCAACCCCATGGGGTGTAGCCCGCCAGGCTCCTCTGTCCATGGGGATTCTCCAGGCAAGAATACTGGAGCGGGTTGCCATGCCCTCCTCCAGGGATATTTACTACATAATGTAACCTAAAATAAAATGTTGGGTGATAGATTTCAATTTCTATAAAATGTCAGCAAAACTGGTGTGGGTACCAGCTTTACCTTGCCCTGACATTGTAGTATCTGATCAATTAAGTAAAAAATCCTATAAAATCCAGCAGTTTCAATGAATTTAATACTTATCTAGGAGCACATCTTTTCTTCTCCTTGCCTTCTGTTGGTTAATTTGTGTTTATCATTCTTTTTATCAAATAATGGGGAAGACAAGATGAAAAAATCCTATCAGCTCACTTGATTATACCTTAGGTACTCTGGTATGATTGGTGCTAATTTTTTTTTAAAAACTTTTAACCAAATGCAGAGTGTGTGGATTATCTCTGGGCTTCAATTATCCATACTTGTGGTTTTGTTGTTGTTTTATCCTGATTAAGCATCATTGATTAATCTAAATTTTTAAAAAATGTTGCATAATGACTCAATTGGGATGGCTGGATGGTATCACCGACTTGATGGGCATGAGTTTGAGTAAACTCCGGGAGTTGGTGATGGACAGGGAGGCCTGGCGTGCTGCGATTCATGGGGTCGCAAAGAGTTGGACACGACTGAGCGACTGAACTGAACTGAACTGATTTCATTTGGAATATATCTTACTCAGTCAGACCAGTCAAGAAATACATTTCTTTTCCCTGAAATCTATAGGAATATTTTAATTAGAAAGCAAATAAAAAAATGAAGCCACTGATTTATCCCTATGGTTTTTCACTCAACAGCATTAAGAAGCACATTAAATATGAAAGCAGAAATTGCACTTATTTTAAGTTGAATAGCTAAGGTATAAAGTCTATTTAAATTCAAATGGACCAAATTGGGATGTGGCATGAAGACAAAGAACTACCAAGGACAATCATCTTGATTCCAAAAAGGGACATCTAGATAGAGCAACAGAAGTACCCAAGGGACACCAACAGTCTATTGATTTGTTTTAGAAATTGACAGAAGTAGTCAGCTGATGGTGTCTCCCAGGTAGCTCAGGGGTAAAGAATCCCTGCTGAGCAGGAGACTCAGGATCTTCCCTGGGTTGCGAAGATCCCCCGGAGAAGGAAATGGCTACCCACTCTAGCATTCTTACCTAGGAAACCCCATGGACAGAGGAACTTGGCAGGATATAGTCCAAGAGGTCACAAAGAGTCAGACACAATTGAAACATCTGAACAACAATCATGAAGTCAACTGATGGGAAAGAGAAGCAAGGAATTCAGATCACAGGATTATGACAATCGTTGTAGATAACATTAGTAACTCAGCAGGAACCAAAGCACTAAATCATAAAAGCAAGACCTCATGTCTCAAAGGGTGACCAACTGTCAGACAGGTTACATGGTATAAAATACTGAGTATATTTTATCACTTAAGTGGTACATTGTGTTAGGTGAAGCAACTAGCCTAAAATAGCAAATGCTTAGGAAAAATTCTGGAGAAGGCAATGGTACCCCACTCCAGTACTCTTGCCTGGAAAAACCCATGGACAGAGAAGCCTGGTGGGCTGCAGTCCATTGGGTCGCTATGAGTCGGACACAACTGAGTGACTTCACTTTCACTTTCACACATTGCAGAAGGAAATGGCAGCCCACTCCAGTGTTCTTGCCTTGAGAATCCCAGGGCCGGGGGAGCCTGGTGGGCTGCCATCTATGGGGTCGCACAGGGTTGGACACGACTGAAGTGACTTAGCAAGCAAGGAAAAATTCAGAGTCTATTAATTGAACAAATTGGTAGTTAAGGTCAGACCTTGAATTTTTGCTATCCTGGGTCAGACACACAGAGGAATAGATTCTGGATTATAAATTTAGTAACCCAAAAACAAGTAGTGGGCCATAGGCTTTTGGAGCTGAGCTTATGATTTAATTTCAAGTCCTCATTCATTATTTCGGTTCAGTTCAGTCGCTCAGTCATGGCTGACTCTGCAATCCCATGGACTGCAGCACGCCAGACCTCCCTATCCATCGCCAACTCCCAGGGTTTACTCAAACTCATGTCCATTGAGACAGTGATGCCATCCAACCAACTCAACCTCTGTTGTGCCCTTATCCACCTGCCTTCAGTCTTTACGAGCATCAGGGTCTTTTCAAATGAGTCAGTTCTTCGCATCAGGTGGCCAAAGGATTGGAGTTTCAGCTTCAACATCAGTCCTTCCAATGAATATTCAGGACTGATTTAGGATGGACTGGTTGGATCTCCCTGCAGTCCAAGGGACTCTCAAGAGTCTTCTCCAACACCACAGTTCAAAAGCATCAATTCTTCAGCACTCAGCTTTCTTCACAGTCCAACTCTCACATCCATACATGACCACTGGAAAAACCATAACTTAGACTAGATGGACCTTTGTTGGTAAAGTAATGTCTCTGCTTTTTAATATGCTGTCTAGGTTGGTCATAACTTTCCTTCCAAGGAGTAAGCGTCTTTTAACTTTATGGCTGCCATCACCATCTGCAGTGATTTTGGAGTCCAAAAAAATAAAGCCTGTCAATGTCTTCACTGTTTCCCCATCTATTTGCCATGAAGTAATGAGACTAGATGCCATGATCTTAGTTTTCTGAATGTTGAGCTTTAAGCCAACTTTTTCACTCTCCTCTTTCACTTTCATCAAGAGGCTCTTTAGTTCTTCTTCACTTTCTGCCATAAGAATGGTGTAATCTGCATATCTGAGGTTATTGATATTTCTCCAGGCAATCTTGATCCCAGCTTGTGCTTCTTCCAGCCCAGTGTTTCTCATGATGTACTCTGCATATAAGTTAAATAAGCAGGGTGACAATATACAGCCTTGACGTACTCCTTTTCCTATTTGGAACCAGTCTGTTGTTCTATGTCCAGATCTAACTGTTGCTTCTTGACCTGCATATGGATTTCTCAAGAGGCAGGTCAAGTGGTCTGGTATTCCCATCTCTTTCAGAATTTTCCACAGTTTATTGTGATCCACACAGTCAAAGAATTTGCCATAGTCAATTAAGCAGAAGTAGATGTTTTTCTGGAACTCTCTTACTTTTTCGATGATCCAGAGGATATTGGCAATTTGATCTGGTTCTTCTGCCTTTTCTAAATTCAGCTTGAACATCTAGAAGTTCACGGTTCAGTTGAATCCTGGCTTGGAAAATTTTGAGCATTACTTTACTAGCGTGTGAGATAAGTGCAATTGTGCGGTAGTTTGAGCATTCTTTGGCATTGCCTTTCTTTGAGATTGGAATGAAAACTGACCTTTTCCAGTCCTGTGGCCACTGCTGAGTTTTCCAAATTTGCTGGCATATTGAGTGCAGCACTTTCACAGCATCATCTTCCAGGATTTGAAATAGCTCAACTGGAATTCCATCACCTCCACTAGCTTTGTTCATAGTATAGAAAAGGTTATTTTTACTCTGATTTACACCTTGCTCCTTTGCAGATTGACTTAAAAACTTGGAAAGATACAGAGATACAGAGCTGTCTGAAGTGGAGAAAGGATTCAAGAGATGCGATGAAAAAACAGATTCCAAGGAAGTGGCAGCAGCATGGTTTTAAAAGACTTAACAGAAAGAATGGTCCTGACCTCAAATGCACCCGTTGTTTCTCTCCAATATATCGTCATATCAAGTCTTCCCCAAAGATTAAACTTTTCTTGATTTCTTTCGGTATTTCAGTGACCACTGGAAGCGTAAGTAGGGCGCGAATCTGACCTGACTGTCACGTTGGGCTTGGCAAGCTGCCAGTACAGAAGGTTTCACCGCAGCGTCTGGGTGATGTGTGGGGATAACTGGACCCATCCTCCCAGGAGCCAGAGCATCTGGACATCTGATGTTACATTCTGTGCTCTTTTCATAACAAAAGAGACCATTACAAACCCCTCATGTTGCCCTGGGCATGTTTTAAATCTGTTGGAAAACTTAATTATAGCTTTTTACACTGATTTTGTGCCCTACATAATCTAAATCAATGTTTCAGTTTTATTTTAAGTTTATATTCGGCTCTTATCTTCAGAATTATTTTGCTCCCTCTCTCAAAGTATTTTTTCCCAGCTGCAAAAAAATTTGCCAGCAATTTCAAATTGTCTTCTTATATAAATGAACACATGGGGAAAGAATTTCTCTCTCTCTTTACATATATATTTCATACATTATTTGAGCTGCATGCAGTGCTTTGCTGGGCCTAACATAATTCTAGTCTTCATTTTATGTTTTATAGAGCAGACAAACGCAAAGTGATAACGATACATGCATGCATGCTAAGTCGCTTCAGTTGTGTCTCTTTGTGACCCTGTGGACCGTGGCTCCCCAGGCTCCCCTGACCATGGAATCCTCCAGGCAAGAATACTGGAGTGATTTGCATGCCCTCCTCCAGGGGATCTTCCCTGTCCAGGGATCAAACTGGTGTCTTTCACATTTCCTACATTGGCAGGTGGGTTCTTTATACCATCAGTGCCCCCTGAGAAGCCCAAAATAATGACAGTACACATCCATTAAGGATGTATTATACCCCAGTCACTATTTAAGATTTTTATATGTAATATATTTAAATGTCTCATTTTATATGCATATAAAATGACTTACTTATTAATAATATTGCATTTAAGTCTTACAACAACCTTACAACACTCAAGTCTCATTTTAAGTACTATTTTAAAAATCCGCATTTTATAGATGAAGACCTGGAGGTTCAAAAAGAGAAAGTCGCCTGGTCAAGATCACATAATTGGCAAATCACAGAGCTTTTCATCTTAACCACTGAGATGAATCACCTATGATGGAAAGAAAGCAGCCTGAGGTGGGAGGGCCTGAAGAACTACTGCAAGGGACAGACTGGACCTAATGAAGGGACGGGAGGTGCACGCCCGCTGCATCTCAGCATCCCTGCGGACACACGTCTGCTAGCCGTGCAGACCAAGGGGGCGAGCAGGGAGACGTGCCTCTACTGGAGGCGTTTGCCATGGACACGGTGCCCACTGGCCTGTGCAGGGTGACTCAGGGCGCTCCGGGATTCAGGCAGGCGTGTCTTTGCTTGTAAGTTGTTTATGGACAGCGCACTCCTCTGTCGTCCACACGGGGTAGACAGACAGCCCTTCCCCTCATTTGTTTGGGCCACAGCCCTGCTGCTTCCTGCCTCTTGCTCCCCGTCTCGCTCCTAAAAGATGAGCTTATTGTGCTTGTCTGACCCTCTCTCCTCATGCATGTTGGGTGAGTGTGAGGAAGACAGCTGTCCCATCGATTCTCTGGGTTTCACCTTCAGAGGACCTGGCCCGAGGAGCTGTGCCCCGGCCAAGGTACCTGAGGAGCCTCATCTGTGCCGTGACCTGATGTGCAGAGCTGAAGATGGGACTTGCGCCTCATACAAGTGCCCTAAAGGGAGGAGGCCCTTGGACGTTCTGCAAGGGAGCAGGATATATCTAATGAGGGATGCATGTGGCTCTAAGAGGAAACAATGGGCTTGTGGTGGGTCTGCTCTGTTAGTGGCTCCGGTGTTCATTCCCTCTGATTCCCCTCTGCGTGCATCTTGACCGCCCCTCTCTTCACTCATTCAAATGTGCTTGAAGCATTACGAGGCTGGTTCCATCTCTTTGTTTTGAGAAAGCCATGCAGAGTGTTTTGTGTTCTTGGGATCCCTGAATTGCCATGTAAGAAATTCAGTTATCAGAAACTGGTGCAGAGGTGGAAGGAAGAGGTCCTAAGGTAACAGTGAGAGAGAAAAAGAGGAGCCCAGTCCTCAGCCGAGCCTTGCCTCTGGCTGGCTCACCAGCTAAATGCAGCCCAGGTAAGACCAATGGCCAACCCCAGCCCAGATTACAGACGGCTGAGCAAGTACAATGATCATTGTTTTAGGCCGACAACTTTTGGCTAGTTTCTATACAGCAGATAGACAACCGAAACGCCAGTAAATAGTATATGTTTAATATATTTTGGTTGGTACACCGGACAGAAATGATAATGCCAGTATACTAATCCTCAAGGCGCTTCAACCCCAGGGTAAGAGACAGACTAATAAATTCATGATTAAGCAAGAGTCAGGTGGGTGCCACAATAGAGTTGTTAAGCCTGCACAACTGAAACTCTGATGAACACCCTAGCCCAAGCTACACAATGAAATCAGTAAGACTTCTAGGAGAGATGATAAGTGAACAAAATTCTGAAAGGGAAGTAGGAGTTTATCGGGGGAAAAAATAAATTAAGAGCCTTTCTCTGTGTCTCCAGCACATCTAGACCATCCCTTGTTCATAAATGGAGAATGAATAATTGAATGAATAAATTTGAAAGTCATCAGCATAAACACAGAAAGTAAAGTGATTAAGATTGTGGAAGGAAAGAAGATAAGAGTGCCTCTTCCCCAACATGTTAGGCTCAGCCTTCAACTGTGCAAGATTTTAGCCAAATCAATGATTCCTATTTCTTAAGCAGAGCATTCCCACCACTCTGTTAACAAAGCATAGATTGTAGTCATTCACTAGTGAACACTGCTATGTAGTTTTATGACGTTAGAATCTCTCAGAGGGAACCATGGAGTTATCACCGCTGACCTTCAAGAGCTTATTTTCTGAAAAGATTTTAAAACCAGAGTCATGAATCACAGATACACTCTTGACCTTTACATTTCATGTTAGTATTGGGTCGTTGGGCTTCCCAGGCGGCTCAGTGGTAAACAATCCGCCTGCCAATGCAGGAGATGCAGGTTCGATCCCTGGGCCAGAAAATCCCCTGGAGGAGGAAATGACAACCTGCTCCAGTGTTCTTGCCTGGAAAAATCACATGAACAGAGGAACCTGGCAGGATGTGGTCCATGGGGTCACAGAAGAGTTGGACATGACTGGGCAACCAAGCACGAGAATGCGTGGGAGCATCAGATAAAATCGTGCCACTCTAAGCCTGCATCTAGTCTCATCCAACATGGCTATTCTGTTGATTGAATATTTCACCCTAATCCGCATGTTAATCTAAACATACAAATACACCACACTCAACTTACAAATGAGAAGAGAAGAGCTCATTGATTTCAAACTACTGTAAAGAGCACTGTTGCTCTGACTGTGGCAATTTGAATATTATTTGCTAATTTCCAGTTTTACCATGTGTTCATAGATTGAAATTTGAGACTTTTTTTTTTTAAATGTACTGTCAAGGATGAGATAGAATAAAGAAATTTGTTACTCCAGTAATCAGTTCATTCCTTCCTAAGAAGACTGACAAAACACAGTCATCCCTTGGGATCAGATGGGTACTTGTTTCAGACACTCACCTCAGCACCCCAAAATTCCCCAAGGATATCAAAATCCATGGATACTCAAGTCCTTTATATTAACTAACATAGAATTTGATTATAACCTAGTCAAGCACACCCTCTCATATACTTTAAATCAATCATCTCTAGATTACTGGCAATACCTAATACAATGTAATGTAATTACACTGTATTAATGTAATGTAATATAAATTCTATGTTAACAGTTGCCAATGCCTAGAAAATTAAAATCTTACTTTAGGAAACTTCCTAGATTTCTTCTGAATATTTTTTATCCAAGTCAGTTAAATCTGCAAATGTGGAAAACTCGGTGGATATAGACTGTTAGAAGAAGTCCTGCTAAGAAGGTACTCAGTACTTGTTAAGTGAATAAATGAAGATGACAGAAGTAATTGTACGGGAAGACCAAGAGAGAGAAAGCATTCACCGAGAGATGGGAATTAGAGAAGGTCTGAGTGATGTGCCAGCCCAACGGAGGCCGGGCAAAATGGACAAGGAAATAAAGAGGAAGAGATCAACAGCATGGTCATTGGAATGAGTGACTGTGAGTGATAGCGGTCTTAACAGCACTGGACCAAAACAGAAAACAAAAATGAAGGTTTAAAAACAAAGTGGCCTTTCCCTTCTCAGGGTCACAAAGAGCTGGACAGACTGAGCGACTTTCACATTCACTTTTCCCCTGGAACAAATGGCAGACACATTTACTTACCTTAGGAAAAAAAAAAAAAATGAGTTCCTTAAGTTCAGAGCCTGTGTCTTTTAAAGCAACTAACTACGTTTACAGGCATCTTCTGGCCCTCTTCACTATAGGAACTGTAGCTTGAAGAACTAGTGCTAAAGTGCCCATGTCCTGTCTGTGGTCATTGCTATCAATAATAAATTGTCTTTTGTCTCTGAAAAAAAAAAATAAAAACAAAGTGGCAATAGCCTTGCTGGGGCCTGTTTATCATTTACAGGTGATAGAGTCAGAGAAGAAGGAACATGCCCCATAAACAGCTTGTTCCCAAAAAGAAGAAAAACATATTCCTAACATCTCCTTCAAAAACTCACTATCAAGATTAAGTCTTTACCCCAGAGAAGGACATGGAAACCCACTCCAGTATTCTTGCCTGGAAAATCCCATGGACAGAGGAGCCTGGCAGGCTACAGTCCATAGGGTTGCAAAGAGTTGGACACGATTTAGCATGCATGCATATACCTTTATATTTATTATATATACTATATATATATGAGGCTTCCCTCATAGCACAGTGGGTAAAGAATCTTCCTGCAATGCAGGAGACCTGGGTTTGATCCCTGGGTTGGGAAGATCCCCTGTAGAAGGAAATGGCAGCCCACTCCAGTGTTCTTGCCTGGAGAATCCCATGGACAGAGGAGAATGGTAGGCTACAGTTCATGGGATCACAAGAGTCAGACACGACTTAGCAACTAAACAACCACATCTATATATATTTACATTGTAATTGCATATGCAAAAAGTTTTAGTAATTTTTAAACAATCTTAAACTTACATAAATTTATAAAGCAGTGCAATTTTTTTCTGAATTATTTGAGATTAAGTTGCTAACATAATCCTCACTGCTTCTTAGTACTTAAATGAATCACAGTGAGGTAATCCTAATCGGCAAGTTTTCTTTTATTTTTGAATCAATTCCTTTCTCCTCTAAGCTTTTTGGTTTTAAAACATCAAATGGTGAGGTCAGTCGCTAATGGTTCCTTTTCGTTCATTTCTGTGTTGTTTGTGATGTTTCACAGGCAAAATCAGAGTTGGCAGCAACTACCTGGCCTATCTGCTGCAGCTATCCTTGCATTATTATTTCAAAATTATGCCAAATGGCAACATTCATTGTGAACCACTGATCTCAAACTTTCACCACAGTAATATGCATTTAATTGACGCAGATACTGATTGATTTAATTGACACTGATACACAAAATTGAATTAGGGATAATGGTAAATATGGACTCATGTTCTATGAGCTATGTTTTGTGTACATTTATATATAATTCTGGTCAGCTTTTGAATTCTAAAGAAGGTGGTGCTTCAAAGTATATTCCCGTTCCTAAAACTCTCCTCTAATATTTACCACCATTTTTTTTCAAAAGTCTAGATTTATCCACTTTTAAGAAAGAAAAAAAAAACTTAGAATAAGTGGTACCAAGGTTTCGATTTCTTAGCAATGGGATTTGACCTTTCCATAATCACTAAAAGCAAGAGAGAAAGGGTCTTTTCCCCAGGTCTCCTTCATTGATCTCAAAAATGCCTTGTTAGCAGCAACGGTTCATCTACCCAAATCTAATGCCTTCCTGCTTTTTCTTAGGCAATTTAACATAGAGTAACAAAAACATCAGTGGATCAGGAGTCAAGATTTATGGGAATGCCAAGTGATATTGAGATAAGGCTTTAATCAGCCCGCACATTCATAGAGTAAATCAATCCTCAGATGAGACGTATTCTCATGACCAGTGGCCAATATCACTACTATTTCCTTTCTCTGGCAACTGGTGACCACCTCCCGCCCACTGTTTTCCTTTCCCACAAAACCAGGGCTTGCTTCTCAGCCCTTCTCTTGGCTTCCTGCAGCTTCCCGAGGAGGCCCTCCCGCGCTCTGCGTTTCAGAGCTCCCCTCTGGCCTGGGCTCAGCTGGTAGGCTTTGCCCTTTCGCAGGGGCTGCCGCTGCTGACTCGCTGCAGCTGCCTGCCTTTCTGCGGCCTTCCGCTCAGCTGCGACGGTCCCAGCTCTCTCAGCCCACGAGTGTTGTACCCAATGAGCCATCACCCTCATTTGTCCGCTTGTGTCAGCTCCCCTTGAAAAAGCTCAGCCTGAAGTTTTCATTGATGAACCAGTAAGGACCAAGCCTGTCGTTCCGGGTCCCACGCTGCAAATGCTGCAGAAACTGACTAGAACCCTGGCGCTACACTTTCAGCCGGGATGTCCCTGACGGTACGTTTTCCCTTGACAAGGTCGATGACTGCATACGTCTCTGAAAACATGTAAATGTCTCTTTTCTCTACAAACATTTTTTTGACAATTTCCTTCATCTAAAGCAGGTACTGAACATTTTTTTTTTGCATTTATTCAAACACGATGCATAAGTGGATATGATAGTTTTTACCTCTGACCTACTTAAGTATGTTTTCTCTTCATTGGAGAGATATAGACTAATCATTTGACCTCTACCCCTAATCCTATGTCAGAGTTGGGAACCAGAGGCTTATCTAGAGGTTTTGGAGCTTTTGGAGCAGTAACACCAAAGCGCACCCTGACCCAGTCATTGAGCTCAGGCTTCTTTTCAAACTCTATGTAGGCAATATGGCCATATCAACTATATCCACATATTTTTGTGTGATGATATCTGTGTTGCAAGACCTAGGGAGAAATGGGGGTATAATATAGTCCTCTAGACATTTTAAACGATTAACTTGTCCTGAGGAATAATCTAAGACAATTTGATTAAAATGCCCTTCTTTTAAACGAGATACATTAAAAGCCTAGATAACCGCACAATTGTAAAGACCATATAAGAAGTAAACAAGGATGTTTTGTAACTTTTAAGCACTAAAGACAATAAAAGGTAATGAAAGGGGAGAGTATAATTTAATTTGAATTTAAACCTCAGTGTAATAAAAATGTGCTGTGCTACAAACAGTAGTAATTATTGTGGTGGTTATTTTTTAATTCACAAAATATAAACCAGTAAGATTTCTCATTTCTTCAATATTTCTTAATCACTCATTTTGTTAGTATTTATATCAAAACTACCTCCAAAATGATTTAAAAAGCTATTGAACAAAATGGTGAGAAAAAAATCTTTTAAATGATTATAAAACCAAAAATACCTGAGAGAGACAGGCAGTCTTATGAAATCATTACCGCCGCGCTTGGAATTTGACTGCATATTAAAAGTCAGGATTGGCCTATAAGATGAAGAGGCAGGTGCTGAGGAAATGTGAGTGTAAAAAACAAAGTGTTCTTGTCTTCCAGGAGCATGAAGCGGTGAGGAAAACATATACAAAGAAACAGTAAAATTATACCATAAAACTGAGGCCAGAAATAAGAGCTTGTTTCTGGAAAGGACCAAGGAGACATCGTCCTATAAACCTGAGGGAAGATGCACGGTAAAGTTCCAGACAGACACATTTTAAGGGTGAGAGAGGAGACTGGAAATAATGCATTTCAGAAGACTTTTATCTTCTTACAAACGCTATAAATGAAGTTATCTGCTGCTTTGGAAGTGGGCTTATTGTTTCAGGGTCAGTAGAAAAAGTGCACAACGGCCATTGGGGAGAACACAATAAGAAACAGATTTTTCATTATACCTGTCACTAACAGTAGTCTGCCAATAAATAAAAGATATAAACAGCTGATTTTTCTCTTAAAATATAACAGGAACATTCTCCGATGGCCTTCTTTTAGGTCAGAGAATATCTGGCAGGCCAAGTGATTTCTATTAGCAATTCTGTGTAGACAGTTTTATTTATTAAATATACATTAGAGGAAATGATATTTTTCCCTTTAGAGTCTACACTTAAGGCACTGCAGATGGATTTCTTTAAATATTATGGAAACTAGCTATGTTTATTTTATGACTAAGGAAGTCTCATAACTCTCAAGGCCCGTCTCCAATTCATATCTCTAAATCTTTTTTTATAAATTAGAATAAACATATAATCTCTTTTCTGTAAGCCAGAGGATATTTATCTAGACCAAACAAAGATATTTGAACATGTTAATTCTAGTGAGGTTTTAAAACATAGAACTAGACTATGCACATATAACCTGCCTTGGACACCATACTCCATGTTAACTCCTCTAGTTCACTTATAAATATATATACCTGCTTTTGAGGAATATTATCATTAGCAGTATGATAACCACCTGCTACAAAGAGCTGACTCATTGGAAAAGACATTGATACTGGGAAAGATTGAGGGCAAGAGGAGGAGAGGGTGACAGAGGATGAGACGTTTGAAGGGCATCACTGACTCAATGGACATGAGTTTGAGCAAACTCCAGGAGACAGTAAAGGACAGAGTAGCCGGGCATGCTACAGATTGTGGGGTCGCCAAGAGTTGGACACAACTTAGTGACTGAACAACAAAAATCATGAGCAATAATGATAGCAATAATGAGGGCAACAGAAGATGAGATGGTTGGATGGCATCACTGATTCAATGGACATGAACATGGGCAAACTCCTGGAGATGATGACGGACAGGGAAACCTGGCGTGCGACAGTCCACGGGGTCGCAAAGAATCAGACACAACTTGACCGAACAATAACAACAAATCATTAGCAACCAGACTTAAACAAATCTATAGAAAACCCATTTTCCCCTTTATAGATCCCAAAGTGGAGAGTCTGGAGGCTATCTGGGGCTTGGAAGGGGGTACTGTGGTTGAAGGACTCAGAACTGCTTTGGATTTTATCTCTGTAGAAAATGAAGATGTAATGAATGGCAGCGGTATACAGCTCCCATGAATTATAACTATTCAGGTGGATCCTCTTTCTTAAGTGCATAGAATTACTTAAATACAAAAATTGGCATGAGCCTAAATGTCTCTCTTTTTTTTTCTTTTGATAGTTAAGTATTATAGAACTGTATATGTGTACAACCAGTAAAACTGTGAAAGGTTTATATATATTTAATTGAAAGTGATCATAAAATATTAAGTTTAAAAAAAAGCTGCAGGACAAGACACAGAGTAAAATCTTGTTTTCATAAACCAACAATAGTTGAAGATATGCATACATGTTTAAAGAGGGCACAAAAATATTTTGGAGGATATACAATAAGCAAACTCAACAGCGGTTACTTTTGGAAAAACAATGGGGGTGTTAAAAAACTCATTTTTTATTATATGGATATAATATTTATTATATGTTATATAAATATTTCATTAAATAGATATCTATATTGTTTGAATTTTTGCATAAATGCATTAATTAGAGTTGATATTACACAAAAGCAAATCAAGTTTTTAATAAAAAGTAAATTTATTGATGACAAAATAATCTATTTTTATACTTTGGTGATTTCCATATAAAAACAGTAAATATTTTTAAAATAATTGTTGATTAAATTATAACTCTCCTCTCTGGTATTGTCATTTATGTGTCCGATATGCAATATGGGCTTCCCTGGTGGCTCAGTGGTAAAGAACCCGCCTGCCAATGCGGGAGACGTGGATTCTATCATTGCATCTGGAAGATCCCCTGAAGAAGGAAATGGCAACCCACTCCAGTTTTCTTGCCTAGGACAGAGGAACCTGGCTGGCTATAATCCTTGGGGTGAGTTGCAAAAGAGTCCGACATGACTCAGCAACTCAACAAGAACAGACAACAATATACAACACGTATAATTCTTTGAAGTTGTGACCTCAAATATACTACTTAGAAGGATTTAAGAGTGGACAAGCTGGTTATATCTAAGGTCTTGCAGCTCAAAGTTCTTATCGATAAGCATCAACAGCCTCATCTGAGAGTCTGGTGAAAATCCAAAATCTCATGCACTTTCCCAGATCTACTGAATCAGAATCTGCATTTTAACAAGATTCCCGGGGATTCATATTCACAGTAAAGATTAAAAAGCACCGCTCCAGAGAACTCATCTTTTGCTTATGCCCTGTAACAAATTTTTTTTTAACTTTTTATTTTGTATTGGGGTATAGCCGATTAGCAATGTAGTGATAGTTTCAGGTGAACAAGTAAGGGCCACAGCCACACATATACATGAATCCATTCTTCCTCAAACTCGCCTCCCCTCCAAGCTTCCACGCAATATTGAGCAGAGCTCCGGGTGCTGAGGAGTAGGCCCTTGTTGGTTACTTTAAATATAGCAGTGTTGCTTACGGAGAGCCTGGAAAGGGGGGGCAGAGGAGACGGAATAAGGATTGGGAGGGCTAAAGCGTTTGACTCACCTCCATATTACCTTTCTAGGGGTCATGGCTTCAATCATTTCCTTTATATGAAATCACCTTAGAACAGGTAAGATCACGGGAGATCACAGATCTGAGTATATAACTCTACTTGTATTCAGATAGAAAACAGCATGATCCTCTATGAGTTTTGACCCTTGAATTGAAAGTGGCTATTAAAAGATATGCCACACATGAAATACGTTGTTTGTATAAACATTTATTTATTCACATTTAAATGAAAGGTCAGGAAGTAAAAGGCAGGGTGAAATGAAATGTAGTCAGAGTGAAATAAAGGTTAACAGGCTACAAAATGGAAAAAAAAAAATGCACATGCCAGGAGTGCTATTTTCTGAGTGTATTTAAAAAAAAATAAAATATATTGGAATAATATAAAAACAAGGACACTTTAGCAATAGTGATTGACACTGTCATTTCACTCATTTTTTTTCCTATTGATTCATGTGACACCAAATTTTAAAAATGTAAAATAACATCGCCTGTCAAATTGTAGACAGTAAAAGCTTTTGAAATAAATGCAAACCTCTTTTGAGTATGGAAACTTCCATTTCCTGTAATATTACAGATTAGATATTCCAAAAACCCTTCTCTGCAAAGCAAATTGAAATGCCGAGTAAAATAAAACATATGTACTTTTGAATTCAAAGCTGTACTAGGAAGTTTTAAATGAAATCCCCAGGATCCTAAAGCAAAGAGGTCATTGAAAACCAACGAGGTGGGCACAAGAGTGACACTCTGCAGCCTTGGGGAAATTGTTGATATTGACAACATCGAGTGTCAGGTTTTAAGGCTCCTAGGGTAGTGACATCTGTGCAAAATGAAGCCTTGAACTGATATCCCACACAAAGTCAGGACACGCAAAATCCTACAGCCTTGGGGAAAGGATCAACTTAAAAAATACATGCACCATCACAAGGAAGAAATGATGAAGTTCATACCTTGGCACCTGGGCTCTGGGTAGAAAAAGTAATCTTCTGTAAGGTGACACTAGTGTTGAAGAACTCGCCTGCCGATGCAGGAGACTTAAGAGATGTAGATGGATCCCTGGGCTGGGCAGGTCCCCAGAGAAGGAAATGGCAACCCACTCCAGCATTCTTGCCTGGAGAATCCCACGGACAGAGCAGCCTGGAGGGCTACAGTCCACGGGGTCGCAAAGAGTCGGACACGACTGAAGCGACTTAGCACAAACACACAACAATTTATAAGTCTCGTGTTGTTGGAGTTCAGTTTCATCCACCTATGTTTCTGAGACATTAGAAATTAAATACAGCGTTCTTAGGGTAATGATACTCCTAGAGTTTCTGGCCAAAGCAAACTAATATCCTCTCTTGATAAATTATCCCTCAACACAGGCCACACAAGACTCCCACGCATAAAGCCTTCTGATGATAAAAAGAGTCAGCAAACAAAGAAGCAGAAATGTCAGATATAGATGATAAAACAAGTATGTTTAAAATGATGAGAAATAAACAAGGAAAATAAGTCATGATGAAAAGGAATAAGTAGGTAAAGAAGAGAATCAAATAGAATATCTCAAAATCAAAAATACAGTTTTTGAAATATAAAAGAAAAGTTTCAACAGATGAATTTAAATATTAGATTAGACATAGACAACAAGATAATTAATGACCTGAAGAGAGTGTTGTAGGCACGCGTTCCGGGAAGCAAACCCACTCAGAAGGACAATGCAGATAGTGGAGTGCAGTTTATTACACCGGCGGGCCCAAGGCAGAGTCTCCTCTTAGCCAAGGACCCCAACCAGTTTTTGTGAAAACCTTATATACCCTAAGTGTATGTGCCCAAACCCACCTCCCCAAATTCCCTGAAACTAGTCTGAACAAAGAAAAAGAAAGATACAAAGTTAACCCATGATTCATATGCCTTAAGTCTAGGTAGTTAACAGTGGACAATTATCAATAGGCCTGTTGTCATACCCCAATAAGCATTATAGAATGTATGATTCTGTTCAGTTACACAGATAATTAGGGTATCTTTTAGGTGATGGAGAGTCTAGGTACGAGCTCTGCGGCTCTTCCTTCCGGGGGCCTGGTTTTCCAGTTGGAATGTCGTTTCCGTAGATACTGGGCATAGAGCTCAAAGTCCACACTCCGGCCCAAGATGGAGTCCTGCTTTCAAGACAGAGCCTGTTCTGTGTGTTTCCTCCTTCAAGAGTATTCAGAATGCACCCTCAAAATATAAAATGAGAAGAAAAAAGAAAAAAATTAAGGAGTCTCTCATATACCTGATAGGTATGTCAAAGGACAAGAACAGAGAGAATGGAGGAAAGACAATATTCTTAAAAATAATGACTGATAAATTTCTAAAATTGATGAAAGACTTTTTTTTATTATTCTAGATTCTCAAAAAGGGTGTAAACAAAAATAAATCCACACCTATAAAAATTTGGGGGGCTTCCCGGGTGGCTAGTGGTAAAGAACTCTCTTGCCAATGCAGGAGACTTGAGAGACGTGGGTTTGATCCCTGGATCAAGAAGATCTCCTGAAGAAGGCAATGGCAACCCACTCCAGTATTGCCTGGAGAATCCCACAGACAGAGAAGCCTGGCAGGCCACAGTTCATGGGGTTACAACGAGTGGGACATGACTGAAGCCACTTAGTATGCACACACACATTGTAATATAACTATAGAATTTAAAATTATAGAAAACACATTAAAACCAGCATTCAGATTACTATAAACGGATGATAATAAAACAGCAGACTTTTAAAAACGGAACAGTATCGGAAGGAAAAGAGCAGCAACTAATCCTCTAAGATATCATCATGAGTGAAGACAAAATAAATTCAGGTAATCAGACACTGAGTCTACAGCTTCTTGCTTACAAAGGCTGTAGTATGGAGGAAGAAGAAGCATTAACCTAGAAAAATGAACTGAACAATGGTACTAAATTACCGAACAATCAAGCATATAAGATGGAGGATGGTAATCTGTGTTAAGCATTTTAAAGTCTTTGTATTATTCTACAGAAAAGTAAAGATACTAATCTTCTTTAAATTGCTTAAACTTCAAACTGATTCAATCAAGTCTGTCATATTAAAATGTTAGAGTAAATCAGTTAAACAAAATAGGGAGAATTATGGCAGTCAAATCAGTAGAAGGGAAAAATCAGAATAAGGGAAACTTGAGTTAATAGAAAACACATAAGGAAATGGGGGGGGGGGATGCAAACAAAAAGAGAAATTAGAAAAGTTCAGCATGATAGGAAAAATGATCCTTAATTCTGGATATAAAAGTTTGATGATATAAAATTTACTCATCATTCACCCCTACCCCCATACATATCCCAGACAGAGTTTGAGCTAGTAGGTGGCACCTTACCTAACATCCCACCCAGCCCTGTCTTAGAATTGTTTTGACTGCAAGCGATACTTGCCACTTCTCAGTAATTTAAAGAAAATCATGTTTTATTGGAACAAGATGGCTTAATTTACAGATAAAAAGTATAAGAGCTAAAATATCTGCTATCAGGAAACAGACCCAGGCTGAGAACAAACAGCCAATTTCTTTAGCACTGTACAATCAGAGTGAATGCCCGTCATCTTCACTCAGGCCTCAAATGACCAGTCTGATCTCTCAAGGTGGGGCTGCCCTGGGTTGGAGGCAGGGAACGGACAATCTGAAGAACAGATGCACTAAGAAAAGGAGGAATCGAACAAAGCAGGAGCAGAGGGCAGGGTTCACCAAAGGAAAATCAGGTTTCATGGCTAACGGAAGGAAAAAGAGAGCCTGAGCTGGGCGGCAGGGCTGGGGGGGCGGGGAATGGTCAGAGGTAACAGCTGAATGTTTGTCCAAATATAGCAAAAATTATTGCATGATATTTGACTTGAGGTGTTACACATTTCTTGAAGAGTTATTAAATTCTTTCTCTTTCTCTTTAAACATTCAGATCAGTAATTGCAAATCAAATGACTACTGGTATCGTACAACTCAAGGAATCTCAAGGAAACACATAAAACAATATTGAAATATGATGATAAACAGCAGCTGACTTTCCGTATCAAGATCAAATCTGAAATGCTGAAGGTAGTGGAAAACTGGAGAGCTCCTGACTCAGCCCGAGGAAGCCGTGGCTACTCAGCCCAAGCTCTTTGCTGCCATGCAGAAATGCAGGCCAGTGAAGCAGGTCTTTTTCAAGAAAAATCAAGAATCAGGAATGTATGCAAAATAAACAGATTTTTTAATTCGGCAATTGACTCCATTTTTTAAATACTGTGTGAATCAACAGGAAGCAGATCAATCAAACAGAAACAGAACCATTCTGCTCATTCGCATCCATGGATTATGGCTTATGTATCAGAGACTTGTGGATGAATTTTCTGTGCAAGTTAATGGGAAGGAGTTGGGAGAATGCATCCACTTCCCTCTCTCATTTGTTGGGCTGTCATAAGCTATGCATTTTATTTTTATCTAGATTAAATGCTTTACATATATTGAACATATATATATATTGAATATATATATATATACATATACACACACACACATTACTGTGTTTGCTTTAACCAATTATCTTTTAGAGAACTTAAAAATAAAAGTATATCTGTTATTTGTACCTTTATGTTTAGTATTTATGGAGCACCACATTTCTTTTTTTTTTTAACTACATCTTTTTTTATATCAGTTTTAGGTTCACAGTGAAATGAAAACATAAATCACAGAATTCCCACAAGTCTTCCCCTCAATGCCCCAGCACAAATACACACACACACACACACCACACACACACAGCCTTTCCCATTATCAACATCCCCCCCACCAGAGTGGCACACTTGTTAAAACTGATGACCCTACATTGACACATCAGTGTGACTCACAGTCCAGGGACCACATTAAGGCTCACTCTTGGCGATGTGCATTCTATGAGTCTGGACAAGCACCTGAAGACCTCCACCATTATGGAATCACATAGAATAGCTTCACTGCCCTAAAAGCCCTGCGCTCCGCCTGCCCATCTCTCCTTTCCCCCAACCCCAGCAACTACTGAGACTTGTAGTGTCTCCACAGTTTTGCCTTTTTACAGAAAATCATATCATTGGAAACATGTAGTATCTAGCCCTTTTAGATTAGCTTCTTTTACTTAGAGAACTTTTGTATGTATGTGTGCATGTGTATATATATATATATATATATATATATATATATCTTAATACACACACACACACATACATACAAAAGTTCTCTAAGTAAAAGACGCTAATCTAGAAGAGATATCTTATATATGTATATATAAAATATATATATATATCTTAGTTTTCTATATGTATCTTAGTTTTCTATATGTATCTTAGTTTTCTATATGTATCTTAGTTTTCTCCATGTAGTAATACATTAGCCCATTTCTTTTTAGCATTGAAACATATTCCTTTCTCTGTGGTATACAAGAAAATGGAATATGTTTCAGTTTATCCATTCACCTGCTAAATGAGATCTTGGTTGCTTTCAAGCTTTTGCAATTATTAACAAAGCTGTTACGAACATCCATGTATAAGACTTAGTGTAAACCTAAGTTTTAAACTCTCTGGGTAAATACCAAAGAGCAGGATTACTGAATTGAGATGGTCAGAGTATGTTTAGTTTTATAGCAAACTGTCAAACTGTCTTCCCAAGTGGATATACCATTTTGTATTCCATCAACAATAAATGAGTTCCTTTTGGTGTACAGCATATCTTGAATTTGGTGTTGTCTGTGTTTTGAATTTTGGCCACTCTAATAAGAATGTGGTGGTATTTCAATGGTGTTTTAATTTGCAATTCCCTAATGACATTTGATGTTGAGAATCTTTTCATATGCTTATTGGCCATCTATATATCTACTTTCACAAGGTATCTTTTCAGACATTTTGTCTGAAACAACCCATTTTAATTGGGTTGTTTGTTTTCTTATTGCTGAATGTTAAGGAAAACTTATTTTAGATAACAGTCCTTTATCAGATATGTATTTTGTAAACATTTTTATCCCAGGCTTGTCTTCTGATTCTCTTGATCTTCACTTCTTTCTGAGGATCTATGATTCTACCTGTCAACCAATATGGTCAGATATCAATCATCACTTCAAAATTTGCATTCTTATCAGCTATTAAATAAAGACTGTAGTATTTCCTTATATTGACAAAATAGTTACCGCAGTCCTTACTACTTAATTGATTACTATAGAACCCATTATAATGTTTTAAAAATAATGACAGTTAATCTGGGTTATCATTCTTACACATATTTTAAGCAAATATTAAAAGCACTCTTAAAAGTCCCTAAACTATAAGTTAAGCAATTATTTCAGGCCTGAGTTTTAAGTTATAAACTCCAGTGTACTCAAAGCCAGTAAGTACCTGAGGAAAATGTACTTTAAAATCAAAGGGGAAAAAGAGGGAAGTAGGGAGGTTCCAGGGCCATTATTTTCCACTTGACCAAAAAATAAAAATACGCATGAGTAGCATTTAAGGAATAAAAAGAATTAGACCAGATTGTCACGATGTTAAACCAGAAATGTCAATGATTGTTTGGAAATTCTGCAGAAAAATGTTTTTTCCACTCTAGAGGGTCACTGGGAAATTTCAGGCTTCATTATCTTTTGTGAAGGGATAAATATGTGTGTGATGACTCCTTCACTGATCTTGATTATAGAAATAAACTTGATTAAAGCTTCTGCGGGTTTTTATCCTTATTATTTTGTCTTGTATCATTTATTATGGTTTTGCCTTTCTCAAAACATAAAGATTCGCTCACTCCCCTGAGTAGAGTTTTATTCCAGAGCAAGAACCATCCCAAATTTCCTTTTAAGTAAGCAGATAGCTGTGACTCTGACCTAAGCTAGAACTCTACTCAATGCTGTGTATGTGGCCGGGGGGCAGAGGGGGTAAGTCGTTCAGTTGTGTCTGACTATTTGTGACCTCATGGATGGTAGCTTGCCAGGGTCCTCTGTCCATGGAATTCTCCAGGCAAGAATACTGTAGAATGTGCACCTAATTTGCTATACACCTAAAGCTAACACAACGTTGTAAATCAACTATAATCCAATACAAATTATTAAAAAAAGAAAAAGTGACCCACTGCAGGCATGAGGAAAAGGGAGATGGATCAGAAAGTCTCAAAGAAAGCAAAGCGGAGGATGAATGAGCAAATCCAGAGAAAGTGGATGTAGGACACTAGGTATGAAGTAAATAAAATAAATAGCTCTGAATAAATAAACAAAAGATACCCTTTCAGGAGTAATAAGCCATATACTATAGTGTAGGGAATCTGTGGCCTGTTCTTTCACCAGGGAGAAAGTGAAGAGTTCTGTGAAAACACAACCAACAATCAAGACTTATTTCATCAATTATATGCTCATGTCCTCACTCAAAGGATAGTATTTTATTTTATTTTTTTATTTATTATTTTTTTTTTTAGGATAGCATTTTAAATTGTGTTTCTCTTCTGCTGACTCTGCAAATTTCTTAAAGGTAAATGGAGGAGAAAAGAGAAATATCTTAAGACAATACAATTCTCACATAAATTTTTTCACTAGGAAATAGGCCCTAATTATCAGCATGTAGAGAAAAATGTTCTTCAAACATTTAAATAGTTAGTTATTGCAACTTTTCAGCTGTATTTTAATTATTTGTTTCTTCTTAGAAACTCACCCTCCTTTGGACTGATCTTATTCAGACATGACATAGTGTCATTTTGAAAGACTATATGCAATGGCTGAATTTTAAACAGCAAATGAAATTTCAAGCAAAGAAAAATAATTTAACTCAATTTATTCGCCTTAAAAGCAAATGGAAATGGAATTATACTTAAAACAAGCAAGAACTATAACCCTTACTGACAGAAATAGAAACTCATTCTGGGGAACTGCGGTACAAAGAAGTATTAGCGTGAGAAGCAGCCCAATTTCATACCATGCAATTTAAATGCTCTGTAAGTAATTAGAATTAATGCGGTTGAAACTGTCTCTGCACCACGATTCAATTAGGTCATTTACCTTAGAAAAATCTAAAATTATTTGTCAGAAAAATAGAAGCGATAATCACTATGCATGTGTGCATGCTAACTTGCTTTAGTCGTGTCCATCTCTTTATGACCCCATGAACTGTAGCCCACCAGGCTCTTCTGTCCACAGAATTCTCCAGGCATGAGTAATAGAGTGTCTGCCACGCTGTCCTCCAGTGGGTCTTCCCAACCCAGGTATCAAACCCTTGTCCCCTGCATTGTCAGGCAAGTTCCTTACCATTAGCGCCACTTGGGAAGGCCTGATAGTCATTATATTTCCTGTAATTCAGGTACCTTTTAAGATCCTAACAGAATAAAAGACAGTTTGTGATGCATGTTGCCTTCCTGCCTCAGAAAATAAAACCAGCATCACTTCTGGAAGAAACTTTCCTCCCCACCACGACCTCCCGCATGTTTAGGGGCCTTGACAAGTTTCTTGGATCCAGTATACCCAGTGTGAAGAAATGCTTGCAGCTCTTAGCCTTTTTTCAATATCAGAGCACCTTTTTAAAATATATTCTTTGTACATAGAGGAGAAACCATAGTTTTCTGTAACTATACAAATAATACTTTTCTTCTAAAGAGGACTGACTCAGTCAGTGATCTTATAATTTTCTATTTTTTGTCAAAGTGAAAAGTGAATACATTGAATAAATATTAAATATATAAATAATATATAAATACATAAATGGTTAACAAAGTTTAATGGTTAATAAATATTCAATATATAAATAAATGGTTAATAAAGTTGAAAATGTGCTTTTAATGTGATCTGTACTGTTCCTTTGTAGAATTTTTATGACTATAAGTAACTATTTGTGTAACTATTCATGTAATTTCATCTCACTTATTAGGCTATGATGGCAGGAGTCATTATTGTCATTTCAGTACCAAATGCCAAAAATAACACTTGGTATAAAATAGATATCAAGAAAATGCTAAGTTAGATTAGTATGGTGAATAAAGTAAGTAGATAGGAAGTAAATAAATAGGTGGATGGATGGAGAGATTCTTCAAATTAAAGAGAAATAAAAGTAGCAGTGGTCTTAGTATCAGGCTGACACAAAATGACATGAAATGAGGCAGACTTACCAAGCATCTGAGTATAAAATGCTTGAAGAGTTGCACGTAGTATTGGTAGTCTGTATTCCTACATGTGGTCCAAGGGGAAAAGGCTTGAGTCTGTTGCAGCTGTAACAGGACGCTGACAGAGTTGGAAATCCCCGCACTTGCAGAAAGTGGCAGGGGTAGAACTGTCTCATTTCCATGGGAAACGCAGAGCAACGTGACCAAACACCAAGCTTGAGTCCTGTGCTTCCTTTAATACCAGAAATTCTGGAATATTACCTTCCCTGAAACCAAACCTTAAAGTATTAGAATGTCACTTAACAGAGGATTCTTTGGAATTAGAGTAGAATTTGTAGGAGCTATTAATAATAACATTTGTTGCTGTTCATTTGCTCCATCGTGTCCAACTCTTTGTGACCCCATGGACTGCAGCATGCCAGGCTTCCTTGTCCTTCGCTGTCTCCGGGAGTTTGCTCAAACCATATCCACTGAGTCAGTGATGCCATCCAATCATCTCATTCTCCATTGCCCCCTTCTCCTCCTGCCCTCAGTCTTTCCCAGCATCGGGGTCTTTTCCAATGAATAATAACATTAATATCTATCTAAATAGAGGACTACAGTGGAAATTCCAACTTGAGCTTAGACTGTGCTTACCCTTGGATTGAGAAAAATGTTTAGAAAAGACTGGAGAGATTGGGTTCCCGGGGCTCTACCTGTATAATTAGCTCAGCCTGATTCTGTAGCAGCATTCATCGGGGAGAAAGGTGTCAAGATACATTATAACGTTTTGTCCTTAATACAGACAAATGTCTATCAGTCAAAGTATCTGCTGGCCCCGGTTCCAGAGGTGTTCTTCTGAACCCTAGCAAAAGCAGTCTAAGAAAAGGAGAGGTAAAGCTGAAAATAACTAACACCCTAAACTCCTGATTGGCCACTGACTGCAGAAAAAGGTAGAAATGTCTGGTTTGTTTCCAATGTTACCAATTACTTTAGAAAATAGCAACTTGGCAGGAGCAGGAGTTAGCATGGGTGGATTTGCAGTGGATTAAGCCTGGACCTGTGCACATAACCTTGAGTGTCTGTAACTGCCTTGCTAGAGTCATTGGAAGCATGAAGCATGTGGAGGTATATTTGAGAGCAATTTTAGAGCAGATCACACAATCTGAGAGTAGGAAAACAAAATATTTATTTTCTTCAACTCTTCTATGACTCTCAGTTGGCTGGACTGGAGGAAGTCAGCTTGCAAGTAGAATTCGCAAGAGCCTTCTTGTATTTGCAGACATTTAAAGGACAGCAGTAGTCATGTATGCGTGTGACAGTTGGACGGTAAAGGCTGAGCACCAAAGAACTATGGTGCTAGAGAAGACTATTGAGAGTCCCTTGGACAAGGTGATCAGACCAGTCCATCCTAAAGGGAATCAACCCTGAGTGTTCATTGGAAGGACTGATGCTGAAGCTGAAGCTCCAATACTTTAGCTACTTGATGGCAAGAGCCAACTCATTGGAAAAGACCTTGATGCTGGGAAAGATAGAAGACAGGAGGAGAAGGGAATGACAGAGGATGAGATGGTTGGGTAGTACCACCAATTCAAGGACAAAATCTGAGCAAACTCCGGGGGGTAGTGAAGGACAAGGAACCTGGCGTGCTGCGGTTCATGGAGTCACAAAGAGCTGGACAAGACTGAAAGGCTGAAAGCCAGCACCCGACAGAAAGATTAGAGTCAGAATCACTAACAATGGGAAAGCTCACAGGTGCACTGGAAACATACTTCAAAATAATGAAAACACCAGCCCATAAATTTTTTAGGGGCCCACATCAGGTAATGGCAGTTACACATAATGCTGTGAGTCATTCTAAGCTGTAATCCACACTAGAATCTTTAGAGCCCTAGAAATAAAAATTATTTCCTAAACAATGCTTCTAGACACAGGTGACCTTAGTTTTATTGGCTCTGCTCTCTTCTTTTGTTCCACATTGACTCTGAGCACTTTGTTATTATGATTTTCCTTAATTTTGTATCATTTTGATTATAAGTATAATCATGGAAAAGGGTTTTGGTGATGATCTCTATTTAGGAAATAATTCCAGCATTCAAAAAAATGTTACAAAGAATGATATTCATAATATTCATCCCTAGAAAATACAAAGCAGATTGTTCTTGATGGCTGTAACAAGAAAAATATTGATTTGGGTAGTGAAGTTTTCTTTAGAAAATACCAATGATTTTGGTAGAGGTTATATCAATTTACTTCTTAAAAAGCACAGTAGAAACCATAGAAAGGGTTCAAAATGATGCTTAAAGAATTGGAAAGTGACAGTCATGCAGAAAGGCTTAGAAAACTGGAATTTCATTTTGGACAAGAGATAAACATAAGGGAATTACTTTTTTCAAAATAAGAAGGGTTGTTATGAGCAGAATGATAAGCAGTTGTTTTCCATCTCTACTTAGAGCAAAATATAAGGAAAGGGCTCCAGGGAGAGCATAGGGAACTTGGGCTGACTGTTAGAAAAGATTTACTGTTAACAAGAGATGGTAACCCTGGAACACGTTGCTGACAGACACTGTCCAACATATGCCTGTGTGTATTTGATATAAATAATGGGCTGCAAAATTTAAAATTCAAAAAGTTGTCTAGAGCTTTCTCAAGATCCTTATGTTTATCTTCAAACAGGGAAAAGGAAAAATAATATTTCCACTTCATCATTCCTTTGGCTTAATAGTATGTCACTATTACCAAGTTGTTATTAACTGGTTCTTTTTCATATGATATTGCTTTACTGAACTCAACTTTGGTATAATTTTAGAGTTTCTCAAAGCTCCTGTTAAATATGGAAGAAAATGTCTATGTTGGATACATAAAGTGGAAGATAAATCAGATTAGTGATTTTAAAACACTTTGCATAGCAGGATCTTTGCTTCCAATACCACATTTTGTGCATGGCCAATATAGATAAAGTGGTTACCTGGGAGTGACAGAAGAGGAAGGGGCAGAGGGTGAGACAGAATCCTGCTGATCCCACTCCCCACATCTGCCTTCCCAACAGCCCCCAGAAACCCTGAAGGAACTCCTGTGGCTTTTTGAGGGCAGTTTAAAAATTACCGACCCAAATGAGAATGACATATTGCACTCTTGGAATACTTTATAGCTCAAAAAAATGATTTAAAGCCTAGCATCTCTGTCCTTCCTGTCTCAGCGTTTACTTTATATTTAAGAAAATATTTTAAAAGAATCTGGGGGTGGCATTTGAAGGGTGATCATAAATCTAGTTATATTAAGTAGAACAAGGAAAGAAAAAATACTTTAGAATAGATATTTTTCTTTACAAAAATTATCGGGAGCATTTCTAATTCCATCACTTTTAGATAACGTGTGAGATGAAAAGGGTTTATATTGAATAAAAGGACAGTGGAAAATGTTATTTCATTGAATTTGACACTGAGCTAGGGATGACTTCTCCATTAAGCAAAGAAGGCACAGTACCCAGGGCTCACAGTACTTTTCAGGGTCCATTAAAATGTTTTGTTCCTTTTAAAATCAGAATTTAGAAAATGAACTAAGTCAAAGAAAATGACAATATATAAGATTATATTAATCTGTTGTTTTGATCATCTTCTTATGCATCATACAGATAAGGGAGGGATCGCTGACGTGAGTTTATGCTTCTGTTTGTTGCTACATCGTATGCCGAGCCTTTGCGGCCCCAAGGACTGCAGCATGCCAGGCTTCTCTGTCCCTCACCGTCTCCTGAGGTTTGCTCACATCTGTGTCCACTGAGTCAGTGATGCAGTCTATCTCTCCCTTGGCCGCCCGCTTCTCCTTTGCCTTCAATCTTTTCCAGCATCGGGGTCTTTCCCAATGAGTCGGCTCCGGGATCACAGCAGTGGTCAAAAAGCATGACAGTGGACCGATGAGACTAACAGCGGCTTGTCAGCCACATAGATTCCAAGCCGAGGAGGGGAGCACGCTGTCCCCGCAGGGCCACGCGGAGGTGTCGCTCAGAACAGAGCGAACCCCAAGAGGCTGCTGCTGAGTCGCTTCAGTCGTGTCCGACTCTGTGCGACCCCATAGACGGCAGCCCGCCAGGCTCCTCCATCCCTGGGATTCTCCAGGCAAGGACACTGGAGCGGGTTGTCATTTCCTTCTCCAGTGCATGAAAGTGAAAAGGGAAAGTGAAGTTGCTCAGTTGTGCCCGACTCTTCAGACCGCATGGACTGCAGCCCACCAGGCTCCTCCATCCATGGGGCTTCCCAGGCAAGAGTACTGGGGTGGGCTGCCAGTGCCTTCTCCTGTAGACCCCCTACAGTGTTTCTGTAACTAGTTTCCCCATCCTAACCACGGTATCATGGCACAACGCTAAACGTCTGTCAGCTGGATTCACAGCTCTCTGGAAAGCAAACAACATCCCATGTTTCTCTGACCATATTCAGGTTCTCTTTATTCACAATGTCAGTCTGGGAACTGGCCTCTTAAGTCATCTCTCTCTTTCTAAGTCCAGGAACTTCCCTGATTGCTCAGCAGGTAAAGAATCTGCCTGCAATGCAGGAGACACCGGTTCGATCCCTGGGTTGGGAAGATCCCCTGGAGTAGGAAATAGCAACCCACTCCAGTATTCTTGCCTGATAAACCCCATGCACAGAGGAGCCTGGCAGGCTACAGTCAAGTCCAAATCTCAGATCTGTTAAACCTTTTTTGCAGCTCCTTCCAAGAAGCCTTTTTTTTGTGTCCTAGGCTTTCCAAACTTAACATTTTTCCATTTCTCACTCTTGCATTATGATAATTTATCTTACAGTAATAAATGCCTCCATATAATTTTCTGCTAGATGGTGAAATTGTTTGACAAAAATTAATGTCAGATTATTTTTTCATCTTTAATAGTACATAGAACTATGCCTTGCCCAAGGTGGATAATCAATAAATGCTACTGAATTGAGTGTTTCCTGAACAGAATGAGGAAATGCATCTAGGACTTCAGTGTCAGAAAAAAATTTCCAATTAGTCATGTCCACCTAAAATGGAACTAAAAGTCAATGAATGTTGTTGTATGCCTTATCTCATTAGTCAGCTTAATTTCCTCCTTCAATTCTAAATGTAGACCTTGCCTACCTTCACTCAAGGGATTCTGTGATTGTTAGAAGAATCAACAAATAATGAACTGATTTTACCCTTATAGCAACATTTTAAAAATATTTCCTTAGAAAAGACATTTCACAAATAAAGAATTCCACAGATACAGGAGTTTTTAAAATTCCAAGTTAAACAAAGTTAAACCTATCTCTTTGCCACAGGATTTCAATACATTTTTAATGCATTGTGAATATCAAACAGAAAGACACAATAAATAGAATTCCCTAAGCATGTTATTGCACTAAAATCTTTTATCCCAAAGCAGATGGCATATTCGATGGAGGTGTTTAGTGGAGTATTTCGGGAAAGCCTATTTATGAATGTAAATCTGTTTTAACATGAGCATAAAGCTATTGTAGAGACTATCATTTTTGCAAAAAAGATAGAAAACTTAATTACTAGCAAAGCTAAACATATAAAATATCTCTCTGAAAAACTAAGGATCCAATCAAAATAGCATTTACCAAGTAAGTCATACTGTAACTTCATTATAATATTAATGAAGTTGTATCTATATGAGTTAAAATCATTAAATGCTAGATTAAAATAGCAAATGTACATTTTTGCAATATAAGACAACTAAACAATGTTCATAAGCTTTGAATTTTGTGCATACAACTTTGACTTCATGAAATCTAGCAGTGAGGGACTGAGAAAATTGTTGAACAATGTGAAGTTATTTAATTTTTAAGCATTTAACTTTTATCCAATAAAATCCTTTGCTTTACGTAGACATTGTCTACTTTTATGCATTTATGGTAGTGGAGTTTTCATAATATTTTCATTTTTTATGACTCATATATTCTAAAGTCAGTTATGTGGTAAAATTGAGATTCTTGAGGGAGGATTAGGATTAAAGAGACAGTTATCATCACTAGTCTAAATATTTATGGGGAAAAAAGACTAAAATTGAAATGATCATGATAATGATTTAAGCATTGTCTTAATATTGTTTTACTATATAGTAATGTGACCTTATGAATATGTAATGTATAGTAAACAGTGGGGAAAGTTGTATTAGTCTGGAATACTTTAAAAGGTTCTGCTAAATGGAGATGCTAGAACATTGGCTGTGGTTATTGTTGTTATCTCAATATTGAAATTGATCTTTAAAAATGTGCATTTATTTTACTTATTGCTGAGGCCTCATAAAGACAATAAAATAACTAATTCAGACTAAAACCAGCTTATGAAATAAAAATGCCATGTAATGAACATTTTTACTGTATCTTCCTAGCCCATGAGCTATTTGTAGGATTTGGAGTTGAGTCATGTTTTTTAAGCTGATTCAACCATATGTGTTCCAAGCTGAGCCATCCTCCTCATTTTCTGTGGAACAGGGACAGACCACTGAAAGACCACCATTAGGTACCCACGAGGGACTGTGTAGCTTGTGGAGCCTGGAATCAGCCTGTGTGCAAAGTGTTAACACATACTCTTAGCAGCCGAAGGGCGCCATAAGATTCCAGAGAAAGACGTTCTGCAGAGGAATGGAAACAGTGAAGTGAGACAAAATAAATACCAAATAAGAAATAGGAAACAGAGAAAATAAACAAGAGAGTGAATAAAATTCCCTATGTTTCTGATGACTTCAATACTAACTAAAGTAAGTCAGACAGAGAAAGACAAATATCATATGATATCACTTATATGTGTAGTCTGAAAAAGAATACAAATGAGCTTGTTTATAAAACAGAAACAGACTCACAGAGAATGAACTTACGGTCACCAGCGGGGACGTGTGTGAGGCAGGAGGGATAGACTGGGAGTTTGGGATTGACATATACATACTGCTATATTTAAAATAAATAACCAACAAGGAACTACTGTATAGCACAGGGAATGCTGCTCAGTATTCTGTAATAATCATATATGGGAAAATAAGTTGAAAAAGAACAAATATATGCATATATGTATAACAGAATCACTTTGGTGTACCCCTGAAACTAACACAACATTGTTAATCAACTATGCTCCAACATAAAGTAAAAAATTTTAAAGAGCTGTCTTTCTAGGTGTTTCTAAAGCCCGACTGCAATGCAGTTTTCACATATTTTGAATCACTCATATATTACACCTTTATTAATTTTCATTTTGTTTAAGCCAATTCAAGTGAGTTTATGTTACTTGCCATAGCACAGTTTTAAATAATGCCTTCCCAACAAAGGTCTGTCTAGTCAAGGCTATGGTTTTTCCAGTGGTCATGTATGGATGTGAGAGTTGGACTGTGAAGAAAGCTGAGCGCAGAAGAATTGATGCTTTTGAACTGTGGTGTTGGAGAAGACTCTAGAGAGTCCCTTGGACTGCAAGGAGAGCCAACCAGTCCATCCTAAAGGAGATCAGTCCTGGGTGTTCATTGGAAGGACTGATGCTGAAGCTGAAACTCCAGGACTTTGGCCACATCATGCAAAGAGTTGACTCACTGGAAAAGACCCTGATGCTGGGAGGGATTGAGGGCAGGAGGAGAAGGGGATGACAGAGGATGAGATGGCTGGATGGCATCACCGACTCGATGGACATGAGTTTGAGTAAACTCCGGGAGTTGATGATGGACAGGGTGGCCTGGCGTGCTGCGATTCATGGGGTCGCAAAGAGTCGGACACGACTGAGCGACTGAGCTGAACTGAACTGAAAATTAAGTTTAGCAAAATGATCACTCATGTGTGCATGCTTAGTCACTCAGCAACTCTTTGTGACCTCCATGGATTGTAGCCCATCAGGCTTCTATGTCCATGGGGATTCTCCAGGCAAGAATACTGGAGTGGGTTGCCTTGCCTTCCTCCAGGGGATCTTCCCAACCCAGAGACTGAACCCAGGCCTTCTGCATTGCAGGCGAATTCTTTACCATCAGAGCCACGAGGGAAGCCCAGGAGTACTGAAGTTGAAGCCCAGGCTACTGAAGTAGCCTATCCCTGACCCATGAATCAAACCAGGGTTTCCTGCATTGCAGGCAGATTCTTTACCAGCTGAGCTACCAGGGAAGCCCAATCATCGCTAGACAGTGTATTAAAAGGCAAAAACATCACTTTGCAGACAAAAGGACACACAGTCAAGGCAATGGTCTTTCCAATAGTCATGTATGGATGTTTAAGTGTTGAACTATAAAAAAGGCAGAGCACCAAAGAATTGATGCTTTTGAACTGTGATGTTGGAGAAGATTCTTGTGAGTCCCTTGGGCAGCAAGGAGATCAAAGCAATCAATCTTAAAGGAAATCAACCCAGAATACTCATTGGAAAGACTGATGCTGAAGCTGAAACTCCAATACTTTGGCCACCTGATGCAAGCAGCCAACTCACTGGAAAAGACTCTGATGTAGGGAAAGACTGAAGATGGAAGGAGAGGAGGGTGACAGAGGATGAAATGATTGGATGGCATCACTGATTCAATGGACATGAACCTGGGCAAACTCTGGGAGATGGTGAGGGACAGGGAATCCTGGTGTGCTGCAGTCCAGGGGGTTGAAAACAGCCAGACATGACTTGGCGACTGAATAACGACAATCATCACTATAGCAAGCTATTACCAGCGACCTCCCGTAAAAGAGCGCTAGAAATACAACTGTGCTTAAAGCAGCTCAGGCCACTTGCACACGGCAACAAAAAAGAACACTCACCAGAGAACTCTGGAGCAGTAGAAGGTATTAAAACAGACTTGTAGGATTTGGACTTATGATTTGGGGGGAGGATCTGAGGAAGACTGGATGTTGCTTTGAATTTGTGTGTTGCTCTGGATTTGGCTGCTGTCAGAATAATTCCACAACTGGGTATCTTCTAACATCTTACCTAGAAGGAGAGAAAACTAGATTGATGCTGAAGATATAACTGGTAGGGAAGCAGCAGTCACTCATCTTAGCCAGTTTGGGTCACACCATTTTGGTGTGGACAATGTCATAGCATGGTTCCTGAGTGGCCTTGTTCCCATCTTGATCCATCATGATCATAGAATGGCCTTGTCTGATAGTGATATTCTACAAATTATGTTCAACAGGAGAACACCAGGACTCAGGTCATGATGTCAAATGACACTTTTCTCTTTCATTATACGAAAAGAGCAACCAGACTTTATGCTCAATCCCTACTCATTAGTGGATTAATGACACTTTACCTGCCCTAGTTCACCATAGTTTATCTTCTCTTGTCATCTAGGCTTCAGGAATTGGCAGCTGACATTCTCTGTGACCCATGCTTACTTTGTCTCACACCACCACTGCAACTGTGGGCAGTTTTCTATGCCAAAGAATATAATTCTAGTAACAAAGTATCAGTCTTTAAATTGTCCTGAAGCTCAAACACCAAGAGCACATCTTCCTCTTCTGTATTTCTATATCTCTAAAGCATGCTATTATTTGCACAGCTTTTTGCAAAGTTGAAATATCCCAAATTTGCTTAGCCATTATTGCCAACTTGAGCCTATCTCTCCACTCATTTCTCCTTCTTCCTCTCTGTTGTTCAGTGAGACATCTGGCTGAGCTACTCCAGGGTGGAAAAAAAACTAGTTTTATATCCTCTAATTTTTGTTCAGAAAATATGTGCCTTCCAATTTGAAAACAACTTGCAGGATTCAGAAACTATCAGGGGTAGTATCTCTAGTGTAATGGCTATGATTATGATTCCATAATATTCTTTATGCAATTCTATCAAATATCACCCTTGGCTGTAGCCATTGGAGGCTTTCCTGTGTAACTGCTTAATAAATTTTGATTTTATTTCACTCTTATGAAAATGATTTGAGCACAGATTGAATGTCTAAGGTAAAACTAAAGAGCAGGGATCACTTATCTGACAGTCAACTAGGCGTAGCACCGAGGGCCCCAAACTAGCACTATTATACAGAGAACGTATTTCCATAGATGCATTGTTGTTGAAAACAGGCATTCTCAAGTTGAGCTAACTGAACTAAAACATTAAATCTTTCACTTACAAGTTATGTGACTGGTGAGGTTATTTAATTGCTCTTGTTTTGGAGAAGGCAATGGCAACCCACTCCAGTACTCTTGCCTAGAAGATCCCATGGTTGGAGGAGCCTGGTGGGTTGCAGTTCATGGGGTCGCGAAGAGTCTGACACAACTGAGCGACTTCACTCTCACTTTTCACTTTCATGCATTGGAGAAGGAAATGGCAACCCACTCCAGTGTTCTTGCCTGGAGAATCCCAGGGACGGCAGAGCCTGGTGGGCTGCCGTCTATGGGGTCGCAGAGTCGGACACAACTGAAGCGACTTAGCAGCAGCAGCGTAGTTGTTTTATCTATAAAATGGAGAGAAGAATAGGATTTCTTCTCAGGGTCACTGTAAACGTTAAAAGAGTAAACGTGCATAAGGAATTTTTTAGGGGCATAATGTTGCATTGTTCAGGAGCTAAGTCATGTCTGACTCTTTGCAAACCCTTGGACAGTGGCACACCACACTCTTGTCCTCTACTATCTCCCAGAGTTTGCTCAAATTCATGCCCACTGAGTTGGTGATGCTATCTAACCAGCTCATCCTCTGCCACTCCCTTCATTGCTTGCCTTCAATCTTTACCAGCATCAGGGTCTTTTCCAACGAGTCGGCTCTTTGCATCAGGTGGCCAGAGTACTGAGGTTCAGCTTCAGTAACAGTCCTTCCAATGAATATTCAGGGTTGATTTCCTTTAAGACTGGCTGGTCCTAAGAAGTCCTCAGTAATATACATACACACACACCCCATTCTATTGTAAAACAAACTGCTTAATAAGAATATTTATAAAAACAATAAAAGAATGAGCTCATCCCGTAGAACAAATATTCATGAATAGTCACAAATTTCACTCAATTTACAAGCACATATGTTCTCTCATCTGTTCATTTCCTAGACTCATAATCTGTAATAGATTCTGGAATACCAAGATAAAAGCACATACCTTTGATGTTAGATGGATATTTACAGGCTTAGTTTTCCTACGTAGGTTTACACTGATGCTTAAGCACTTGAAATAGCAGATTCTAAAGAAAAGTAATATCACAACCTGCCTGGGGTCATTCACGAAGTAGACATTGTTTTTGTAAATTCCACGTTTTCTGTCCTACCTCAAAAACAGATCTTCTGTGATTAAGAATGGATATATACTACTTTGGGTCCCAGAAGCAGAGAAAAAATAGGCTTATCTACTCAATCAGCATTTTTTCTTCTTCCAGAAAGTTGCTTTCATAGAATAAAGAAAAAAAAGTTACCAAAATAAATCATCCAGATAAAATACTGGAATACATTAAATTCTAGAAGACAGAGTAATACTAGATACCACACTTTCTAAAATATATTACCACTTCTATATTTATGTTGCTTTTTTTTTAAAGATTTCACTTTTGTTATTCAAAGTACCATGAGTGTTGGTTCACCTTAAGCAGAAATCATTAACACCAGGCAGATATGTGAAAAATGAAATAAAGATCAAAAAGAAGGATTATGCTTAATTATGAATATGCATGTGGTTTGAAATAAACAATTTATAAAAGATATGCTAGGATATTTTTGCTTTTTTTTCCTTTTAAAAAGTCTTTCTCAAAAAAGAAGTTATATTACAATGTCTACATGTAAATAGTCCAATGGGGGGGAAATGCAAAATCTTGAGGATACTATTAGCTAATAGATAAGTTGCTAAAAATTTTAGATATAAGTACTATTTTTACAAGTCTCTTTTATCATTTATATCTGGTGATGTGCATTAAAAATGCCTCTTGGTTACATTTTAGATGGTAAAACTGAATTATAAGATCTGAATAGTATCCTAATAAATTTTTCAAGATGCCTCAGTGTAACTAGTGATGTCTTTTCTGATGAAGCTGAGCCTTTCATAGCAAACTTTTATAAAGTACTTGTCATGTGTTAGGTACTGTGCTAAGTTCTTTACACACATCATATAAAACTGGCTCAAGAAAAAAACCCTGTAAAATATAGGATAGCCACCATTTCGCAATTGAGAAAGCAAGTCTCAGAGAGCCAACTGATCTATGTGAGATCACATGACTGGTAGGTAGTGGAGGAGTACTAGGTGGTGGGTGTAACCCTCTTCCATTGCTAAGCTATACCTTCCTCCTGAGCAGGTTAAGTTGAGTACCCAACATATGCTGAGTCCTCCATTGTCTTATTTACCTGTGCAACTACTATGCGTGGGGAGGTGCTGATCCATTTTACAGATGAGAAAATGGAGTTCAAGGCCACAATGCAAGTTAAGTGTGTTAATTACAAAACAAGAATCTAAATTTAAGTTTGTCTAAATGCAATGCCATGCTTGTAATCGGCAAGTCATCCTCCTGAACTGTCTTACTTGCCTGAAAAAAGAAATTGCTTTACTCTATGTACATCCTCATTCAGAGTAGCATTGCCTGAATAATTGGTAAAATATTTTGGGGAGCTGCAGGTATAATCACTACTATCATTATATGTGTGTGTGTGCTGTACTTAGGCGCTCAGTCATTTCCAACTCTGCAATCCCATGGACCGTAGCTCTCCAGGCTCCTCTGTCCATGGAATTCTCTAAGTGAGAATACTAAAGTGGGCAGCCTATCCCTTCTCCAGGGGTTCTTCCCTACCCAGGAATCAAACTGAGGTCTCCTGCATTGCAGGCGGATTCTTTACCAGCTAAGCTACCAGGGAAGCCCTGTACGTATACACACATACACACACACACACACACACACACACACACACACACACACACATATAGTTCCATTCTACTTGAGCAACAGTCTTTTGCAAGTGCTTGGAGAACTCTTTGAAAAAGTGTCAAGGATATTAAACTATATCTTCAGAAACATATTTGAATTCAGACTTAATAAAAGCAGTTAAAAAAGGAAATGGGAAAAGTAAATGTGGAAGAATTAAGACTGCGTATTTCTCACTCCAACATGTACACTTTATCACTTTCCTAGATCAAGTGAGAAGGGGACGAGTTGTTTAATAGTGGAACTGCGTTTAAAACATGTTAAAAGAAATAATATAAAAGTTAGATTATTGATTTAATGAAATGCTACTGTGCTTCTTGTCACTTGCACCTTAATTGTGAACTTAATCATAAGCATTTCCACTACACTAAGCTGCCTATGATTTTAGACTTATAGGACAAAAATACCTGTATCTACGAATTGTATTTAACAAGCACAATTCAAGGTAAATTTTGTGACAATAGGAAAACACACAAATTAGGAAAAACGTCACCGCTACATACTTTTTTTCATGTGTCCCTGTCTTACACTCTATCTCGCTTCCTTGTCCACGGAGGAGAAAGTATGCAGTCAGATACCAGCAATAGTGTGTACTAGCAAGGACACGATGTTGGGTCAGCCTTATCTCAGGTCAATAAAAATGTAGCATCCAGAGTATGAATGATGTTGAAATAAGAAGCATTTGGAAGGAGAGCAATTCTAAATGTATAAATTAGGAGGATATAAAGAAGAGGTTATGAAAGCCATTTAGGTACTAAAGTCTTAAGTCTCTAGAAAAGAAAGGCACAAGAATAATAACTTAATGGAATGCTAACATGCTTATTATTGCTCTTACTCTATTTGCTTTCCATTCATATAGTCACAGGTGCTCCCACTAAGCTATTATTTTAACTTTGCAGAACAAAATGCCCCTCCTGAGAGTTTTATTTACTAGGCATACTTTATTAGTGAGCTTTTGTCTTTAAATGTTACAGACAGAGCATTCAGGGACAAACTAAATTCTCTCCTCCCCCATCCCAGCTCCCAATTTCAGGTCACCAAAATGAGACTCCACCTGTCCCAGACTGGAAGTTTAAGTGCTCACTCCTGAACTAATCAGAAGTGGCCAGGTGTCTAGGGCTACAGTACAAATTGTCAGAAATCTTTTCTATGGCTATTTGAATGAAGAGTTAATTCTCTCAGAAGAACATCCAAGGAAACAAAATGATGTCCTTTACACAAGCTCAGAGCAAGGTTTCAATTCAACTCTTCTACCAAGGTACAGTTTGAGAAGTGAAGTGTGTTGGACACCTTCCCGCTTACCTTTTCCTCCTCTGAGCTGTCCCTGTGGTCAGGGGCTCTCTAAGAGCTGCAATCTTCTTCTGGCAGTAACTTAATCACTCCTTTCCTCTTGCCAGGGCTGTGTTCTCCTTGTGTCCTGTCCTACGCTCCCCTGTTGAGGGCCTAGAATGCTTCTGAACATCTATTAGTCAACAGAAGGGAGGCGAATTCACACCCCAGGCAGCACATCTTTGTTGAGGGGAAGTTAAGAGTGGATAAATTCTTGCCCCGCCTCCCAGTGGACTGTCCTGAGACATCAGTATTTAGCTTCTCAATCCAACAATACAGTCAGGCTCACACAATGGCAGTCACCTCAATAGCACATTCTCAAAATGATTTTCTCTCCAGATTTTCTCAAGTCTCCTTGCCCCTTGCTTCTGCTTTTTGCACTCTCTGATTAAGCAAAAACCATAACCCTTTGCCTCAGGCTTACTTAGGCTGCGGAAATCAGACTAAATTAGAAGGAGTTTCTCTAATTCATTGATTCATTCATCAGGCAAATAATAGAAACTGAGATAATGAAAGCTTTCAAATGCTTTATAAAATATTTATTGAGTGATTATTAAATATTAAGAAATAATACTTGGTGCTGGGGACACAGTAGTGCTTAAAAAGACACTCTTTTCACCCTCCAGAAGCTTACAATCCATTTGGAGATATATAAAACATAAGTCAAAAAAACAAAGTAAGTGTGTATCAAATTCCAAGAAGGAAACAAAACAATATCCCTGAGAAAGAAAGTAGCTAAAGGAGACTCCCTTAGTTAGGGCTGCATTTGATAATGTTTAACAGAATTCTTAGTCGCAAGCAATGGAAGCTGACTCTAGATGTTTACTAGACAACATTGTATGTATATCAGGTAGCACACATTGCTGGGAGGAATGCAGAACCAGACTTTGAGACAAAGCATTCCAGGACAAGACGCAAAACCACACCGCAGAGCTGGCCTGATGAAGTAAGAACTGCTGATGTTTCTGCACGACTGCCATAAGCCATTTCTGGTGCTTGCCAATGTCACGTTGGTATGAAGAACTCCACTTTTTAATCACTGAAAAACTGCCAGTTTCCACTGTCGAAGATACTTCTATTTCCTGCAGTGCCAACAAAAAGAGAAGCCCCACTCCAAGCTTTGGGGAGCTCTGGGGAGCTTACTGAGAGTGTGTTAGATTGGTGATTCATGATCATCTATCTGCTTCCTAATGCAAGGGAGCCTGGGATCGTGAGTTATGATGTTTATGTTGGACAGGTGACATTCGTGATGTAGGGATTCCCATAAATGCAGAAATGCAGTCATAATAGGACAAATGCCATGAGAAGTGTAGGCTTTGGGGAAGTTACCTCAGCAAGTTACTGTGTAGAGAACTAGAAAAAGCTAATAGTCAGACCTAGATAGAGATGTAGTGAGTCTATGTTAAAGAGGTGCTGTATCTGGATAAAACAGGTCAGAGTCACACCAGCTGATGTTGGAAAGCTAGACAAGAGCACATCGTGCAGGACATCACCATATGTTGTCCTTTAAAGATATTCGCTGTCTCGCTACCCTCTGCTCTGTCAACGTGGAGTTAATTTGGAGTCTATGTAAACCACGACTGTGAGCATGGAAACTCATTTTCTCTGCATTGTAAAGAGTTCAGGCACCCATTACATACTCAAGTAGAGTGATTGCGTTATACAAAGGATAGATTTTCATATAAATGTTTTGGTCTTAAAACTGAACATTTTAATAAGACCCAAACATGTTCATTTGGATGCTAATATGCTGAAAACTCTGAGTATTATGACTAATAATCATGTTTCTCCAGGTATTTATGATATTTTGAAAATAGAACTACAAAATATGTTACTGCATTCTCTTTCTAGGTACACTGTAACCATATGCAAATTTTCTTAAATCACAATATAAATCCACACATAATTATTTATGAAACTGATAAATCTGTTGCTGAGTATCTGCATGAATTCATTTTTCCATCACTAGGAATTAGCTTTTAAACATTCCCTTTAGAAACCCAACCTTAAGCAATATTTAAAGACAAATTAAAGCTTTAAAAGTATTAACACATATTCTGTGAAAAAGCTTTATGATGTCACTTCATAGAGCTATTTCACACAACATGTATTAATAACTCCACTCTTTCATTCTCTCTGAAATGACACATGATATAGAAACATGTAGAGGTTTTACACTGGGAGGATCTGTACTTTTTGTAACAAAGAATGAGCTTAGTTTGAGATCTGTGGCTATCTGCTGCACAGTTCCTGAGTTTGCAGCCAAGGTCACTTACTATAATAACGGATGGCTACTATTTGCTGAGAAATATTATACAGCAGTGTGGTCACATGACACATCACGTTTACTCCTCGCCTGGGTAAAGTGGTCATTAGCCCCATTTTACAAACAGAAGAGTGGTGGCTTACTGACCTTCCCGGTATTGCCAAAAAAAAGCTCACATGACAGAGAACGTCACCCAGCCACACGGAAACACGAGGCTGGGGATTCCACACAGCTCCTTGGTCACGGAGCCGATAGTCTTACTTCTCTACACCACCACCAGACTCTGCATATTCTTCAACAAACCTCTCTGCTAGTTTACGGGTGTGTGCGTGTACATGTGAGTGCTCAGTCACTCTAGTCGTGTTCAACTCTTTGCGACCTTATGGACTGTAGCCCACCAGGCTCTTCTGTCCTCGAGATTCTCTAGGAAGGAATATTGGAGTGGGTTGCCATGCCCTCCTCCTGGGGATCTTCCAACCCAGGGATCGATCCCATTTCTCCTGTGTCTCCTGCATTGCAGGCAGATTCCTTACCCACTGAGCTACCTGGGAAGCCCATTATTTCCTTTCCTCTGTGTAGCTATTTCCCCACTGAAAGTGAAGAAAACTCAAAAAGAGGTTTCCATTCAGATTTGATGAAACTATTATTCAGAGTAGCCTTATTGCTACAACTAGTTATAAAATAGCGATATATATATTTATATAGATATTTAATATACATATTAAATATATATAAAAAGCTATTTATATATATGGGCTTCCCTTGTGACTCAGTTGGTAAAGAATATGCCTGCAATGTGGGAGACCTGGCTTCAATCCCTGGGTTGGGAAGATCCCCTGGAGAAGGGAAAGGCTACCCACTCCAGTATTCTGGCCTGGAGAGTTCCATGAACTGTATAGTCCATATATATATGCATATATATGTGAATAAAACTCTACACTTGTCCTTTCCTGGATGAAAAGAGGGTCAAGAGTAAAGGCATCTCTAAGTCAGAGTAACTTCAGAACTCTTCTTGGGAAATTGCCAGAAGACAGAATACTTGCCCAAAAAGGCATCTCAGGTACAGAGATGCCACATATTATTATCATTTATTGTCAGACATCACACATTGTCAGTTGACAGGCTTTATTATGCCATCAATTCTGATATATGTCAGGGTGTTTCCTTTTCAGTATAGTGTAGAAAGGACAACCTCAAAAGTATACCCTTCACTATATAGAGTATCTTCAAACAGAAGCAAGGACAGTAATAAGAGAAAAGACTAGTGTTTCTCAAGCAATACCATACGCCAGCATGGTCACATAAGACATCATATATCCATCACCTTGGATGATGTGGCAAAGGCTCCTCTTGCAGGAGGAAGATACAGAAGAAATGTTCAAAGAAGTTGTATATAAAGAGAGTAACATGATTTGCCGAATGGTCCAGGCTAATGTCAGCTAATCTAAGTCCAGGCTGATGTCAGCGAACAACCTGACTCTAGTGGTTCTCTACATTTCCTTGGAATTTAAACTTCAAGTTGGGACTTAGTTCTGGAAGCCCCCAGAAGGTATCTCATGTGCATTCACAGATACACTTTTCTGCAGCTATTATAACAGCAATGAAGTGGGGTATTTTTGTGTTTTTTTTTGTTGTTTGTTTTTTTTAGCTCTTAATGTGCTGAAGCCACAAAGGTGTTTTCTGACAATAAACTGTATTTGAGACACTCTGTTTTTATCAAGTAGCAACCTCTAGAGAATTTCTCAAGGATACATTGTAACAATTGAGAAGTAAGCATCTGGATTCACACCCGAATTAGGAGGAGTTACATTTTCTCATTGTCTTTCAGTTCTGCTTCATTATCTGAACATCCTAGCTTTCTGATACTTTCAATTTGTATTAGCTTTTCTTGAGTGATGTATGAAGGTACTATCCACAATTTCTTCTAGATGTCACCAAGAGAAGCTATTTGAAGCTGATCTCCATTTTGCAAATCTGAAAATCTGATTTAGTTAGTTAATTCAAAGGGCAGATTCATACCAACAAAATTTTAGAATGCTAATTTCTAAATCAGATGCCAACTTATTAATTTATGGGAAGAATATTTATTACCTAGAGACATAAATATTCATGTTTGTAAGTGGACTGTGATTGGAAATTTTCAGTCATTTTAATTTATGATTATATATTTATCAATATCTCTATTTTCCCAGTAATATGATGGTCAGAAAATTTGACTGTCCCTACTTTATTAGAAAAAAGACATAACACAAAACATGTCTACCAAAGACATTTAAGTCACATATAATAGAAAGGTGCCAATAATTATTTGATGCCTGGTCTATGGATGCCAGCTTTTCAGATGTTTCCATTTCATTGAAAAGATGAACATGAACTACAAAAAACTGGGTAGAGAGACATAAATCATTTTTTTTCATTTGTGATCCTCTAGCAATTATATTACAGAATCAATTTAGACACTAAGGCAACTGAACTTCATCTGTCATTCAAAAGTCCTCAAATGAGAAGTTGTAATTTCTTCCTTGACTAGCATTCAAAATGAATTATTAATATTATTTTTACTAAACTCAGGTCATACTTCGAATAAAGAAAGGAAAAGTGAAATGTTTTTTAAAAAGATTGGATTTTTTGTGATTTTAAAATTTCAACCTTTGTATCCCTAAATGTTTTCTACTTCCAAAAAATTAAGGATTTCCTCTTTTGCCCATTATGCAATTATTACTGATGTAATCTCACAGAGATGATGCCAATATTAATGTCCTTAAAAGGCTGAAATGTTGTGAAGCAAGGCATAATAGCATGCCTTATACTCACCTCATAATATTATGGCCACAGTCTCCACCAAGGTATTAATAATCAAAAGCAAAGATAAGAATTACTCAAAGTAGAAGAGGCCTACTATACAGTTTCACATATAACTTCTACAGCTTTTGTTCTTTATTACCTGTTACTGGAGATTATTTTTTAAGGTGTTTTCTATTCTCCACTCATTGAATAATAAGGTAGACATTGAAACAAGATAGTAGACTAAGATAGATCAGTTTTTATAACATACACATGAATGATAGAGACTTGAATGTAACAGATGTGGATGTAACTAATGGAAAAATAAACCAAATATTCCGCAAATATTATCTAAGGTAAACTCAAATGACTTGTACCGTTATCTCATAAGAACTCATTATAGGTAGATCGTTTATCACTTAAATGTTGTTTTCAAAGGTAAATCTTGTTCTCTTCTGATGGTGGTTTCAAACATAGTCGTAATTCTCTCTTTTTCTATTTTAAGAACTACACCTGCTAGTGTTGATTTAGTTCAGTGTCTGTAAGAACACAAGCAGCATACTGAACACACAGAGAATTATAGCTTTGTCTTCGAGTAAGACTGATATGTCATTAACTGGACAAATTCTCTCATACATTGTCCCTGGAAACTAAAGATCAGCCCTTTTGTGTAGGAGACTGTAGTCTTCACATTAAAAATTTTGCTTAGTCTTCCTAAGTCTCCACACTGGTGTGTCCAGAATAGGAAGTGAGCTTAAAGCATCTAAAGAAAGCTGAAGGTGGCTACGTGCTAGTTCACAGCTTTGCCACATTCTTTTATATTCCTTGCAAATGAATCATGTTTTAAAGCAAGTAAGAAAATGACTTTCTGGAGAAAAAAAAATTTAACAAAATAATCACGAACGCCTCTTTTTTACTTTAGAAGATGGTTGGATTTAACCATCACTTTCCTTAACTCGCTTCTGACTTGCTGTTGAGTCACTAAGTCGTGTCTGCCTCTGCCACACCCTGGACTGCAGCACGCAGGGCATCCCTGTCCTTCACCTTCTCCTGGAGTTTGCTCAAAGTCGTGTGCATTGAGTCAGTGATGTCATCCAACCATCTCATCCTCCATTGCCCCCTTCTCCTCTTGCCCTCAGTCTTTCCCAGCATCAGGGTCTTTTCCAATAAATCACCTCTTCACAGCAGGTGGCCAAAATATTGCAGCTTCAACTTCAGCATCAGTCCTTCCAATGACTACTCAGGACTGATTACCTTCAGGACTGACTGGTTTGATCTCCTTGTATCCAAGGGACTCTCAAGAGTCTTCTTTGATTCTTGGCATCAATTCTTGGCAGCTCTCAGCCTTCTTTATGGCCTAACTCTCACACCCATACATGACTACTGAAACAAACATAGCTTTGACTATATGGAACTTTGTCAGCAAAGTGATAGCTCTGCTTTTAAATATGCTGTCAAGGTTTGACATGTCTTTCCTTCCATGGAGCAAGCATCTTTTAATTTCATGGCTGCAGTCACCGTCCACAGTGATTTTGGAGCCCAAGAAAATAAAATCTATCATTGTTTCAATTTTTCCCCTTCTATTTGCCATGAAGTGATGGGACTGGACACCATGTCTTCATTTTCTGAATGCTGGGTTTTAAGCCAGTTTTTTCACTCTCCTCATTCACCTTCATCAAGAGGCTCTTTAGTTCCTCTTCATTTTCTGCCCTTAGGGTGGTATCATCTTCATATCTGAAGTTGTTGGCATTTCTCCCAACAATCTTGATTTCAGCCTGTGAGTCATGCAGCCCAGCTTTTCGCACGATGTACTCTGCATAGAAGTTCAATAAGCAGGGTGACGATATACAACTTTGATGTATTCCTTTTCCAGTTTTGAACCCAGTGTGTGGTTCCACGTCTGGCTTTAACTATTGCTTCTTGTCCTGCATACAGGTTTCTCAGGAAACAGTTAAGCTGATCTGATATTCTCATCTCTTTAAGAATTTCCCACAGTTTGTTGTGATTTACACAAAGGCTTTAGCATAGTCAATGAAGTAGGTATTTTTGTAATTCTCCTGTTTATGATTCAATGGATGTTGGCAATTTAATCTCTGATTCCTCTGTCTTATCTAAATCCAGCTTGTATATCTGGAAGTTCTTGGTTCAAGTACTGCTGAAGCCCAGCTTGAAAGATTTTGAGCATAATCTTGCTAGCCTGTGAAATGAGTGCAGTCGTATGGTAATTTGAACATTCTTTGGCATTGTCCTTTTTTGGGATTAGAATGAAAACTGACTTTTTCAGTCCTTGGACCATTGCTGAGTTTTCCAGATTTGCTGGCGTAATGAGTGCAATACTCTAACATCATCAGCTTTCTGGATTTGAAAAAGCTCAGCTGGAATTCCATCACCTCCACTGGCTTTGTTCATAGTAATGCTTTCTAAGGCCCACTCGACTTCACACTCCAGGATGTCTGGCTCTAGGTGAGTGCCCATACCACTGTGTTTATCAGGGTCATGAAGACCTTTTTTGTACAGTTCTATGTATTCTTGCCACCTCTTCGTAATCTCTTCTGCTTCTGTTAGATTGTTTGTTGAAAATATTTAATATGACTATCTATGGGTTTTTTCTTTTTTTTCCCATTTATTTTTTATTAGTTTGAGGCTAATTACAATATTGTAGTGGTTTTTGTCATACATTGACATGAATCAGTCATGGATTTACCTGTGTTCCCCATCCCGATCCCCCCTCCCACCTCCCTCTCCACCCGATCCCTCTGGGTCTTCCCAGTGCACCAGGCCCGAGCACTTGTCTCATGCATCCAACCTGGGCTGGTGATCTGTTTCACCCTAAATAATATACATGTTTCGATGCTATTCTCTCGAAACATCCCGCCCTCGCCTTCTCCCACAGAGTCCAAAAGTCTGTTCTGTACATCTGTGTCTCTTTTTCTGTTTTGCATATAGGGTTATCGTTACCATCTTTCTAAATTCCATATATATGCGTTAGTATACTGTAATGGTCTTTATCTTTCTGGCTTACTTCACTCTGTATGATGGGCTCCAGTTTATGTATGCACACATACATACACATACATACATGCACACATACATAAATATCCATATTAAATATTTTCAACAGTCTAACAGAAGCAGAAGAGATTACGAAGAGGTGGCAAGCTTTGTGGCCCTATATTTTCCTGCTCTTGCAACCACGCATTTCAGCAATTTTCCACAGGTTCACACCTACATGAGTGCTTAACTGTATGCCAAGTCCCAGAGAGAAATTATAGTATCATAGGGGTCTTCTACTGTGAGCTAAGTCAGATATTGGAATTGTTCAAATGCTGCAAAGTCCAGTACAGTGATATGGCCAGCAGCCACTCCCTAAACTCCACAACCGTCAACTCTTGGTACAGAGCCTTTTTTTTTTTTAAATGACTCCTTTGGTTCTCCAGCTATGTAATGTTTTGCAACTAATGCCCAGACTCAAAACTCCCAGAAGAAGATACACCCTATAGTCTGAGCAGTTTTCCTGGATGTGGCTAATTTATGGGAAAATAGTGTTAGGGTCTTTCTAGACACTTAGACACTTGAGTTTGGTGTCTTGAATTCAAGTTAGCCTTGAAATTTAGGAATAAGTCACCCTCTCCGGTGTTCTGTCTAGCTCCCCATCTCACCTTTGCTGCCTGAATTGAATTGAATTTTAATTAGTCCTTTATCATAGGCATTTATTTTGCACATTGGTTATAAAATTTGTTGGGTTTTCTTAAGAGTTTAGCTTTTCTGTAACTAACCTTGAATGACTGCTCTTTAGGAGTGACTTATGTTTAGGTCAGTATCTGACTAGTGTGGGAACTTAAAATATATCATAATGAAAAACTCTTTTGAGGATCAATATGTTAGAACTTCTTTGACCCTACTCCTTGGACAAAGAGCAATAAAGGACTAGGACAGGGGAAGTACAAGATATTTCTGGATAATCCTGTGATACCAGGAAGTAAGAAAAATATATTTTTTTAATTATAGAGACATATTCAAAGGAGAGAGGAGTCAATTTGAAGGGGATTTCAGTGGCCAAATTTTTGAGGAACAAAATAAAATAAAGATAGCAATAAATTAAAATCCATACAATAAACCAGGTATCCATGAGTTTATACTGATATAAATAGACAAATGAATAAAAAATGAACAAGGAAAAAGAGAAAGTTCTTTCTTACCATTAAAATCCAATTAATAAATTTCGGGAAGAAAAGATGAAGAAAGGAAATACACCATTTAACAAATACTACCTTAATATTGTTTAGGCAAAGTTTACCAACATATGCTAAAAGTAGTGGGCAAAAGTATGATGGGACACAGTACTTACATAGTCTACAGGTATATATACCCCTCAAGATAATTACTAATCACACGAGGAGAAGAGCACCGGTAACTGCAGAGGAGAAACCGGGCAAATGTCACCGTCCCCGAGTGATCAGAGTTAACATCACACGGGAAAATTGATACCATACACCTCCTGAAGTAATGCTCCAAAAAGACACAAACACACATTTGTGTATTTCTGCCAAAACTACATAATCTGAATTTAATCAAGAAGAAACATCAGACTATCTCAAAACTGAGGACCGTTCTACAAAATAACTAGCTAGTACTCTTCAAAAGTGTCAAGGCCATGGCAGACCAAAAAAAAGAGAAAGCCGAGAAATAGTTCCAGATTAAAAGAGACAAAGGTGACGTGTCAACCACACGTAACTTGTGACTCTAGGTCAGATAGAGGACATTCAGGAGACAACTGACCAGATACGCAGATTAGTTACTGGTACTGTATTGTATTAATTTCCTGGGTTTGATCACTATACTGCCTTTATGTAAGATGAGAACATGTGGGAAATTTAGGAGAAGACTGTATGGGAATTCTCCGATTTTTTGCAAATCTGAAACTATCTCAGAAATTTTTAAAATGAGAAAATGTTAAAAAAATTCTAAAAAAATTTTCTGACCCCTAAAATGCTTGCATCTTTCTGTTTTCAGGAGTCCATCCATGAATGTAGTAGCATAAGTGATTTCAGTTTATGGTATTGTCTTTATCATTTTCTACCTTTAACTCTCACTTAGTCTACTATAATGTTCTCCTAACAATGGCAGTCTCCAGTCCACTCTATACTACAGTTAGAATGATCTTTTAAAAGCTAAAATATGATCATGTCACTTGCCTCCAATGACTTCCAAGTTTCTCTAAGGGTCAAGATGCCAAGATGACATTTATTCTTTCATTTCTGACATTCTACTTCTACTTATATTTTCTACTTAAGAATATCTATTCTTGAATTAACTTACTAAAATTCCCTTGGAAGACAGTGATGATATTAAGTACAAACTGCCAATAGATCTGCCTTAATTATTTTAGGAAAAATGTTTAGGAAGCTTCAAAAATCTGTATTAGACACAAAAATGAGTTTATAGCAAGAAGGGCTATAGAAGTTAATATCTTTAAATTATATGTTTATTCGGTGAAATAGTTTAAAATTGTGCTTTTTAAATTTTATATATTAATTTAAAAGTAAATAAATAAATAAATTTTATATATTAATTTTATTTTTTGGAAGAATCATTCATAGAAACATTCATATGTGGCTTATTTATTTTATTTGTCTAACAGATATTTGTTGAATACTACATTTTGGGCTACATCCTAGAGATCCAATGTTGCTTAAATTCCCATGGAGTGGGAATGGCAATCATTAATCAAATAACCACACAAACATATAGATACTCAAAAGGCTAGAACCATATGTTATATCTGTGACAGAGTTGTTTGATCAAGCCAAGAAGGTCAGCGAAGGCTTAAGCTGGTGTTTAAAAAATTAGTAGAATTAATGAAGCAGAGACGAGAAGGAGGCCAACCATGGGAAAAGGGAACTTCAATGTGAAGAAGCTTGAAGGTGACCAGCATCTCTTGTAGACATGAAATCAGTGCAGAGGTTGCTCTCACTCGACTGAGACGGGCCACCGCCATCCCAAGATGAGTGGGGTAAAGCCCTGGACACCACGGAAGGCATGGTGGCCCCGGAGAAGAACTAGAACCATGCCTCTTGGAATCTGTTTACCGAGCTCTGCGTGACCAACCCCCAGCTCTCTCTGACTTGCCAGAGAACTGTCACTTTTTTTTTTTTTGATATGGAGTTGCATGAGCTGTTTGAATATTTTGGGGATTAATATACCTCCTAGAGTAATGAAAATAAAAACAAAAATGAACAAATGGGATGTAATTAAATTTAAAAGTTTTTGCAAAGCAAAGGAAGCCATAAACAAAAAGATAACCCAAGAATGTGGGGAAATATTTGCAAACAAAGGAAAGCTGGATTTAACCCTATCTTTTCTAACTTACAAAGTTTGTAAATTCAAAAAAAAAAAAAATCACTTCTGTATGAACTTTAGTTTCGGCAGCTAAAAGAGAGTGACTAAAAGAACTTACTACAGAGAATTTTGTAAGGAATCAAAGTAATCACGTGTGCACATAGACATACACATAGACATATGCACCTAGACATACATGTGTGTCTATGTATGTCGTGTATACACACTTCAGTGCCTGTTTCCTTTCCTTGAAAGCTATATATTTTTAAAAATATGATTGAAGAGATATGTTTTATGGCAGGAAAAAATGGCTTTTGAAAGTTACTGTGGAAAGTGGCATTTGTATTCAAGAAACATTCTGTTTCAAGATTTGTCTTCAGGATTTAAACTTCTCTGGGCAGAAGGGAAAATACCAGGTGACTGGTCACATGTTCAGTTTATTTCCCAGTGTTCCTGACTTTCCTATATTGTCAGATAAGATGTATTTATTGGAATTCTGACAGTTCTACTTCCTGTAACAGGAAAAGCTGAAATATGACATATATTTAAAGGAATAGATGACAGAAAGCTGTGATATGTGGGCCAGGACAAAAGCAGCCCTGGGTCTCTACTCTTAAAGTTTAACATGTTGTGCTGATAAGAGCAAAGAATATTCAACCTGGACGTCTCCAATGTCCTTTAAAAGAAGATAAAGATAATGAGTGAGAGGGAATAGAAACCTTGCATGGGTACTATGGACTGAATTGTTCCCAGCCCCTCAAAACAATCCTACGTTAAAGCCTTCATCCTCAGCGTGGCTGTACTTGAAGACAGGGCCTTTATGAGGTAATTAAGGTTAAGTGAGGTTATAAGGGTGCAGCTTCTTGTGCATGAGCTCAGTCATGTCCAGCTCCGTGTGACCCCGTGGACTGTAGCCCGCCAGGCTCCTCTGTCCATGGGATTCTCCAGGCAATCCTGGAATGGGTTGCCACTTTCTCCTCCAGGGGATCTTCCCAACCCAGGAACAGAAAAGGCATTCCTTGCATTGCAGGCAGATGCTTTACCGCTTGAGCCATTGGGAAAATCCAACCTCTGGAATTAAGTGGAATTAAGCAACCAGAGAGCTTGCTCTCACTCACTGCCATGCAACGGTACAACCAGAGGTTGGTGATCTCCAAGCCAAGAAGAGAATCCTCACCAGAAAATGACCCTGCCAGACCTTGGTCTAGTACTTCTAGACTCTAGAACTTTGAGAACCTAAGTTTCTGCCATTAATCTGTAACATTTTGTTATGGCAGCCTGACTAATACAGTGAGGGAAGTGTTTGATTTGATTTCTATCCTAGAAGTTCAGTGGAAGCAACTGGAGAAAAAAATTCATGAAGGTTAAAACAAATAATAGAATATCCTAATAAGTAATTTAGTGAGCATACAGTTTAGAACTCAGCAGTTAGCAAGTTTATTATCAAAGGCCTAACCCCTGCACAACTTGCTATGGAATATTCCAAGCACCCTTGCTTTCAGAGTCTGTTTTTATTTTGGCTAGATGCAAGTCAGTGAAAGTAAGTTCCCCCTTGTCTAATTAGATGCATAGTTCGTTTATCCCCCTTTTTGCAACATAAATAACGAAGTTCCGATTAATCAGTTCTAGAGAAAAAGTAAACACTCTCCTGCACTTAATTAAAAATTAAATTCCTCTGGAGGGCTGATTACAGGAGGGAGTCAGGATGTGCCTTTATTAAATAAGCGTTGCTTGCAGGACGATGTCAGAGACAGACCTTGGGGACCTGTGCATTCATATAACCGAGAACACACTCAGACATTCAATGAGGTATCTCCACATTTCCATTTTCAACAAAGAATGGGTGTAGAGAGAGGGGCCAAGGGCACTTTCAAGAATTTGTAAAACTACTGAGGCCTAAGGTTCTAGTTATAGTTATCCAGAGAACAGCTGTTCAGGTAATCCCCACTAAAAGAAAACACAGCAAATTTCTTATATACATAAAAATAGCACGGTCATCTTGCATATTCCAATCTAAATTATAAGTAAACGTAGCATCCTGATTTACTAAAAGTATAAGCCAGACATTGCAAAATCATCTCAATATTTCTGCATCTAACTGCATATAATCATCTTATCAATAGCAACATTTCATTTTCCCATCTCATGCCTGTAGGACTCTTCACTGTTTCTGAAGAAGAGATATATTCTCAAGTTAGGAACCACTGAAGATGTAACTCTGATGATAGAAATCAAAATCTTGAACTGCACACAAGTACAGAGCTATAAGGGCTTCCTTTTAACTCAGTGGTAAAGAATCTGCTTGCCAATGCAAGAGATATGGGTTCAATCCCTGGGTCACGAAGATTCCTTGGAAAAGGAAATAGCAACCCACTCCAGTATTGTTGCCTGGGAAATCCCATGGAAAGAGGAACCTAGCAGGCTACAGTCCATGGGGTCACAAAAGAGTCAGATATGACAGAGACGAAACAACAATAGCAATGGAGCTATAAACAGATCTCAGGGGTGCAGAGTTCATTAATCCATCCCCACAGAGTGTAGTGACGTATGTGCCATTCTGCCACCCAAAAGACTGGTTTCTTTATATAGATGATTCTAATGCAACCCGTCCATCCTAAAGGAGATCAGTCCTGGGTGCTCATTGGAGGGACTGATGCTGAAGCTGAAACTCCAATCCTTTGGCCACCTGATGTGAAGAGCTGACTCATTCGAAAAGACCCTGATGCTGGGAAAGATTGAGGGCAGGAGGAGAAGGGGACAATAGAGGATGAGATGGTTGGATGGCATCACCAACTCGATGGACGTGGCTTTGGGTGAACTCCGGCAGTTGGTGATGGACAGGGAGGCCTGGCGTGATGCAGTTCATGGGGTCAAAGAGTCGGACACAACTGAGCGACTGAACTGAACTGAACTGAATGCAACATAAAATTTTATGTTAGGAATATAAATTTTCATGTTCTTTGAATGCAAAGAGTGTTCAAAATTATTTTTATCCTTGTAATAAAATTATTTTCTTCTTTCTGTAAAATATTATGAAGCAGCTATATTATGTATCATGTACAGATAACTTTCTTTGGGAGAACTTTTTAAACTCTTGAAAGTATAAATTAGAATAAGAAAATACATGAACAGTCTAATGACAAAGTTAAAGTTTGTTTGTATTTCTTTTTCTCTTAAGATTATGCATTCTTGAAGCTAGAATTTTCAAGCTAAATTTCTTCCTTGGATATTTTTTCTTTTGGATACTGTTCTTAGAAGTCTTTTTATTTTATTTTTTTAGAAGTCTTATATAACCATTTGTTTATGTATCATTTTTCGCATTTTGACATATTCTCTGAAAATGAAGGAAAACTTATATGCAAATGTATATCAACAAGCAACTCAAACTGAGGAATTTTCCTATGTAATCATCAATGAAACATATTTTGTACATGATAAAAACAACTAGCATACTTACAAATAATCTTAAATTGTATCTTTATGATGTTTTAATGAAAATTCAAAGGGTGATGGCTACAAAGCTATCATCACATAGAAATAAGAAAAAATTATAGAAAAGAAAATTCCACAAAGATTCACTCAGTAAGAGATCTTAGAAATGGGGTGTTTTATAAAAGCTATTTTCTAGTTAATTATATTTTCATAAGAAAACTTGTTTAACTCTTGATGAAAATGTTGGAAAATGGTGCTTGTCTGAGTTATTTAAAATAAGTGCCAATCAATTATTTCTTGGTTTGGTAATCAGGATCCCCTTTGTACATTCATTATAGTTGTAGAATAGAATGAAATAGAAAATAAAATTATTCTGAAAGACTGTTGACTCCAAAACATCTTTGGAAGATGTCTACTTTTAAAATAAACCATTACAAAAAAGATTGTTCTGTTGTCTTCATAATTTTCTCAAACAGAAAGTAAAAATAATTTATTAACAAACTCAGGTTCTTTCCTCTGAAAGATATTTATGCAGATATTATTGAACATAAACCTGTTATTTTAACCTGAATGAACAGAAAAAAAATGACAATATTGGTTTCCTTTATAAATATTTCAGAAGACTGTCATAAAATACAATAATTAACTTAAGTTTCAAAGAGATGTGAAGTATATCAGAGCTTCCAACTTGCGAGTTAATGCTTCATTCCATATGTGATTCAGACAGAATTGAATATATCTGGAAAAATCAGAAGAGTCTACCCCAATTCTGTTTTTGTGTCTGAGGCTTTAAGGGAAAAAGAAAATGAAGACTTGGTGAAGTGGGAGTAGTAGTATGGATTGAATCATGAATTAAAGTTGAATTTCCATAGGATTTGGTCCCCATTTGACTTAATAAAAGAAAAGTTTTTGTCCTTTCATTCTTCTTTGTTTGGCTTTAAAACCAAAGTTACTTTTCATTTATATAGTTTAATTAATGAGGAAAGCACTACAATGTAAAAGCAATAAAAGGCAGAAATTCTTTATCAGCTGTACAATGCATCCCTGACTGGGGAACCACATTCAGATTCTTTAATCTCCTTGAAGCTCTGTCTCCTTACCCACAACCTACTTGGAGAGCGTTACATTTAACATATATTAATTAGTTCAGACAATACCTAACAAAAGGAGATGCTAAATAAATATCAATTTTATTTTTTCACAATATTTTCTAAAGGGAAAGTTCATCTCTCATTATTGTTTCTGATATATGAAATTACTCAAATCCATGAAATGAAGAATCATGGATTTGGCTTTCTAAAAATTTAGCCAGTGATATCATGGCATCATATGGCAGAGTTATTAAAGAAGGAAATGATTCATGATAAAATTGAGCACAAAAGTACAAAATTTTACACAGTAAGAAATTGAAATGTATCCATAGCATGAAATCATTTAAATCAGACTATACAAAACCCTAGATAGATTTCTGCTGTGTAATATAATAAGGAAAATAAAGAAATTTTAAAAGTTATACCCCCTATATTAAGTCAATATGTTTCTTACAGATGGTACTATGAAATCAACTTTGATGTAATGCCTTCCTTGTGTGACCACAAATTTCCTTGTTCAAAACTGCTATAACAATAAACTCTGTTTAAAACATATATCCAACATAGAAAGTGGAGAAAATATACCATATATGACACTTTTAATGAAAGATTTCCAAATTAATAATATATATGATCTAATTATGGAAAATATCAAAAAACTACTAAAAATTTTAAGAAGAAAATTAAAAACAAATGTTCAGTCAAGCAAATGCAATCACTGAAAAACCTGTAGCTCTTATGAATCTGGTAGACTTTTCTGATCAGTCTCTTATTAATTATTAAAATATGATTATTATTTATATTTTTTATTTTTTCCTTCCTTTGTTCTTCCTCCTTTGATTTCCTTACTTTTTTCTCTTCTTCTCCTCCACTTATTACTTCTCTTTTAATTTCCTTTTCTTTCACTAATTGACCAAATCTTTGTGACCCCATGGACTGTAGCCCACCAGGCTCCTCTGTCCATGGGATTTTCCAGGCAAGAATGCTGGAGTGGGTATTCCTCCTCCAGGGGATCTTCCCAACCCAGAGGTTGAATACGCATCTCTTGTATCTCCTGCTTTGGCAGATGTATTCTTTACCACTAGCACCACCTGGGAAGCCCAGCAATTGAGAATTTTTCTTATTAAAGTAGTCTGCTATATCTGTATCCTAAAATCAGAGGCCACATCTGTCTCGCACCTGCATGAAACTGCTTCAGGTCCATGCGCCTCACTGCATTTGTTGTTATTCAGTCCCTCAGTCACCTCCGACTCTTTCCAGCCCCATGGACTGCACCACCCCAGGCTTCCCTGTCCTTCACCATCTCCCAGAGCTTTTTCAAACTCACTTCCATTGAGTCAGTGATACCATCCAACCTTCTCTTCCTCTGTCATCCCCTTCTCCTCCTGTCTTTGGTCTTTCCCAGAATCAGGATCTTTTCTAATGAGTCAGTTCTTTGCACCAGGTGGCCAAAGTATTAGAACTTCAGCTTCAACCTCAGTCCTTCCAAAGAATATTCAGGGTTGATTTCCTTTAGGATGGACTGGTTTGAAAGTCATGCTGTCCTAGGGACTCCCAAGTGTCTTTAACACCACAGTTCAAAATCATTAATTCTTCAGGTCTCAGCTTTCTTTATGGTCCAACTCCCACATTTGTACATGACTACTGGGAAAACCATAGCTTTGACTATATGGACCTTTGTTGGCTCTGGATCACTGCGTAACATGACAATAAACTGAGATACAAGATGTGCTTAATAGTGACTTTATTAGGAAAGCCAGCAGATGGAGAAAGTGGTAGACTAATGTCCCACAGAACCGTCTTACCCAAGTTAGAATCCAGGTTTATTTTGTACTAAAAGAGGGATAGAAAGAGGGTAGGGGGAGTGACTTGTTTTTGCAAATTTCTAGCTGCCAACCAGACCCAGGAGGGATATTACTACTCTTTGTTCTTGCATCTGTCCCCATAGATCTGGTCACAATGTTACTGCAAACCTCCAACAAGACAAATGTTATTCTCTGTTCTGCAATGTTGTATCACTATATAAATGAAAGGTGTTATGCCTTTAAAGGTCAAGTCTGGGAAGCAGGGACTTCCCTGGTGGTTCAGACTATAAAGAGTCCAAGTATAAGCAGGAGACCCAAGTTCAGTCCCTGGGTCAAGAAGATCCACTGGAGAAAGGAGTGGTTACCCATTCTAGTGTTCTTGCCTAGAGAATCCCATGGATAGAGGAGCCTGGCGGGCTACAGTCCATGGGGTCACAAAGAGTCAGACATGACCGAGAAGCTAACAATGGGAGGCAGAGCCTTGGGAATGAGCTACCATGTGTATTTCAGGCTGTAATCAATGTTCTTTACAAAGGTGCAGAGCCAGCCTGACTAAGCACAGGCAACAGGGCACAAAATTTATAGATCCAGTGTGGAGTTGGGTTTGTTTTCAGTTACAGTCACACTCAGAAAAGCTAATTCTGCACAAATGGTAATCAGAAAGGAAGCAAATCTTTCATGTCTTGAAGAACATGGCAACCAAGTTTCCTGGAAGACCTACCACTCCCAAAGTCTGCCACTTTTGCACCTCTCTCACGTTAAACCTAAATTTCTGTAAAACGTCAGTCCCTTGGTTTCTCTTATCCTAAACCTGTCACTCATTTGTTTCAAATTAGGCACCCCACCTAAATCATCCCTTTTCCCCCTGACTCTCAGACATTACCATATTGTGATTCTGAGTCACATATATATAAAACTGAAAGGAAGGAAGGAAAGAAGGAAGAAAGGAGAGAAAGAAAAAAAAAGGAAAAGAAAGAAGAAAGAAATCTGAGAACTGCAAAGTCTCACCTGTCCTAAGAAGGTGTATGAAAGGCTAAGATGGAGTAGCCTGCCATGTTAATAAATTTTTTCCATGTCATGATTATGTTAAGCATCTTTCTAATGTACGAAAAATGATTTGTGAACATATTTTAGTGACCAGGCAACATTAACATAGCATAATTTCCTGAATCCATTTTCTACTATTGAACATTAAGGGTGTTTCCAATGTTTCATTATTATAAATAATGATGCAATTATATTTTGGTACACATCTTCGCCAATATTTGTTATTTATGGTCTTTTTGACAATAGCTGTTCTGACAGGTGTATGGAGATATCTCATCATGGTTTTGATATGCATGGGGGGATGGACAAGATAGCAGTAGAGAGTTAAGAGGCACAAACTATTATGTGTAAAATAAAATCTAAAGCTATACATACAGCACAGGGAATTTAGACAATATTTTATAATAATATTAAATGGAATATTATCTATAAAAATACTGAATCACTATGTTGTGCATAAGAAACTAATATAGTATTGTAAATCAACTAGAATTTAAGGGGAAAAAACTATATCATTCACAATACCATCAAAACAAAAAATAATTAAAAATATATTTAACCAAGGAAGGGAAAGATTTGTACAATGAAAACTATAAGACCTTGATTTTTTTTAAATAGACTATTTTTTTTTACTGTATTAAGGGCATAAAACCCAAGGGTATTTTAACACTTATTGCAATATTAATACATGGCCAAGATCTAATATCTATCTGTGAGTAAAGAAAAAAAGGGCAAAAAGCAAATGAAAAAATATCAGCATTTGTGTTATGCCTATCATGTGTCAAACTTTCAGGATCACTATGGAGCTACTTAGAATTTTCTCTTGCCTAAATCTATTTTGACATATATTTTGCTTACATCATTAAAATCCTTTCACTAAACTGCCCTCAAAGAAATCATTCTAAAACAAAAGTAGTCAAGCTATTTCTCTGTAGAAAACAGTCATTGGTTTCCTGTTAGTTATAAGATACAGTCCCAATTTAGCAAATAGAAGCATTTATGAAGTTGTATTTAACCAGCTATCTGGTTTCACGACTTCTATGCTCCATCATCCCCAAGATAGCAATTTACTTGCCGTTACACATGCCTTTACACTTTCCGCTCATTCTGTCCAGGTTGCCTCACTCTTGTGTCTGTCTGGGAAACACCTAGAAATACCAAGATAGATACTACCCCCTCTCTGAGAGCAGTGCTTTTCTATTTATTATTTCCTTGTCAGGCATTATGATGTTAACACTCTATGTGGTCTAGCAATCCTGATTTTTAGCTATATTTCTGCTCCTTTTATTTACTTCATAAAATTATGGTATGTAGCTCAATGTAAAGCACACAGTAATTTCAACAAATGCTTTTTGAACTGCACTGAAATTTCATAAGTTCTTGCAAATATGAAGCAGAAGATTTTTTACAGTCCTATAAAGCTGGTTGTCCATCAAAGCAATGAAAGTTATAATTCAAGTTAATTAAAGGGCATGAAGAATCTAAGCAATCGGTTCATACTGAATATCCTTAACTATTCAATTGATTTGTCATGATAAAAACACGATTGCATTTTAGTTGGAAAAAACCATGATTTTGGAGGAGACAATTCATATTCTCTTGATTGGCTGACATTTTCTATTTATCTTGGTGTGGTTTAAATAGACCTTGAATTGCATGGTTCACCCTGCTTTCTTTTCTGTGCAAAGCAAAGAAATACTCAACAACTGGCAAACCTTATCATCTAACATTTCAAGGTAATTATTTAAGACTTGTGGCTGTCACTGTAATATTGAACTTCCTCTGTTTACCCAGAAGAAGAACAATGACATTTGTCACCATGTTTCAAGGTAATATTAGCTTGAAAGTGTCATGCTTAAACATTTAAGTATGTAATGTTTAATTTACCCTAGTTTGCTTTAGAAACATTTTATACTTACTCTTTTATCTTCATCTTAGACAACTAATTACTTTTGAAAAATTATACTAATCAGTTTCATATTACATTATATGGTAGGCACTGATAAGTAGCTCTCATTTATCAAAGATATTCATTTATCAAAGACATTCAGCTCTATATGAATTATTTGCAAGACGTAACACTTTGGATAGCAGTTGTCTTTGGTGATGCTCAAATTAGGTATTGAATGTAAACTGCATGATGGACTGGAGTGAAAATATAAAAATGGAGAATTCAGTAAGAATAAGAAAATACTGTTTAACACATCACATAAAATTGCCATAATCTTTAAATGGAAATGAAGATTTCACATGTAAATAAAATGAGTGTGACCTTTACTTGAATGATCAAATGATAGTACTCTTTCTGTTAGTAGTTACATAATGATTGTATTGGTAGTTTACTTCTTCATAAGTTAATAATATATTCTCAACATTTATTATCTTTAAATGCAATCTAACTCTCTGAACAGATTTTTGACCTGTATGAAAATGAAAGCAATGTACAAAACAGACTTTTAGACTCTGTGGGAGAAGGCGAGGGTGGGATGTTCTGAGAGAACAGCATCGAAACATGTATATTATCAAGGATGAAACAGATCACCAGCCCAGGTTGGATGCATGAGACAAGTGCTCAGGGCTGGTGCACTGGGAAGACCCAGAGGGATGGGATGGGGAGGGAGGTGGGAGGGGGAATCGGGATGGGGAAATACATGTAAATCCATGGCTGATTCATGTCAATGTATGGCAAAAACCACTACAATATTGTAAAGTAATTAGCCTCCAACTAGTAAAAATAAATGGAAAATAAATAAATAAATAAGGAAAAAAAAGAAAATGAAAGCAAAATGAGGCCCGCCCAAAGAAAAAATTTATAAAGAGATTGTTTGGAAGCCTTACCTGATGGTGTGTTAAGTGCAATCCTAAGCCACATAGAGTCAGACCATTTTGCTTTTGTCAAGTTTTAGCTTATCTCATGCCTGGACCATTACAATATGCTTCTCATTTCTTAACACTAGACTTCCAAAGCCAGCCCAGAATTGAATATCACTATAGTAGAGATCTAAAAATCAAACTTGATCACATCCTTCTTATTTAAAAATCTTTGATGATTTTCTATTGACAAGAGAAGAAAACTGAAAAAATAAAACTGAAATTTTTTATTATGGATCTATGAGTCTTTAAATACTTCTCTAGGTTACTTTTCAAACCTAATCCTTATTCCATTTCACTCTCTAATAAAAATGCTAAAGCTCCTATACATTGAATTTTCTTAGTCTTTCTCAATTGTAGTATATTCTTATAAAGGTTATTTATTTAGCCATTATCTCCTTCTCCAAAGGGAAAACTCCTATTCTTCCCTCAAGACACATCTCAAATACTGGTTTCTTTGTGAAGCATTTAGCAATATTTCCAGAAAGATCGGTAGCACTTTCTTATGTTCTCACACTAAAGCACTTGTCTTCTTAGCTTGAATTACTTGTTTTATCTTATCCTAGACTGTGGGTTCCTCAAAGGCAGAGATTATTCTTTTTTCTAGACTTCTAGCATCAAACACATAGAAGATACTCAGAAAGCATTTTTTTATTAAATACATGAATCGATAAATGAATGAATGGTTTGTTCCATATGTGTGTGTGTGTGTTTTCAAGGAGGAAATACAATTCATGCAAAGCATGATAATACAACAGGAGTTTATTAACAAAGGGAGCATTTATCAAGATATCACTGTAGAACAACGACAAGGCATACTGAACTAATCCTAGACAGCAACCAAGTTCTTACCAACCCTAGACTCAACATACGAGGAGAGGGAATAATTACTGGCAACAAGAAGTAGAGAGACATGTAGACTTAAATGCTTTAAGAGGCGCAGTAACTTTTGATCAAGTACATAGACTGTTAGAGACCACAATCATGCAAGTTCATTATGTAATAAATACCTTGATTTGTCTTATTTCTTCCCTCAAGTGTCTGTTGGTAGTCATTATTGGTAGACTTCACCTAGAAGTTTAGAGGCCTTGGAGTAACCACATATATTAGTGTTCCAATAACAATCCACATGGTGAAGGATGGAGAGTGAGTCTAAGGAGCAAAGGTAGACATACAACATTGTATTATGTTACCATTACGTTATGCGTAATATTCTCTTGAAGGACAGCCTAATAAGTAACCATATTATCCTTCCTCCCTGCCCAGGTTCTGAAAAATAAAACTTACATTTCAGTAAGAAAATTGGGAAATCAAACTATCGAGGCCAACAGCTTGGCCTCTGTGCAATGGTGCCGAATGGAATATCAGAGACAGAGTTTGGGATGAGGTAGTAAAGAATAGTTTACTGCTTTGCCAGGCAAAGGAAGGCACAGTGGCCTCCGGTGCCAACCCAGGGGAGTTTGATGAGGATTTTTACGACAGCAGCTTAAGGGCGAAATTGCTGAAAAGATTAGGGTGTGTGCAGGGATTGCACTCCTCTAGTCTGCTCTCAGGGAACCTTGATGAGCTTCTCTGGCTCCTTTAATGTTGCCTCAAGTGGTTAAGGATTGATGCTTTTGAACTGTGGTGCTAGGGAAGACTCTTGAGTGTCCCTTGGACAGCAAGGAGATCCAACCAGTCAATCCTAAAGGAAGTCAACCCTGAATATTCCTTGGAAGGACTGATGTTGAAGCTGAAGCTCCAATATTTGGGCCACCTGATGCAAACAGCCAACTCATTGGAAAAGACTCTGATGCTGGGAAAGATTGAGGGCAAAAGGAGTCAGGGGAGAGCGGATGATGAGATGCTTAGATGGCATCATCAACTCAATGAACATGAGTCTGAGCAAACTCTGGGAGTGAAGGACAAGGAAGCCTGGGGTGCTGCAGACCATGGGGTGGCAAAGAGCTGAGTACAACCTAGCGATGGAACAACAGTAAGAACAGGTGGTTTCTTGGCTGTTCCTCCCTTGATGAGCAACTGTTCAAATCTGCCCTTTGGAGTTCAGGGAAGGTCATGAGGCTGGGGTCTTCTCCCTACAAACAAGAAGACAGGAGACAGAAATACTTCTGTGACCAGAAGCCCCATGGTTTCGCTATCCCTTTTCTTGCTGAGAGAAGGCTAGACTGAAGAATGTGGCTTTAAGTCTATTTTCCTAGTTGGTTTGCAAATGCTAAGTCTTAATCTGAAAGACTTAATCATCTATTTTTGACAAACTCAACTGGAATGGTCCTGTGTGGTGCATGTGTGATAGCAGGATTCATGTCTCTTCAAGCAAATTGACCCCAGGAGAAAGAAGGACAGCACTGAGGAAGAACATCCAGTTATTCCTCTCAAATTTGCAAATCAGATGTGGTAAATGTTGCCACAATAGATACTCCATAATAATGTGAATTAACGTGCAACATGTACTGTGGATGACTTTTCTCCTGATTCCAGACTCCCAGTTATCAATTGGGACAAGACAAAACTGAACCTCAGATGGAGGAAGGTGGAAGAGGCGAGACAAGGAAACAAAATGGTAAAGAGCCCCGTCTCAGGAGGCTGACAGGCGGGAATGCATTCTCTGTCATCAGCAGTCATTCTCCTGATCAAATCTGAAATCTGATTATCAGAGCTGAAAAGCCCCCACAAACCTAAAGCACCATCATTAGCTGCCTTTCTTTGAATTGTCCCCGTGTATCTTAGGATCCAGAGTGACCCTGATCAATACTAAACTTTGATCAACAACAATCTACAGATTTGGACTGATTTGAAACATGAAATCAGATCTTTAGAAATCCTGCCAGCTCACCTTGATCATTTACTAACTGCACGACAACATGACCTGAGATTTAGCATACCCTTGATTGTGGTATTACAGGGGCTTCCCACACGGCACTAGTGGTAAAGAACCCTGCTGCCAATGCAGGAGATGTAAGAGACACAGGTTTGATCCCTGGGTTGGAAGCACCCCCTGGAGGAGGGCACGGCACCAATCCTACTATTCTTCCCTGGAGACTCCCATGGACAGAGGAGCCTGGCGAGCTACAGTCTGCATGTGTGTGCGCAGTCGTGTCCAACTCTTTGCAACCTCATGGACTGTGACCCACCAGGCTCCTCCGTCCATGGGATTCTCCAGGCAAGAGTACCGGAGTGGGTTGCCATTTCCTTCTCCAGGGGATCTTCCCCACCCAGGGATCGAACCCAGTTCTCCTGCATTGCAGGCAGATTGTTTACTGCTTGAGCCCTTGGGGAAGCCCAAGGACAACAGAGTCACGAGCTACAGTCTATTGGGTCACAGAGTCAGACACAACTGAAGTGACTTAGCATGCATAGTATCACGGAGATGTAGTTAGTAAAGGAGAAAAGAGAGGCACTTAGAAGCCCTCTTCACTGAATCAAGAGCAGAAAAAGAATGTGTATTGCCCCTAATAAGATACTTATCTAGATAATAGGGTATTACCTTTTGCTATATTTAATATTTAGAAGGATATATTCTAATTTAGAAACACTAGGCATATTGCCAATATTTTAAAATTAACTTTTGCTGCCTTTTTTAAAATTCAGTTTATGTTTAAAATGTATCATGTGTGTATTTGGGGGTTCTGACCCAATTACAGTATGTGGAGGGAGGGAGTTTCCCCAATATCACCAAGCAAGCAGTACTCCAGACCAGACGACCACAGGGTATCCTACAACTGAATGCAGTTCTGTCGCTCTCTACCTGGAGGTGGCCGCAGATCCTGCAGGCTGCCAATAAAAAAAGTTTATTTATGGTCTTACGAAATTAGCCTCCAATTAAAATAAATAAATAAAAAACAAAGCAAAAGAAATGCAATTCAGGAGACACAGATTCCAGTAACCCCAAAAGAGTGCTCTGAGAAAGAGCCAGAGACTCATAAAAACAAAATGCCAGGAAGCTGGTAAAAGTCGCCTGGTGGTTGGATGCATGAGACAAGTGCTCAGGGCTGGTGCACTGGGATGACCCAGGGGAGGGAGGTGGGAGGGGGGTTCAGGATGGGGAACACATGTAAATCCATTGCTGATTCATGTCAATGTATGGCCAAAACCACTACAATATTGTAAAGTAATTAGCCTCCAACTAATAAAAGTAAATGAAAAAAGAAAAAAAAAAGTCGCCTGGTGAGAATGGTGATTGACTCTGATGCAAGTCAGAAAATATTCATCTTTAAGGACTTGCAAGTTGTTTTAGCATAGCAGTCTGAAAAATAGATGATTGCCATGAATTATTTTAGGGTAAGGATCTTATAAGCATCCTAAGTTACCGAGAGATGTTCTGAATCTCTTCCTTGAATCAAAAGGTCAGATTCCATCCCAACTGAGATATGTATAAATCATACTTCCTTAACGGCCTCTTGGCTCCATTTTTGAGAGCTCTCTAAACAATATCAACTCCATTTTGATTTTCCTTTCACAATCCCCAGAAGATTGTTTTTTCCTGGGGGAAAAAAAAAATTTAATCAGTCTATTTAGTTAAACACCAAGCAAAGTCTCTTTCCAGGAAGCGAACTCTTTGGGACAATTTCATTCCAACAGTGTCACACTCTGTGATGGGTAGCAGATCTGATTGTTGCTCATTTCCCTTACGTAACAAATGCTTCTTTATCAAATATTGTTGCATTCTCTATGCATGCCTATTAGTGCACAGTCCTGCAGAGTTAGATGTTGTCCGTTTAAAGAGTCGCTTGAGGTAGAAAGAGCAAAGGGATAAGGAAGGTGCCATGGGGAAGTAAGTGTATGTCTTCCCCTCACGTTCACTGCAGGAGAGACTGTGCTGACCATGAACCCGAACTTGGCACAGTTTGATGGAGTCTGAATTTCCAGGGGTCTTCTCATGCTCTATTGAGAGAGAATGCATCACCTAGACATTAAGAATCATACTCTGTTTAGTCTAAAATGTATGGGAGTGCCCAAGAACAAAACCAAATAGCAGCAGATTGAGTGAGGTTTCCTGATGAAAGGAGCATGCTGATACCCTATCAGAGTTTCAACACACAGTAGTGTGTATACACTGTAAATGTCACATTGTTTCTATGACTCTGAACACTAGTAGAAGTTAATGCTTGGACTTTGTGTTTCTGGGTAGAATTGCAAATCCATCTCTCCTAGGCTTGCGATTAGTCACCAAAATGGGAGAGCCGGATCCCTTTCTGAAGATTATAATGGTACCGACAAGAGCATCCATCAGTGGAGGACCGCTGTGCCCGGAGAACGGTGACACCCCAACAGCCGTCATGGGCAGAGCAGCGTCGTGGCAGCGTGTCTGGGGGCTGCAGTAGAATCGTGTGAAGACTTATTTCTGGGCCCCCATGTGACTGCTATCTGTGGAACTCTTCAAAATAGCTGGAGGACAAGTTGAGAGATGCTAATTTCTGTCATTCAAGCACATAGGATGATGCCTTGGAAACTTGGATATTTAGAGTTACTGTTGATGATGTGGGATAGTCATAAGTTGGTCAAGCCAGAGAACACTCGGGTTACATAAGCCTCATTTGTTATGCAACACAAGCTATAGGATCTTCTTTTTCATTTTTACAACCCAATGTAGAGAGACGAAAATTCTATTCTAGCAACTTTTCCTCCTAAGGGGGTCTCTCTGTTTTGGAAGAGGCTTTAGAAACTGCTATTTAACAAAAATATCTTTTTTTCTCAAAGAAATTACTTTGCTCCCTAAATAAATTAGTTTAATATGTATATAGCCAATTCTTGTTTTACTAACAGAATCTCAACTGATGGGTGAGCCAGTCAATTCAATAAAAGTAATCAATTCGAGACACAAAATAAAAGAAGAAATTGTCAATCTATTCAGTTAGAAAGTAAACTGATTTTTCTTCTACAAAGTCCACAGGGAATAAGATAGCTGGATTATATCAACCAGGGTACTGCTGATTCTGCAAATAGAAAATAAGATAACCTTGATTTCCATATAGTCTGTTATTTCACTGGATGATTTAGATCACAACACTCTTTATGGAGTGGGGGTGAGGGTAGAGGAGGAGGAATCATAGGAAAAATTTAATAAATTAATATACTCATTAGAAAGTCTTTGTGATGGAAGGGAAGGTTAAATAAAATCATAGCACTTGCTATAGGGGACATCAAATCACCAAGATGTCCTGGACACTATTGTTGTATATGTTTTCCTCTTAATATTCTCTCAATTAGAGCAAGACTTTTTTTTTTCCTAATACAAAGAAAAAAGAAAAAAAGAAAAAACCAAGGTGGCTGTGAATATATGCAATTTTTACAAGCTCCAATATATACCATCTCCTTCTTCAATCTCTACTTAGAGATGCAAGCAGCCAGGTTCCTCTGCCCGTGGGATTTTCCAGGCAAGAATACTGGAGGAGTTGCCATTTCCTTCTCTAGGGGATCTTCCACACCCAGGGATCGAACCTGTGTCCCCCGCATTGAAAGCAGATTCTTTACCAACTGAGCCACCAGGGAAGCCCGCTTAGAGATGTCAGTTATGTAGCCTGAGTTAAATTCACCATCTAAAAAAATTCAAAGCAACATAGAATTTGAAGTGATATTCTCCTTTACCCTGGAGAAAATGTGTGCGTATTTTCAGGAGTGTTAAGAAGAAATAACAAACCTCAAATGGTGACATTTGCCCCCATGTCAGCAAACCAATACTTAACTTCAGGTTCAACCCCGCACAGAAATGTGACCTTTAAAATATGCAAGCTGAACTTTTCTAACCAACTCCAGTGAAGAACCTACCTGTCAATGCAGGAGACCTAAAGAGACAGGCTGGATCCCTGGGTCAGGAAGATCTCTTGGAAAAGGAAATGGCAATCCACCCCATATGTTTACCTGGAGAATTCCATGGACAGAAGAGCCTGGAGGGCTTCAGTCCATGGGGTCACGAGGACTTAGCACACCTCTATACCAGGGAGGTAATCTGCATGACAAAGAAACCTGCTGTTTCTTTTTCCCAAAAGAAGATAACCTGGACTGAATGAATCATTTTTTTTCTTGTTAGTAATTCCTTTGCTCCACTCTGCTTCCTACAATAACTTTCCATTTTGTACAACCCCTTAGCACCCTTGCTAGGGGCGCTGGGAGCAGGGCTGGTGCCCCAAATCATGAATCATTGAACAAAGCCAATTAAATCTTCAGATTTATTTCGCTGAATTTTACTTTTTAACAGTAGAAAACATTATTCAACATATTGTTTAAATAGAAATAGAGGACATAATGATGTCAAGCACCTCAAAAATGTTCATTAATATACTAAGAAATAAAGGAATAATGGGGAAAGAAGGGAGAGAAGGAAGGAGAAGGAAAAAAGGGGGAAGAATCAGGGAAAGGAGGAAAGCAGAGAACAAGGGAGGACGGGAGTTAAAACATCAAATCTGACTGGAGCTCCCCTCCCAAGGCTAGGTTTCCCTCATCTATCCAGAGGAAGACCAGGGCCATATGGTCCCTTGGTTCATAACCACTCAAAACAGCACACGTTTGTTTAAAGGCGAGATTCCAACTGCTACTTCCACACATTTTGCTCTTGTTCAGGTGCTGTTGCTGCTGCTGCTAAGTCGCTTCAGTCGTGTCTGACTCTGTGCGACCCCATAGATGGCAGCCCACCAGGCTCCCCCGTCCCTGGGATTCTCCAGGCAAGAACACTGGATTTGGTTGCCATTTCCGTCTCCAATGCATGAAAGTGAAAGTGAAGTCACTCAGTCGTGTTCAACTCTTCTTGACCCCATGGACTGCAGCCCACCAGGCTCTTCCGTCCATGGGATTTTGCAGGCAAGAGTACTGGAGTGGGCTGCCATTGCTTTCTCCATGTTCAGTTGCTAAGTCATGTCCAACTCTTTGTGACCCCATGGACTGTAGCATGCCAGGCTTCCCCATCCTTCACTATCTTCCGGAGTTTGCTCACACTCATGTTCATTGAATCGGTGATGCTATCTTACCACACACTGACTGAGTTCTATTCAGTGTGGTGATAAATTGGGAACTCGGGGTTGACATTCACACACTGCTGTGCTGACTATTTATGACCCCATGGACTGTAGCCAGCCAGGCTCCTCTATCCACAGGGACTGTCCAGGCAAGAATACTGGAGCAGGTGGCCTTGCCCTCCTCCAGGGGATCTTCCCAATCCAGGGCTCAAACCCAGGTCTACCCACATTGCAGGCGGATTCTTTACTGTCTGAGCCACCTCACTACTATATATAAAATATTAACAGATAACCAGCAAGGACCTGCTATTACAGCACAGGGAACTATCCTCAATATTCTGTAATAATCTATCTGGGAAAAGAAGTTGACAAAGAGTGAACATATGTATATGTATAACTGAATCACTACACTATACATCTGAAACCCCCACAACACTGTAAATCAACTACACCCCAATAAAACTAAAAAAGAAAAGAAAAGCCACGGCATTTTCATCCTCAAGGAAAATTCCATCTTTTAATTTTGGATCACTCTCCTTCTCACTGCAAACCTCTGAGCTCTTCTACTTTCTCCTCTGCCCTCCAACATTTCTTCACCCATGATCAGCGTTTCTTCTCTCTCCCACCGGCTCCTGTCTCATATGCTATGAACAGGCCCAATCCTCCATACACTTGGAAAGTTCTCCCTTGACCTTACTATTCCATTGGCTCTTCCCATCCTCATCTTCTCAACCAAACTTTTCTTAAACAAGTGGAGCACAGTGTCTCTGCTTGTGTTTGCTCCTTAAGCTACGGCAGCCTGACGTCTGCCCCCCACGTGTCGGCAGAGTCTCCGCCCAGCTGCCGGTTGCCACATATAAACCACCGCCCCCCACTCCGGCCCCCACCCCGCTCCCGGAGCGCCTGAGTTACTAGGCTTTCTGTACTGTAGGACACTCACCTCTGAAGCTCGCTACTTCTCCCTTTTAACACACGTTTTCGTGCTTTTTCCTTTCTCTCATCACCCCATCTAAGCCCCTTGTTGACCCTCAGTCTTTAACATGGGCTCCCTGGTGCCTCAGCGGTAAGGAATGCACCTGAAATGCAGGAGCTGCAGGAGATGCGGGTGTGATCCTGGGTTGGAAAGATCCCCTGGAGAAGGAGATGGCAACCGGCTTCAGTATTGTTGCTGGGAAAACATACTGGAGTGGGTTGCCATTTCCTCCTTCAAATTAAAAAGAAATAAAAGTAATTGTGTTCTCAGTATCAGATTGATAGAAAATGAAATGAAAAACGAAACACAGGTACCAAGGATCGGAGCACATAATGCTGAAGAGGAGCACATACTCTTGGCAGCTTGTATTCCTTCGGGTCATCTAAAGGAAAAACGCACAAGTCCGACAGCATCTGAATGGAGTGCTGGTGGCCCGCCTGCCAAGGCAAGAGACGTAAGAGACGCTGGTTCCATCCCTGGGTTGGGAAGATGCCCTGGAGGAGGGCATGGCAACCCACTCCAGTCTTCTTGCCTGGAGAATCCCTTGAACAGAGGAGCCTGGTGGCTGCAGTCCACGAGGTTGCAAAGACCTGACACAACTGAAGCAACTCAGCAAGCGTGCAGAGGGCTTTAGTATTTCCATGTTTCATTACGTATCTCTTTTCCTTTCACCACGTTCAGTCTCTCTAATATCCACTCTTAGATATTTAAATTTTATCTGTAACTGCATCAGAGATGTACAACATGAATTTACTATGGGGATGAAATAAAAATGATCTCTGTTCTTATCCAAGGCAAACCATTCAATATCAGAGTAATTCAAGTCTATGCCCCAACCACTAATGGTGAAGAAGCTGAAGTTTAATAGTTCTATGATGACCTACCAGACCTTCTAGAACTAATAGCCAAAAAAGATGTCCTTTTCATTATAGGGGACTGGAATACAAAAGTAGGAAGTCAAGAGATACCTGGAATAACAGGCAAGTTTGACCTTGGAGTACAAAATGAAGCAGGGCAAAGGCTAATAGAGTTTTGCCAAGAGAACGCACGGGTCATAACAAACACCCTCTTCCAACAACACAAGAGAAGACTCTACACATGGACATCACCAGATGGTCAACACCGAAATCAGACTGATAATATTCTTTGCAGCCAAAGATGGAGAAGCTCTATACAGTCAGCAAAAACAAGACAGGGAGCTGACTGTGGCTCAGATCATGAGCTCCTTATTGCCAAATTCAGACTTAAATTGAAGAAAGTAGGGAAAACCACCAGAACATTCAGGTATGACCTGAATCAAATCCCTCTATGATTACACAGTGGAAGTGACAAATGGATTCAAGAGATTAGATCTGATAGACAGAGTGCCTGAAGAACTATGGATGGAGGTTCCTGACATTGTACAGGAGGCAGTGATCAAGGCTATCCCCAAGAAAAAGAAATGCAAAAGGCAAAATGGTTGTCTGAGGAGGCCTTACAAATTGCTGAGAAAAGAAGAGAAGTTAAAGGCAAAGAAGAAAAGGAAAGATATACCCATCTGAATGCACAGTTCCAAAGAATAGCAAGGAGAAATAAGAAAGCCTTCCTCAGTGATCAATGCTAAGAAATAGAGGGAAACAATAGAATGGGAAAGACTAGATATCTCTTCAAGAAAATTAGAGATACCAAGGGAACATTTCATGCAAAGATGGGCTCAATTAAGGACAAAAATTGTATGGACCTAACAGAAGCAGAAGATATTAAAAAGAGGTGACAAGAATACACAGAAGAACCATATTAAAAAGATCATAGTGACCCAGATAACCATGATGATGTGATCACTCACCTAGAGCCACACATCCTGGAATTCAAAGTCAAGTGGGCCTTAGGAAGCATCACTATGAATAAAGCTAGTGGAGGTGATGGAATTCCAGTTGAGCTATTTCAAATCCTAAAAGATGATGCTGTTAAAGTGCTGCACTCAATATGCCAGCAAATCTGGAAAACTCAGCAGTGGCCACAGGACTGGAAAAGGTCACTTTTCATTCCAATCCCAAAGAAAGGCAATGCCAAAGAATGCTCAAACTACTGCACAATTGCACTCATTTCACAGGCAAGCAAAGTAATGCTCAAAATTCTCCAAGCCAGGCTTCAACAATAAGTGAACCAAGAACTTCCATATGGACAAGCTGGTTTGAGAAAAGGCAGAGGAACCAGAGATCAAATTGCCTACATCCTTTGGATCATCAAAAAAGCAAGAGAGTTCCAGAAAAACATCTACTTTGGCTTTATCGACTATGCCAAACCCTTTGACTGTGTGGATCACAACAAACTGTGAAAAATTCTTCAAGAGATGAGAATACCAGACAACCTGACCTGCCTCCTGAGAAATCTGTCAAGAAGACAGATGCAGGTCAAGAAGCAACAGTTAGAAGTGGACATGGAACAACAGACTGATTCAAAATTGGGAAAGGAGGACACCAAGGCTGTACATTGTAACTCTGTTTATTTAACTTACATGCAGAGTACATCATACGAAATGCCAGGCTGGATGAAGCAGAAGCTGGAATCAAGATTGCTGAGAGAAATATCAATAAACTCAGATATGCAGATGACACCATGCTTATGGCAGAAAGCAAAGAAGAACTAAAGAGCTTCTTGATGAAAGTGAAAGAGGAGAGTGAAAAAGTTGCCTTAAAACTCAACACTCAAAAAACTAAGATCATGGCACTTGGTCCCATCATTTCATGGCAAATAGATGGGGAAACAGTGGAAACAATGACTGACTTTATTTTCTTGGGCTCCAAAATCACTGCTGATGGTGATTACAGCCATGAAATTAAAAGACACTTGCTTCTTAGAAGAAAATCTGTGACCAGCCCAGATAGCATATTAAAAGGCAGAGACATTTTGCTAGAAAAGGTCCATCTAGTCAAAACCATGGTTTTTCTAGTGGTCATGTATGGATGTGAGAGTTGGACTATAAAGAAAGCTGAGCACCAAAGAATTGATGCTTTTGAACTGTGGTGTTGGAGCAGACTCTTGAGAGTCCCTTGGACTGCAAGGAGATCCAACCAGTCTATCCTAAAGGAGATCAGTTCTGGGTGTTCATTGGAGGGACTGATGCTGAAGCTGAAACTCCAATACTTTGGCCACCTGATGGGAAGAACTGACTCACTGGGAAAGACCCTGATGCTGGGAAAGATTGAAGGCAGGAGGAGAAGGGTATGACAGAGGATGAGATGGTTGGATGGCATCACCAACTCAATGGACATGAGTTTGAATAAGCTCCAGGAGTTGGTAATGGACAGGGAAGCCTGGTGTGCTGCAATCCATGGGGTTGCAAAGAGTTGGACACAACTGAGCAACTGAACTGAACTGAAATAAAAATAGGCACATTAAATATTTAATATCATGCTTGCAAGATAGGAAAGCCTCAACAAAGTGTGGTCATTATTTCATCTCAGAGACTTTTCAACTCTGCTCTAGGTTATTTGATAGTTCCCAAATATGACTCCATCACACAACTCCTTGATGAATGTTACTTTAAATCTATGACTATGCACTGCATCTGTATATCCAATGACAACATTCAAGACATGTTCAAAATTAAACTTTGCGTACACTTTCTCACCTGCTTACCTCCACTTCCTCCTTCAACCCCCTAAAAAGGTCTGTTGCTCTTGCTTACATGTTCCCAATTTTCCCTGAAGGCAAACTGTCTCTCAAATCTAACACATGTCATTTAAATTCCTTTCTCCTGGATCTTACTCGCTGCACATTGACCTCACTTTTCCCACACCCAACCTCTCTCCACACATGGTGGAATCTACCTACTCAGCAACCAGAACCCACTGCCCTCTCTAACTGACCCTGTTGACTTCAGGTTCCTGCCATTTCCTTTCTGAACTGCAGCAACATCCTTATGGTAGCCTCTTAGTCGTCACCTCATTAGTCCATCTGAAAATCATCTATCTTTTAAATTCCAAATAATTAGTTCTCCATCCTACAGAGTCTAGTTTCCACCATCCCAGAAAAATCATCTCTTATGATCTAACCATTGTTAGGGCCAAGCAACATAAAAGGGTAAGATTCAAATCTGGGTTCTGCTTCTTTGTAACTATATGATCTCTAGTAAGACACTTAGCTTCTCTTTGCCTCATTTTCCCCACCTGTAAAATGGGAGCAGTAGTTATGTGGCCTTGCAGTTATGAATAACCTGAAAAATGACATGCTCACTAAGCTTTAGTTATATGCACATGTGAAGAATTATGTGGGTCTTATTAGGCAGTAAATTATCATTTTTGTGGTACTAGGCTGTCTTGTCTTCACTGCTGGATTATAAGATCTTTTAGGAAAGATTTTACACTATGATAAATCTCTTTATCTCTAAAACTTAAGGCTGTGTCTGACATTTAGTAGCTCTTCAATAAATATTTGTTGAACATATAAAATAATGAATATTTGCTATTGTTATAGAGATATTAGTGGGTGGGAAATACTAAGAACTCAGCAGCTCCGTCACAACCGAGAATCCTTTATTAAAGGCCTTTGGCTAATCTCCAATTGCAACAAGAACACATTTGTAAGTCAATATTCTTTATTCTTGGGTGCTGCAAAGTAACTTTCTGAAGGTCGGGGAGTGGAAATCAAAACAACAGGCTTTGTTTTAGTTTAGTTTTGCCTTGGTTAAAATGATCACCACTCAGGGTGGTACTACTAATTACCTTAGGGTATTCAAAAATCTAATTAATGATTTTATGCATTTGAATAATATCCTAAAACAGCTAATTATTTACACCTAGTAAGTACACTGAAGCAAAAGTAAAAATTTCTAAACCATAGAGAAAAATCAGTGAAGAGGAGTTCTGGGGTTTGCAAGCATGGCCATGCCTGGCTTAACACTGTGACGTCCGTAAAGAACACTCTCCTTAAGTCAGTGACCTCTCCCCCCAGACTCTTGCTCACCCCAAGCACAATTTGCAATGCAGAGCAACCACCGCCCTACCCATGAACACTTAGTCCTCAGAGGCCCCAAGGAATCAGCCATCATAGCTTTCCATTTGAATATACACCACTGTGAGGCTCAGTCTCACGAAAGGTAGTTGTCTCAGGGAAGAAAGAATTGGACAAAAGCTTCATCTTCAGCAGCCATCAGTTTGAGAAGTCCATGGACCTGCCCTAAGCTTGACTGCTGGGTGATCTCCCGTGTCTGTGTCTGCTCTCCACTCCGCGTGCCAGCATCCCGCCTCCTAGCACTGCGTGTGACGGACTTTTGTTTGCAGGCGTCCCGTTTCGTACTGTAGGTGTGGGATTGACTTCACTCCCGTCATAATCCTCATTTTGTGTAATCAGCCCTTAGTGGGTAACAGCTGTACTTCAGTCAGTGGTTTACAGAGTGTGGGAGACAAGATTTTGTTACCAGAAAACTAAGACCATGGCATCCGGTCCCATCACTTCAAGGCAAACAGATGGGGAAACAGTGGAAACAGTGGCTGACTTTATTTTGGGGGGCTCCAAAATCACTGCAGATGGTGACTGCAGCCATGAAATCGAAAGACGCTTACTCCTTGGAAGGAAAGTTATGACCAACCTAGAAAGCATATTAAAAAGCAGAGACATTACTTTGCCAACAAAGATCCACCTAGTCAAGGCTATGGTTTTTCCAGTGGTCATGTATGGATGTGAGAGTTGGACTATAAAGAAAGCTGAGTGCTGAAGAATTGATGCTTTTGAAGTGTGGTGTTGGAGAAGACTCTTGAAAGTCCCTTGGACTGCAAGGAGATCCAACCAGTCCCTCCTAAAGGAGATCAGTCCTGGGTGTTCATTGGAAGGACTGATGCTGAAGCTGAAACTCCAATACTTTGGCCACCTGATACGAAGAACTGACTCATTTGAAAAGACTCTGGGTGGCCTCATAGAATGAGTTTGGAAGTTTACCTTCTTCTGCGATTTTCTGGAAGAGTTTGAGTAAGATAGGTGTTAGCTCTTCTCTAAATTTTTGGTAGAATTCAGCTGTGAAGCCATCTGGTCCTGGGCTTTTGTTTGCTGGAAGATTTCTGATTACAGTTTCAATTTCCTTGCTTGTGATGGCTCTGTTAAGATCTTCTATTTCTCCCTGGTTCAGTTTTGGAAAGTTATACTTTCCTAAGAACTTGTCCATTTCTTCCAAGTTGTCCATTTTATTGGCATAGAGCTGCTGGTAGTAGTCTCTTATGATCCTTTGTATTTCAGTGTTGTCTGTTGTGATCTCTCCATTTTCATTTCTAATTTTGTTAATTTGGTTCTTCTCCCTTTGTTTCTTAATGAGTCTTGCTAACAGTTTGTTAATTTTGTTTATTTTTTCAAAAAACCAGCTTTTAGCTTTGTTGATTTTTGCTATGGTCTCTTTAGTTTCTTTTGCATTTATTTCTGCCCTGATTTTTAAGATTTCTTTCCTTCTGCTAACTCTGGGGTTCTTCATTTCTTCCTTCTCTAATTGCTTTAGGTGTAGAGTTAGGTTATTTATTTGACTTTTTTCTTGTTTCTTGATGTGAGCCTGTAATGCTATGAACCTTCCCCTTAGCACTGCTTTTACAGTGTCCCATAGGTTTTGGGTTGTTGTGTTTTCATTTTCATTCATTTCTATGCATATTTTGATTTCTTTTTTTATTTCTTCTATGATTTGTTGATTATTCAGAAGTGTGTTATTTAGCCTCCATATGTTTGAATTTTTAGTAATTTTTTTCCTGTAATTGAGATCTAATCTTACTGCACTGTGGTCAGAAAAGATGACTGGAATGATTTCAATTTTTTTGAATTTACCAAGGCTAGATTTATGGCCCAGGATGTGATCTATTCTGGAGAAGGTTCCATGTGCACTTGAGAAAAAGGTGAAATTGATTGTTTTGGGGTGAAATGTCCTATAGATGTCAATTAGGTCTAGCTGGTCCATTGTGTCATTTAAAGTTTGTGTTTCCTTGTTAATTTTCTGTTTAGTTAATTTTCCTAGTTAATTTTCTATCCATAGTTGTGAGTGGGGTATTAAAGTCTCCCACTATTATTGTGTTACTATTAATTTCCTCTTTCATACTCGTTAGCGTTTGCCGTACATATTGCGGTGCTCCTATGTTGGGTGCATATATATTTATAATTGTTATATCCTCTTCTTGGATTGATACTTTGATCATTATGTAGTGTCCTTCTTTGTCTCTTTTCACAGCCTTTATTTCAAAGTCTATTTTATCTGATATGAGTATTGCGACTCCTACTTCCTTTTGGTCTCCATTTGCGTGAAATATTTTCTTCCAGCCCTTCACTTTTAGTCTGTATGTGTCCTTTGTTTTGAGGTGGGTCTCTTGTAGATAGCATATATAGGGGTCTTGTTTTTGTATCCATTCAGCCAGTCTTTGTCTTTTGGTTGGGGCATTCAATCCATTTACTTTTAAGGTAATTATTGATAGGTATGGTCCCATTGCCATTTACTTTGTTGTTTTGGGTTCACATTTATACAACCTTTCTGTGTCCATCAGCAGACGAATGGATAAGGAAGCTGTGGTACATATACACCATGGAATGTCACTCATCCATTAAAAAGAATTCATTTGAATCAGTTCTAATGAGATGGATGATACTGGAGCCCATTATACAGAGAGAAGTAAGCCAGAAAGATAAAGACCAAAACAGGATACTAACACATATATATGGAATTTAGAAAGATGGTGATGATAACCCTATATGCAAAACAGAAAAAGAGACACAGATGTACAGAACAGACTTTTGGACTCTGTGGGAGAAGGCGAGGGTGGGATGTTTAGAGAGAAGAGCATTGAAACATGTATATTATCTATGGTGAAACAGATCACCAGCCCAGGTTGGATGCATGAGACAAGTGCTCAGGGCTGGTGCACTGGGAAGACCCAGAGGAATCAGGTGGAGAGGGAGGTGGGAGGGGGGATCGGGATGGGGAACACGTGTAAATCCATGACTGATTCATGTCAATGTATGGCAAAACCCACTACAATATTGTAAAGTAATTAGCCTCAAACTAATAAAAAAAAAATGGGGAAAAAAAAGACTCTGGGAAAGATTGAAGGCAGGAGGAAGAGGGGACGACAGAGGATGAGATGGTTGGATGGCATCACTGTCTAAATGGACATGAGTTTGGGTGAACTCTGGCAGTTTGTGACGGACAGGGAGCCCTGGCGTGCTGCGGTCCGTGGGGTCACAAAGAGTCGGACACGACTGAGCAACTGAACTGAACTGAACTGACGGGGGTCAATACATGCTGCTTTTTGCATTGACTGTACTGTATCTCGGTAAAAGAGAAAGACTCTGCAAAGTTCTGTGTGGTTCCTATTGTCCCTACCCAAGACCGTTTTCCCTGAAGGTCGTATCTCAGGTGCTTTGGGTGTAGTTACTGGTCTCTACCTTGTGCTATGTGTTTAGTCAGTCTGCCCTGTCCAACTTTTCAACCTCACGGACAGTAGCCCGCCAGGCTCCTCTGTCCATGGGATTCTCCAGGCAACAATACTGGAGTGGGTTGCCATTCTCTTCTCCAGGACCTTCCCAACCCAGGGATTGAACCCAGACCTCCCACATTGCAGGTGGATTCTTTACTGCCTGAGCCACGAGGGAAGCCCAGTCTCTACCTTGAGATCATCCCTGATGCCAGGCAGAAGTTTAATAATAGGCTGTGGGTAAGTATCTTCAATTGCACATGGTTAACATCGTTTTTTATATCTTTAGATAGAAGACAGATAGATGCATGCATACATGTGTGCTAGGTCACTTCAGCTGTGTCTCACTCTTTGCAACCCCAAGGACGGTAGCCCTCCAGGGTCCATGCAGTTCTCCAGGCAAGAATACTGGAGTGGATTACCATGGCCTCCTCCAGGGGATCTTCCTGGCCCAGGGATTGAACCCATATCTCTTACCTCTCCTGCATTGACAAGAGGGTTCTTTACTGACCCAGATAGATAGGAATAGCGATATAAATATATGCACTAATATACCACCAAAAATTCACTTTAGTATAGTATCCTTAGATATTGTACTTACTCTTAATGCCTTTTCTGGGGGGAAAAGACCTCCTTTTCTTTTCTTAATACACATGTTTACAGTGCTACATATATCTGAGAAATTAGTTACTGAATTTTGAAACCTACAAGACTACCTAAAATTTTTAATTTTCAAAAGACACCAAGTAAGAAAGCCTGGGTCTTGAGGGGGCCAGAGGTAGGTCCAGGTGTTGGTCTATCACTTGCCTTAGTGACCTCAGCCAGTCTTTCCTATCTGTCAGGACCTCAGTTTTCTCATCCATAAAGCGAATAGAGTTCTTCTCTGACCACTCTGTCCCCACCTCCAATTCACCATCTGTACCAACAGTCTGCTCCTCCCATTGATAGCACTAATATCTATAATTTTCTCAACTTGTGATGACTTGATCAAGCTGATGAATACTCTCAGAGCTGAACCCAGCATCCTCGTGCAGTACACACCCAGATCCAATAGCTAAGTTCAACGATTCTTCATGACTTTGAAAAAGAGTCCTTGATGTGCCATAATGAGGCCTGGGCTTGAAATTCTTCTCCTCTACATATAAATTTTGTGACTGTGGGAAAAGAACTGAATTAATATTTTAAATATAATTCCTCATCTGTGGAAATCATATGCAACATCTACCTACCTCCCTTTATGGAATTGATATGGGTCTTAAAAAAGATAGCTCCACCAAAGCATCTAGCACACATAAAATTCACTATCTGCACTTGAACTTGAAAGTTTCAATTTCCCTTTAGGAAAATTCATCGCTAGCAAAATTCAACTTGTTTTGTTCTTCAAGGTCAATGTGAAAAAACAAAACAAAAAAAATGGTTACTGCTTTTGTAAGAAAAGCTGCGGAAATTATTAGTAATGACAATTATATAAAATATTTAAAATATGTATAGAATTACCTGATGTTAGAGCAATTAATCAGTTAATATGACTCTAGGTTAACGGAGCATAAATCTTTTGCCAAAGATTAAAAGGATACTTAAAAGAAAAATAATGAATTTTAAAAGAAGGCTGAAATAGTAAGACTGCAATAATGTTGACTACTGGCTATTAATGTGGCCCAGAGTAACCACAATCTAAGAATTCAGAGAAACCGCAATCCAGCAATAATAACTGCTAATAACAATCCTGGCAAATGCAATAACAGCACTCAATATGCATTTATGACGTCTTATGTCAGAACTATGTTTCTGTGTATTAAATCTCATTGTATTTTCTCTACAGTGCTATAAAGTTAGGTTCTGCTAATACTCACGTTTTATAGATGAGGAAACTGGGGCTTAGAGAAGTTGAGTAAGTTATCCAAACTCAACTTTGGAGATTCCGAAGTTATCACTAAGAAAAGAGAAAACAATACTTGAAGACTGAATGATTGAAGACAACACTTCTGGGTACAAGGCTATGGCTGCATCCTTCTTTATTTTCCCTGCCAGCCTGAGAAGTCATTTACTGCAGCTACTCAGGTGCTGAATATTCAGGCATTACATGTGTTAGTAGCTCAGTCATGTCTGATCCTTTGGGACCACATGGACTGTAGCCATGTAGTCAGACTCCTCTGTCCAAGGAATTCTCCAGCAAGAATATTGGGGTGGATTGCCATTTCCTTCTCCAGGGAATCTTCCTGACCCATAGATCGAATCCAGGTCTCCCATATTGCTGGCAGACTCTCTACCATCTGAGCCACCAACAACTGCCCAAACAAAACTGCTCTTGGTCTATTTCCTGCTGCTGAGACACGTATGGACAGAGTGTGTGTCAGGGGACTTTTACTCAGGTAAACAAGAAACCAGGTATCAAACTAGCAGGAAGACTTGATTTAAAGAGCAAGGCCAGTGTGGGTCCCCACCATCTCCAAACCCCCTCCCCCTGACACCATAGGCGTCAAACAAGATCTCAATATACCCACTGGGATATTAATTTATTATCATAATTACATAATTAAATCACTAACATTCTTTCTCATTTCTTCTTTAGGTACCATTTAAGATCACAATTATGTAATTAAGCATTTAGAAGTATTGTTTCTTAATTTTTTTTTAAGTGAAGTATTTCATCCAATTTTTAGTTTTGTTGTCAATGCTTTCATTTTAGATATTTTCCACTGGACTCAGTCTATATTTTAATGATCTCTTTGGATTAATATTCAGTCCAGAAAACAAAAATCTGAATTAAATATACTTTACACATTTAGCCACTAATTTAATTTTCATGTGTCAAGCATTGTCTAAAATTTCCAAGTTGGTATATTCAACTTTCTGATGGAATAAATATAAGAATAATTGAATATTTTCTTTAATAGATGATTCAGGATTTTACAAGATTCTGAGATACTTGCTATAAACAAACAAGAAAACAGAAGAGATATTACTTTATTTTTCTGTTTGTTTCATCATTAGAGAATCAAAGTGATGAAATGACCTCACCAAGATCACATATCTAGTTAAAGATTACCAGGGCTAGACAGAGGTCCCATGCGGATTCCCCATTAGCCTTGCTATTCAGAGTGTAATGTGAGGACCCGCAGCACCAGAAGCACCAGGGAGCATGCTCAGAATATAGAATCTCAGGCCCCACCAGACCTGCTGAGTCAAGATCCACATTTTACGAAATCCTTAAGTGATGTGTGTTACATGAAAGCTTGAGGAGCTACACTCTCTAGCACACTGCCAGTTTTCCTAATTTTCTGCCTATAAAATACCGTGGTCCTGGGAAGATGAATTAGCCTAGAACTTAAAAAGAAATTTAGAGAAACTAAGGCCTGGAAATTTTTAAAAACTTATATAGAATCATTTCAAATGCATATTTTTATTTTTAGGCAGCTTTTCAAAGAAATAACTCATGATTATATATGCAATTACAAATATAAACTGTTATCTTTATGTGTGTTTAATATAATATGTATGTTATACTGAAAGAGTTGTGTATCTCAGATTTTTATTGGGCTTCACATTTCTTCATCCCTAGACATCTAGGCAGGAGAGCATCTGCGTAACTCATCAACCCATCTTTGACAGATCAGGCCATCGCCTATTAGAAGCACACTATTGCCACCTGCTGGCACTGCTACAGAAAAGCTAGTGAACTGTCCTCTGCAGAGACATGATTACCAGGAAAAGTATCCCAATTTATGATTCAAAAAGTAAAATCAATATACAATGTGCGGTCTACTGACCAATGCAGAAAGCCTCATACCTGTGTTAAATGAGTATTGAACAACCATTAGTTATGAGAAATTCCTTTCTTCATCCCACCTTGTTCCTTGTCTATATATGTTTCTGTAAAAGGGGTGCTTTCTTTCCCCTATATTTAGCTTAAAATGCATTAATATCATCATACTTTAATATCTATCATGTAAAGACAAATTTTTAACATCTATTTTATTTTTCTCTTCAACTTTGATTAATTTACACCCAGAAAAATCTCCCTTCTCTTCCCCACATCATAAAATACCTGACCTTAAGAAAGGCAACTAAATAGACAGTTCTAAAAATATTTAAAAACCAGCTTAAAATGATTCAGTTCAGTTCAGTTCAGTTGCTCAGTCGTGTCCGACTCTTTGCGACCCCATGAATCGCAGCACGCCAGGCCTCCCCGTCCATCACCAGCTCCCAGAGTTTACTCAAACCCATGTCCATCGAGTCGGTGATGCCATCCAGCCATCTCATCCTCTGTCGTCCCCTTCTCCTCCTGCCCCCAATCCCTCCCAGCATCAGGGTCTTTTCCAGTGAGTCAGCTCTTCGCATCAGGTGGCCAAAGTATTGGAGTTTCAGCTTCAGCATCAGTCCTTCCAAAGAACACCCAGGACTGATCTCCTTTAGGATGGACTGGTTGGATCTCCTTGCAGTTTACTCAGAGTTTACATAATCAGTGGAAAGAACCTTGAGAATCTCAAAATTTTCTCCAAGAAGTCTCAGAAATTCCACTGGTTAGCAAAGATAATTTTTATCACAGCTGTTTTCTTTTTGATGATGATTAATTATGGCATCTTTTAAAGAGATCCCATTAAGGGAGAACAATTGTCTACCCCAAATATTTCACCACTGGATACTGTGATACTTTGTTGAAAAGGGATGCAAAATATCCCTCATATCAGAGTTACAAGGAAGAAAATTCCTGCATTTCACTTTTAAACATCTTAAGCATCTGTGAGGAGAGAATGTTACTTCAATATTAGCAAAATTTAAAGGAATGAATTCAAAGGAGAAGAAAGTTAATTCCTGAAGATGTATGTACTTTCAAGTCGTAAAGCGTCAATTTAGTGTGTTAAGAAATGACTAAACATAAAACTCTCAAAAGGAATGAGAACAAAAGGAAATTGACTTTTAAGAGTTTCTCAGATCAGGATTTATAAGAAATCACTTCTATTTGCATTGGGCAGTTAAACAAGCAAGGGAAATGTCACCCAAGACTTTTACAATGGGGAAGAGAGATGGAGCTCTACTGGAGCACGGGCATCCCATCTGGCGCTAGTGGTGAAGAATCCGCCAGCCAATGCAGGAGATGCAGGAGAGGTGGGTTCAGTCCCTCAGTCAGGAAGACCCCCTGGAGGAGGAAATGGCAGCCCATTCCAGGATTCTCACTGGGCGAATCTCACGGACAGAGGAGCCTGGCAGCCTACTGTCCGTAAGGTCACGAAAAGTCAAACACGACTGAGCACACGCATGCGTGCGCTGCTACTGGAGCGCAAGACGCAGGTTTCTCAGTGGGGGATGAGCTGGTGGCGGAGGAATGGACTTCAGAGTAGACGCTGCCGGCAGCATCAGGCTACTTATATTTGCTGACTGGTGTTTATTTGTTAGGTTCCTACCTTCCCACAGAGACTGAAAGATAGGCATGCTATGGTTCTTGATAATTACTTTCAAAAGGATGTCTCAGGTCTCTGAGAAGGACATTCCTGAGTTATGAAACTGGCAAACGGCTAAGAAATGTATATGCTAAGTGGTAAAGGAAGAATCTATAATTGCAAGTTTCCTAAAGTAAACATTCAAAAAAAGGAGGGAGGGGGTCAGGGGCTTATATCAAGGAAGACATCTACCTAAAGTTTAATCAAGCTTAGGGAGTTAAAGCCTTCTAGGTCAACATCCAGTTGTGTTTAGAAGTGTGTTAATAAGCTTTAAAAAATATGTGTTTTCTGCATTCATAAAGTATGAGTAGGAAATAAATAACCTGTATTTTCTTTACTGATTCATAAACTGGCTCTGAAAGTAATCTGAAAAGAGAATTCTTAACCTATAGCAAAAGTATTAAAATAATTGAATGATCTAGCAATAAGAAGGCTCTGAGGGCCAGACTCATTCAAACATGTTCATTTTTGCAAGCTTGTTTTAAAAGTCTATTCATCTAATGCTATAGGTGACTCTTTATTTTCATTCGGTAAGTCTCATTTTTTTCTTAAATTGAAGAGAATTTATTTCCACTTTGAAATTGTGTTAATTAGCTATTCCCCTAAAATCATTACCATGGAATCATTGCAAACAATGACATTACAATGACATACAACAATGAATGTTTGTTTCTCATGCTTTTGCAGGTTCAGTTGTTTTAGGTAGGGCTTAACGGAATGATTTAATATTTGTCCACATCCTTTCCCTACAGTTAGCATGCAAGCACAGGCATATCCTTCTCAGGAGAATGGTAGAAGCACCATAGCAAGCAGAAATATGTGAGGTCTCTTAAAGACTAGGCATTCCATTACTTTGCCTAACATTGGCCAAAAAAACTCACACAGTTGAGACTAGCATCAGAGTGGAGAAGCGCTGCCAAGTTACAAGGCAAAAGGCACAGACGCAGGGACCAGTGAAAAATTAGGGATATTAATGCAATCTGCATATTGATGATAGATGTCATTATTAAATAGTCATTGAAAACTTGCTATATTCTTAGAATAATGTTGATGACTTCTATTTTCTCTCATAAAAATGTGATAAGGTCAAAGGCTAAAGGAAACACAGCTAGCATTAAAGAACAAACGCCATTTAATTGAGTGGAAATAGAGAAAAGGCATTTGTGGAAGAGGAAACACTATAAACAGTACTCCAGTTGGGAAACACCGCACATTCAGAAAGATTTCATTTGAAAGGAGTAATGAGCACATGAAAAAGAATCACTGGAAATATTGTTGAGAGAAACTATTGACATCCTTCACTAGACCATCACCTCTGTCCCATTGCTGAACCATAAATTGCCCTTGGAGTAAGTTTTCTTTCTGTCTTTACCCTCCTTGGTTGACTCAATTTCAGCACTCAAATTTAAGCAAATGTCTCACAAAGCTGAATTTCCAGTCATCACCTCTCTCCTTATATTTGGTCTCTATTTCCAACTGTGTTCTAAATATCTGTAACAGAATATCCTACAAAAGAAAGATGCTCTTTACAACTGCGTTTCCCTCACTCCAACACATTTTGTCTCTCATATGCCCCATCTCAGGCTTCCCTGGTAACTCAGCAGTAAAGACTTGGACTACAACGCAGGACCCTGCCTGCCGTGCAGGAGACGCGGTTCTGATCCCTGGGTCAGAAAGACCCCTGGAGAGGGAAAAGGCAGCTCACTCTCACATTCTTGCCTGGGAAATCACATGGACAGAGGAACCTGGCAGGCTTCAGTCCATGAGATTGCAAAAGAGCTGGACATGACTTAGCAACTAAACTACAACACCATGTCTCATCTCAGTGATCAGACCAGCAGGTCCCCTTAGCTAAAAACCTAGGTGACTTCCTAACTTCACCCCTCTACCTAATGTGACCATGTTTGACCATTCAAATCACATCGCTTCTTCCCTTTAAACATATCATAAGTCCCTCTTTCCATTTCCACATTAAGGAGTCTTACTTGCAATATTACAATAATCTGCAAACTTACCTCATGTCTCCAATTCTTTCAAAGCCAGAAGGACCTATCAAAACTGAATTATTTGATCACTATGATTCCCCTATTATAAAAATTGCAGGGGCACAGCCCCATAGTTAGAGAATTCTCTTATTTGATCATTCAGTCATCCCACGAATAGAATGGAGGCTCTCTTTTGCATCAGGTCCCATTCAGGCAGTAGAGATACATGAGTGAAGAATACAGGCAAGACCTCCGCTCTCACAGAAATGACATTCTGGTGGAGCAAAAATAATCAAACAGGTACAGAGCAACTACATAACATGGTACGTTTTAAGAGAATAACAAGCACTGTCAAGAATGTAATGAATCATAGTGGGTAATGGACGAAGAGTAACAAGGTGTGAAGTGTCTATTTTGGAGTCTGGTTAGGAAAATCATGCTGTTAAGAGTTGATGATGATTTAGATTCAGGTGGGAGCAGTGAAGAGGTGATGAAAGATATACTGAGATCCAAGGTACATTTTAAAATTTTGAGGTCGAACTGACGGGTCTGAATTATAGGTTGGGTGTGAGAGATGAAGGAAAGAAGAATCAAGGACAGTTTCTGTGGGTTTGGACAGAACTATTGGGTAAACGGCCCTGCCACTGGCTGAGATGGGGAATCTGGGGAAAGAGTAGTTGGCAATGCTGGAGTCATGAGCTTTAATTTTACCGTGTTTCATTTGAGGTGCTGGTAGTAGGCATGAAATAATTGCTTCATGGGCTTCCCAGATGGCTCAACTGGTCAAGAATCCACCTGCAATGAAGGAGACCCTGGTTCGATTCCTGGGTCAGGAAGATGCCCTGGAAGGAATAGGCTACCCACTCCAGTAATCTTGGGCTTCCCTGGTGGGTCAGATGATAAAGAACCTGCCTGCAACGTGAGAGACCTGGGTTCAATCCCTAGGTGGGGAAGATCCCCTGGAGAAGGGCATGCAAACCCACTCCAGTATTCTTGCCTGGAAAATCCCCATGGACAGAGGAGACTGGTCAGCTACAGTCCATGTGGTCCCAAAGAGTTGGACAGGACTGAGTGACTAAGTATAGCACAGTTGCTTCATGATGCAGAAATTAAAGGAATTAATTGATCAATGAACTATGAAAATGCAATATGCTTTAAGTTAAATACATAAATTATAGTGGAAACTTTAGAAAATATATTTTAATGCACTTGCCTCTTTTGCATTTCCATCTACATGATCTTGCTAGTCAGTAAAACTGTCTTTCTTAGTGATGAGGTAAGATAGTGACATGGATCATGGTTAAGATAGAAATCACTATTGTTTGCATGTGTGCACAATCGGTCAGTTGTGTTCCACTCTTTGAGACCCTGGGGACTGTAGCCCACCAGGCTCCTCTGTCCACGGGATTTTCCAGGCAAGAAGACTGGAGTGGATTGCCATTTCCTCCTCCATGGGCTCTTTCCAACCCAGGGATCAAACCTGTGTCTCTTACATCTTCTGCATCGGCAGGCATATTCTTTACCACAAGTGCCACCTAGGAAGCCCAGAAGTCACTGTTAGGACCCATTATTACTGAAAAGTCCTTCCATTTTGACTAAAAATATAAGATTTTTAATTGAAGCACTAGTCAAGAGCTATTATACTATATCTATAATTAGGTCTAGAAAATCAGATTCGGCCAATCATTTCAGCATATAGGTGAGGTCATCTTTTCACTGATTCAAACAATCATTTAACAAATATGTGTTAAGTATTAATACCTCTTGTAGACTCTGCTTAGTTTGGTAAAAGTTAGCCTATGAGTCTTGCTACCCAAAACTCAAAGAAGAGAGGAAGTCATGCAGGGGAAGGAAAAAATACTAAGTCCACTTCCTCTAAACTCAGAAACGGTGGGAAAGGGGAGACAGAAATGCTCAGACCCTCAGCGCCTGCCCCTTCTCACCTCTTCACGCCACCTTTCAGGCAGTCCCCTGAGGACCTCATTTTAACATCCACATGTGTATGAAGCTCCGAAGAAGGTAACAGACAGAGCCCTGTGTTAGGGGGCACAGCGAAAGGAGAAATATGTATTCAATAACAAGGACACCAACCTGGGCTCAGCCCCACACCCCTGAAGGCAGGAGAGTGAACTGGGGACGTGGCAACAGGAGGCAAAGAGAAGTGAGTCTGTGCTGGGGGCAGGTTCTTCACAGCCTGTGCATGGGTGCCTGGTGAGAGGGCGCTTGGACCCGGAGAGTGCTGGGTGAGAGCAGGGACTGCTTCAAACAGGGCTTCAGGCTTGAGCTCCAACGCCAGAACCACGAAATCCAAGTGGTGGGTCCACTACACGGATGATTTCCAAACTACGGCTTGTATAACCGTCCAAGTATATGCAGGCATAGACAGTTTTAAATAAATTATTTTACAGATCCCCAACTTTCGTAACCTTTTCCATAAAGACTGATATGACTGGGAACATACTTGCATTCACAACACCCTCATTACAATTTTACAAGAAAAGGAAGAACCTCACCCATTCTAAATCTTGGTAAGAAAACTGCCCTGCAGGGTAAAATATAGAACAAATATATAGTTCAAGCTATTCATTTTAGAGACCCCTTTTTCTGTGTTAAATCAAAATGCCATAAACACAGAGGACTTCTAATTTTCTCTAGTTTATACACATTTCTATATTAAAGTGGGATCATGATGTTGGTAATGGAGTGTTTTGCCCTGAGTTGTAACTTTCTGAATGCTGTGTATAGGTAGTTGAGTTGGGTAAAGATATCCTTTTGTTTGACAAACTTGCCTCTTTCACTTCAATCTATTGTCAAAGAAGGCATAGATTTTTGAAACAGGGTCCCATAGAGAAAAGGAAGTATTGAAAATAAATATTGAACACTAAAGATGGCTTTTTGCCGCGGTTTGTTTCATGTATTCTCAATACTCATCTCTAGAATTCATCATTTACTAGGTTAAAACAGAAAAACACCTTCAAACAGATGAAGCAGTAAAAGCTTATGACATTGGTTCTTTAGAGGTAACAAATGTTTTCAAGGACTACCTTTCTTGATGACTTTCCTGATAACATTGGTTAAAACCCACAGGTAAAGCTTTCATTTAATTACTGCCAGAGTTAGTGTTTTTGAACTCAGTATTATTATTAAAACCTGTTATACCAAATGAAATATTGGCCCATTTTATTTTATATTACAAAGTATTTATCTACTTATTACCATGAAAAAAGTAACATATGATAGTTTTCAGAATGTTAATTTTAGTGGTATATATCATTCTCTTTTATAAAAAAAATACATAGGAAAAATTAGGTTCTAATACCTAATGAAGTTAATAGAATTACTTTCATATTATTTCTTAGTTCTCTTTGCATTATTTCCAAACTAAAACAACTGAATTAGATGAACATGGACATTCTTTAAAGGAGCATCATGCCTGTTACATGTTGAAATTTGTCTCTGCAAAAAGATGTTGAGATTCTAATCCCTAGTAACTATGAACATGACCTTAGTTGAAAATAGGGTTTAGCCAGATGATAAAGTTAAGATGAGGCCATTGGGATGGGCCTAATCCGATGTTTATCCTTAACCAAAGGAGAAATGTAAACACAACAAAACATACAGAAGGAAGATGTGATGAAGAAAGCGTGAGAAAGCATCTACAAGCCAGTGGACATCTAACGCTACCAGAAGCCAGGAGAGAGGCATGGAGTTGATTCTTCCTCACAGCTTTCAATCCTGCAGAAACCTTGTTTTCAGACTTCTGTCCTCTAGAGCCAGAGACTTAAACTTCTCCTGTGAAAGCCACCCAGTTTGTGGTACCTTGTATGACAGTCCCAGGAAATGAATGCAATGCCTTTTATCAAATGACATTTCATAAATAACATAACGTCCAGAATACAGTGTATGGCAGCATTACATGTAATGAGAAAAAACCTACTGATTTATCTTGAATTATATTATAAAATGAGTGAATTAATTATATTTAGGCATTTCAATCTTAATTAGACAGCTTATAATAGTTTATTATGTTATGCCCACATCTGTTTCTCGGGGATTGTAAATAATATTTTCTCAAGCACATATTGATAAAGTTATTTTAATTGAAAATGGATCAGACCACATCTAACAAAACTGTTCTGGTTTTACAGTGGGGATAGGTTGCTAATTCACTTTTATGATAAACATTTTTCCATATATTTGAGGAGCTAATGTTTCTGCCTCTTGAGAAACCTGTATGCAGGTCAGGAAGCAACAGTTAGAACTGGACATGGAACAACAGACTGGTTCCAAATAGGAAAAGGAGTACGTCAAGGCTGTATATTGTCACCCTGCTTATTTAACTTATATCATGAGAAATGCTGGGCTGGAAGAAGCACAGGCTGGAATCAAGATTGCTTGGAGAAATATCCATAACCTCAGATATGCAGATGACACCACCCTTATGGCAGAAAGGGAAGAAGAACTAAAGAGCCTCTTGATGAAAGTGAAAGAGGAGAGTGAAAAAGTTGGCTTAAAGCTCAACATTCAGAAAACTAAGATCATGGCATCTGGTCCCATCACTTCATGGCAAATAGATGGGGAAACAGGAGAAACAGTGTCAGACTTTATTTTGGGGGGCTCCAAAATCACTGCAGATGGTGATTGCAGCCATGAAATCAAAAAACGCTTGCTCCTTGGAAGAAAAGTTATGACCAAACTAGACAGCATATTAAAAAGCAGAGACATTACTTTGCAACAAAGGTCCGTCTAGTCAAGGCTATGGTTTTTCCAGTGGTCATGTATGGATGTGAGAGTTGGACTTTGAAGAAAACTGAGCGCCAAAGAATTGATGCTTTTGAACTGTGGCATTGAAGAAGACTCTTGAGAGATCCTTGGACTGCAAGGAGATACAACCAGTCCATCCTAAAGGAGATCAGTCCTGGGTGTTCATTGGAAGGACTGATGCTGAAGCTGAAACTCCAATACTTTGGCCACCTCATGCGAAGAGCTGACTCATTTGAAAAGACCCTGTTGCTGGGAAAGATTGAGGGCAGGAGGAGAAGGGGACAACAGAGGATGAGACGGCTGGATGGCATCACCAACTCAATGGACATGGGTTTGGGTAGATTCCAGGAGTTGGTGATGGACAGGGAGGCCTGGCGTGCTGCAGTTCATGGGGTTGCAAAGAGCCGGACACAGCTGAGCAACTGAACTGAACTGAACTGAGAGTTGTAGTTCCAAGAGTTTGATGACACACATTATAAGGTAAAAGTGTTTTTACCAAAAAACTGCACTGGAAGATGTGTAACACAGTTACCTAAGTCCTCAGCCCTCTCTGACTGTATTTGGCAGAGCTGCCTCTAAGTAAAAGAAGAACAGGGATATTTGTCATGTTATAATTTGGCAACCTCTTTTTTTTTTTTTTTTTATTTCAACTACAGAGGGCAGGTCTTTATTCCCAATCCCGATCCCCCCTCCCACCTCCCTCTACAGAAATTGACAATGTGAAAAACTAATGACTAAGTACCTAATATTTTTGTAAGTTAGTAAGTTTCTAAATTTATACTCTGAGCTCTATTAAAGCAACATCTAATTTAATCAATTATTTTAAAGTTTTTAATGATAAATCTACAATGATAAACCACTATTTGGCTTTTGCCTTCTTACTCCAAAAGAAGGGAACTTTCTTGATGGTTCAGCAGGTAAAGAATCCACCTGCAGTGCAGGACACACAGGAGATAAGAGTTTGACCCCTGGGTTGGGCAGATCCCCTGGAGAAGGAAAAGGCAACCCTTTCCAGTATTCTTGCCTGAGAAACCCCATAGACAGAGGAACGTGAGCTACAGTTCATGGAGTTGTAAAGTCCAAAGGCTTGCAAAGAGTCAGACACAGCTGAGCAACTAAGCACATATCAGAAAAGAAGACAATGTAATATGTAGCATTGTTAGAGCAAACTCCTTTCAATCCTGCCATGCATTTCAAAATGGCAATAATTTCACCTCCCCTTTATGGTCATGTTCCAGCCCTGTAACTCTGAGACCCTTCCACTCTAACTCTGGGCTTGCCTGTGACTTTGTTTTGGAGAAAGCAGAGTTAGCAAATGTAACTCCAGCAAATACTTCAAAATGGCTTGTTCATTGGAGTTTTCTTCCCTGCTACTCTTATAATGCCATTAAGTGAGTATGTAGTCCAGACTAGCCTACTAGAGGATAGGACCTCTGTCACTCCAGCTCATAGCTAGCCAATGGTTAGATGTGAAAATGAAGTCATCTGAAATCAGCCAACAGCCAGATAATCTTGGAGATCCATCAGTGAGTCCAGGCCAGTTGATATCAGATAAACCTGGTTCAGACCAGAAAAAGGGGTCAGGGGAGTCAAACCCAAATCCCTGACCTGAAGAATCTTGAGCTAAATAACCTTATTCTTCATTTTTATTTTGTTTTGGATGTGGTGAAGGCATATCCTATTCTTAAAACCTGTTCATACTATCTCCATGAAATCCTTTTAATGGCAGAATGTAAGTTCTAAGTGGTCAGAAACACAAGGAGATTGGGTCTCATTCAGAGTTACATCTAGATCCTACCCCAGGTCTTGGGACATAAATGAAGCTCAATAAACATATTTTGAATGAGTAAATCTTTTCCATCTATTTTCCTCTCTCTCTCCTCGAGTTCCAATGCAGGCCCCACCTGTTCAGTCAAGACCAGTGCTCCCCTTGATTTTTTATAGCAACGATCAGACTTCTGGCTGGACAGTACAGAATGAGAATTAAGAGCACAGATTTTGTTGTCAGACCACCGAGGTTCAAGTCCTAGTTCTGCCACCTTTCTGATACAGTAAGTAATTTATATTATGTGTGACTATGTTTCTTCATATTTAACAATATTTAATAATAACCCCTAACTCTACACTTGTTTTGAAATTTAAATTTGAATTTATACGTAAGACATTAAAAACATCACCCGGCACACTTGTAACACTATGTATGCATCGACAGTTATTGACCAGCCGTGCTATTATCTGGCCTCCCACGTGGCACTAGTGGTCAAGAATCCACCTTCCAGAGATACAGATGTGATCCCTGGGTCAGGAAGCTCCCCTGGAGAAGGGAATGGCTCCCCACTCCAGTATTCCTGCCTGGAAAAGTCCATGGACAGGGGAGCCTTGTGGGCTACAGTCCGTGGGGTCACAGAGAGTCGGACATGAGCGAGCACACACGCAGGATGGAGTGCTATTATCTTTAGCACAGATTTGGCGTTTATCAGTGGACATCTTTCATGTGCTTTGGGCTTCTTTCTTTACTAACTTGTGAGCTCTGCCGCCTTTGCAAGAGCGTTTCTTCACTGTCTCTACAACCCTGAAAACCACACTTCACACTTTCTAAGCTAAAAGTTAATCACTTTATTCAATAAGACATTTTTAGTATTACATGAAATACTATTATAAATCACTAAATGACTTTTAATGTATACAATTGATTTTTTAACAAGTGGAGCATTTTTATTAAGTCTGAGCTTAAATTGAATAATCCTTTTTATAGCAAAATGCCAACAGAGTATTTTTTATATATAATTAAAAATTCAACAATCTATGGCTGTACAACTACCATTAATTTTGTAATCCATCTCATTGCTATGGTAATTCTCCACAAATCCTGTTTAAAATAATTCACTACTAACCCTACTTCATAATAGTCACAGATTTCTGCTTGCATCCAACTTCCTTATGCATCCTGGCAAAACTAAAAACTTGCTAAAATATGCAATCAGTGAAACATAATTATTAATGTCTTTCTAGAAGGCTTACATCCTCACTTGAAAAAAGTTATGGAGACTTTCTTCCATGAGTCATGGTCTGATGATTTATGAATAAACCTGTTTACTTGCAATTGCATAATTTCCAGAATAAAATTGATGACACATCATTAAGAAATTCTAAGTCATTGACAGCTGCTTCAAGAAGTACTAATTCTATGATTGTCTGAGGTTGGGAGGAAAGTGAAAGGAAATGGACTTGTGGTCATTGTTTTTGGGCCAAATGAAGTAAAAGAAGCACTGAGATCCATTCAGATGAGACCAGAATCAAGAGTAGACCATGAAAAAACAAGATTTGAAGGACTCCAGCAAACAGTTGAAAGAAATATTACTCAGGAACACCAAGAATAAGCTCTGCTGCTTCCTCTTCCTAGAAAAGGAGTGGCCTTGTCAGTGCAACTTTGAAGCAAGAATCAAAAGCCTAAAATTGGTAAACATTTTACTTTTCTAAAAAACATTATTAAAGATTGTATATTAATAGTGAATATAATAGCATAATAATAGCATGAAGTCAAGTGGTCCTTAGAAGCATCACTGTAAATAAAGCTACTGGAGGTGATGAAATTCCAGCTGAGCTATTTCAAGTCCTAAAAGATGATGCTGTTAAAATGCTGCACTCAATGTGCCAGCAGATTTTGAAAACTCAGCAGTGGCCACAGGACTGGAAAAGGTCAGTTTCCACTCCAATTCCAAGAAAGGCAATGCCAAAGAATGTTCAAATTACCATACAACCTCACACATTTCACCTGCTAGCAAGATTGTGCTCAAAAATCCTTCGAACTAGGCTTCAACAGTACTAGAACCAAGAACTGCCAGATGTTCAAGCTGGATTTACAAAAGGCAGAGGATCCTCTGGATCATAGAAAAAGCAAGGGGATTCCAGAAAATCATCTACTTCTGCTTCATTGACTACACTAAAACCTTTGACTATGTAGATCACAACAAACTGTGGAACATTCTTAGAGAGATGGAATTACCAGACCACCTTACCTGCATCCTGAGAAATCTATATGCAGGTCAAGAAGCAACAGTTAGAACCAGACATGCAACAACAAACTGGTTCAAAATTGGAAGAGGAGTACATCAAGGCTGAATATCATCACCCTGTTTATTTAACTTCTATGCAGAGCACATCATGTGAAATTCTGAGCTGGATGAAGCACAAACTTGAATCAAGATTGCTAGGAGAATTATCAACAACCTCAGATATGCAGATTATACCACTTTAATGACAGAAAATGAAGAGGAACTAAAGAGCCTCTTGATGAAGGTGAAAGAGGAGAGTGAAAAAACTAGCTTAAAACTCAACATTCAAAAATAAGATCATGGTATCTGGTCCCATTGTTTCATGGCAAACAGATGCGGAAAAAGTGGAAAGTGACAGATTTTATTTTCTTGGGCTCCAAAATCACTGTGGACAGTGAATGTAGCCATGAAATTAAAAGTCACTTGCTCCTTGTAAGAAAAGCTATGACAAACCTAGACAGCATCACTTTGCCGACAAAAGTCCGTATAGTCAGAGGAGAATGGGGCAACAGAGGATGAGATGGTTGGATGACATCATGTACATAATGGACATGAGTTTGAGCAAACTCCAGGAGATAGTAAAGGACAGGGAAGCCTAATGTGCTGCAGTCCATGGGGTCGCAAAGAGTCAGACACGACTGAGCGACTGAACAACCAAGCAAAACCTGGATGGTGTACTAAAAACTGAGACGTTAAAGAAGGCTGAGCACCAAAGAATTGATGCTTTCAAACTGTGGAGCTAGAGAAGACTCTTGAGAGTCCCTTGGACAGCAAGGAGGTCAAACCAGTCAATCCTGAAGGAAATCAACCCTGAATATTCATTGGAAGGCCTGATACTGAAGCTGAAGCTCCAATTCTTTGACCACCTGATGCAGAGAGTTGACTCATTGGAAAAGATCCTGATACTGGGGACGATTAAGGGCAAGAGCAGAAGGGGGTGACAGAGGATATGATTGAATGGCATGACTAGCTCATGGACATGAGTTTCAGCAAACTCCAGGAGACAGGAAAATACAGGAAAGCCTGGAATGCTGCATTTCATGCAGTTGCAAAGAGTCAGAGATAACTGAGCAACTGAACAATAGTATAGCATTTGTTAATAGTATATATAACTGATATATAAATCAGTTATCTGAACTGGTTAGGTATGCTTACTGATGGTGTGTGGGTAAATGTTCAACAGTCATCTTTCAGCAAAGGAGATGTGTATGTGTACACATTTGTCTGTGTATATATATATAAATGTTGCTGATATAAAAGATGTGTAGCACACAATTTACAAATGATAGTAAAGTATACATTATTTTTTATTGTAAATTCTTTATAACCAATGGACAGTCATAGATTTTATTGCTTTTTGTGAAACTCATATCTATAGCCAATTTATGGTTGCAACTGATGATCAAGTGCAGTTTTGACATAAATGTTGGTTATCTCTTTTTGTTTTTATAGAAGTAAGATAAAAATAAACAATGAAGATGAATAATGGAATTTTACTCATTCATCAAAAATGTGAGTGACATCTTTCCTAAATCAGGCAATATTTTTGAATAATGGAAGGATGTTTTCCCAATTTTGTATGTGTATGCCATTCATAATTTAACAGGTAACAGAAATGACACAATTTTAAATTTACTTTATTAACATTTTCTCCATCACTTCTGAAGACAAAGCAATGAACAAAACAATAAAGCAATCCTGAATTATAAAGTTTGCCAATTTCTGTGATATAAAATATCCCTGTATAGATGCTTTTGTATTATAATCACAGTAGTACACGATTATATTTCCACGACACAGATACAATAGATATAATCTTACTTAAAAGCATAGTCTATATAGTTAGAAAGTGATGAGATTTTAGCACAAGTTTTTCCTTTCATCTTTTTGAATACACCATGTCCCTCCCTTCTGGCTTGCAAAATTTCTGCTGAAAAGTCAGCTGGGAGTTTCCTGGCATATAACTAGCTCCTTTTCTCTGGCTGCTTCTAAGTTTTTCTCTTAATCTTTGATTTTTGGTGTTTTAATTATAATATGTCTTAATGTAGACCTCTTTGGTTTTATCGCATTTGGGACTCTCTGCTTTCTGGAGCTAATGTCTGTGTCCTTCCCCAAGTTCGGGAATTTTTTCAGTTATTATTTCTCTGTTTTAAAGTTTTTATTTATTTCTGTATAATTTTTGGCTGCACTGAGCTTCCTCTTGATGCAGTGCATGGGCTTCTCAAAGCGGTGCTTCTCCTGTTGTGAAGCATAGTCTCTAGGTGCGCAGACTCAGTACTTGGCAGCCCACAGGATCAGTTGGTCCACAGCATGTGGGATACTGCGGGACCAGGAATCAAATCTGTGTCCTCTGCATTGGCAGGTGGATTCTTAACCACAGGACCATCAGGGAAGCCCCTATTATTTCTTCATATAAGTTCTCCACCCCTTTCTCTCTCTTCTTCTTCTGAGACCCCTGTAGTGTGAATTGTTAGTACACTTGATATTGTCCCAAGGAGTCTTTTAAACTATCTTCATTTTTAATTGTTTTTTTTCTGTTCAGATTTTTACTACTCCATCTTCCAGATGGCTGGTCTGTTCCTCTGTGTCATCTAATCTGTTGATTCCTTCTAGCATAGTTTTGTTTCAGTTATTATATTATTAAGCTTTATTTAATGCTTCTTTATAGTTTATAACTCTTACTTAAACTGCTTACTGTTTTTATTCACTCTTCCTCTGAGTTCAGTAAACATCTTTGTGAGCCTTCCCTTGAACTCTTTATTGGGTAGATTGCCTATCTCCATTTTGTTTAGTTCTTTTTCTGAAAGTGAAAGAACATGAAAGTGAAGTTGCTCAGTTGTGTCCGACTTTTGTGTTACTGTGGACTGTAGCCTACCAGGCTCCTCCGTCCATGGGATTTTCCAGACAAGAGTACTGGAGTGGGTTACCATTTCCTTCTCCAGAGGATCTTCCCAGCCCAGGGTTCAAACCTGGGTCTCCTGCATTGTATTGTAGGCAGACGCTTTACCATCTGAGCTACCAGTTCTTTCATTTTGAACATATTCCTCCATCTCCTCATTTTACCCAGTTCTCTGTGTTTATTTATATCTGTTAGGTAGGTCATATATGTTTCCTGGTCTTGGAGCAGTGGCCTTATGTAGGAGAGGTTCTAAGGGGCTCAGCAACACACTTCTCTCCGTTTGCAAGAGCTATCTGCTCTGGAGGTGCCTCTCTTGGAAGCTGATTGCACACTTCTGTTGTAGCCAGGCTGACTGCTTTGGCTGCCCTAGGAAGCTAATCTGGGCTCCAGCCCAGTAACCTCTGAGACCATGCCTCATGCAGTGACTGCCGGCCTGCTAGATGGCAAGGCTGGTTTTATTCACAGCTGTTTGAACAGCCTGGGGAGACTCAAGGCTGGTGCCCGTCCACTAGAGTCCAGGACTGAGCCCCACACAGCAGTCCTGCATAGCCGCAGAGCCCTGGGAGGGCTCGGGGCTGGTGCCAACCTGCTGCAGAGAAGGCAACACGTACTTTTTTTTAAATATATATATTAATATTGTCATTTCTGAAAGTAAATACTGTATTTACTTTATTTTATTGCTGTTGTATACACAAGGAAGCATTAACTTTCAAAGTAGATACAGTGTATTAGTCTTCCAGGGCTACCGTAACAAGATAACACAGACTGGGTGGCTTACACAATAGAAATTCATTTTCTCGACGTTCTGGAGTATAAAAGTCCATGATCAAATTTTGGCAAATTTGGTTTCTGTTGAAAGCTCTCTTCTAGGCTTGCAGACAGTCTCCTTCTCACTGTGTGTCCTCAAATAGTCTTATCTCTGTTCCTGCAAGGATTAAGAGAAAGAAATAGATCTGACACCTCTTCCTCTTCTTATAAAGACACCAACCCAATTAGATTAGGACCCTGCTTTTATAATCTCATTGAACCTTAACTTTCCTAAAGGCCCTATCTCCAAATACAGTCACAGTGGAAATTACTGTTTCAAATATGAATTTGGTGGTGACACAATTTAGTCCATAGCATATAACATTTTAAGAAAAAAATAAAAACAACTGCAAACACTTAACACTTAATATATACCAAATACTATTCCAAGAACTTAATGTTTACCAATATACTTATTCCTCACACAACTCTCTTGGCTAGATACTTTTATTACCACTATTTTTGCATAAGATAACTTAGGCACTGAAATGTTTACTTGCTCAAGTTTGTCCTGCTTCTAAGATAGAATTTGAGTAATAGAGCCAGGTTTCAAACTTGAACTGTCTTCAAAGACCAGACTGAATCAATCTGCTAAAATCATCAGTCATGTTAAGAATGGGACACTAAATCCCCAGCTTGTTTCTCAGCTTTATGAAGAGAAGGACAGTCAGTATAAAGCGGTTCATACTGAGGCTCATTGGCTTTTATGAAGAGGCATTTTCATTCATCTGTTTGAATTGTAAGAAGAACATTAAGTCTTTCTGGAGAAAATTGTCAGTTACAAGTTGCTTTGCTCACGTACATGCAGTGCAGATATATTTGCCCATTTGAACAACTTACAGTTACTCTCACAAGAGAGGCTTTCATTAGCATTCCATGTGCAAGAAAAGTGAATGCAATAATTGAGAACCTGATCTATGGAGCACACCACTTTATTGAGCCAGCTTGGATCTTTGGTGTCTAAATGGCTTATTAATGAACTCATCTGAATAATTCACTAAATGTATTATGAACAGTATGCAGAGGCATTTGAGAAATGTTATAAATGGCCTGGCTTCCCCAGTGGCTCAGACAGATTTCCAAACCAGATGACAGTAATTCATGAATAAGGAAAAATTTGCCTTTACATTCTTTATTTCCTAAAACTTGATCTATTCACAAAATAAACAGGCAAGAGTTACTTCAGATGACTTCATCAACAGATTTTTTTTGGAAAGTCATTCATACCATTTTTTTTTTTGGAAGAGCATTCCCAGCATTAGATTTTAAGAGAGAAGACAGCTAAATATTTTCAGTTCTTTCCAATTATCTGTACCATTGGGTTGTGATTCCATCAAAACTAACATGTCATTTTTTTTCTGTAAAATCTTATCTTAATCTGAAACTAATCAACCTGAATATACCTTTATTATAAGCCTAACATAAAGAACCCTTACTGAAAAATTTTAAAGTGAAAAATATTGGTAAAATTTGTCAGACTCAGTATTACTTATGTATCACAGTTATTTTTTAAAACTTGTTTTTTTTTATATTTTAACAACTATATTCTAGCTTATTAACTATAGTTTTTTTTTCTCAATAATAGATAATAAAGTTTCTTTTTTAACAAATATTTTTGAGTAAAAAATCAGTATCAAATAATAATAATAGGAGTACATGCATACAACAAAAACAATAGCAGTGTTTTTCAGTGACTAAGAACTAGGAAAAAAACACTTTACAATATACTTTAAAAATCTAATATTATTTTTGTTACTCAACCAAACCAAAAAGTTATTTGCAGTATTTGGAAAATGAGAGCCACAAGCTGAAAACTGTATCAATAAGATTAAAAAGTTAAGCGAGCATATGTATTTACAGTTTATTGCTATTGACAGGAAAGAAGGCCCAAATCCAATATTATATTTTCTATATAATCTTTTTTTTTTAATTTTCTATATAATCTTGTTAGAGATTTCACTTATGTACCCTTCTGCTGATTGCCAGTATAATCTACTGTCTGTGCAGTAGTTTTTATATTGGTTTAATTTTGGAGTTACTTAATCTGTTTCATATCTATTTCCCCCTATTAATTGTAAGATGTTGGAAATAGGAATTATCTATTGCCGGCATTTTGCACCTAGAACTGCGCTATGCATATGGAGTGGTTAGAGATATATTTACCAAATAAATTAGCATTACATGATATGGAAAACAACACTACAGAATATGGACTTCTTTCAGAGATCCTCAACTGAAGCCAAGGCCATAAACTTTAAATGTCAACTCCAGTTATAAGCGTTGTTGCTTTATCCAAGTGCAAAGGGATGATACTCATGCGGGGCAAATTGGAGAGACTTTTATCTCTTGTACCAATTCCACAGACATATTTTCCAAGATTCCTGCAAGGGATATTCAGCATCAAGAGCAATCACATTCAGAAAAGCCCTAAATAGTGGCATTGCCATCAGTTATTCTATTTATAATTTCTTCAATCCCAAATGAAATTTACCAATAAAATGTGTTTATATTGGATTGGCCAGAAATAGTAACATCTTATAGAAAACACCAACCAAACATTTTGACCAACACAATACCATAAGCAATGCTGTCTGGTAACATAGTTGACTTTTCAGCTTTATCAGATTTTCAGAGAAAGAACTAGGAAGTTAGCTGAAAATCAAATTCCCATACAGAAGGAAAAAACAGTTTAGCTCACTCTTTACATACAGACTCTATGTCTAAAAGTTTTACAATTACACTGTCTGTTCAAGAGCAAGGTTTTCAAAGCCAGATGAGGTGGCTAGAACTGAGGACAGCTCATCTGGAAGTCCATCCCATCTGGTTGTTGTTTAGTTGCTCAGTCATGTCTGACTCTTTGTGACCCCATAGACTCTAGCCCTCCAGGCTCCTCTGTCCATGGGATTTCCCAGGCAAGAATACCAGAGTGGGTTGCCATTGCATTCTCCAGGGAATCTTCTCGACCCAGGGACTGAACCTGTTTCTCCTGCATTGGCAGGCAGGTTCATTACCACTGACCTCCCCCCAGGGAAGCCCTCCCATTTGCTTGGGGAATGGAAAATTCTTCCCCTCCTCACTTAACCGATTCCACTAACTACAAAGCTTTGTCTCCAGGCCTAGTTCTTTTGCCACATTCCTCTTCCTATCCTCACCCCACTTTCCCCCTCAGGCTCCACTTTATCTGCTCCACGGAAACGGAACTTCTGACTCTGCAAGTCCATGGCCAAATACTTCTGCCTTACACCCGGAGTCTTAGTTTCTCCTTCAACAAAGGCTGGGAATGCATTCGTTAAGCCAATAAGATGTCACTGGCTAATGCTTCTTCCTTGGTAGGCACTCCTCTGGGAATGGAGGTGAAACAGTGAATGAGACCCACGAAGCCCACGCTCTCAGGGACGTACATTCTAGCTTTGTAGACAGATAATAAAAATACCGAATCAAGAAGCAAGAAAAAATGTCAAATGTGATGATGATATGCAATCAATAAAGATTTGTTGAAATGATGGGGTATCTGTATAAACTAACTAATCCTTCTTTTGTGCATTTTAGACCATGGTCCACCAAAAGCTAACAACATGCAGGGCCCTCAAATTTTTAAATGTCTGTTAGGAATGTGTTCAGGTGTGTGTAATAGAAAAATATAATAAATAACTAATGAGAACCTTCTGGACAGCACAGGGAACGCTACTCAGCGCTCTGTGGTGACCCCTCTGGGAAGCAAATCCAAAGAGGAGGGAATATGTGTATCCGTGTAGCTGATTCACTCTGCTGCTGCTGAGTCGCGTCAGCCGTGTCCGACTCTGTGCGACCCCATAGACGGCAGCCCACCAGGCTCCGCCGTCCCTGGGATTCTCCAGGCAAGAACACTGGAGTGGGCTGCCAGTTCCTTCTCCATATACAGTAGTAACTAACACAACATTGCAAAGCAACTGTATGCCAATGAAAATCAATTTAAAAAATAACTTTCATACACAGTAGACTTAAATAATTGGGACTTTATTTTTTTCTCCAATCACAAACTTTTTACTATTTATTTATTTAGCCAAGCTATACAGACCAGTGTCCCTGTGACTCAGTAGGCCTTTCCCCCATGATCACAAGTAGCTTCTATATTTTCAGATATGGCATTTGTAACTCAGGAACAGAGAGGGAGGAGTCACTGCAGATATTTTTTCAAAACTGCTCTTCCCTTTCCCCCAGGAAAATTATGCTTGGGGCTTAGTCTCATAAGAGAGTGATATGGTCACTGCCAGCTACAAAGGAAAATGAGAAAATTGGGGAAAGGTCTACCATTTTAGGCTTACACAAACTGAACCTAGGACCTAGGGTCTGCTAGATTGTTACCTCAAACAAAATCAGAGCACTTTTAGCAAAGAAGCAGTAGAAGGTAAACATTTCTTGGGCAAATAACAGTGAGTTCCAGTCATTGATTTTTCATTAGCCTAGACTTACAATCTATAAGAAGAAGAAATATACTGCTTGTTTGTCCATAAATTCTGAAGAAACTATGATCTTGAATTTCATTTCAGTCTTTATTCAGAGCCCTCTGCACCAAATACTTAAATAATACTAGACCTCAAGCGGGATGATGTCAGATTCCCTTAATTCACCCACAGACAAATCAATAAGGATCCACATGCTTTATGTTTGTTTAGAAAATCTTCTGTTCCTCACTTTCTAAAACAAATAATGACACAGGAGAGCACTAAAATTCAGTGATGATGAGAAAAAACCAGTTATTCTGATATAAGGCCACCAGGCCTCAGCATGAGAGGAACGTGGTGGAGAAAGTTTAAATGTCTCCTCTATGGCCTGAAGGGTATTTCATAACAGGGAAAAAAAAAACAATTGGGATAAAAAATGAAAATCGGGGGGGAAAAACTCAAAAGGAGAAGCAGATACACTTCCAGCATTAAAGTAAGAATTACCATGGCCTTTTGGAAGTGTGAGATAAGATGGTTACACAATTTCCTGATCCACAGGACATCATTTCATTATTTTGTAGAAAGAATTAAAATGGAAAAGAACTCACAATGACATTTCACTCCCCCAGCAATATCAGAATGCACAAATAGAGAACTGCAGTATCTGCTTTTAGAACTCTGCTCCAGTCTCTTATTGTATGCTGGCTGCTGCTGCTGCTAAGTCGCTTCAGTCGTGTCCAACTCTGTGTGACCCGATAGACGGCAGCCCACCAGGCTCCCCCATCCCTGGGATTCTCCAGGCAAGAACACTGGAGTGGGTTGCCATTTCCTTCTGCAATGCATGAAAGTGAAAAGTGAAAGTGAAGTCGCCCAGTCGTGTCCAACTCTTCGCGACCCCATGGACTGCAGCCCACCAGGCTCCTCCATCCATGGGATTTTCCAGGCAAGCATACTGGAGTGGGGTGCCATTGCCTTCTCCATGTTGACTGCTAAGAGTTCATAAATGCACCCTTCTCTAGAGAATTTTTCTCTGCAGGTGGAAGCATCCTATCAGGACAGATTTACCTCCTTCCTCTCTGCTCCCTCCCGCACCGCCCAGCAGCCAACAGCCAATGACCCTAGGATGGAAAAGTCCACCCTTGCTTCAGAGCCAAATCAACTCTGTCATTTTACCCCAGAGCTCCTTGTGGGATCAAGCAGGAGCTAGCTTCCTGCAGACACCGCATCTTCCCTAGGCTACGTGCCCCATCACGTCCAGAGTCCTCCACTCCTTCCTCAGGAAGATTTGAATACTGGTGTTGCTTCCTCCGTAACATTTGAACACTGATTCAGGCTCTGAGGCTTCAGAACTCCGTGTGACATGAAAGCGGGACACCCCTTTCCACCGGTGAAAATGTATAACCTCGTAGGTTAGTGAGGACCTCGGAAGCCACTTTCTGTAGAAGACTGTCCCGTCGGGGTTTCCACCTACTCTCTTGGTTGTGGTGCAAGTTGGTGGCAGCAGTTTCTGATGTCCCAGGTGTGGCTCTTCTCCACTGGGTCTCCACGGTATGCACGCATGCTCTGTCGTGTCCAACTCTATGAGGCCCCATGGACTGTAGCCCACCAGGCTTCTCTGCCCATGGGATTCTCCAGGTAAGAATCCTGGAGCGGGTTGACGTGTCCTACTCTAGGGGATCTTCCAGACTCAGCGATCAAACCTGAATCTCTTGGGTCTCCTACATTGGCAGGGAGATTCTTTACCACTAGGACCACCTGGGAAGCCCATTGTGTCTCCACAGGGTCATAGCTGTTCCTGTGAATTATTGACAAGCAAGCATGCTCTCTTCCAAAGTCTGCTCCCCCATGCCTCTCTGCTTTCTTTTAGTCCAAGTAGCGCTTCAACCACCCAGAGGTCTCTATTGCAAGCATTGATCCCTTTCTGGGAATAACTTTGCAGAGGAGGAAAAGTGTGAAGAGTCTGAAACTGGCAGCAGGAAGCATAAGAGGCAGGGAAAACAGTGTTTTTTATCTCACTCCCAGATATTCATCTCTGGGCAAGAGAGTCATGGCACAGATTTCCAAATGTCAGCTTGAGCAGTGTTTTTCTCTCACCTGGCCCTGATACAGACAACTAAATGTTGGCATAAGACCTAGACTCTTCTTGATGTGACTCAGCAACAGCAGTTCTGGTAGCTGGTTTATCCTTCCAGATAAACACACAAACATATGTGTATTTGTGTGTGTGCATGTGTGGAGTATATACATGTATATATTTATATATACACACATAAGTGTATATATCATGCATCAGTGCTCAGTCATGTCTGATTCTTTGCAACTCCATGGATTGCAGCCTGCCAGGCTCCTCTCTCCATGAGATTCTCCAGACAAGAATACTGGAGTGACTTGCCATTTCCTCCTCCAGGGGATCTTCCTGACACAAGGATTGACCCCCCATCTCCTGCGTCTCCTGCAATGGCAGGTCAGTTCTATAACACTGAGCCACCTGGGAAGCCCAGGTAAATATATATATATATATATATATATATATATATATGTATACATGCAAATATATATGTTCCTTCTGTAAGGTCCATTCTATAAGTTTTTTTATATATAAATATCAAAGTTCCATTACAATGCTAATTTACTTAAATCCATTCCCAGGGATATGGATTATATGCATATATACATACATATAAGTGTAAATATATATATTTACACATACATATATATATATATATATATAAATAGACTTCCCAGGCATCACTAGTGGTAAAGAACCCACTTGCCAATGAAGGAGACATCAGACACATGGGTTCAATCCTTGAGTCAGGAAGGTCCCCTGGAGGAGGGCATGGCAACCCACTCCAGGATTCTTGCCTGGAGAATCTCATGGACAGAGGAGCCTGGCGGGCTACGGTCTATAGAGTTGCAGAGTCGGGCACAACTGAAGTGACTTGGCACACACAGATGCATACATGTAAATATATATGTTCATTCTGTAATTTTTTTGTATATAAATATAAAAGTTCCATTACAATGTTAATGCATACATCCACTCCCTGGGGAAGAAGAAGGAAAGAGGATATATTTCTTTTAATTTTATAGGGAGACAACATGTAAAATAGAACTACAATATTTCCTGTGTTATTCTAAAAGGTGACAAGTGAATGAACAGATCTAGTCCCTTTTATTCTCTTCCTATATCAATAAGTTCATTACTTTGCTAACTCTGAAAATCTGCTAGAATTTTATTTTTAAATTCAATTCCTTAATGCTATAATGCAATCCAAGAAAAGCACTTTAGAAAAATTATTACAATTTCTGGTGGTTAAAATCACTCAGTTTGTGCTGCCTAGTATATCCCTAAGGTTTCTAAAATGTTTATTGCGATATAAGAGCCAAGTTCTATAATGTCTTCCTTCACAGCAGAGTTGACTAAAAGCTTTCGTTTTCCCACATGTAGGTTTCAAGGCGATAACTTTGCATAGTAAAGAAAGTTGCCATCATGTCATTTTCAGGAAAGTCAAACACACACCCTGATGAAGCTGTTGACAGAAATATAAGTGAATTATGGCTTGGCAAAGCATGAAGCCATTAAAGGGAAAATGTCCTCCAATTCATCCCTAAGGATCAGCAGATTTTATACTTGACAGCTTTCCTTTGCCTAATGGAGTTTCAGTGGGAATTACAGCAGCACAGTTTGCATTAGATGATTCTTTATTTAATGTGTCGAAATACGGCTCCTAGTCAAAGTAAGCTCCAGAGAAACAGAGAATAAGGACCAAGGAGTCTTGCCTAGAAATGCAAATGAGATTTCATTTAAAACCTAACAGTTACACTTGTTGTAAGCAATATTTTAGAGAGAAATGCTTCCTTAAATGAGTGATAGATTGTATGGCTCAATGGGTTCCTTCTGGTTTTAAGAGTTTCTTAAAAATTCTCTTAAAATTTTTAAATTTCTTAAAAATTCTCTGAGAGTTTTTATTTTTTTTTCCTTTGTTTTTACAGTTTTTCAGTAGGCTGTGCTAAATCTATCAAAAGAGGTTTAGAGATGCAGATGGTTCTTGCAGCCATGAAATTAAAAGACGCTTACTCCTTGGAAGGAAAGTTATGACCAAACTAGACAGCATATTAAAAAGCAGAGACATTACTTTGCCAACAATGGTCCGTCTAGTCAAGGCTATGGTTTTTCCAGTGGTCATGTATGGATGTGAGAGTGGACTGTGAGGAAAGCTGAGCACAGAAGAATTGATGCTTTTGAACTATGGTGTTGGAGAAGACCCTTGAGAGTCCCTTGGTCTGCAAGGAGACCCAACCAGTCCATCCAAAAGGAGATCAGTCCTGGGTGTTCATTGGAAGGACTGATGCTGAAGCTGAAACTTTAGTATTTGGCCACCTGATGCGAAGAGCTGACTCATTGGAAAAGACCCTGATGCTGGGAAAGGTTGAGGGCAGGAGGAGAAGGGGACGAAAGAGGATGAGATGGCTGGATGGCATCACCGACTCAATGGACATGGGTTTGAGTAAACTCCAGGAGTTGGTGATGGACAGGGAGGCCTGGTGTGCTGCGGTTCATGGGGTCGCAAAGAGTCAGACATGACTGAGCGACTGAACTGAACTGAACTGAAACCTAATATTGACTTGACTTAATTTTTTGTCATAATTGGGACAAGTTATTTTTTGCTTTATATGCAAGAGACTTACTTGTAGAATCTAGATACAGCTGACTTCAAAAGAGTGAGAATTTCAAAAGAGTAAATCATAAAAGGCAACAAAATAATAACATTTACTGTATATTTTGCTTTGACCATGTGCTACTGTATTAAAGGTTTTATTTCACAATGAATTCTTTCAATAACCCTAAGTAGCAGCTGGTGCTCTATTTTCTTGGCACTAGAAACAAACTGTCTTTTAAAAAATTATAAGAAGTCCATAAAAGCTGTTATTTTGTGTCCTCAAATGCATGTGGTGGGAGATCATTATATTGTTCTAGTTTTATTCAGAAATGCACAACTGAGTTCACTTCAACATATTTCCTTCCAGTAAAGAGGTTGAGCAAATCTCGGTGGTCCTGGCTGAATTTATTCAATCAAACAGAAAAGAGAAAATGCTGTCTGTGTAGGACCACTGATTGAGCGTATATAAACTTTTACGTGTTCTGGGTTTGATTATGTGTAGTTTCACTTAAGAATGCGCTGATGTGTTTATCTTTGGGTGTAAGCGCCTCGTTAAAGGTCAGCGGGTTGGCGATTCTGCTGTGACCTCCCTGCCCATTGTCATGCTTTAGGCCGCAGGCATCTGTGGAATACACAGGCCCGTTCATAGAGACTGTTGTCTTTTTGTAGCTGTAAGCTGTCAAGGAATGAGTGTGGACCAACCAGTTTGGCTAAGTTGACTTAGGTGAAATCTCTATTTGAAATATGAAAAAAATAAAATCAACGTACCTGGAAAATTAAAGTTGAGCATTGGGCGAGCCTAGAGAGACTCAATATTGGCATGAGAAACAAACTGAAAAGTGAATCAGGGAATCTGGCTGTCAGAGCATCAGTCCCAGTCCTGGCTTCCTCACTACCTGGGTTAGCGTCACTGGACACTTGCTAGGCCTCAGTTTTACCTCTAAAGTGGGGTTGTTGAGCTAGATATTTTTAATCTTTCAATAGCCCTTGTCTCTCCTGTTTTTAATCTCTTTCAGAGCTCTAAAAAATGTACTGAATTGAATACTTGGTTACATGTACATTTCTTTGACCCAGTTTTTCAGCTGAAGTTGATCATGCCAGAGATCACTAGGGAGGTAAAAATGCAACTGGGGTCAGTTTAACTTTTTCGCATAGTTAATAGTTAATACACAGGCATTTTTGCCATCTGTGAGCTGACTTATTCTTTGTTTTGAGCACCTGCCACACTTAATATATGTACCAATTGCTTGCAATTTAGTAAATTGACCCTGAGTAATGCAGGGATTAAGGGTGTCAGTTCCCCACACAGTCAAAAATCCATGTATAACTTTAGAATCTCCCTAGTTGTAGCTACTAATAGCCTACTGCTGATTGGAAACCTTATGTAAAAGTCGATTAACTTATCTAAACAGTTGATTAACACATATTTTGTATGTTACATGTATTTTATACTATATTCTTAAAATAAAATAAGCTAGAGAAAAGAAAAAATGTTAAGAAAATCATAAGGAGGGAAAAGTGCATGATATTTACTGTACTGTATTTATTGATACCACAAGTTTATATCACCTGTTTACAAGATGAATTATCTGTCAGTACCTACATCAATGCTGTCTTACATGATGCAAAATGCCAAAGCTGTTATACATATTATTAACACCAGACATCAAAAATGAAAAGATAATGTGAAAAAGAAATGCATATTTATTTACAGATATAACAACTCACACATTGATAACAAGAAGCAGCAATACAATTGCTATATGTATTAATATATAATATATATTGTCTAGTGTAATGGATGTTGCCATGTATAGTATGCAAGCATTTTTGTGCAAAAGTTTGGGTAAATTTTAACTTTTTATAATAGCTTTATGAATATTTTTATGGTAGTAAGTGTAAAAGCTGACTAGTATCTACATGTATGTTATGCGTTCGTTATATATCTAACATTCTCTTAATTAAAAAAAAAATATTTGTAGGCTATGAGGTTTGTGTGAAAGTTTTTTCAAATTGTCTAAAATCTCTAAAAGCTTTTTCCAATGAAATCATTGAAAAACTTCTGTATATAAGTGGGTCCATGCAGTGTTGTTCAAGAGTCAACCGTACATTGTATTTTATGCCCATGGGGTTGTTCATTTTCACTGCCTGGATAAATATTCCAGTGTCAGTTCAGTTCAGTCACTCAGTCGTGTCCAATTCTTTGTGACCCCATGGACTGCAGTCCATCAGGCGTCCCTGTCCATCACCAACTCCCAGAGTTTACTCAAATTCATGTCAATCACGTTGGTGATGCCATCCAACCATCTCATCCTCTGTCATCCCCTTCTCCTCCCGCCTTCAATCTTTCCCAGCATCAGGGTCTTTTCTAATGAGTCAGTTCTTCCCATCAGGTGGTCAAACTATTGGAGTTTCAGCTTCAGCATCAATCCTTCCAATGAATATTCAGGATTGATTTTCTTTAGGATGGACTGGTTGGATCTCCTTGCAGTCCAAGGGACTCTCAAGGTCTTCTCCAACACCACAGTGCAAAAGCATCAATTCTTCCGTGCTCAGCTTTCTTCACTGTCCAACTCTCACATCCATACATGACTACTGAAAAAAACCATAGCTTTGACTAGACTGATATTTGTTGGTAAAGTAATGTCTCTGCTTTTTAAAATGCTGTCTAGATTGGTCATAGCTTTTCTTCCAAGGAGCAAGCGTCTTTTAATTTCATGGCTGCAATCACCATCTGCAGTGATTTTGGAACCCCAAAATAAAGTCTGTCACTGTTTCCACTCTTTCCTGATATATTTGCCATGAAGTGATGGGACCGGATGCCATGATCTTAGTTTTCTGAATGTTGAGTTTTAAGCCAACTTTTCACTCTTCTCTCTCACTTTCATCAAGAGGCTCTTTAGTTCCTCTTCACTTTCTGCCATAAGGGTGGTGCCATCTGCACATCTGAGGTTATTGATATTTCTCCCAGCCATCTTGATTCCAGCTGTGCTTCATCCAGCCCAGCATTTCGCATGATGTGCTCTGAACAGAAGTTAAATAAACAGGGTGACAATATACAGCCTTGACGTACTCCTTTCTCTATTTGGAACCAGTCTGTTGTTCCATGTCCAGTTCTAACTGTTGCTTCTTAACCTGCATATAGATTTCTCAGGAGGCAGGTAAGATGGTCTGAAATTTCCATCTCTTTAAGAATTTTCTACAGTTTGTGGTGATGCACACAGTCAAAGGCTTTGGCACAGTCAATAAAGCAAAAGTAGACGTTTTTCTGGAACTCTCTTTTCAGTGTTCTGGGTTGTAATTCAGCTGTGTGTGATGCATGCTAAATCACTTCAGTCGTGCCTGACTCTTTGCAACCCCGTGGACTGCAGCCTGCCAGGCTCCTTTGTCCATGGGATTCTCCAGGCAAGAATACTGCAGTGGGTTGCCATGCCTTCCTCCAGGAAATCTTGCTGACCCAAGGTTCAAACCTGCATCACTCTCTTACATCTCCTGCATTGGCAAGTGGGTTCTTCACCAGTAGTGCCACCCGAGAAGCCCAATTGGCTGTTCTCTGCAGATAATGAGCACTGAAATAAAGATTCACAACAGCTTTATGAGTAGTAACTGCTAGGATAAATGTCAAGTATTATCCTATTTTTTGGTGGTGAAAATGTTTAAATATGCATATTAGATCACATAAATCTGAAATATCTATTAAATAGTGACAGCTAGAATTAATAAGATCAACAAATATCAGTATCACTATGTAATAGTTCTTTCTAAGTGCCCTGCATCATCTCAAGTACTTTACAGGTATAATCTCATAATTTTCACACAACCCCATCAGTGTCATCCTGACTCTCATTTCTCAGTGAGATTAAATAATTTGCCAAAATTCCCACAGTTGCCAAATGACAGAAAGTGAAAGTCACTCAGTCATGTCCAACTCTTTGGGACCTCATGGACTGTAGATCATGGAATTCTCCAGGCCAGAATACTGGAGTGGGTAGCCTATCCCTTCTCCAGTGGATCTTCCCAACCCAGGAACTGAACTGGGGTCTCCTGCATTACACGTGGATTCTTTACCAACTGAGCCAAATGGCAGAGCTGGAATTCAAACCACGATGATATGAAACCAAAGCTCACTGTGTGAGCCTGTAAATAAGAATTGTCTGTCTCTTAAATTAAACAGTGAAAGTTAAAAGAAATTATGTTTTGATAGAAATTTTTCTAGAGCAAGATTTGGAAACTACAATATGTGAGCCAGTTCCAGCCCTCCACTACTTCTGAAATGAAGTTTTGTTGGAACACAATCATGCTCACTTATTTATACCATGCCTATTGCTGACTTCTCACTACGGTGTCAGGGTTGAGCAGTTAACATCAAGACTCTATGGCCCCCCAAGACCAAAATATTTACTATCCCACCCTTTACAGAAAATGTTTGCAGCCTTCTGGTCAGAGAAGTCTTACTCAGGTTCTTCATGTCTAATCAACTTTTTTTTATCCCTCCCCTTGTAATTCCATAATGAAAAGATGTCACAAATTATATATATCCAAACCCATTCTACCTACCTTAGAATTCAAAATACATGGCATTTTTTTTACTTTTTTTTTTTTTTTTTACTATCCAAGCCATTTTATTATTTATTTCCTTTTCCTCAGTAACTTTTTTAAAATTAGCTTTGCTAATATGGATTCTATTAACATAGGCTTCCCCCGTGGCTCAGCAGTAAAGAATCCACCTGCAATGCAGGAGCCGCAGGAGATGCATGTTCCATCCCTGGGTCAGGAAGATCCCCTGGAGGAGGGCATGTCAACCCACTCCAGTATTCTTGCCTGGAGAATCCCATGGACAGAGGAGCCTGGAGGGCTTTAGTCCATGGGGTCGCAAAAAGTCAGACATTACTGAAGCAACTTAGCACGCAGGCAAGCACATTCTACTATCATGTTAACAAATATACGTCAGTAAGTAAGTGGCTTACGCTCCTGTCCTCTTGTGCTGATCCTGGATGAGTTTGCGCTCAGATCCACTTCTCCTCCTCTTTCCTTTGCGCCTGTCCCAGGTGATCTGATCTCTGCAGGATATATTTCACAAGCTGTTCTGACACTGAAACCCAGAGGGCTCCACCAATGGATGGCCTCTGGGAGATGGGAGATAGAGAGAAACCAGGGTAATTATCTTCTTCTCTACATCTCCGGGGTCCAGCTTACTGTCGGTAGGGAGGGTGGGAAAAACTTGGGTTCAAATAATACCCATTGCTCCCTTTTTAGATGGTTCAGGCCTCCTTCATGGCTAATTTCTGGGCTGTCTCACATTCATTTGGCTTGGTCAGCCTTCCATCTCTTGTGCAGCCATCCCCCTGAATTTAATTAGTTATACCTTTAGATGTAAGTTCTTGATGTGATTTTGGTTTTGGGGGGAGGAGAGGCTTGATATTGACCTATACCATTCTAATTTTGTTGATCTTTAGAAACAGACTACAGTCTTTTTTTATCAATATTTTAATTGAAATGTAGTTGATTTACAGTGTTGTGTTAATTTCTGCTGTGCAGCAAGGTGATTCAGTTATAAGTATATGTGTATATAATACATTTTTTTAATATGCTTTTCCACTATGGTTTATCACAGGATTTTGAATATAGTTATCTGTGCTATACAATAGAACTTTGTGTTTAATAAACAGACTACACTCTTAACATTTTGTTAGTTATCAAACATGACTTTATCAAAAAAAAAAAAAGACCTTGCAAGAATTAATTAGTCAAATCCTTTACATATGACATATGTTCCAAAAATCATACTATCGCTAATGGAGCAGTCCTTCAAATAAAGTTTTCATGAAACTGTAGAAGCAAAAAAAAAAAAAAAAAAGCTATTTTTAACTAGCTTTGAACTTTGTTAGTAGTCAGCAGGTTGCCAAATTCCATAGGAAAATATGAATCCAAACTCACATTAGGCATGAAGTGATTTTTAGCAGAAAACATTTAAAAATATGAGTCTTGAGATGTAAATTATTACTGGAAACTTCAAAATGAAACATAGTACATAGGAATTAAAGAAAAAATTCTCTTTGTTATTTCCTTTTGCTCAAGCTAAATGCTCAATAAGAATTCAGCATAAAGACAGTATGCTTTAGGAGTATAAAATCTCCCAAGTTCCCTGCCTTTCCAAACGTTAGAACCTAAACATGGCTTATAACGTGATGCTCAAGTGAAAACAAATGACGGTCAATAGACAATTCCAGTTTTAGAGGCAGAATGCACTGTGCTGTCTAAAAAGCTTTTAATATTTATATTGCATTTCACCCGTGACATAGATTTTCACATTCTATACAAAATGTAATGTTTTTCCATTTTTTTTAATTTCAAAAAGTTTGTGATAAAAACACATTATAGGATACGGAAACCTCCCTGAAGGAATCCTTCTACGAATTTATGGCACTTTTTTTATTAGAAACAGCAACTAGTGTTAGAAAACACTTTTCAATGTCTCTTCATGCCTAAAGTGGAATGGCATTAAAAATGTTCTTTGCTGCCTGAAGATTCACTGACTTTCTTATTCTTTTCTTCCTCTACTCTGAATTTTGCAACTTCTTTTTAATCTCATTCCTCGTATGTTCTGTAACAACAGGGCAAGAGTATGGCATCTGCATTGTCCAGGGCTAAATCCCAGAGTCTCACTTCCGACCTGGGAACGCTCCTTACTTCCCTGGGTCATCGTTTCCACACACACAAAATATCTTTAATTCTGTCTTTTCCGCATGAGTCTGTTAGGACAAAACAGTTTTAATAAAGACACTAAAAATACATCAGTGGTAGTTTAGGTGCTGAGTTGTGTCCAACTCTTGCGACCCCATAGACTTAGCCTGCCAGACTCCTCTGTTCATGGGATTCTGCAGGCAAGAATACTGGAGTGGGTTGCCATTTCCTTCTCCAGGGGATCTTCCCAAACCAGGAGTCGAATCCAAGTCTCCTGCACTGCGGACAGATTCTTTACCGACTGAGCGACGAGGGAAGCTAAAATACATTATATAAGATACATTAAATATTTTGCACATTAAATTAAAAAATGTTTTATTTATTTATAATAAAAAATACATTAGGTTCCACCAAATTATGGGCACTCAGCATACCTTAGTTTCCTCCACTTTCTTTTAAATTTTTCCTTTGTGTTAAACCCAATTATTAGCATTGTGAGTGTGTGCTCAGCCTTGTCTGACTCAGTGTGACCCCCATGGACTGTTGCCCATCAGGCTACCCTGTCCATGGGATTTTCCAGGCAAGAATACTGGAGTGGGTTGCCATGCCTTCCTGCAAGGGATCTTCCAGACCCAGGGATCAAACCCATGTCTCCTACGTCTCCTGCATTGGCAGGCAGATTTTTTACCAACTAGCACCACCTGGAAGAATCAATAAGTGTCATACATTCCATTATCTCCATTCACTTTCCATTGTTTGAGTTTGGATTATGTTTTTCTAAACATGCCTACTTGAAGAACAGGAGGAAAATATTAATACAAAGCAATATGCAAAGTTGCCTTTCAGTCTGATTTGAGTTTCTTCCAGGAATAATAACTATGTATCTCTGCCCAGATAATTTTACCTTAAACAACCATTCTAAAGGACTATGGGACTCTTCCTAATTTAGTTTTCTCTCCTTCAATCCATGGGAAAGCCTCTGAACCCCTGCTCTCTTCTCCCTGCCAAGACTGCATCACACAGGAGGGAGCGCATGGCCAGATGTGGGGAGAAGAAACTTTAAGCACAGAAAATTTTCAAGCCTAGCTTTGAAGCATCATGATGGTTTCTGCTTCTGAAGACCCATAGGATGGGCCACTGGCAAGGAAGGCCATTTAACCGGAGCAAGTAACCAGGCTGTCATATGTGATACGCCCGTGATTCCATTAGAATAAGATGTGTTATGTCAATAGAGATACCAAAGCCTACAAACAAAAGGCAAATAGTGAATTTTCAGCTGTGTAGAGAAGGTACATTTACTCCTCAGGAGTAAAAGTCAATATTTAAAAGACATGTATTCATTTCACTGAATTTTTTCAGTTGTGACAGAAATACACTATTCGTGGAAGTCCTTAAACCTCAATGAAGCAAAGGCAGGATACTTTTTGAGCTGCTTGCACTGACCCTAAGCTAAAAGGTTACAAGTCAGCTCACAGAAGGAAGGGTCAGAATTTCTGCTGGTACAATGGCCACACATCTCATATTTTTATTGCAGAGATGTAATGTATAGTCCCATTATTCTACCACTTAAATGTAGGCATGTGTCTTTCAATCGACATTTTAACTTTTGTACTATATTCTTTAATTGGCTGTGAAATCAAGCACTTTAAAAATTATATATTTTTAATGCTAAGGCAAGAAAGGGCATGTTGGACAAAAAGGAGCTGAGGAGGCAGAATTAGGGAAAGTATTCTGTGGTCTCACTTCCAGGAAGGGTAACAGGACTTGAGATTTTTATAATATAGGCTTTTCCTAGTAGGCTATTCAACTTTGTGGCTTTTAAAAAAAAAGTTGGTGGCATGCTAAAGAAGAGAGAATAAACCAAAAGATTTCAGGAAATTGAAAACAGATTACCTAAGTCTCTGGTGTAAAACTGACCCACTTCCTACATTTTGGGATTGGGAAGTTCTCAATATCTGCTGATTTCACCAGGTGAATACCTGAATCTACTCCAAGGCCAGGGCCTATAAGAAATGAGGGCTGAAGAAAAGGAGTGTTCCCGCCAGGGCAGACTAGAGAGGTGCAGGTGTCAGGGCCATGGCCAGAAAACCCAGAGGGAACACTATAACTTGTGACATCTCCCTCTTTGGACATGGAATCCAGGAAGGAGACTTTGTTACATCATGAAGCCCCAATAGCGGACATACTGGGAACGTCCAATTAGCTTGTCTGGGGCATCTATAATCAAGGACACTAATGGTGGTGACAGACGGCGGGGGAGGAAAGAAAGATCGCGAAACTTCCTTCTGGATTATATTCGGCTCTTGAGTTACTAATAATTCCAGAATGGGGAACCTCAAGAGTGTAATACTAGCTTCTTGCCAAGCAAACAAGTAATGGTATAGAGTTTGTACTAGTTCAATGTGAAACTAACCAGGGCCATAGCCAGTCTGTGGCCACAGGACTGGAAAAGGTCAGTTTTCATTCCAATCCCAAAGGAGGGCAATGCCAAAGAATGTTCAAACTGCTGCACAATTGCACTCATCTCACACACTAGCAAAGTAATGCTCAAAATTCTGCAAGTGAGGCTTCAAAAGTACATTAACTGAGAATTTCCAGATTTTCAAGCTGGATTTAAAAAGGCAGAGGAACCAGAAATCATATTGCCAACATCTGCTGGATCATAGAAATACCAAGAGAATCACAAAAAAATCCACATCTGCTTCACTGACTACTCTAAAGCCTTTGACTGTGTAGATCACAACAAACTGTGGAAAATTCTTAAGGAGATGGGAATACCAGACCACCTTACCTGCCTCCTGAGAAACCTGTATGCAGGTCAAAAAGCAATAGTTAGATCCAGATATCGAACAACAGCTGCTGCTGCTAAGTCACTTCAGTCGTGTCCGACTCTGTGCGATCCCATAGACGGCAGCCCACCAGGCTCCTTCGTCCATGAGATTTTCCAGGCAAGAGTACTGGAGTGGGGTGCCATTGCCTTCTCTGATCAAACAACAGACTGGTTCCAAACTAGGAAAGGAGCACGTCAAGACTGTATATTGCCAACCTTTTTAATCAACTTCTAGGCAGAGTACATCGTGTGAAATGGTGGACCGGATGAAGCACAAGCTGGAATCAAGATTGCCAGGAGAAATATCAATAACCTCAGATATGCAGATGACACCACACTTATGGCAGAAAACAAAGAGGAACTAAAGAGGCTCTTGATGAAGGTGAAGGAGGAGTGAGAAAGTTGGCTTAAAACTCAACATTCAAAAAACTAAGATCATGGCATCCAGTCCCATCACTTCATGGCAAATAGATGGGGAAACAATGGAAACAGTGACAGACTTTATTTTCTTGGGCTCTAAAATCACTGCAGGTGGTGACTACAGCCATGAAGTTAAAAGACGGGCTTGTTCCTTGGAAGAAAAGCTATAACAAACCTAGACAGCATACTAAAAAGCAGAGATGTTACTTTGACAACAAAGGTCCATCTAGTCAAACCTAAGATTTTTCCAGTAGTCATGTACGGATGTTAGAGTTGGACCATAAGAAGGCTTAGCATCGAAGAACTGATGCTTTTGAATTGTGGTATTGGAGAAGATTCATGATAGCCCCTTGGATGCAAGGAGATCAAACCAGTCAATCCTAAAAGAAATCAACCCTGAATAATCATTGGAAGGACTGATGATGAAGCTGAAGCTGCAATACTTTGGCCACCTGATGTGAAGAACTGACTCATTAGAAAAGACCCTAATGCTTGGAAAGATTGAGGGCAGGAGGGGAAGGGGACTACAGAGGATGGGATGGTTGAATAGCATCAGTGACTCGATGGACAAGAGTTTGAATGAGCTCTAGGAGACAGTAAAGGACAGGGAGGCCTGGCATGCTGCAGTCCATGGGGTCGCAAAGAATCGGACACCACTGAGTGACTGGCTACAGGGTAATGTCACATCCCTTCAATGTTAATCAGTCTCAATGGCCATTAGTAAGTTTTGTCCAGCTTTCATCAGATTAGTAAATTAAAACCTCTTTTCGTCTGAACTATCACTCATGATATCAATTTGCACAGTTATTTGGGAAGGAGGTGGACTTAAATTACCATCCAAGAGGTTCTTGCCAAATTACCCCACTTTCTCCTCTGTATTAGATATCTCAGCCCTTTTTCCACTCCATTTACAAAATTCTGCATAACTGCTTCAGATTTGTGACCAAACTGCCACACCATATCATAGAAGTATTTGTTTTAATTACAGCTATGCGGTTTGCAGTTATGCTTTAATTTGACATGATTCCTTCCCATCACAGCAGTGTCTGACCATGTCATCCAAGTGGCTCAGAGTTCCTGGTTGGGTGCATCAGAAGCAAATGCCAAAAGAGTGTGTGTAAACCATGATTTTTGTTAGCTTTTCCACCGAGTCTAACGTAGATTTTTCAGGTTTCAAATTATGTAACCAATATAGTAAATAAGCAAAATACTTCAAATCCATTCAAAAAATGATATTCTTTATCCCTAATCATCCATTTAGACTTGGCAGATTCTTTTTCTGAGTTCTGGAGGAAATCACAGTCAGATATCGAGCATTTGTTTTAACAGTTTTATTGAGGAATAACTGACATACAGTAAACTGAATATATTTAAAGTGAACAGTTTGATTAGTTGTTATATGGAAAGTATAAGTATGTACTATAAAACCCGCTGTCATAAGCAAGCTAGCATATCACAACCAAAACTTTCTTCATGCTCCATTTTATTCCCTCCTACTCTCCCTTTCTGCCCTTAACTTTTGTCTATGAGCAACTACTGATCTGCTTCTGACCATGAATTAGTTTAAATTTTCTTGAGTATTATATAAATGGAATCATACAGCCTGTATTCTTTTAAAATTTTATGTCTTTCACTCAGCATAATTGTTTTGAGATTCATCCATGTTGTAACATGTTTCAGTAATTCATTCTTTTTTATGCATGAGTAGTATTTCATTGTATGGCTAAAACACAGTTGATTATTCAGTCACATGTTGATGGACATTTGTGTTGTTTTTAGTTTTTCTCTACTATAAACAAAACTACTGTGAACATTCATGTATAAAACCTTGTGTGAACATATCTTCTGCATCTTTGGGTTAGGTAAAGATTTCTTACCTACAAAATTAAACACAATTCAGAAAGAATGAATTTGAAATTCTACTCTTGTTGAAAAGAAAATATTTGCAATTCATATATATTATGGGCTGATATAACAAACACATATATTTTTAAATATCAAAACTCTATAATAAAGCAATCAAGTTAAAAATCAGGGAAAGATTTAAATAGACACTTCACCAAGGACAATATATGAATGGCAAATAAGCACATGAAATGATGCTCAACATCATTTTTGTTAGGGATGCTCAAACTAAAGCCACAAAGAGACGCCACTATACACATATTCAAATGCCTAACATTTAAAAAACTGACCATACCAAGTATCAGAGGGATTCTAGAACAATGGAGACTTTCACACATCATTGGAGGAAATGTAACATGGTTATAACAGCTTTGGGAAATGGCCTAGCAGTTTCTTAAAATGTTAAATATATATTTCCCTTAAGGTACCACAATTCCACTCTTGGTGTTTGCTCATGATAATGAAAATATATGCATGATATTTTTTATCGCTCTCAGGTAATGAAAGTTCCTCTAGCCATATTTAGTCACCAAAATGGACTTTTTAATAAGTTATATTTTCACTTGCAGGTAGTAATCAAAATTCCAGGCTATAAAGTTCAAGCTTCCTCTCCCCCCAAGCTCAGTCTTCCCTGATGTTGGCGCCTGAAGAGATAAAGGACTCAGTGACAGACTTCTGATTCCCGCCCCTGCCATCAAACCCTCCACTCTCGACCCGCTCGCTGAGATTTCTGATTCCTCTAGGGTCTGGCCAAGGAGAATAAAAACATAGTCAGATTTTAAGGTGATAATATCAAGATAACCTTGTTTCTCTGAGTGTTTCATGTTCAAAACTGACCCCCTTTTAATTTTCTGGAGATTCTGGGGATTTTCTGGAGAAATCTTTCTCATATCACTTTGAGTTGCTGAAATGTCTTGTTGCAGGTTCTTGACATGGGTGTTGCACTTTCTGGATGGAGATCTGTGATTCTCAATGGTTTAGGGGAACCAAGATATCATGGCCCTATAGATATGTGTCTTGGGCAGGATGTTAGATGGTTGAAAACCAGCTCTCTCTGCACACGGTCATAGCTTATCCACAAAACATGCTTATACCTGGTTCAGCTTAAATGACTCCGTGGGTCCAGACTGCTGTGAAATGGCTATCTTTCTTCAGAACTAGCCTTAGACAATCAAAGAAATGGATCAAACATAAGTTTTCATAGCCCTTGAGTTTCAGGGACACAGTTCAGTCTCTCGAAGTGCTGTGGATGAACGGAACAGGCCACTAATCTTTTCCTCTATGCGGACAGAGACCAGGACTCTTCATGCCCTTTCAAAATTCACTGATACTGGAAGATGACAAAATAATATTTCAGCTTTCCAAACAACCAGAACCTAAGCAACTTCAAATCTTTTATACTTAAAAATGCTTGGGGAGCTAAACAGCACAAGACTAATTTGGGGGCAACTCTGCTTCATTAAGCTCCCATCACGTTTTGGACTGAAAGGCATTCTGGAGAACATAATTCCTCTCCAGACTAGAAATGGAGATGCAGTTCTAGAAAAAGGAAGTCAACTAGAGGGACACCTCTAAACATAAATTACTTCCATTAATCTAGAGCTGATCCTGCACTAAAACAGGGAAATTTTTCTTAAAAAAAGAAAAGAAAAAATTGCAAACAATTGAGAATCTCAAAATACCTGAGAAAATATAACACCATGGGTCATAACTAAAAAAAAATCAACAATATAATGTACCAATAAGAAACAGATTCTAGAATATTATGAAAAGAACTTTCAAATAAATCATCTAATATCTTCAGGGAAAGACAGGAGCGAACTTATCTACAAGTAACAAGAATGAATACTTATAAGGAAGGAATTGAAAAGGAAGATCCAATTGCTAAAACATTTCATTAAGGATGCAGATAAACTTTAGTTTGAATACAGTAAAGAACAAATTAATGAGTCAAAATATAGAGCAATTTTCTCACATTATGCTTTAAAAGAATAAATAAGTAGGAAAAGTGAATAAATAGATAAGAAACAAATAGAATAGAGAATATTTAATACTCATATAAAAAGAAAATGAGTAATTGAAAATAATAGTAAGGTAAATATAAATGAAAAGTAAAAGGATGCAAAAAATCTATAACATACCGACAGCGATCAAAACAAAAATTTGGAATTGCCATGTTATTATAAGACAAGAAGACTTCAAAGCAAAAAATATTACTAGGGCTAAAGGGTGTCATTTCATAACAAAATGTGATCAATTCATTAAATGGACATAACAGTACTACAAGGTTTTATATCTAATAATAGTGCTTCAGCTGAAGCAAAAATGAATAGAACTTTGTGCAAAGGGAAGAAACAGCTCCACAATAATAGCTGGAAATTTGAGCACTCATTCAATAAATGATAAAAATATGCAAAATTCAGGAATGAATGAGAAAAAGGAACCATATTATCAATACATTTAATCCAGTTGACATTTATAGAACATTCCACCCAATAGCACAATGAACATTCTTTTTAAATAAACTTTGAAATTTTGTCAAAATGAACCACTTTCTGGACTGTAAAGCAAGAAACCATAAATTCATGAATCACTCAAGTCATAAAAAATATGTTGTCTGATAAAAATTAAATATTAAATTTGAAAACCATGAAGATCTCTGGATAATCACCAAATACTTTGAAACTACGTGACACACTTCTGAATAGCCCATGAGTCAAAAATAAATAAAAAGGTAGTTTAAAAGTATCTTGAAACAAAAAAAAAAAAGTATCTTGAAGTGGATGAAAATGAACACACAATATATCAAAATTTGTGGAATCCAATTAAAGTAGGACTTGGATATTTTTAGCACTAAACACTTGTAGAAGAAGAAAGTCTCATATCAATGACCTCAGCATCTTCCTGAAGCAACCAGAAAAAGAAAGCAAACAAAACCCAAAGTAAGCCCCCAAAAATGAAATCATAAAGATCCTACTGTACAATTATATTCATTATCCTGTGATAAATCATAATAGAAAAGAGCACAAAAAAGAATATGTGTGTTAGTCTCTCAGTCCTGTCTGACTGTTTGCAACCCCATGGACTATATGTAGCCCACCAGGGATTTCCATGAAAAAGAATATATATATATATGTATAACTGAATCACTCTGCTGTACGGCTGAAATTAACATAACACTGTAAATCAACTATATTTAATAAAATTAAACAGAAAGGTAAATGGATACTGTGATATATTCACTCAGCCAAATGCTACTCATCAATATAAGGAAATGAAGTATAGATACATGCCACAACCCAGATGTACCTCGAAATTATTGTGCCCAGTGAAAGAAACCAGAAGGAAAAATAAGTACACATTACTTCATTTACTAAAATTCTGAAGATTGAAAACTAATCTACAGAAACAGAAAGTGGATCCTTGTTTGCCTGGAGGTAGGGGGCGTGATGTGGGAGGGGAGAGTAGAAGGGATTCTCAAGGGACAGAAGGACAAGGGAAGGCGGTGAGGAGTATTTTCATCATCTTGATTTTGGTGATGGTTTCCTATGTGCCTAAATATGACAAGAGTTCTCAAGTAGTATGATTTAAATATCGTAGATGACGATGTCAAACATACCTCCTTAAAAGTGCTGAAAACATGTTTAGAATTAAGAACCACCCATTCCAGGCTTGGCAAGAGTCAGAGCGACCTACCTGCCTCACCGCGACTTGATCCAAAGCTCCCGGAGCAGGACAAACCCCCTTTTCTGCCCTCGCCGCTGAAACCTCCGTGTATGCCGGCTGTTGGGCACAACCGCCTGCTGTGAGGAGACATGCCCGCTAGCGGTGGCCGCCCGCCCGGCGCCAGCAGAACTCACCCCCAGCCCTTCTCGCTGGGAAAGCGGGGTGCGGCTGCGGGCCTCTGCCGTTCACAGACGTGTCTGAGTCCTGCTGCTGCCACTTCCAAACTGTGTGGCGCTAAACGCACGTGTTCTCAGACCTCATTCTCCTCATCTGTATAAAGGGTGCTATAAACCTACCCCACGGATTCTCAGATGACGATTCAGTGACTGGATCAATTTCAGTTTGCAGAATCTTTTTTTTTTTTTTTTTCATGAAAAGCACTATTCATCTACAGTCACGCTTACAGTGAGATGAGATGGTCCAAAGAGGCTACCGGTCCTTATATTGTACTATTAATACATCCTTTCTGTGTCAAAGAGGGCAGTCCTGAGAACTACAGACACTCATCATTTCCATTTCTAACAAAAAAAAAAAGAAATGAAATACTTTTTAAAGAAAAAAAAAAAAAGATTAGATCAGTTTTACTTTACCTGAGAGTGTACTCTGAGGGATAAAGCACATTGCAACACGTAAACTGAAGTTCCGTTTTAAGCGCAATTAGCAGAGTAGACAAAACGAAGGAACGCAGTTATTACACTGTGGGAAAAACGTTCCTGAGCAAAATGTCTCCTGTTCTGTCACAGAGATGCAGTCTCACTAATTAGAATGAATTAGGATTGGTAGGGCTCCCTTGAAGTGGACTGAAGACTGGCTGACGTGTAATCAACAAAGAGTAATGATAAATGACAGCGTGCTGAGTTGGGCTGATGTGATTAATAGAATCTACAGAGGTCCAGGCAGCCTTTTATTTGTTTCAATATTTTTCTGAATGGATTCAAGAAGGAATTTTTTTTCCAGCACATCAATTTAAATAAACAAGATAGTGGAGGTAACAGATGCTTTAAACCCCAGGAAAGTCAAGCAGAAGATAATAAAGATAATATTGCTTCTTTATGCTCAGGTAGGGCTGTTTGCAAAGGGCTCTCACATTCTTTTGTTTAACCCTCTTATTGACATAGTGAATTAGATAGAGCTGGCATTAACCCCATTATATAGTTGAAGAACTAAAACAGAAAGCTTGGGTCACTTGTTCAAGGTCGTATTGCTAGTAAATTTCAGAGCTGGGTCTACAGCAAGCCGTCTCCTGTATTTTTGTCTGCTCAGCATCAGTTATCTTAAAATAATACCCTGATTTTGTGTGGGGGAACCACCAGGCTCCCTCTCTCAGATCAGGTGGTATTAAAGTGACTAAACCACTCACAGATTCATAGTGTGTTTTTTAACTCCTGCTAGATTCATCAAGCAGAAGGTGATTTCATTTTCTCCTGGTTGCTTAGCTGGAAACATAGATCTACCGAAGGTCACCGCATGTCATAGAGAAAATGTCTGCCTAACAACTAATCCCAATTAAAGGGGAACAATGCAAGAAAAGGAGAGAAAAGGAGATATCTGAGGCCATCATTTAAATTCCTGAATGTATTATAGCATCTGAAAGCAGAAGCGTTAGTCACTCAGTGGTGTCTGACTCTTTTGCAACCCCATGGTAGAACTTGACCACGGAACTTTCCAGGTAAGAATACTGGAGTGAGTAGCCATTCCTTTTTCCAGGCAATCTTCCTGACCCAGGGATCAAAACCATCTCCTGCATTGCAGGCAGATTCTTTACCATCTGAGCCAGCAGAGAAGTGTCAAATGCAGCATCTAACTGCACAAAATCACTTACTCTTGACATTTGTAAGTTATATAAGACAGTAAATTCCTTCTGCAGTTTGTTTAATTTAGCCTGATTTTGTTTCTGTCACTTTCACCTGACAAATATAAGCAAGAATCAGGTCTTTGGACCCACGTTAGAATTCTTCCCTTGGTAATAACAATAACTATAAAAGTATGATAGCTCATATTCATTAACTACCTTGTACAGGCCACTACTCTTCCAAGTACTTGACATATATTAACTCTTTTCATCCTTACAATAGTCCTGTGAATTGAAATGTGAAATAATGCACATTTTATTCATGAATAAACTGACAGCAATCAAATAACTTCACTTATAATTCACACCAAGTAAATGGAGGAGCTAGGATTTGAACCCACTCAGTCTGGTCACAGAGTCAAAGCTTTTCATTATAAGGTTATACTTATTTTTTTAACCTGAATTATTCTCTGAGTCATATGAGACCAGTGGTTGGGTAAGCGATAGTTTCTGGTAAGCAGCTAATAAGACACATGGAAAAAGAAAGCAGCCTCCCTCCACTGTCAGTCTGACGGCCAACTTCCATTACGGCAAAATCCTAGTTGGAATGAAAAACGTCTCCTCACCTGCTTTGCTTTTTCACTGTGTATTTTAACTCACTACTGAGAAATGAGACACAGGAGCTTCTCGTTTTATGAATATTTACTTACTTGATTGGACCAGGTCTTAGCTGCAGCATGTGGAATGCCATTTCTGGAACCTGGACCCCTGCACTGGGGGCTGGGAGCAGTCTTAGCCACTGAGCTGCCAGGGAAGCCCTGAGATGTAGGAACTTTGATAAGGCTGGCAATCCAATGGAACAGGCACATTGTACCATAAACTTTTTAAATGCCCTGTTTTCTTGATGTGTCAACATCCCACAAACTGACTGTCAGCATCCTGTCTGGGGAGCGAGATACACCAGTGCGATAATGCTGGGCTTTGCCCCAAGTTCTCTTTCTTGCCCTCCCCAAATGTGACCTCCTGCCGTTCAAACACCCCCTTACCTGTTTTTCTGGCCTACTCTACTGTGACTTCTAGTGAAGGCACTTGCCTACAGCAACCCCCTCAGCACCCCAACTGTTTAGCTGAGCTCTCTCTCTCTCGGAGCTCTTCCCAAGGTTCCCTACATGGGATGCCTCCCTTTTCTAGAACTTGTGCATGCGGTAAATCTATTCCACCTTCACATGTCTCACCATAGTGTTATTCCAAGTCGGCACCAGAGAGATGATCCAAAAACCCTTTTAAAAATAATATAATTATTCCTTACAACACATGTGTACAATTCAAAGTCTATTTTATGTACTCTACCCTGGATTCTTTCCCACTGACTGCCAAGTCATGCCTTGGTTTACTTAGCTAATCTGGAGTCATAAGAGTTATAGGCACAATAATTACTTTGAAATGAATTTTACATGTTACCAAATGTGTCCCCATACATATTTAATTTGATTGCCCCCAATAGGTCTCTGTAGCAAGTCGGGCAATAAAATCCCCATCTCTGAGAACAAGAAATCAGAGACTCAGATGAGATGTGTCTTGTCTAGGGTCACCCCACTGTTGAATAAGGAGATGAACCAGTTCCCCTTCCTCTATACCATTCCACTTTTTGTTGTTTTCTTGGGTGAATGTTATATGCTTCTTCAGTCTAATCTATAAAATATGACCAGTTTCCATCTGCTTAGATATGTTCAACTCCAGGTTCACAATTTTCACCTCTAACCCATTACCTGGTAATCTCACTGACATTTCTATTATTTGCCCGCTAGATATCTCCACTCAAGTTCAGTGGCCTTGTTTCCTGCCATTGACCTCCATCTTTACTTTTACATTGATAGAATGCCCCAGGATGGACTTGAGCATCCCGGAGCCTTGGTGCACTTTGGTCATCTTTAATTGAAAAACAATGAACAGTCTTCTTCTCAACACTGAATCTTTCAAACTGCTCTCCACCTTTCCTAAAAGCTCCTTGCCTCACTTCCACCCTCCCCGAACCTCCCAACTTGACTCTGCAGAACAGTCACATGGTCACAGATGGAAGGACTTCTAGTCCACTATTTTTAGCAACTGATAATCTTTTCAATCTACCATAAAAATCAGCATATACATGCATCACCTAGGAGTTCAATATGCAAAATAAAGACAGAGACTTATACATCCAGGCCTCCTCATATTCTATCCTGGTCCCAGATTCAATGCCATTTCTTCAGTCCCCAACGGAGTATACCCATGAGGTATTCCAAAGCCTAAAATTTATAGTATCATAGAGCAAAAATGGAGAAGGCAATGACACCCCACTCCAGTCCTCTTGCCTGGAAAATCCCATGGACGGAGGAGCCTGGTAGGCTGCAGTCCATGGGCTCGCTCAGAGTCGGACACGACTGAGCGACTTCACTTTCACTTTTCACTTTCATGCATTGGAGAAGGAATGGCAACCCACTCCAGTGTTCTTGCCTGGAGAATCCCAGGGACGGGGGAGCCTGATGGGCTGCCGTCTATGGGGTCGCACAGAGTCAGACACGACTGAAGCGACTTAGCAGCAGCAGCAGCAGCAGAGCAAAAATGAATCTGATCCATCAGGTAGCTTATCTTCAGAGACAAAAGGAGGATGTCTACTAGTTAGGGTGGGCTGTTTATTTGTAACGCACAACACCAAAATTTACAGTGACTCAGCTATTATTAGGTTACACTGCTTCTCTATGTCTCAAATTACAGTCCAGTTTAGGATGACAGATGCATACATCAGAGGCCCAGGGTCTTTCTATCCAAGCCCCTGGATTCCTCTGTTTTAAACTGGTGGACAGAGAAAGAACAGTACATGGAGGACCCAACAGGGGATTTCAAAGGGCCTGGATGCACAGGTGTTCACCACGCCGGCTCACACCTCACTGACCAGAAGACAGCCACACACGCATCTAACAGAAAGGGAAGCTGAGAAATATGAGAAAACTTTCTCAAAACCACCGGGGAAATGAGAGTTAAACTTACCACGGTGATCATTTTGGAGCGTAAAGAAATGTTGAATCACTATGTTGTATACCAGGAATCAACAACGAGTCAATTATACTTCAAAAACAAACTCAGAGAAAAAGAGATCAGATCTGTGGTTATTCCAGGTGGGGGGGTACGGGAGGGGGAACTGGATGAAGGCAGTCAAAAGGCTCAAACTTCCAGTTATAAGATGAATAAATTCTAGGGATATAATATACAACTTGATAAATATGATTAACACTGTCACATGTTATATGTTAAAATTGTTAAGACAGTAAATCCTAAGAGTTCTCATTATAAGGCAAAAATATTTTTCTTCTATATCTCTAATGTTTTATTTATATGAGATGGTAAATGTTCACTAAACTTACTATAATAATCATTTCATAATGAATAATCATTTAATTCCTTCATTTAGAAATCAGCCATGGGTCTCTCTGGGCCAAAATCAAGGTGCTGGTAAGGCTGCATTTCTTTCTGGAGGCTCTTAGAATGGATCTGTTTCTTTGTCTTTTTCAACCACGTTCCTTGGTTCTGGCTCCTTTCTTCCATCTTCAAACTCAACAGCATTGCAGCTCCAGCCATGCTCATGGAAGTACACGGCTCTCTGATACTCTTCTTCTGAATCCTTCTTCCAGTTATAAGTATCTTCATGATTGTATTTAGATACAATGGATCATTCAGGATAATATCTCTATTTTAAGGTCATCTGATCAGCAAGTTTAATTTCACTTCACTGTGTAAGGCAACATATTTGCAGATTCCAGAGATCAGGACATGGACATTTCAGGAATCATTATTCTGCCTGCAATAACTACTATTTTAGGAGAGCTATTGAAATGGAGAGATCGACTTTGACTGTATGTGAATTGAGACATAAGGCTCTTACCCAAATTATAGTGTGTTCTTATAAAAGTGGGATGTAGGAAGATGGAGATGGCAGTAAAATGTCAGTATTTGTGAAAGAGAAAGGTCAGAGGGTGGCTGGAATAACTGTTTTATGAAAGTCTTTGTAAGTGTCCAGGCACAAGGAGTACTGCTCGGCACAACTTTGGGGCTTTGAAAGACAAGGGTTCTGGCAATCTTCTGGAGCATCAGAAAGCTCTTTCGGGAAACTTCAAGGGCCAGATAAATCAAAATAGGGGGGAAAAGAAGACTGAAGTACTTATGTTCACTATCTCGTCGGCATAAGGGATATACTTCTTTGGAGAAATAATTGAGGTCACTATTCTGGGGATCTTAAATTCATTGTTCAGGTGATAGGAGCTACAGCTAAAATTTGGTCTCGAACTACAACCTAATTGTGCACCAAAGAATCCATACAGGAGAGAAGCCCTACAAGTGCAGTAAATGTGGGAAAGCCTTCAGTGACGGGTCAGCTCTGACACAACACCAGAGAATTCACACTGGGGAGAAACCTTATGAGTGTCCAGAATGTGGGAAAACCTTCAACCGAAATTCGTCCCTGATCCTCCATCAGAGGACTCACACGGGGGAGAAGCCATACCGATGTAACGAGTGTGGGAAGCCTTTTACGGACATCTCCCACCTCACCGTGCACCTCAGGATCCACACTGGTGAGAAGCCCTATGAATGTAGCAAATGTGGAAAGGCCTTCCGAGATGGCTCGTACCTCACCCAGCACGAGAGGACTCACACTGGAGAGAAGCCCTTTGAGTGCACAGAGTGCGGGAAGTCCTTCAACCGCAATTCCCACCTCATCGTGCATCAAAAGATCCACTCCGGGGAGAAGCCCTTCGAGTGCAAAGAGTGCGAGAAGACTTTCATCGAGAGCGCGTACCTCATCTGGCACCAGAGGATTCACACTGGCGAGAAGCCCTACGGCTGCGACCAGTGCCAGAAGCTGTTCAGGAACATCGCTGGCCTCATCCGGCATCAGAGGACTCACACTGGCGAGAAGCCCTACGAGTGTAATCAGTGCGGCCGGGCTTTCAGGGACAGCTCCTGTCTGACCAAGCACAGGAGGATCCACACCAGGGAGACGCCATACCAGTGCCCAGAGTGCGGCAAGTCCTTCAGGCAGAACTCTCACCTGGCGGTGCACCAGAGACTCCACAGCAGGGAGGGCCCCGGCCACTGTCCCCAATGTGGGAAGACGTTCCGGAGGGGCTCCGCCCTCGTCCGACACCAGAGCTCACACCCCGGCGAGCAGCCCGTGGGCATTTAGTGAACATGGGCCATGCTCTCTCCCAACTGGCTCTCAGACACTGGCTCCTCCCTGTCAGGGGAAAGCACTTCTCTGAGCCCTGCAGGGAATCGACAGATGTGAGACGTTCCTGAGCCACACTCTTCAGTCTTTAGGTTCGGGAACTCCTGAAGAGAATACAGGGTGGTAATAGACGTGGTGAAGGCGTCATGGATGACTCCACCTGTACCACATGTGTACCACACGCATGACAGTGCACACATGTGACAGTGCACACACTGGAGTAAAGCCCGCGCTCCCCTGGAGGAGCCACCTGCCCGAACGTTGGAATCCTGGAACCGCAAGGCTCCTCTCTAATCGGGGTGAGGAGTCCTTGACAGGGAGTGTTTGCCTCACAGTCAGTAAGCAGACTCCTACTAGAGTCCAGTGAGGGAGACTTTTGGCTGGAGCCCTTACATGCTTATCTGTATCAGCAAAAGCCTACACGCTACTGTACCCTGCAATGACCACAGAGTTAAAGCAGATCGCTGTTTGAATGAATTCCCATGTTACTGTCTTGCGAGGTGCCATCGACTAATTTCAGCAGGGGCAGCTGGGTGAGGAAGTTGCTTGTGAACGAACAATGATGTTTCTTCTAAGAGGAGACTGAGTAGATTCCTCCAAGAGGGAAGGGGCTGCTGCTGAGAAATGCGAGGCATTGCTTTAGTTGTTGAGCCAAGCAGACAGAAGACACTGAGTTGTCATGTTTATGTTGTCACCCCTCACTGTTCATTTGGGATCTGGGATTTGTTTTGTGCAGCCGTGCCGAATCATAATGATAAAAGAAAAAATAAATAAATAAATAAAATTTGGTCTCAAAAAGCTAATTCCACTTAAAAACTTCCTCAGAGACCTTTAAAGCCTAGACAGGTAAGATAGGTAGATAGATAGATAGGTAATAAGGCCTAGATAGGTAGATAGGTAATAGATAAGTAGATACACAGAGATATGTAAAATATAATACTGTTTTAATTCCTCTATGTATTTTAACTATCTTCTATCATTAAATATGATCAAAACAATTATCAAAGCATTCACTTAACTGCTGCTTCTTCTGTTACCAGGTTTCAGGTAGAATTTGGAAGCATTCTTTTGTTCTTGTCTGCTACCTTTTCATTCATTTAAACAATATTAATGTGTACTATCTATCTGTGCTTCATGGATATATTGTAGCAGCACTGAAAGCAAAAGTTACTTGAAAGAATATCCTTACTCGCTGTTGTTTCCAAAAAGCAAACCCACTGTGTGTCTCCTAAAGAGAGAGAGTAAATTTTACAGCTGAAGTCTATCTGAAGAACACATAAAGAAAAGGAAGATCTTTCACAGACTGAAGAAGACCTTTCTGAACCCCAGTCATGAAGGCAGCTGTCTGTGGTTTTCATTAGGAGCTGTATGAAGCCTGTCTGAAGCACTGCTGCAGACCAATTTCAAGAGGATGCTAGCTAGCCCTTGAAGGGTGCCAGACTGCAAGAGGACACCAGATTGCAAAATGAAATTGCCGCACAGCAGGTTTAGAGATTTCAGCCATGTGGTCCCCCACCTCCACAAAACGTCTCATGCTTTAGGTATGACCTAGAAGCAGAGGAACCAGTGGGATCCCTGAATGCCTCAGCCGTGATTGCATCACAGCTTACAGATAACAAGCAGGTGCCCTCAGGATCTGGCCACTAGATGAAGTTCACAGTACATTGCACTTCCCTGGAGAAAGAGGGACACAGCGATGGTGGAGTTGGTTTTCCTGTCCCTCGGGGAAAGGAAGCTCAAAACTTAGCTGATTTAAAAAGACCAACAAATGTGTGCTTTTGTGTTAATTTATAAACAAAGATCCTTAATTGGCGCTAGCCTCCCACTCCAGCCCTCCTCTCCATGACTTCACTGTTAGCAATAGCTTGTCTGCAGACACTGCCTCTTAAGCATTGTTATGCTACAAGTATAGCTCTTGGGGCTTCCCTGGTGGCCCATTGGTAAAGACTCTGTCTGCCAGTGCAGGAGATGCACGTTCAGTCCCTGGGTCAGGAAGATCCCCTGCAGAAGGAAATGGCAACCCACTGCAGTATTCTTGCCTGGAAAATCCCATGGACAGAGTAGCCTGGCAGACTACAGTCCATGGGATTATAAAATAGTTAAGACACAACTTAGTAAATGACTAAATAACATAGCCCTTAACTCTCCACCCACCCTCCACGAAGGAGTAAACTGTTACTTTGGTTTTTTACATATCTACCGAATAAGCTTTCCCGAGCTTGTTCTTTCTGTGTGATCACTAACAGTCTTCCTGAACTGTGGATTCAACCAGAATGTCTACGAGATGCTAACTTAGAGCACTGGACTAAAGTCATTCAGAGACTACCTCCCCACCCACCCCAGTGAGAGAAGCATGCCGTTTTAGAAGCCGAGATCCCAGATTGCCCCAAAGGAGAGGTACAGTGAATAACCGTGGAAAAGCGCTTCTCGCTATTGGTCTGGAGGTAAGAAGCACTTCCGGCTCCAAGATGGATATGTTGCTGTTGGGGCCTGTGTGAGGAAAGCAGGAGAGACCTCATCTTGAAGACTGAATGTGAACTGGGGCTGAAACCTGCCCAAGAGTGAGGAAACCGTTGCTAGTGCAAACCAGGGCTCCTGGAGACTTCCCTCCCTACAGATGACGAAGGGAGACTGTAGCTGAGGTCAGGCTGCCTCCGTTAGATTAACCATGGAGACACCCCCCCTTGACGTATAATCATTACGGCGCCCCCTCCCCGCTTTAACATTAATTGTTTGTTCTCCTAGCACCTACTTGTTGTAAAACTCAATCTTATACAACAAAGAGGTCGCTAACATGTAACCAGTGGCCTCTCAGAAACACCAGGGTCCTTGTTGGGAACTGGTTGCCCTTGGACCCCCTGGCTAAATAAACTGTCCTCCACTGTCTTCATGGCCTCTGAGGTGTGTTTTGCGACTCTAGATTCCACAACGTTGCAACAAAAGTTGCAACTTTTGTTCTGTCATTAAAGTGTTCATAATGATAGAATTGGCTGATATTTTTTTAGAAATAACAGCAAGGAAGAGAAAGAAATATCTAGAGTAATTTTGGACTTGAATTACTCAGATACAAGGGGTCCAATGATCTCTATTTTGTCACTATTGATGCTGAGCTTTGCTTATGGAGGAAGATTTCGTGTCCATTATATTTTAGGGTCAACCTTACTTTGTGATTTACTATCAATCAAAAAAAAAAAACTTCTTTGCTTTTCAGAAGCTGTTAAGGTTCTTGTAGGTAAATAGGAAAGTATTTGGAGAGGAACATAGCGAAAATGCACAGCTAAATAGCAGCAACAGAAAAAATTAATGCTACTATGTGCTAATATATGGATTATCTCATTTAACTGATAAAAATGTTAGCATGAAATTATAAATTAAAAACAAGAAGACTTTAAACTCATCCTTCCTATTCATGGGTAACATCTGTTTACTGAGGGGAAAAAAAAGCAAAATCTGAAATTTAAGAATTATGTTTTATTTGGTGACAAAAATGAGGGTTTAAGCCTGCAACACAGCATCTGGGAAAACCTTGAGGGACTGTTCCAAGGAGGATGTGGGAAAGGCAGGGTTTATAGGAGTTTTTTCAATAAAGACCAGGTACAGAATATCAAAAGAAAACTGCTAATTAAAGAAAGCCAGATATCTCACGGAACTTAGTTCTTTATATAAAGGAAGATGCAAGATTCTGGGCTCACTGAAATCATTCCTTTGATACACACCCACCTATCCGGGGCCAGCATCCTATGCTCACTCATTCTGAGTCTGCTCAGGGCTTGCCCTGTGGGGACAGCTGTAATGCGATGACTTGATGGCTGATATGGCAGGTACCCCATGTAAAGAACTCACCTGCTAATGCAGGAGACATAAGAGACACAGATTCCATCCCTGGGTCAGGAACACCTCCTGGAGGAGTGCATGGCAACCCACACCAGGATCCTTGCCTGGAGAATCCCAGGGACAGAGGAGCCTGGCGGCCTAGAGTCCACGAGGCCGCAAAGAATCGACAGGACTGAAGCGACTTAGCATGCACACGTGGCAGGTAATGTCTTTAATTCACACGTCAAACTATTGTTATTATGCTAATCTTGTTATTTTATAAACATTTACATCATAAATTAGTGAATATTTTGTTTCACACAAATGAAAATAGTGTGAATTTTATCGTACATAAAGTTGTTAACACCAGAATTCCCTGGGACTTTTATTTAAATATGTAGAAACATTAAATAATATGAACAGAGGCATGCTCAGATAATGCTCAAAATCCAAAATAATAGGACCTTTTAAAAAATTTTTATTCTGGTAGAAAATATTTAAATACAATATTCCTTTCTTTTCTGGTTAATAATTCTCAGTGACATTTTGAGATCAGAATTAGCATATGATTATTCTTTTCCTAAAACCTCTGAAATTAAAGTTGAGCTGACAAAAGAATATTTAAATCCAAGAACTTTTGAAAAATTACTTCTGAGTCAGTAAGAACTAACTTTATTTTATTAAGCTTTAGTTTTGTTTTTTTAAGTCTTGGATACCTCAAGGTGAGTAAGAGCACTCTGATATTGAAAAAATTTACAAGCTGGTACAAGGAAACCAAGTTACTGAAAAAGTGAAAGCAAGGTTTTTCTAGGATGTTGAGAATTTTAAAATACTATGATCCAGCTCCCCTGACCTTCTTTCAGTTTCTTAAATGCACAAAGATTTTTGCTACTTTGGAGAATCCCCATCAGCTGCTTCCTCTCCCTAGAATGCTTACCCCCACCCCAGCCAGCCCCCAATTCTTTCACTGCTTAATTTCTACTTATTCTTCAAGTCACTTCCTGAGGCAAGCTTTCCAGACCTCTCAAACAATCTTATGCCTCCCCGGTAAATGTTGATATAATCATTCATTTTCACAGTTTATGACACTATCTTTAGTTGTACAAATGGTTGGTTGTCACCCTTACAAAACTGTAAAATCTGTTGCATGAAAACAAGAGCTGTGTTTCCCTTGTTCCCGGCTATATTCCTGTGAGGCGAGTGTGGAGAAAAGAGAGTGAGCCAGGCAGGTAGGCAAAGAAAAGGGAAATTTATTAAGGGGAAATGAGAGGATGGCTGGGCGTTAAGGAGAACCAGTGTCCTCCCTTTCTGACGCGGTCTTTCTTATACCCTCCCTGCCAATGAAAACTTCTCTGAAAGGATGATGGTTGATTTTTAGCCTGTAGCTGAGTCCTACGCTCACACAGCCAGAGATTTGGAATCCAGTGGTCTCATAGCCTTGAGAAGTTAGGCACCAGCAGGAAAACAGAATGTCTATCGGGCAATTTGGTCAATCTCAAGGGTCACTGTGACTTTATCCTTTGTTTGCAAGGTCAACATAATGAGCCATTTTAACAATGAGCACCCAGGTAGGCCCTGTCAATTCCCAATACTCACCATGATATCTGGAGTATATTATATAGTCCATAGATACTTGATGAAGAAATAAGAGAGATGACAGGAATCTTTTCAGAAAAAAAATTATCAATAATGCAAAAATAAAAAATCATTTTATTTACCATAACTTTGTATTGATAATATCAAATTCATTCATTCTGTTATCTAACCAAACCCGTTCTACTCACCCTCATGCAGTGAGGCTTCAAATAAAAAGTCAATCTACTGATACCAGGAAATGATGAAAAAGTACAGCATTCACAGCAGGGTGCCAAGCAAGGAATGCAGGCAGGAGATGCTCAGAAGATCCCAACTCCCCCAGTGGATTTCAGGGAAGGGTTTTTTAAGAAGGGGTGAGAGAAAGGGTCACAGAGTACCTGATCATCTTGTGGACACTCTTCTGTTTGCTGGGTAATGAGGTCATTAGGAGTCAACATCTTCAACCGTCTGGTTCCCAGTTGTCTGAGGTCTATGTATATGCCTGTGGTCAGCATGCAGTTAAATTTCAATAGCTGGATTTCAGTATCTGAAACATAGCTCAAGGATATGACTCAGAATGTTATCTATAGACCTTGAGGAGGAACTCAATGTCCTGGCTTTGCTTAATAGCTAAATGATTATTGTTTTGTCTTGCTTGATTGTTTTCCTTCGATTCTTCATTTTTCTCATTCCTCTGATTAAATTTGCTCTTTGGGACTTAGGGAAAGCCTAGAAGAATAAAATTTTTCTACAAAGAAAAGGCAGACAGAGGCTATTGAGGGGTCTCTCCTGGGGCGGCCCTATAGAGTCCTGCTCACTTATAATGACCTATTTTCTTTGATTTTCCTCAATCTTGAAGGAACAGGTGCAGGGCAAGAAAAGGAATAAAATCTGGGATAGAGAGATTAATCATAAACTCGGCAGAGAAGCTCAGCTTTAGGGTAACTACTGAAAAGATAGGTAATTTCATCCCATTTTATAGGAGATGAAAGAGGCGTAGACAGGAAAGTTCTTTTCCAGAATTGCAGTGGACCCTGACACCTGGCAATCTAACCACGGAAACCGTGTCCATTTTAACTAGTTCTTAATTTATGAAGATAAAATGAGATATACTTCCTAAATGTCTACCTCAGAATCTACCAACCACTACAGATATTCAATACATGATAATTATTACCTAATTCTTAGTAGCATGCCTTGAAGATTCTTGGGAACTGTTTAATATTACAAACCAATCTGTGTTCATAGCAAAATGCATTACTAAAGCAAACTCAGAAAGTCATTCCTCCAGTATTGAACGCCAGGTCTGTGCACGTCTGTGGGACTATGCTGTGAGATGAATGATAGAATGATTAGAATCTCTGCTCTCAGCTCACTGCATTATGAATGGACTCTGACTTCCATCAGGATGATGAGGCAAGGATTTAAACATAAGCATTTCTCTCAGGAGGTAATCCCAGGAAACATCCCTGAGGTCTGGGGAGCAAAACAGAGAAGTGAAGGGAGCCAAAAATGTGCATTATCAAGAAATTCACCTTTTGAGAACTCCGTATTCCACTGGCAAGCAGAGAGACAAGAACTTCAGAGGTTTTTGTGCCAACGGGCAGAGACTGGAGTATCCGTTCCTCAACTTCCCATCCATCATTGGTTGCAGGCTGCTCTGGGGGCATTAATTCTCTAGTTCTCACCTTGCTCTGGAGCTGAAAGCACTCAGGTGAAGAGTCAGAGGTGTTCAGTTAGCAACACTGTGGGTAGGAGCCATCCTGGGCCTGAGGGGTTATGGAAGAGCACCGGCTGTACCTACAACGCATGTTGAAAATGAGGACAGTATAAATCAGAAAGTGATCAATGTTCTGATATCACAAGGACAAATAAACACTAAAAATTTCCCTGCTGACAGTAAGGGAAAATATACCCCTCCCCTTCTTTTTCTTAGAGGATTTACTTTAGAAAATTTGTAATTGTATATTCCTATCATTACATAATATTGATATATTTGAAAGCATTTCATCAATTTAAATACTTTTACTTCAGTTATCTCCTGTCTCCCTACATATAACTCCGTACATGGAAAAACTCAACACCATGTAATGCATAAACTAAACCCTGTCACTCCCACATCGGTGCCATGAGCGTGTGTCATCAAAGGCTGTGGAACATCACAGGCCTCCCTTTGAGACGTTGGGAATCTTCAGAAGAAAACATTTGTGGTTTCAGATCAGGAGAAATATGCTGACAAGCAAAGCCGTGTTGCCTCATCTCCACACTGTCAAAGACCTGAACAGATGGTTTACAGGCAAAGGATTAGAAGCTGTGGCTATTTATTCACACTCAGGAAACAATGAAGGACATTTTATAGGCTCAAGAGATATTGGTGACGAAAAATAAGCAAAATCTCAAAAGGACAGCTAGATCTCATAAGAGAAAACAATCAGAATGTAAATAGTAACACAGATATTATCTTGGTACTGAAATCTCTCAAATAATTTCTATTGCATTGGAAGATATTACTGGAAGGGTGAGGGAGTTAGCTTGTAGAAAATATTCTCCAAGTAGAAAATGTTCTGGTGCAATCATCAGTGGAAGTGAATGACTTATTGTTGCTGGTGAAGAATTAAGCATTTCTGATTTTAAAGTGTCAGGCATATGACTTTAGACTCTACTACAAAGCCACAGTCATCAAGACAGTATGGTACTGGCACAAAGACAGAAATATAGATCAATGGAACAGAATAGAAAGCCCAGAGATAAATCCACGAACCTATGGACACCTTATCTTTGACAAAGGAGGCAAGGATATACAATGGAAAAAAGACAACCTCTTTAACAAGTGGTGCTGGGAAAACTGGTCAACCACTTGTAAAAGAATGAAACTAGAACACTTTCTAACACCATACACAAAAATAAACTCAAAATGGATTAAAGATCTAAGTGTAAGACCAGAAACTATAAAACTCCTAGAGGAGAACATAGGCAAAACACTCTCCGACATAAATCACAGCAAGATCCTCTATGACCCACCTCCCAGAATATTGGAAATAAAAGCAAAACTAAACAAATGGGACCTAATGAAACTTAAAAGCTTTTGCACTACAAAGGAAACTATAAGTAAGGTGAAAAGACAGCCGTCAGATTGGGAGAAAATAATAGCAAATGAAGAAACAAAGGATTAACCTCAAAAATATACAAGCAACTCCTGCAGCTCAATTCCAGAAAAATAAATGACCCAATCAAAAAATGGGCCAAAGAACTAAACAGACATTTCTCCAAAGAAGACATACAGATGGCTAACAAACACATGAAAAAATGCTCAACATCACTCATTATCAGAGAAATGCAAATCAAAACCACAATGAGGTACCATTACACACCAGTCAGGATGGCTGCTATCCAAAAGTCTACAAGCAATAAATGCTGGAGAGGGTGTGGAGAAAAGGGAACCCTCTAACACTGTTGGTGGGAATGCAAACTAGTACAGCCGCTATGGAAAACAGTGTGGAGATTCCTTAAAAAACTGGAAATAGAACTGCCATATGACCCAGCAATACCACTTCTGGGCATACACACTGAGGAAACCAGATCTGAAAGAGACACGTGCACCCCAATGTTCATCGCAGCACTGTTTATAATAGCCAGGACATGGAAGCAACCTAGATGCCCATCAGTAGATGAATGGATAAGGAAGCTGTGGTACATATACACCATGGAATATTACTCAGCTGTTAAAAAGAATTCATTTGAACCAGTCCTAATGAGATGGATGAAACTGGAGCCCCTTATACAGAGTGAAGTAAGCCAGAAAGATAAAGAACATTACAGCATACTAACACATATATATGGAATTTAGAAAGATGGTAACGATAACCCTATATGCAAAACAGAAAAAGAGACACAGAAATACAGAACAGACTTTTGAACTCTGTGGGAGAAAGTGAGGGTGGGATATTTCAAAAGAACAGCATGTATACTATCTATGGTGAAACAGATCACCAGCCCAGGTTGGATGCATGAGACAAGTGCTCGGGCCTGGTGCACTGGGAAGACCCAGAGGAATCGGGTGGAGAGGGAGGTGGGAGGGGGGATCGGGATGGGGAATGCGTGTAACTCTATGGCTGATTCATATCAATGTATGACAAAACCCACTGAAATGTTGTGAAGTAATTAGCCTCCAACTAATAAATAAATAAATAAATAAAGTGTCAGGCATAACAAGTTTATGAGTTTATGAGTAGAGCTCATAAGACATGCTGATAGGAAGTCAAATATATATAAATTCAAGTCTCCATAATCTGTAGTCTGTCTTTGGGAAAATCTGCCATAGACTTCTGGTTTCAAAGACTTCAACTCTCACATTTGGAGCATTTCTCACCTGGTCCTTTTCAAGGGTATCATAATTAATTTAACTTCCATTTGTCTGTGGAACAAATATTTATTGAACTCTTGTTAGAAGCTAAGCCCAACACTTAACTGTGGGAATTCTGTATTGAAAAGACAGGGATCCACCCTCAATGAATCAATTTTTTTTTAAGTCCTACTGTATAGCATAAGGCACTATATTCAATATCCTGTAATAAATCATAATGGAAAAGAAGAATATAAGAAAGAATATATGTATGTATAACTGAATCACTTGGCTGTGCAGCAGAAATTAACACATTATAAATCAACTATACTTCAATAAAAATTTTTTACATAAAATAATGAATACTAATGGTACAAGCAAAAAGAATCATCAAATGAGACATTGTAAAAACAAAGCAAAACACTTTTTTACATGGTGCAATATATAAATAAAATCATCATTTCATTTATTAAAAAAATAAACTATCACAATGTACTACAGTAAAAACTTCAATGTGGGGTGATTACTGATCCAACTCAGCAAACATTTATTAAGAATCTTCTTTGTGCCAAATAATATGTTAGATGCTGATGAGCAAACACAATAAACCAGGATATAATCTAGTGCCAATAGGTGGCCCCGTTTAGTCATAATGCAAATTATGTTCTAGGGCGTAGACAGACACCTAGACATTTAGATCTTGGATTTGTAGTCACAGGTAAAGTCAATTGCTCTTCAAACATAAGAGCAGCTAATTAAAGGTGGTATTTGTGAAGTGCATATCATGATATATTTCTCAACAATAATTATTTCCAATGCTTTTCTAAGGCTTGTAAAAGGTTTCCTATGTAATGACTCAACACATATTCAATTTAGTTTACTAATGTGGCCATCATTCAAAAGAACTGTTGCCATTTACAGCTTATTTATAGCTTATGCCATTATAGCTTTTTACTGACTGAAGGCTCTGTAAAGTTTGTTTTCTCTCATTTGTTTCTTAGTTTTTGAAAAAGAACTCTCACATTGCTCTACTTCAGAATGTGAAGTACCAGATAGTCTGACCCTAGGTAGTAGGTCCTCTGAGGGAGAAATGAAATGCTTTTTCAATGCATTCTCCCATTCTTTAGGTCAGCCATTTCAGAACGTGGGGCTTAAGCAATTCTCCCTAAAACAGCAGTTTCTATTTTTTAAGTAACTAGCCCAGCACACGATTATGAATCCTGGTGTTTACTGGTATATATAATATACATATATTACATATATAAATTAACAGCAATTTAGAGGGATTCACCCTGAGTGTTTTGGCACTGAATGTAAACAAATTATGGGTCAAGTGCTAAAGGATGTTGTAGACATTATAATCTCTTCTTATACTCTAAGATCATGATATAAACTTGGAGAAAATCAGGTAGATATAAATACACAATTATATATCCTTTTTAACTCAGAATAACTTATTGATCTGCTGTTCTATGACCAAAAGATACTCAAGAGCCTGTGGTCAGGAGCTCCGAGACTAGCGGGTCACGTGTGCAAAATAGGTAGGAGAAAATCTGGCTAGGATTCTGACAGCAACGCGCTGGGAGAGAGGCGAGCTGTGATGGCTCATGGGGGACTCTCAACTTCTTAAAAACCCACTACACCTCTGGGACCCCAGAGTAAGCCAATGTCTGATCTTCATGCATGGTCAAGTTCAGCAAAATTTTAACCACTAGAGATAAAACCACTTTAAAGAAATGTTTAGCTGAAAGCGATAAGTCCCCAAACTGAGTTACACCCAGGAAAGAAGTTATTGAATCAACAGCAATATGCTGGTAGTACTGGGTCCGGCAACTGGCATGAGGTGAATTAACAGATAATTTTGTTTAGTCTTCCTTAGCTTATTCTTGATCTAATTTTTTTTCTGATGTTAACTATGGAATTTTTTAAAAATCACATAAATTTACACTTAAAAGCTTTTTTTCATAATTTTCATTAAAACAAAATAACCCAGTCTGAAAACTATTCAAGAGTTCACAGGACAAAACCTGCTTTGGGAGAATATGTCAAATTTCTACTTAATGAGAAGATAAATATATCTGATCACATGCGTTCATCCTAAATCATTTTAGCTGTCTGACTCCTTGTGAACTGATGGACTGTAGCCCGCCAAGCACCTCTGTCCATAAGAGTCTCCAGGCAAGAATACTGGAGTGGGTTGCCATTCCCTCCTCCAGGGCATCTTCTGACCCAGGGACTGAACTCACCTCTCTTATGTCTCCTACATTGACATGCAGGTTCCTTACCACTTGTGCCACCTGGGAAGCCCTTATACCTGATTTTCCCTAGGCAAAAAACCATGCACCTACTAAAGTCCTAAGAGGAGAAATGTGACATGTGAATTTTAATGTATGAATTTGTCTTTCTCAATGAGCATATTGGAAGAAAATAAGAAATTTAGGACGACTTTTTTTTCATTTTTGAGATATCATTCTCTGCTTAGGAAAGGAAAGATTAGAAAGATGGTAAGAATCTGGAATTAAGTGATGGCAGATATGAAAGGAAAGACGTGAGCTAAGTGTAAGTTATGGGAATGAAGAAAGCTTGGGGAAAAGTGATTGAAATCATCAGCCCCTTCACTGGCACAATGCTGAGGCTTTAGAGGTGCCGATGAACATGTAGCCTAGTGCTCTGGCCCCTTTTTAAACCACAGGACGCCCATGTTCTTGGCCATGATGTGACCATAAAACTTCAGGTACATTGGAAATGCTCCTGTGTGAGGTGCTTTGGCCCTTTGGGCCAGTGTATATAGCAGCTGGCTACAATAGAGTCAGAGTTTTACCGGATAACAATTCTTTATTATTACATTTCGTAAAATCCTTTGCTTTTGTCTCCTACCATCCCTTTAGTTTTCTTCTTCTAAAATGATACTCCAAAGTTCCTGTAGAAAGCTATGTTCTCCATACTTTGCTAGCTTGTCTGAGGACTCGGGAGGTTTGACTTCAGCAGACAGCTCTAATTAGCCACAGTGGTCAAGGGATGAACATATGACATATTGAAAAACAGTGAAACATGATGGAGCTTTTGCTAGGACTTCTCAAGCAAAACATTCCATCTCTTTCTTCCACAGACAGCAAGTCTATTGCTGCTGTTTTTTCCAACAGCATCCTCTCAGTTCATGTCTCTGTGTTACAGTTTAGTAATTTGCAATATTTCAAACTTTTTCATTATTATATTTGTTATGATAATCTGTGATCAGTGACCTTTGATGTTACGCTTGCAGTTTGTTTTGAGATGCCATGAACCACATCAATATAGGACAGCAAACAACTCAGCAAATGGGTGTCTTCCGATTGCTCCAATCCCCTTCTTTCTCCCTCCCCTTCAGTCTCCCCAGTTTCTGAGACACAAAGATATTGAAAGCAAGTCAGTTAGTAACCCTATACTGACCTCTAAGTGTCCAAGTGAAAGGAATAGTCACAGATCTCTCACTTTAAGTCACAAGCTAGAATGATGAAACTCAGTGAGGGAGGCATGCAGAAAGTCAAGACTGGCCAAAAATTAAGCCTCTTGTACCAAACATTCAGGTTGTGGATGCAAAAGAAATGTTCTTGAATGAAATTTAAAGTGCTACTCCAGTGAACACATGACTAATAAGAAAGGAAAATAGGCTTATTGCTGATATGGAGAAAGCTGTAATCATCTGGATAGAAAATCAAAACAATCACAACATCCCCTTAAGCCAAAGCCTAATCCAAAATAATTCTTCAATTCTATGAAGGCTGAGAGAGATGAGGATGCTGCAGGAGAAAAAAAAAAAAGCTTAAAACTAGCAAAGGTGGATTCATGAGGTTTATGGGGAAAAAGCCATCTTCATAACATAAAATACAAGGTGAAGCAGCAAGTACTGATGTAGAAGCCATTGCAAGTTATCCAGAAGATCATGCTAAGATAATAAATGAAGGTGACCACATTAAATACCAAATTTTCAATGTAGGTGAAACAGCTTTACATTGGAAGGAGATATCATCTCGGACTTTCATAGCTAGAGAGGAGAAATCAAAGCCCAGCTTCAAAGCTTCAAAGGATAGTTTAACTCTCTGTTAGGAGATAATGCAGCTGGTGACTTTAAGATGAAACCAATGTTCATTTACCTTTCTGAAAATATAAGGGTCCTTAAAATTTATGTTAAATCTGTGCTACCTGTACTCTACCAATAAAGCCACAAAGTCTGTATGATAGCACATCTGTTCACAACATGATTTTCTGCAAATTCAAGCCCACTGTTGAGAGCTACTGCTGAAAAAGAAAAGATATTTCTTTCAAAAAATTACTGCTCACCGACAATGCACTTCATCACCCAAGAGCTCTAATGGAGATGGACATGACTACTGCTAACACAACATCCATTCTACAGCTCGTGGCTCAAAGCGTAATTTCAGCTTTCAAGTTTTATTACTTGAGAAATACATTTTGTAAGGCTGCTGCTGCCACAGATAGTGATTTCTCTGATGAATCTGGGCAAGCAAATTGAAAATTTTCTGAAAAGGGCTCACCATTCAAGATACAATTAGGAACATTCATGATTCATGAGAAGAGGTCAAAATATCAACATTAACAGGAGCTTAGAAGAAGTTGAGTCAAATCCTTGTAGATGACTTGGAGGGACTCATTCTTCAGTGGAGGTTACTGCCACTGCAGATGTGATGGAAACAGTAAAAAAAAAAAAGAGAGAGAGAGAGAGAGACTAGAATTCAATGTAGAGCCTGAAGATATTACTGAATTGCTGTAATCTAATGATAAAATTTTAGGGGATGAAGAATTGCTTCTTATGAATGAGCACAGAAAGTGGTTTCTTGAGATGGGATCTCTCCTGGTAAATATGTTGTGAACATTGTTGAAATGACAAGAGATTAGAAATATTATATAAACTTAGTTGCTAAAGCTCCCTGGGTTGGGAAGATACCCTGAAAAAGGAAATGGCAACCCACTCCAGTATTCTTGCCTGGGAAATCCCATGGACAGAGGAGCCTGGCAGGCTACAGCCCTTGGGGATGCAAGAGTCAGACATGACTTAGCCACAAAACCACCACCAAAGCAGCATCAGAGTTTGTGAGTATTCACTCCAATTTTGAAAGAAGTTTTACTGTATGTTATGCTATTAAACAATACTGCTACCGAGAAATTGCTCTTGAAAGGAAGAATCAATCAATGCAGCAAACTTCACTGTTGTCTTATTTTCAGAAATTGCCCCATCACTCCTAACCTTCAGCAACCACCACCCTGACAACAGTGAGGCAACAATACATGATCCAGTAAACCCACTTCTGGGCATATATTTGGACAGAACTATCCTTCAAAAAAAGATACACACACCCCTGTTCATAGCAGCACTTGTTACAAAGGCCAAGACATGCAAACAGCCTAAATGTTGACCAACAGATGAATGGGTAAAGTAGATGTGTAATATGTACATATATATATACATATGTATATGTATACACATGTATGTGTACATACATATTATGTACACATAATATACAATAGAATAGTACTCAGCCATAAAAAAGAATGAAATAATGTCATTTGCAGCAATATGGGTGGATCTAGAGATGATCATACAAAGTGAAATAAGTCTGGAAGAGAAAGACAAATATCATACAGTATAACTTATATGTCAAATCAAAACATGACACAGATTCACTTATTTATGAAACTGACAGACTCATAGACACAGAGAACCTATTTGTGGTTGCCAAGTGGGAGGGGAAGAAAGGGATGGGGTGGGAGATTAGAATTTTCAGATGCCAACTAGAATGAATAAGCAACAAGGTCCTACTGTGCAGTATGGGGAACTATCCTCAATTTCCTGTAAAGAAAACCATAATGAAAAGAAACAAAATGAAAAAACCATAATGAAAAAGAAAACCAAAATGTGTGTGTATGTAACTGAACCCTTTTTCTGTACAGTAGAAATTAACACATTGTAAAGCAATTATACTTCAATAAAATAAATTTAAAAAAACAATGAGACAACCAGTGAAAGATAAAGACTAAGAAGACTGTTAGCATCTTTTCAGCAGTAAAATATTTTTATTAAAATATGCAAATTGTTTTTTTAGACATAGTGCTATTGTACAATTAACAGACTACAGTATAGTGTGAACATAACTTTCATGTGCCCAGAAAACCAGAAATCCAGGTGAGTTGCTTTATTGCAATTTTTGCTTGCAATTTTTGCTTTATTGTAGTAGTCTGGAACTGAACCCATAATACCTCTAAATTACACCTGAATATGAACAAGAAATTACTATATTTTTATTAAGCCAATTTTATTAATAGTAACAGATTGTGTGGCCCTCTGCCCAATATAAAGAGAGGTTTTCCAGCCCAGCGGAAAAAGATTTAGAAGCATACACATGTGTGTGTTCAGTTGCTTTAATGGTGTCCAGCCCTTTGCGACCCCATGGACTGTAGCTCACCAGGCTCTTCTGTCCACGGGATTACCCTGGCAAGAAAACTGGAGTGGGTTGCCATTTCCTCCTCTAGGGGATCTTCCCAACCGAGAAATCATATACACATCTCCTGCAGCTCCTGCATTGACAGCAAGATTCTTCACCACTGAGCCACCCGGGAAGCCCAAGAATCATACAATCTGTATTTGAACCCTACTTCTACCACTACGAAAACCTTGACTCTGTGTAAGTGAATTTTTGTTAACTAAACTGAAATATTCTGAGTTTGCATGCAAGTTCAGTCATGTCCAACTCCTTACACCCCATGGACTGTAGCCCACCAGTCTCCTCTGTCCATGAGATGTTTTCAGGCAAGAATGTTGGAGTGGTTTGCCATCTCCTTCTCTAGGAAATCTTCCTGACCCAGGGATCAAGCCTATATCTCTCCTGTCTCTTGAATTGGCGGGCAGATTCTTTACCACTAGCACCACCTGGGAAGTGCTGCTTCCTAATTATGACTTTAGGAAAGTTATTCTACATTTCTTCTCTGATAGCTCAGTTGGTAAAGAATCCACCTGCAAAGCAGGAGACCCTGGTTGGATTCCTGGGTTGGGAAGATCCCTTGGAGAAGGGAAAGTCTACCCACTCCAGTATTCTGGCCTGGAGAATTCCATGGACCGTTTAGTCCATGGGGCCACAAAGAGTCAGACACGACTGAATGACTTTCACTTCACTTCATTCTACATTTGTCCTCCCATCCTACCTGGCATGGACGATGAATTCCAATGTTTCATTTAGTTCTGAACCTCTAATACTATAGTTGTTAAATTCAATCATTACAAATTAATAATATGTTAATCAGCATGCTCCTTACATGAAAATAAAAAGGGCACAGTTTGCTCTCTATATGAGGCTTGTTACCCTGAAGTAGCCATTTGGGTACATAATTCCAAAAATGTATGAGATTACAAGCCATTTAAATATAACTGCCACCTATTTACCTTCTTTCCTTCCTTTCTTTCTCGCTGAATAATTTAGTCATTAGGAGGGGGCAAGCAAGGAAGGTGTCAGTGTAGGTTGGGAACAGTGAGGCCATTGGAGCGATGACGAGTGTGTCTGCTCATCGGCAGGTGCATGGCGGGCTGACATCAGAGAAGAAAGTTGGGGCAACATCTTCAGAAGTAGTAAGGAGGTGGGGCAGCATCATGGGAGGTTGGAAACATACTGGAAGGATGAATTCACTAAGGAATACATTGAAGATTATGTAATTGTTGCTGAATTGGAATTGAAGGTATCAATATGACTAGAAAGATGAATATCTCCTCTGTCCACTGAGACGGCCTGGAGCAGTGACTCCCCAATAGAGATAAACACCAGGTATAGTGTTCAGATACTGGATTCTAAATACATATTTCCATTAGAAGAAACTAGAGTTCTTTGATGAAATGGTCAATTTTAAAGCTCAAGCTAAGAAAATTGAAAAAATTAGCCTGGAAAATCTCGTATTAGAATGAAGAAAGTGCTCAAAAAATAATGAAGACATTAAAGAACAAAAATTTTAGCTTAAAAAGATTATCTAAATAAGCCTACCTAAGGAGACAAAAGATTAGTATACAGAAAACTATAAGATACTCATAAAAGAAATAAAAAACAAGCCAAACAGATGATAGGTATATCATGTTCTTGAGTTAGAAGAATCAATATTGTGAAAATGACTATACTACTCAGAGCAATCTGTAGATTCAGTGCAATCCCTATCAAATTACCGATGGCATTTTTCAAAGAACTAGAGCAAAAAATTTCGTGATTTGTATGGAAATACAAAATACCCCAAATAGCCAAAGCAGTCTTGAGAAAAAAAAATAGAGCTGGAGGAATCAACCTTCCTGACTTCAGACCATCCACATAGCTGCAGTCATCAAGACAGCGTGCTACTGACACAAACACAGGAATGTAGACCAAGGGAATAAGCTAGGAAACCTGGAGATAAACCCGGGCACCTGTGAACACCTTATCTTCCACAAAGGAGGCAAGAATATACAACAGGAAAAAGAGTGTCTCTTCAACAAGAGGTGCTGGGAGAATCGGACAGCTACATGTCAAAGAATGAAATTAGAATACTTCCTAACACCATACACAAAAATATAAATTCAAAATGAGTTAAAGATCAGACTAGAAGCTGTAAAGCCCTTAGAGGAAAACACAGAACATTGTTTGACACAAATCACAGCATAATTTTCTCTACTCACCTCCTAGCTTAATGTAAATAAAAACAAAAATAAACAAATGGGACCTAATTAAACTTAAAAGCTTTTGCACAGCAAAGGAAACCATAAACAAGAAGAAAAGACAACCCTGAGATTGGGAGGAAATAATTGCAAATGAAGCAACTGACAAATCCCCAAATATACAAGCAGCTCATGTAGCTCAAATCAGAAAAACAAACAACCCAATTAAAAAATGGGCAGAAGACCTAAATAGACATTTCTCCAAAGAAGACATACAGATGGCTAATAAACACACGAAAAGGTGCTCAACATTACTCATTATTAGAGAAATGCAAATCAAAACTATAATGAGGTATCTCTTCATACCTGTCAGAATGGCCATCATCAAAAAATCTACAAACAGTAAATGCTGGAGAGGATGTGGAAAAAGGTAACCTTGCAGCATGGTTGGACTAAGACACGCAAGCCATCTAGATGTCCATCGACAGATGAACAGATAAAATAAGTTGTGGTATATATGTGTGTGTGTGTGTGTGTGTGTGTGTGTGTGTGTATGTATACACAATGGGATATTACTCAGCCATTAAAAGGAACAAATGTGCGTCAGTGAGGTGGATGAACTCAGAGCCTGTTATGCAGAATGAAGTAAGTCAGAAAGAGAAAAACAAATATTGTATAACAATGCATATACATGGAATCCAGAAAAATTGTATTGATGAACCTGTTTCGAGAGCAGGAACAGAGATGCAGACATAGACTTACGGGCATGGTGGGGGAAGGAGGTACACTGAGAGGGTAGCAGGGACACATGTACACTACTGTCTGTACAGTAGACAGCTAGTGGGGAGCTGCTCTATAACTGGGAACCCAGCCTAGTGCTCTGCGACAACCTAGAGGTGTGGGCTGGGCGGGGGCGGGACAGAGACTCGAGAAGGAAAGGACAGCAGTGTACTTACTGCTGATTCACTTTCTGTACAGAGGAAACTAACAGAACATTGTAAAGAAATTATCTTCCAATTAAAAATTATTTTAAAAAAGGAAAAAAAATTAAAGTGGGAGAGTCTGCCCACTGAGACTCTCTGGCCATATTTAGAACAATTTGAATAACAAATAATGACTATTTTCCTGGTAGATCAGATGGCAAAGAGTCTACCTGCAATCCAGAAGACCCACGTTTGATCCTAGGTTGGGAAGATCCCTTGCAGAAGGGAATGGCTACCCAGTCCAATAGCCTGGTGGGCTATAGTCCATGGGGTTACAAAGAGTTGGACACAACTTAGCAAATTACACTTACTTTTACTTTTCATTTAGCAAATAGTCATTAGCAAATTAAAAGCCATTTACAAAAATATGAATCTGTGAATCCATACTAACATAAATGAATAAATGAGTGCTGATAAGAGAAAGTATTTTCTCTTGGCATAATTCAACAAATAAATATAAAGTAAATTATAGAATTAGAAAAATCACAATATGGTATAGTAATGTCAATTTACCCAAGATATACCAGTGGTTGCTAAAATGAATAAACTTTGATGTACAGTGGGAACGTATATAGTCTCACAGTAACTCTCTACAAAATACTTATCAACCACAAAAGGAGACTTGAGGAATTTTACATGGAGAAACATAGCAGATGTCACTTTAATCAAATGGTCAAGTTAACATCACACATAACTAGATAAATTAAAATTTTGTACCACCTAACTAGAAACAATGAAAAGAAGACAGCATTGTTTCTCTGATACTATTGCCAAAAAAATGCATAACCTGAATCTAATCATGGAAAAACATCAGGCAAAATCCCAGCTGAAGAACATTTTACAAGGTAACTGATTCTCATCTTCAAAAATTATTCAGATCAGGAAAGGCAAGCACAGACTGAATAACTGTTCCCGGTTGAAAGGCATTAAAGAAATTGTAATGTTTAAACTCGTTTAAACTCGGGAAAACTGGTGAACTTTAAAGAAGATCTATAGAATCAATGATGATAATATATCAATGTTAATTTTGATAATTGCATTGTGATTGTGTAGGAGAATGTCCTTGTTCATAGGAATTATACACCAAATTATTTGGGCATAATGTAATATTATACAATCAACTAATCCTTAAATGACTAGAGGAAAACTAAATTCTTTGTATATTCTTATAAATTTTATCTGTTTGAAATTATTTCAGAATTTATTTATTTTAATAAATAATTTAACTTAACGTAATATTACGAAAGCCAAAAGCTGGAGATAACCTGAAAGTCCATCAAAAGCATAAACAAGTTATAGTGCATGTATATGACATAATTATACCGATAGTTAAGTAAATGCAAAGAAATACTGATGCATGCAGTAACAGTGATGAATCTCATAGGCCTTATGCTAAGGGAACTAAGGTAGACACAAAAGGATAATTACAGTATGATTTTGTGTATAAGAAATTCTAAAACATGCAAAACTGCATATATTAACAGAAATCAGGTCTGTCTGATTCTGGAGGGTGGGGTACAGGAGGGACTGACAGCAAACGGGCACCACAGGACTTCCTGGAGGATGGAAATGCGCCATGTGCATTGGGACGGTAGTTAGGCAGGTGTATACTGTTGATAAAAGTCTAAATATGAATTTCCTCATACATAATTATATCTCAGTACAGTTGACTTTAAAATAAACTAAAATATTGCCAATATAAAAAAAGCAACAAAGGAAAAACTTGTAAAACATCAATAAAAGCAAAAAATTTAAAAAACAAGTTGCAACTGTTCTCTTTGGAAGCATTTAAATAAACAATCCTGAAAGGGTAAATTACCTGTTTATTTACTTAAATTTAATGAGCTAGCAAATGTAATAAGCTTATAAGTATTTAATTATCTCTCTTTATTTTAAGGTTATGTATTTAATAAAATTCTATTATAGAAACAAAATTTCTAAACCCAACCACTTCTTTATGTAAATGTATTGAAAGTTTGCCTTATCCTAATAGCTTAGCTTAATTTTAATTATGCATTGTTGAAACAATGTTGTTGTGTTTTAACACTAAACAATTCAATTCACATAATGATGGGCGCAAATGGCTTGATTGGCCATTGGTCAAGGAAAGGAATTCTGTGACTTCATCATCCATATCTCCTATAAAGTTTTTGAAATGTTCTATACCAAAACCTTTGACTCTAGTGTACCTGAACACACCTTATTCTATTCTAAAATTGAAAGCATTTTTAATTGCTAAAGGACTAATATCCTCTAGAAGCAATATCCCAAACACTCAAGGGGACTGTGAAAGTGTCAGTCTCTCAGCCGTGTCTGACTCTTTGCTACCCCACGTCCTGTAGCCTGCCAGGCTCCTCCGTCCATGGGATTCTCCAGGCAAGAAAACTGGAGTGGGTTGCCATTCCCTTCTTCAGGGGGTTTTCCTGACACAGGAATGGAATCCGGGTCTCCTACATCCTTTACCATCTGCCTGCAATGGAGATATAGGAACATAGAATGTGAAATACAGAGAAAAGGGAAAATGATTTGTGTAAAGTGCATCATACAGGGAAGCATTGCAAGGCTTTATACTAGCTGGGCCTTAGATTAGGCTGTAATCTTCCAGCTCCTTGCAAAACATTCCAAAGTGTCGTAAGCTGTTAAGAGCTGATATTTTGAGTCTACTCATAACCCATTCCTTTTAAAAGAATTCTTTTCAGACTGATTATACTGGAATAAAAGAGAAAAGACATCTATGATTTAAATATCAAAAATTATGCACCATAAGTTTGCTCCTCAGTTCATGGGTGGATTATTCAGTGTCTTTAAGAGCTACCCCTAAATTATTTAAAGGAAACTAAGTAATCTAAATTCTGCTGCCTGAATTATTTAGGGCATAAATGTTTCCTGTTGAATGTTTCTGTGGTCACATATTGTGTCTTGGCCTAAGTGAATAAAATTAGCTTAAATGCAATAATACAAAAGCAATGTTTAGAAATAATACATGAAGTAATTGTCATTGTTTTTTTCTTATGAAAATGATGAAGTAGATACTGGCAATAATATACATTTCTTAATTTTTTTCACTAAAGGCTTATGCCAACAAGAAATGCTCCTCTCTCTGTGTCTTTCACTTATCTCTCTTGCCTTACATGACAGTCAATTGCAATGAATATTTCTCCGTCAGATTTTTAGCTCGTTTCTAAACCTGCCACTCCTGGTTTAGATTTCGTATTACCTATTACAATATTTTATATTAGCAGTAATACTCTTACCAGTGTGGCCAATTATCTTGCTGAAGTGAAGTTAGCAATCTGTCATTTGATGTGAAATCCAGTGCATTCTCTCTGGAGTGTAGCTTTGATTATATTGCTAAGAGATAAAGCTGTACTTTCTTTGTCCCACCAGGCTTAGGAACATGCTACCTTGAAGCCTCTAGAAGTCTCATTTTTGTAATTAAATTTAATTGTCTCTCATTTACTGGCACTTATAGCAAATCTATAACCACGTGGTTTGAGTTTCACGTTTTATTTCTCTTTTCATCTTCTTATGGATTAGAAAGATGGGAGAAAGGAGAGGAGTAGTCAGGTGAAAGTTCCAGAATCACAGGACAGCAGGAAAAATAAGCACGTGGAAACGACTTAATGAATCAAAAAGGGACTATGAAGGCAATAATGGCATTATTTTGTTCTTTAGAGACCCTCTTGAATGAAACTGACATATTCCTAAATCGAATAGTAGTTTAAATGTAATGAACATCCTTGGTTAGTGGTTTATGATTTCAATTAACAGACGGCAACTTGAGACACATGAAGAAACACAAAAATATAGCTTAGGCTGATGGAGGAGGTAGAGTGTGCTAGATGGACGCGGATATTTTGAAGAATCCAGGGGTGGCAAGTCCAGGTCTGCAGAGAGACGGCAACAAGGACCTGGAAAGCTGGAGTGCATTGGTTCGCAGTCATAAGAGTGAGGTGGCCAAGCAGCAGGAGAGCTCTCCCCACACCCCTTACTTGCTCCTCTCTGGGCTTGCTTTCCGTTTGTCTGTCCCCACAGAACCTCGAATAATCATGGGAAGGACTGCTGCTGAAGCTGAAACTGATGCTTTCACCACCTGATGGGAAGAGCTGACTCACTGGAAAAAACCCTCATGCCGGGAAGGATTGAAGGCAAGAGGAGAAGGAGGCAGCAGAAGATGAGATGGTTGGATGGCATCACCGGCTGAACGGACATGAATCTGAGCAAACTCCAGAAGACAGTGAAAGACTGGGAAAGCTGGTGTGCTGCAGCCCACGGGGTCTTAAAGAGTCAGGCATGACTTAGCGACTGAACAACAGCAGATCAGCTTCCCAGGCCACATGGCAGGCAGACTTTGGCTAGTCCAGAGTCCCCAGGGTTAGCTCTGCTGTGTTCAAGAGAAGCCCACACTCACCGAAAATTCCCTGGAGGAAGAATCTTACAAACTTGTTGAGCCAAATGCCTTCCCATGATCCAAGCGACCTGTCAACAAGGATTTCATTATGTGGTTTTGGGGACTCGGGTTTCCATAGGTTCCCTTAGCAAAGGAGAGATTATTGGTTTATGAGCTGGACAGTTACTTCCTATATGCCCACAATAGAAACCTGTAGCTAAACCATTGTAAAGCAAACTGTCCTTCTAGGTCATGTTCTTTAACTAACATTCTAAAGTACTTTACTAAAGTAAAGTAAATTTTAAAGTAATTTACCATAAACTGAAAAGTAATTCTATATTTTGCCTATACAAATAGAAGATACTTTGCATGTTGAATGTTCCATTTTCTTTCTCCAATGTCTACTTTGTCAATATATTTCGGGTTTTTATATCTGAAACATAATTTCCCATATTTCCCTGAAGTTGCCATTAACAACTAGGCTGGAGAGTTCACTGTCAGTTTATCATGACCTATTTTCCCTTCCAAAGTCAATCCTAGGACTATAGGTAAGCACTGTAAAGGTAAGGACTATATTCTATAATTCTCACCATCCTCTCCTTGGCCTGGTTCTGAGTTAGGACTTGCCAATGAGAAGCATTTGCATGAGATTTGTATGAAGTGATTATTTTTCCAGAGGCAGTTTCTGCCAGATGTGTGGACAAACATGAGACCCAGAGTCTTCCTAGGGAACCCAAGAACCACCAGCCTTACCACTGAAATCTGAGCAGGTTGTTGAGAGCTTCCTGGAGATGTTTAAGAATTCCAGAAGGCTTCAGATGAGAACTTAACCATCTACTTGAGGTTTCAGACTGAGATCTTAAATTGTGGCTCCCTTGATTCCAACTCTTCCAATAATTGTGTACCTCTTTAATTTATATATTAAATATTTTATACCTAGAATACACAAAAGGTCTGTGTTCTCCACTGCACCACATCTTATAAAAAGATAATTGGAATCTGCTCTCAGCTTTGTTCTTCATAAGCTCTAATATGTACCATCCTCCCGAGTCCTTGGTCTAGCCACTGTAAAACTAAATTCAAGATCTTCAGTTTATCTTAAATAATACTTCTGCTTATATGATCTAGAATCTAATCACTTTCATTCATGGTGAACAAAGTTTTCAAACTCAGAAGTCCCACAAAACATTGCTTATATTTCTTTTTAGAATAATATAATGTCATTACTTTCAAAAATATAATTTGCCCTGAATATATCTGAAAGCCTGTGGGAATGAAAATTCACAACAATCATAAGTTAGTCTTAAAGACTGACAGTTGAGTCATCATCAAAAAGTTGCCTTCAAAACTTCTTCCTTTCCCGTTAATATACCACTTTGGATGTGACTGTCAATCCGAGTGTGTCCCCTAAAAGTTTTCAGGGTTAAAGTATCTTTTTTTTTGAAATGCATTCAGAACTCCTTTGGAATCCTTATTTCTGCCTACTGATAAGGCCTTTAGCATATAACACATGACTCATCCTCCCATACTTTCCTGGTAAGTATTTGTTTTTATCAAAACTAGTTTGGACTGTTGGATTTGCCTTGGATATTGAATTTGTATTAAGTTCACATCGGAGCACTGGGAGAAATAAGCACAGTATAAATAAATCAAATCCAATGAATAAAGCATTAGGTGGGCTGTGCAACGGGACAGAAGTATCTGTATGTTTGCAGGAAATTCAATACAAGATGAATGGTTTGGGAAAACATGTGCACGATTAGGACAGCGCTCCAAAGGAGCAGGCCAAAGGCGATAAGTCTTTCATCCACACACCATTGGCCCGTCCAGCTCGAATTTACGTGGTCTTTGAAACCAGAGACACTGAATTCCACTATGAATTTCACACATTAAAATAAACATGTCCACAGTTAGCTGATTATTCTCTGGGCTAGAATTTGTGAAAGTTATGAGATGAAGCTTATATTTAATTAATGGATGTTGGTAAGGATAGATTCGTAATTATCAAAGGTTTTCTGAAAGTCTTTCATCAGAATCTGATACCCAGCAGCGGGTTGTGTTATATTGTTATATCCCTAGTTAGAGTTTCAAGCAAAAATTTGTTTTTCAAATGGCAGCAATTTCCTTAACTCATTTTCTTTCTATAGAACAATGTCTATTAAAGCAAAAACAGGCTTCCAGGATGTTGTATATCAAGCAGTGAAAATTAGTAGTGCACATTTCACCACCATGTACAACCTTTCAGACCATGAAAAATGTCACTACTTTTAACCCAGGTCTGCAGTGTTGGCAAGAGTTTGAAGATGTCTGAAAGACTGAAAAACAAAAACTGACCATTTTATTTCAATTACATTTAATTTTCGTATGTTGATTAACTTTACTGTTTACTATGTAGAGAAAAAAAAAGTACAAACCTAATTATATGTTTCTATTTTTAACCAATTTTTCCTATATCTTAGGCAGATATACCTCAAATTCCAAAGCATGTTCACCTAGTCAAAATCCAAATTTTGACTTCTTAGAGACTATATTTCAAACTACTAGGGAAATGTTTTGCATATTTTCTGAATATTGTTCAGCATCATAGTTTTAGAAAATATTCTAGTTTATCACTTGGCTTTTTTTAAGACAGCAATATGAGGAGGAAGAAAACATGAAAGAAAATAAGAAGTTTCTATTCCCACATGCTGAACTAATCTTCAAAGAAGAGGAAAAAGCAGAAAAAAAGCACAATGGATGATGATGGCAGGAGGCTGTCATCTGCTCAGAGAAAGTTGAATAAAATTTCCTTTAGAGAAGAGTTAGAGCATCTTCCCCCACAAGCTGTATATAAGAGGCATCTAAAATTTCAAAAGAGAGCCCCTGTCTACATTAGATCTCAGGAGACATTTTTCTAAAAATTTACAGTCAAGTTCCTTGTCCGAAACATTGAATCACATGAGTTTGTTCAGATCTCAGAATGTCAAATCTTCCATTCTATATTTGAGCTCATAATCTATAGTGCCACCCATATTTTAAAAAATCTAGAAATACTAGTAACCTTTGTGTTAAGACTGCCTGGGCAAGGACGAATTGATAGAATTTTTTTTTTTTTTTTTTTTTTTTTTGAGCAATACCGTGCAAATGCAGTCAGGGAAATTGTCTGGGGGAAAGCATACTTGCCATGAATTTTTGTTCATATTCGTTCACTGGATTGTTATTTTAGCCCATAAACATCACTGAATAATTCAATTTAAAACCTCTTTTAAAGTTGTCAGATGAAACATTAATACCAGTACAGTCTACCAAGCAATATCTAAGCCCTATGTTACTTTTCTTTAATAAATACAACTAGATACTCAGTGCGAGGCCAGCCTCAGACTCAGGACCACGCTCATCCCTGCGGACTCAGGCACCAGGCTTGTTCCAGCACCAAGTTGGGTCCAGGCGACCCAAGCTTCAGAGTTGCCCCCATAAAAACAGTTTGTAGACCCACCCCTAAGAACCCAGACACCAGACCCGCCTACCCATTGACCCAGACAGTGCAATTCTCATAAAAATTCCAATAGCATTGTTTTGCTGAAATAGGAAAAAAAAATACCAGTTCTAAAATTCATTTGGAACCAAAAAACTCTGCATAGTCAAAGAAATCTTAAGAAAGAAGAAAAAAGCAGGAGACATTATACTACCTGATTTCAAAGTATACGACAAAACTACAGTAATCAAAATAGCATGAAACAGGCATGAAAACACACACACACACAGACCAATGGAACACAGTAGAAAGCCCAGAAAAAATCCACATATTTTGGTCAATTGAATCTTCAACAAAGATGCCAAGAACACACAACGGGGAGGAGAAAGTCTCTTTAATCAATAATGCTGAGAAAATTGGATATACACATGTGGAAGAATAAAAGTAGACCCTTGTCTCACTCGTATACAAAAATCAACTCGAAATGGATTAAAGTTTGAAAAATAAAACCTGAAAATGTAAGACTATTATAAGGATTAGAGAAAATGCTTCTTTACATTGGTTGGCAATGATTTTAAACATCTGAGCCCAAAAGTACAAACAGCAAGAGCAAAATTAGACAAATAGGACAGCATCAAACCAGAAAGCTTCTGCACAGTGAAGGAAATAATCAATAGAGTGAAAGGATAACCTACACAATATGAGAAAAGATTTGCAAACCACACATGTGATAAGGGCTTAATATCCAAAATATATAAGGAACTTAAGTCAATAGCAAGAAAACAAATAACATGATTTAAAAATGAGAAAAAGATGGAATAAACATTAATTTAGAGAAGACATAAAATGGCCAATGGGCACAGAAGAAGGTGCTTGACATCACAAATCATTAGGAAAGTAAAAATAAAGATGAGATTCTGTCATCTCATATCTGTTAGAATGGTTATTATCAAAAAGACCAGAGGTAAGTTTTGCAAAGGTGTGGAGGAAAGGAAATGATTGTGTATTATTAGTTGGAATGTAAACTGGCGTGGTGGCTATTGAAAACGGTGCTAAGATTCCTAAAATAAAAGTAGAACTACCATGTGATTCAGCAATACTGCTTCTGGGTACATATCCAGAGGAAATGAAGTCAATGCCTCACAGAGATGCCTCTGTTCTTTCATTCATTGCTGCATTATTTGTAGCAGCCAATATGTGGGAACAACCTAAGCATCCATTGATGGATGAATGGAAAAAGAAAATCTGGTACTTGTATACCATGGAATATTATTATTTGGCCTTAGAAAAACAGAAACCTTGTCATTTGCAACAACATGAATGGACTCAGAGACTATTCTGCTCCGCGAAATGTCCAGAACAGAGAGACAAATACTTAGTGGTTTCATTTATATTTAGGATCTAGAAAGTTTACATTTATAATTATATTCATGATGTACATAAAAGCAGAGAGTAAAATGGTGGTGACCAGGAGCTGAGGGCTAGAAGATGTTGGTCAGAGGACACAAAGTTTCAGTAATGTAGAATGAAAAATTTCTGAAGATCTCATGATAGTCACCATAGTTAACAACACTATATGTGTTTCATATTTGCTAAAACACTGGATCTTAAATGATTTTACCATTGGTTTCAATGGGCTTCCCAATGGCTCATCAGATAAAGCGTCCACCTGAAACACAGGAGAAGCAGGAGATGTGGGTTTGATCCCTGGGTCAGGAGGATCCCCTGGTGGAGAGAAATGACAACCCACTCCAGTACACTTGCCTGAAAACTCCCGTGGACAGAGGAAACTGCGGGCTACAGTCCATGGGGCCGCAAAGATCTTATATTATATATGTTAATGTTGCTAAGAGACTGAATCTTAAATGCTTTTACTGTACATACACACAAAGATAACTACAAGGTGATTAAAACCAGTTAATTAGTTTGACTGTGGTAAAAATTTCAAAACGCGTACATATTTCAAAATATCACATTGTACAGTGAAATTATGCACATTTTTAATTTGCCAGTTATACTTCATTCAGTTCAGTTCAGTTCAGTAGCTCAGTCGATCCTACTCTTTGTGACATGGACTGCAGCACTCCAGGCCTCCCTGTCCATCATCAACTCCCGGAGTCCACCCAAACCCATGTCCATCCAGTTGGTGATGCCATCCAGCCATCTCATCCTCTGTCGTCCCCTTCTCCTCCTGCCCTCAATCTTTCCCAACATTAGGGTCTTTTCAAATGAGCCAGCTCTTTGCATCAGGTGGACAAAATATTGGAGTTTCAGCCTCAACATCAGTCCTTCCATGAATATTCAGACTGATTTCCTTCAGGATGGACTAGTTGGATCTCCTTGCAGTCCAAGGGACTCTCAAGAGTCTTCTCCAACACCACAGTTTAAAAGCATCAATTATCGGGCACTCAGCTTTCTTAATAGTCCAACTCTCACATCCATACATGACCACTGGAAAAACCATAGCTTTGACTAGATGGACCTTTGTTGGCAAAGTAATGTCTCTGCTTTTTTAATATGCTGTCTAGGTTGGTCATCACTTTCCTTCCAAGGAGTAAGCGTCTTTTAATTTCATGGCTGCAATCACCATCTGCAGTGCTTTTGGAGCCCCCAAAAATAAAGTCTGCCACTGTTTCCACTGTTTCCCCATGTATTTGCCATGAAATGATGGGACCAGATGCCATGATCTTAGTTTTCTAAATGTTGAGCTTTAAGCCAACTTTTTCACTCTCCTCTTTCACTTTTATCAAGAGACTCTTTAGTTCTTCACTTTCTGCCATAAGGGTGGTGTCATCTGCATATCTGAGGTTATTGATATTTCTCCTGGCAATATTGATTCGAATTTGTGCTTCTTCCAGCCCAGCATTTCTCATGATGTACTCTGCACATAAGTTAAATAAGCAGGGTGACAATATACAGCCTTGATGTACTCCTTTTCCTATTTGGAACCGGTCTGTTGTTCCATGTCCAGTTCTAACTGTTGCGTCCCGACCTGCATACAGGTTTCTCAGGAGGCAAATCAAGTGGTCTGGTATTCCCATCTTATTCAGAATTTTCCACAGTTTATTGTGATCCACACAGTCAAAGGCTTTGGTGTAGTCAATAAGCAGAAATGGGTGTTTTTCTGGAACTCTCTTGCTTTTTCGATGATCCAGCGGATGTTGGCAACTTGATCTCTGGCTCCTTATACTTCATTAGTGCTGGGAAATGAGGACGATCGGAATTTACACAATTCATGTAGATAGAAGTGAAAAGTTCTGAAGGAAACATCAAAGTGTGTATTTATGGTAGTTTCTTTTTCCTTTATTGTCCATTGTTTTACAAAAAGCTACAATAACCATGTATAAGTGTAATATTCAGAAGTAAGTTATTATATATATATATATCAAAAATCACTCCTACTACTAAGATATTTGAAAAAAAAATGTGCTGGCATAAACCTACTGTAACATTACTTTGATTTTTCCAATTACGTAGGTCAACCTCCTCCTAACTATCGGGGAGTTAGTAAGGAGCAGATGTCTCTCACGTAACCTCAGATTTTCCAAAATTCTGGATGGGGAGATCCTGCTTCCCTGAGCATTAGCTGACCATTTAGATCTTTAATTCGTTTTGCTTATTTGATTATTCTACTAATGGCATGATTTTCATAATCACAGGTCACTGGTGAAGGAAGATACATCCTACACATTTTGACCACTGGTATTTGTCATTTCTTACTGGGATGCACTTACTAATCCAGATTCCCACTCAGGCCACAGTAGAGGAATCAAATCCAAACTTTTTTTTAAATTCACACTCTCATCCCCAGGCACTTTTCTCCAAAGCACAGTGATAAACTAGCTTAATGCTAAAACAAAACTTTTCTCATCAGCTACAGGATATGCTGGAAAGTATTTCCACCAAGAACCTATAAATTTTTAATTCTAACCCAGGTTACCCCTAGATATCTGACTGAACTGGAGAAGGAATGACGCTGACCCAAAGATAGAGACGAAATCTGACATGGTTTTCATAAGAAGCTAAATTTAAATATGGACTCAGTTATAAAGGTAGTTACTAACTCCATACTCTGGAAAATAGTAGGGGAATATAAGACGTGGGGAGAATACAGAGGTTATCTGACACTTGTAAAGAAAAATGTAAAGATAATGGGGAAGTGATAACGTGTGGATCACCACTCTCATCCCTGTTTCTACCACTGGTCATAAAACACGGTTTGTATTGACAGATTCCTTCCTCATTTTATTTCGTGTTAAGTCTCCCTCAGTCAACACCTCGTGCGCTGGGTTCTTTTCCTAGTAGAGTGATCTAAACCTGTATTTCCAGGTTATCTCACCTTATGATCGCTCTGCTTTTATTGTGAGACCGTCACCTTCCTTTAACCTTTATCGCTGACTGTGGCAGAACTAGGAGGCCTCTGAGAAACTGCCGGTTCCAGACAACCTCCTGCCTACACACACTGCATAGCACCGATACTACTTTCCATTGACAAACAAGGCCAATCAAACGGGAACCTTTTTTCTGTAGATCTGATGTCATCCAAAGCCAAAAATGACCTTATCGTAGACTTTCATTTCCACAAACTGTTGTTTTGGCTCCCAATGAAAGCACTCCTTCTTTGAATACTGAGATATCGATAGCCTGACCTCATGGGGACAAGAAACAAAAATATTTGGAGCCAAAATATAACAGTACAATTGAGAAGATTCATCCCTCTTGGTTCCCAGATTCATCTATTCTGATTATGCAAAAACCAGTCCCGTACACTGTCATTGGGGAAGAGTGTATATTAGACTCTAAATGCTTAAGTTTTTACTTCCTGATTTCCTTACTCCTTTTAATATCCAATTATTGTCTTTTACCAAACCAATCTTTCTTGGCATAGATAACTTGACTGAAAAGGCATCCATTGCTTGCAGGATGAATACAAAGCCCTTTCAAACATGTCAAAGATTTTACAGAATTCCCAGTCTCTAATCCAGTGGGGCAGGTACTAAAATACACAAGTACTTTATGTGATTTAATTTAATACTCTTCATAACTCTATGGGTTAGGTATTAGTGTTATCCCCATTTCATAAATAAGAAAATTTAGGCACAGAAAGTATAAGAAACTTGCCTAAAGTCATACAGTTGGTAAATGGCAGAACTGGGATTCAAAACCAAGTCGTCTGAGTCCAGAGCCTGTGCTCCTAACCACAGTGACGTACTGGGATCATCGTCTTCTTTAGGATCATGTAGAACCTGTGACGGGTGTTTGCCAACTGCCAAGCATTGCTGCTAAGTACTTCATTTCCCACCTGCCTGAGTTCAGAGCTGGGCATGATTTTCGAGCCATCTTTACGTGTAGAAATTCTAGATATTATTAAAGGCACTGCTTTAAGCTAAGCCCCCCAAGAACACCCCCATGTTCAGATATTATGTCCTTTGGAGCATCTCATACTATTTAGTATCTTTACCAGACATCTGAGAGCCAACAACCTACATTGAACAGAGTTTGTGTTCTGTTTAACTGTAACCTGTCTTGTCCACCACATCATGCTAGGGACAAAGTAACATTATATTCATTTTGTAGCCCTCACAATGCCTGGTACATTTCTTAACTGAGAGTCCCATGTTTAGTTTTGATTCTAGAAACTCAGAGATTTTAGACAATTATTTATCACAATAACATTGTTAACAAATTTAAATATGTTATTCAGAGACTTCTTCTTTATGAAAAGGCTCAAAGATCTTCCCCAATTTCCATTTCTGCAAGCATAACAGGAGAAGAAAATGGGAAGAAGACACATTTGGTGGGGGTAACACACTATTATAATTATTCACATATATGTAACAGTAAAGCATTTATACCAACTCTGAAAAAATAGTGTACAGACAACTTTACCTTAGGGAAGAATGTTCTGAAATACAGAGAGATTTCTCTTTCCTATGAATACATACTACAATATTTCCTAGCCAGGAAACAAAAATGTGACCAAAAATATATTGGCAATTCTTGTTTCCAGGCAGAATCTACAACAGACAGGAAATCACTCAAAACAGACTTCTAAAGGTAAAGCAAATATGTAAACTTCACAGCGACGAGTGGCATCTGGTCTTCCAAGAAACAGCACCTTAGATTCGGTACCTGTGCTTCTCCGAAGGGCTTCTCAGGCTCCACATCTTCGTCCATGAAGTGCAAAGCAACACACAAAAATATACAACGTTCAAAACAGGGACCAAAGCAATCAGCAGTTTATTTTTAAAAAGTTTAACAGATCTCTATTTTCCATTAGTCGTAACATTTTCCTTTTATTGTATAAAATAGTCACTATATGTCTAGCACCACTTTCTAGATGATACAAATATTTTGCTTTCTAGCTGATCTGTATTTTTGTTGTTGTTTTTTTTTTTTTAGCTGATCTTATCTCTAGATGCTCAGATAACATTGATATTAATATTCTTCTAACAAGTGGCTGGAAAGAAAAGGTTTAAGATCACAGAAAATAGAAAGGAAAAAAGTAAATACTTAAGAGCGCAGAATGCTAAATGAGGCGTGTGCTGTGTTGAGAATCACTATGGATTTTTCTAGATATTGATTGGTATTAAGACTAGGTTTTGCTACACATAAGCAAAGATTTCAAGATATCTTATATTCTTCTCTAAAAGCTGTATTCTTTTTAAAGTCACCTTGCTACTGAATCATGGATTTTGAGCTTTCCATCGTGTTCTGTACTAGTTTTAATGGAAAAGTTCAAAAAGTTCAGAATAGGGCCAGAATGAAAAGTTTTCATTCTTTCTTTTCTTAGCAGAATTATACTTTGAAACACGGATACTCCTCAATAGTTGAAAAAAATGTATTCTCCCATCAAAGAATTTCCAGTGATTCTCTGAAGAGGAGTGCTTACTGATAAGAATTCATGAAATAGCTTCCAATAAAGCAAAAAAGCTTCAGTATGTTCACTGAGACTATTTTTTAATTTTTTACTTTAATATAAGTTGTATATATTTGAGATGTACAATATGATGATTTATATGCATATGCACAGTGAAATGGCGCTTCACAAGTGGTTAGTGGTAAAGAACCTGCTTGCCAATGCAAGAGACTTAGAGGCTGGTTCGATCCCTGGGTCATGAATATCCCCCAGAGGAAGGCACGGCAACCCACTCCAGTGTTCTTGCCCAGAGAATCCCATGGACAGAGGAGCCTTGTGGGCTACAGTGCATGGGGTCACAAAGAGTCGGACACGACTGAAGTGACTTAGCATGCACGCACATAGTGAAATGATTGCTACAGACAAGTTAAGATATCACTTAACCATTACCTTTTGTGTGTGTGTGTATGTGTATATCTGCACTCATGTGGTGAGAGCACCAGAAATCCACTCAATTAGCAAGTCTCCAGTATTCAATACAAGACTACTAACTGTGGTCATCCTGCTATACACTAGATTTATAAAACTTTCTGATTCAATAACTACCACTTTGTACCATTGGCTAACATCTCTCCATTTGTCCCACCTCCCTGCCCCTCCCCTAGTAACCAAACCTCTACACTCTGTGTATTCACCTTTTTAGATTCCACATATAAATGAGACCGCAGTAGACATGGTGCTAAGTGAAATAAGCCAGACAAGGAGAGAAACTGTCTCTAAGAGAAGCAGATGTGGAAGTGTCTCACCCTTGCCAAGAACCAGGCTTCTTCCCAAAGTAACTGAGTCTTCAGTCAAACACTACACGTCAAACACAGCCTGCACTTAGGAAGGCAGGTACCTAAGCGATAACAGCTGCTGATGAGCCTGAAGGGCACTGAGGAAGGTAAGGAAGAATGACTTTGGCATGTTATTAAATGCCCTTGGTTACTGTTACCGTCAGATCAGTTAGCTAACGTTTTCTTAACCGACTTCTGCTTTGCAGACTTTCGAGGTTGGCAGAGGCTCCCTACTCCCTCTGTGATACATTCCTTCTGATGCTTCCAGCCTGCTGAATGCTTGCAACCAGGAGAAACACTCTGCTCTGCCGCATATTTCTGCTAGCAGCAAACAAATCTATCTCCTAAGCATCCTTTGCTTCTTCCCAAGTCTGTTGCCTTACAGTTTGGTTTATAATTATGTGTATAATTATATAAGTAAATAACATTAGGGCTCCCCTGATGACTCAGACAGTAAATAATCTACCTGCAATGCCGGAGACCCAGGTTCCATCCCTGGGTCAGGAAGATCCCCTGGAGAAGGGAATGGCAACCCACTCCACTATTCTTGCCTGGAGAATCCCATGGATAGAGAATTCTATCCATAGTGGGCTACAGTCCATAGGGTCACAAAAAGTCGGACATGACTAAGGGACTAAGTATAATAGTTTATTATAACAGAATGCTACATATACTGGTTAAATCTGAACACAAAGAGGAATATATTTATTCTATGGAAACTAAGTTTAATACCTTGGAGATTACTTCATGAAGCCATGTACAAACAAAAAATTACTGTCAAATTATTATAGGTGAGGAAACTACAAAATATCAGGTGAAACAATGCACAAATCTAAAAGAAAGTTATAGTCATATTTCCTGCAAAAAAGTCTAAATTTTTCACTCTGCTTTGAGGAGCTACAAACTAGCTTCTCTGCTATGTCTAAGGTTTGTGCATGAAACTCCGGACAAAACTGTAATTGATACCAGTGATTTATCTTTTATAAAGACCCTGGGATGACAAAAAGATTTTAGAAATTACCATATATTTCTATTATTAGGTATGTGTCATCTTTTGATTTCCCCTTCTTAATCTTTTTAAAATATTTATTCAAAAAAAAAATAAAAATAAAATATTTATTCACAGCCCGATTGCATTACTCTGTGTCCTTCGCCAACCCCCAGCATTTCCTGGCTTTTGAAATAAATGAATAGTTGCAGAGAGGAAATTATAAGAGCACAGAGGCACAGGACAGACCTTTGTCTTCATTTCAACACTACCATTTTTGTAGGTGTTTATTTTAGGGCAACTTTGTTGTTTACTTGACTGAATTCCCATTTTATCCCAAAAGTAAAGGCAGCTCACATGGACAATTAGGGTACAACCAAGTTGGGTAAATTGCAAGACTCCAGAGAAAAGAATTAATATTCTGAGTCACAGTTTGTTACAGTTGTGAAGAATAAATCAAGCAGACAGAAGTGTCCAATAAATGTTCATTTCCTTATCTGGTTAGTAAAAGGACATACTGAAGGTACATAATTTTCATGGTAATTAGGAATTTATTCTATGCCTCTGTACAGTACTTAGTGTTTTTAAAGTACTGTCCCATATATTCTAATTAATCCCACATGACAGCAATGCTGAATAAATATATCAGGTTTAATTACCTCACATTTACATTATAAAACTGAAACAGATAGATGTGCGGTGTCTAAACCAAATTCTCTCTAAAAGTTAACACAAATTTATGTTTAAATAAGGCTATTATGAGCTTATTTTCTGAGCCTTTAACGCTCATTAACTTCTGCAATCTACGAGATGCCTGAGATTTTCTTTTAAATTTTATTACTCTTTCGTAGTGCTCTTCTTGAGAGCCTCACAAATAACTAGCAGAAAACATAACATTTTAATTCCATGCCAGTGCATGAAAAATAGAATAAAGATAGAACCCTAATTCCTCATGAACACAATTGAAGATCAATGGATTTTTATCTTTCTGAACTCATAGTCCAAGATGGGGCTTGAAAATTAGCACCCCTTGTACAGTTGTGTTTCTCCAGCCTGATTGAAACCCCAAACGAGACAATATTTCGACCACAGTTGGACTTGCAGAAACATACAAAAGTCCTGGGTTTGATTCCTGGGTCAGAAAGATCCCCTGGAGAAGGGGATGGCTCCCCGCTGCAGTATTCTTGCCTGGAAAATTCTGTGGACAGAGGAGCCTGGCAAGCTCTAGTCCGTGGGGTCACAGAGAGTCAGAGCCAGCTGCCTGACAGACACCTTCACTTCAGCCAGGGGCTAAGCAGGCAGGAGTGTCTGGGTCGGCCCTCACGGCTGTGTTCAGTCCGTGATAAGAAACTGTCCATTGATGCAAGAAGCTCTTTTCCTATTTCCTGTCAGAGGGGAAATCTACTCTCAAGTAGCCACAACTTGTACCATCGTCTTCATTCTGGTCATATTTAGTCTCCTGTTGCCGCCCACCTGTGAAGAAGCCATTCTATACATTAATTTTTCCTATCCTTTAGCTTCGTATAAGTGGAACCACATAGTCCATTTCCTTTGTATCTGGCCAAGTTTATTCATAAAATGATTTTGAGATTCATTCATTCACTAGGCAGTGTCTACCTGTATTAATACACTACAATTTGCTTATCAATTCTCCTGTCAGTGGGCATTTGAAATCTTCCTGCTTTCCGGTTCTCATGAATACAGCCTCCATGAAACTTTTATACAATATGAACATATGTTTTTATTTCTGTTGCATGAACAACTAGGAATCAAGTTGCTGGGCATACAGTTAGAATACGTTTACCTTTATTGTTGTTTAGTCGCTCTGTCGTGTTTGACTCTTTCTGACCCCAAGGACTGTAGCCCGCCAGGCTCCTCTGTCCATGGATTTCCCAGCCAAGGATACTGAGTAGTGGGTTGTCATTTCCTTCTCCAAGGGATCTTCCCAACCCAGGGATGAAACTCATGTCTCCTGCATTGGCAGGTGGATGCTTTACCACTAGCACCTGGGAAGCCCAGGTGTTTACCTTTATTAGAAACAATCAAATGGCTTCCCTAAGTGCTTGTACCATTTAACATTCTCATTAGCAATGTATGAGAATTTAAATTATGCCATATATACACCAAATTTTAAGTTTTCAGTTTTTTTTTTTTTATTTTATCCACTCTAAATATTATATGGTAGTATCCCATTGTGGTTTAACTTGCCTTCCCCTGATTACTAAGGATATATGTTTTCTCTTTATTTTGGCCACCCATGTGTCTTTTTTTGTGATGTGTCTACTATCCATCTCTCTATTAGATTGTCTTTATTGTTTATTTTTCAGAAATACATACATATATATATACACATATGTGTATATGTATATATATGATATGGGGGCTTCCCTGCTGGCTCAGATGGTAGAGAATCTGCCTGCAGTACAGGAGACCCAGGTTCGACCCCTGGGTTGGGAAAGATCCCCTAGAGAAGGAAATGGTAGCCCACTCCAGTATTCTTGCCTGGAGAATCCCATGGACAGAGGAGCCTGGTGGGCTATAGTCCATGGGGTCACAAAGAGTCAGACGCAACTGAGCAACTGACACTTTCATTTTTATACGTAGATATAAGGCCTATGGCAGATATTTGTGCTGTGATCATTTTCTCGTGGTTGAGGCTTCCCTCTTCATTTTTTAAAACACTGTCTTTCAATGAAGAGATTTTAAATTTAATTAAGTGCCATTTATCATTTTTTTATACTTAGACATCTTATGACTAGTTGAAAGCATCTTTTCCTACCACAAGATTATGAAGATATTCTCTTGATTTGGCTTTAACATTTCAATAGAGTTTCTCAATTTCAGCACTACTGGCTGGACTAGACAATCTTTTTTCGAGGGGAGGTGCGGTCCTACACTTTGTGGGATGTTAAGCAGCACCCTGGTCTCTAACCCCTAGGTGTGGTAGCGTTAGTGGTAGTAGCAATGGTAGCAGGAGTTTTCAAGATCAATTTTTCCATATAGGAATCTACTAGATCCAGCACTGTTTGTTTAAAAGGCTCTCCATTTCCTATTGTTTTGAACTGGCAAAAGTCAATGGAAATCAATTTGATGTTAATATGTGTGCTTATTTCTGTATTTTCTAGTCTACCTCATTAATCTATTTGTCTATACTTATTTTCCCCTGTTCAAAATTTTCTTGATTGTTCTAGATTGCTTGCATTATAATATACATTTAGAATTATTGGTTGGATTATACAAAGAATTTCATAGGGTTTTAATTGAGATTATTTTGGAACTATAGACATCTTTAAAATGCTGACTTCTGATCCATGAAGTCATGATATATTTTTCCATATATTTGGGTTCTATAATTTTCAGTAAAATCTATGTCATAATTTTACATATAGAAGTTTTACACATCTTTTGTAAAATGTATTCCACATACTTGATGTTTTCTGATACTATTATAAATTGTATTGTTTTAGTTTTACACTCTAATTGTTTGTTGCTGTATATATTTCTAATTTCTTTATAAAGACCAAATCTAATTATTTTGCAAGTTTTCTTCTAGAATTTACTAGTTTATAGAATCCTTTTGATTTTCTATATCACAATCACTTTGTTTACAGACAATGAGATTTATTTTTTCCCCAATTTTTATGACTTCTTTTTTCTTGCCTTATTTCACTATCTAGCACCTCCATCACAAGGTTGAACAGAAGTGTGAAAAGTGAACATTCATGCACTCTTCCTGATCTTAGGGGCAAAGCATTTAATACTCTACCATTAAGTGGCTGCTAACCGTAGAGTTTCATATTCAACAAACTCCCTTCTCTTCCTTGAGGGCTGAGTTTTGTTCTTGCAGGTGATCACATACTGAGAAATATCACAACACCCTGGAAATTTGGCTTTAGGTCTGTCGAGGGCAAGTCTGTTGTGTCTCTTCCCGTAGCTCTACAACACAGCCCTTACTTCTCGGCCGTAAGATAGGGCGCTTCTGAGAATTCAGGAAACATTTATTGTTTACCACTTCAACTAATTCTTACTTTGCAGCACAGGCAGCTGCTGAAATCTCTGCTCAATTCTTTCACCTCATGGACACTTCCTTCCTCTGTGTACATACGTTAGGAGTCAGCCAAGGACCTGTGGAATTTATGAGCAGACTTACGTACTCCCATCTTGTGGGTTCTCTCATTTCTTAAAATTCTCCACTCAATTCCAGGTACCCTGCAGCCTCAAATTCCAGTTTTATCTTTTCAAATCAGTAACTTTGCACTTTCCTTATGATCTATATTCTGTGCAGACTGGGAAGCGTTCTCAGAGGGCAAGCTGGATAAATGGGGGGTTCATTTTCTTTCCTTTCTTCCAGTGGCTGAAATCCTGATTCTTTCCTAGTTTTAGTTGCTTTCCAATATCTTCAGCAGTTGTTTTTTCTTATTTTGTTCAGAGTAAATGTGTGTATAGCAGGAGGCTTAGTCAGCCGAAAACTGCTCCATTATTACCAGGTTATAACTATCCACACTGGATGTCTTACAGCTCCTCAAACAAAAACTTTTCTCTGATCTAAGAGTTCCCAAATATGCTATTTCTCTACCTAAAATAGTCTGTCTTTTATTCTTTGACTAATTGGCTTCCAACTATCCATGATGTCTCTGTTTAAATATCAGTCTCTCAACAAAGTCTGCTCTGACTATTTCCTAACTCATCCAGGTTTGCCTTGCTGCTACACATTCCCAGAGCACCCTGCACTTTTTTGTAGTATTTGTAAGGTTCGTCCTGCATATAGTTATCTGTTTAACACTTCCCTCTTTCTTAGAATGTAACCTCCATGAAAGCAAAAGTCTTGCCTTGCGTTCCACACCTGGCTGATTAGAAAGTACTTGGTAAATATTTATATATTTTCGCAAAACCAAGATGTAAAATATTTTGATTATCTTGTCACAGATATTGTGAAGGTGATTTATTAAAATCATTCATAAAGGAATCCATCAGAGCACAGACATGTGTACAAATAGGTATTAGCTGATAATTATAGTAAAATTTACTTTTGTCTACTTGGCTAATATTTTCTACTATGTGTTCAAACTATGTAATATTTTGTGTCCATCTCAAGAAAGTGACAATAGTATAAAACAGCTTTAAAAATATAAATTCAGAGAAGTCTTCTGGCAGCTTTTGCATCATCACCAAGAAATACATTCAATAACATTAATGATTTATCATTGATTATCATCAGCCCCAAGACTATTTTTACAGCTTTAAAAATAATTTACTGCTTAAGCATAAGTAAGATATTCGTCTCTACGAACCAGGGCTGTCTTCTCCACTGCAGCTGAGGCTCACATATTAATAAAAGGTATGCATCTGGAGAGCTGAATGAACTGATCCTAGACAACAGGGTGGCATTGTGATAGACACCATTGGATATATTTTATATTTTCTTTAGAAAATCAAACACAGTTAGGGAATCAGACTTTGAATATCTTGGAACTTTATCAGGTCCTCCATTAACTCCAGTTAGAAACCAGAGTCTAGCACGGGGCTTGGCACACAGTAGCTGTTGAATAAATATTTATTTAACACATCAATGAAAGTCATGACAAAAATTCCAAACAAAGGCAATTATAATAGACAAAGTTTATTGATTAATCCAGAACATGGCCATTAAAAAAAAAGTATAAACCAAGTCATTGCTTTCAGTCAATGAAACCCGGTGCTCCGTGGGTGTGGACTCTAACCCAGGCAGCTCTGGCAGCGCTGAAGACCGTTCTCATTGCAAGCCGTGCACTTCAGGGCCTTGAAGGAGTCTGTGAAGCAGTTTCGGAACACCGACATCTTGCTTCCGTGGCAGACACAGCACGGGAGGAAGCCAAAGCCTCCGCAGGAGGGGCACTCGTGCGGATGCTGCACTCTCTGGGCGGGGGGCGGGAGGACAAGGACAGGATCTGCGTTAGCACAACAACGCCATCAGCCCCCCTGCCTTCCCGCACTGTGGGCAGTTACAGAACAATGTCAGCAAACGACGGCGGAGGACTTGCAATCATCCACCCCTGTAACACACCAGAGACGCGCAGGAGTGCTCTCGAACATTCCCTTCATGGTCTCATTGATGGCATCGGCACCACAAGCCTGGTGCGTAAAGGCTGGCACATGTTAAAGGGCACATCATTTGAAAACTTCCAGAAATCCATCGTACGAAAACACATATTGACAAATCAAAGAAATTCAGAAGATGTTAATTTGCCTTAAAGGAAGACACTGTAACGTTCCTTTTAGTATCACTTCCTAGTTTTGTATCTTTATAGAATAGCAGCACTAATAGTAAGTCTGGAAAATTAGAAAAAATAAAAGCTGGATTGGAGGAGCCTCTGTCAGCTGAAGATTCATCATCATATTGAACGTATAAATAATGCTCTGTTTTTTAAAAAGCACTTCCAAATGCACCATTACATAGAATCTTCTCTCCGCGCATCCTTCACACGTAAGGTTACCTTCTTACGTAAAGCAGCTAATTCAAACATCACTGCGCTGCGCTTTGCTGAGTCACTCAGCCGTGTCCGACTCTTTGCGACCCCATGGTCTGTAGCCCTCAGGCTCCTCTGTCCATGGGGATTCTCCATCCAAGAATCCTGCAGTGGATTGCTATGCCCTCCTCTACCATCATTACCTTCTTTTTACATTTAAAGAAACAGACATAGAAATCTTGAGATTTATCTAAGTCCACAAAACTACCCACCATAACTGTCAGCCTTTCTACCTCAAGTGAAAATAAAGTACCCGCTACAGCAAAATGAAATTAACTAGGAAGCACGCTGTTGTCGCTGTTGTTTGGTCGTCACGTCCAGCTCTTTTGCGACCCCATGAGCTGTAGCCCCCAGGTTCCTCTGTTCGTGGGGTTTCCCAGGCAGGAATACTGGAAAGGGTTGCCAGTTCCTTCTGCAGGGGAGCTTCCTGACCCAGGGATCCAACCTGGGTCTCCTGCATTTGCAAGTGAATTCTTTACTATTGAGCCAACACGTTAAGGATATTTTGAAAATTTTCCATACACATTCCCATTCTCTTTTTTGAACATATAACCTCTGCTGAGAGTCCACAAGTGGCAACCGTCTGCTGGTGGGAGCTTAGGAGCCATTTACAGAATGAATACAAAGAGAATGGGCGTTAACACAAGCTTCTGACTTGCAAAATAAGAACTCTCAGCAATGTTTGAAAGCCGGCTTTTGTGACAAGAATAATTGCCAAAATACACTTGGGAAATGTAGATACACACACATGCACACACAGGCAAACATATCTTATATACTTAGTTATACATACAGATTTTCTCTGGAAATTCACAATTGTACTTAATAACGTCTCCAAGAAATCCAACGGAAAAGGAAACCAATTAACTAGGTTTAACCCACCACGTTGCCAGCCAGAAATTCTTTCCTAGAAAGCAACTACAATTTTCTCATAATCAGTACCCTGTGGGATGTGCTTTGGGAAAGAAACATTAAGGATCTGATTGCTTTAAAATTTATATATTTCCAGACCACTTTTCAGAGCTGCATATTCTGTATTCAGTAAGATTCGTTTACAGTTACGATTTGACTTTGTTATTAGATCAAGATAGCAAAATTCATGTCATATCTTATTTTAGTAATGGAATTACTTTGATGGAAAGTAGTGATTTCTAGTCAGAAGGACACAAACAAGAAATGTTGTCAAGTTTGTAGAGATTCAAAGCTCTTCCAAAAAGTTAGATTGTATGTAGCAATTTAGTTTCTCTGTAGCTGGGTTTTTGTCGTTTCATTGTGCAAGAGTTGACCAAAAAATGGTGCATCGGACTTATAATTTTGCATGATATAAAAATTTCTTTAGAAAAAAACTTTGAATAAAAACAAAGGCAGTGAAGAAAGAGTGTAGTCTAAAAACAAAATATAAGAGAATTAGTAATGCTCTTCTTATCAAATTTTAGAAAGACTATGATAAGGTAGATAGGCCCTTGACATGTGTTAGAACCAGGTCAGAGATTATGTTAAAAATATTTAATGACTTACACAGAAATAACACCAACTAGTCAGAAAGGACTTACAAAACCCTGATTCTAGGATGTCACCCATTAGTGCTGGATTGTAAATAGGGTTGGATTTCAAGTAGAGTTGGGATCATCAAATTTTGCAACTAAAAATATGTGATGCCCAGTTAGGTTGAATGTCAGATAGACCATAGATAAATTTTTGTGTAGATATGCCAAAGATTACATGGGACATACTTAAACTGAAAAAATTTTTCATAAGTTTAATTGAGGTTTAAATGTAAGCAGACATCCTATTTTTATCTGGCAACCCTTATAGGGTAGTTGCTTTTATGGAAGGGGAAGTCTTGGGAGTCTTAGAGTAGTAGCTATTTAATAAACAGTATAAATCTTAACAACAAGTATAAACATTTCAATATTTTAAAATTCTTCAATAGCATAAGATTTTTCCCATAAAATATATTTGTGCTGGCAAGCAAAGAACAACAAAGCTAGAATGAATGCGAATGCTAGGGAGTTTCTTAGGCTCATTCACCATCTGTGTCACTTACTCCAAAAACCAGGCTCTTAACACAGAGAAATAATAGTAATAATAAACACACAACCAAATTAAAAATTATTGAAACCAAGCAGAACCCTATAAGGCTTTCCTGGGGACAAATACCTTCCTACCTCACCCCCCGCCTCTTGTTTATAGAAAAGCTTTAGACTCCTAGCCGTCCCTGAGTTTCAAAGAGAAAATTTAATCAGAAAAGTGAAAAAAAAAGCAGAAACAAATGAAAACAGTCAGGCAAGACAAAATAATAATAGTTTAACCGTGAAATAAAGTCAACTCCTTTCGTTACTCCTCAAGGGCAGAAGATAATATTCTGAGCCGTATCCCTGAATTGTTTTGCAGATACTAAGATTCCCACCCCCACCTTGCCACATCAAGAGTTCGTTTCTCAGTCGTGTCAGACTCTTTGCAACCCCATAGACTGGAGCCCACCAGGCTCCTCTGCCCTTAGAATTCTCCAGGCAAGAATACTGGAGTGGGTAGCCATTCCCTTCTCCAAGTGATCTTCCTGATCCAGGGATCAAATCCCGGTCTCGTGCATTACAGGTGGACTCTTCACCATCTGAACCACCAGGGAAGCCTCAAGTGGAAGAGGTGAACTGCATGCTGATCACTAGTATGTAGACACCAGGGAGGTTGGAATCAGAAGGTTGAGGATGTTAACTCACCCTGTCCCCTCACCACCAACCAATCAGGTGGATGTCCATGAGCTGATCAAACATCCTATGACCCTGTCCCTCCCTTTATCTTTAAAAATCCTCCCTTAAAAGTCACTGAGGAATTCAAACGTGAGCTGTCCATACCTCTTTCTTGGCCCCACACTGGATGCCTCACAATAAATGCTGTACTTTCCTTCACCACAACCTGGGAGGAGTGGATTGGGTTTACTGTTTGGGCCAGGGGACCCAAATTTGGTTTGGTAACATTATCTTATATCATGGGCTTGAACGTGACTTACAAAGATTACTCTCAAAGGGCCAAAATATCAAATGTTAAATACATGATGAGTCTGCTATTTAACAACTTCTCTGCAATTCAGAGGAACTTCCCCGGTGGCTCAGATGGTAAAGCGTCTACCCGCAATGCGGGAGACCTGGGTTCAATCCCTGGGTCAGGAAGATCCCCTGGAGAAGGAAATGGCAGCCCACTCCAATACTCTTGCCTGGAAAATCCCATGGATGGAGGAGCGTGGTAGGCTACAGTCCATGGGGTCGCAGAGTGGGACATGACTGAGCATCCTCACTTCACTGCAATTCAGAACACATAAATTTCCTAAAATGAAGTTGATATATAAACACTAAAAGCCACAGTGTCCATTTTAAAGGGAATCACTGATAGACCGAGGTCATCCTAAAACAACTTTGTCAGAATTATGCAATGCTATGGTAAGATCTGTCTTTTGCTTAAAGGGTTGTTGAGACAATTTAATGAGTAAATTCATGTAAAGTGAATGGAATGATCGGGATGGGGAATACATGTAAATCCATGGCTGATTCATGTCAATGTATGACAAAAACCACTACAATATTGTAAAGTAATTAGCCTCCAACTAATAAAAACAAATGGAAAAAAAAGTGAATGGAATACTGCCTGGCACATAGTAGCTACTCAGTAAGGCTAGCAGTTACTAGCCATTATTTTATTAATAAATCCTAATCTGAGGAGATTTTTATTAACTGCTGCTTTAAGCTAAGTTGCTTGTGGTCACATGACCACACTACCACTAATATAGTCATTTTATTTAAACACTTCTTCTATAATCAGTCTTCTGGTCTAAAGCCTTGCCACAGAAAAGGAGAGTAAAATTTTGATTCACATGTGAATTCTGATGTCTTGGAGCACAGCATTGGAAAGATTCTGAGGCCATTTCCACTCTCAAGAAAAATCAGCCCTTTGGGGAGAAAAAAGAATGGCTTACCCAGCATGTACGATTGTATGGCCAGGCCTCTCAGCATGGCCAGTTCTCTTGCTCTCTACCTCTGCCGCTCAATTAGTCCCGGCTTCACCTACACTCTACTTGCATGACTGAGCTTCCTTCAGTTTTAAAAACTTTGTTTATTTTTTTATTTTATTTTTTATTTTTGACTGCACTGGGTCTTCGTTGCTGTGTGCAGGCTTTCTCTAGCTGCAGCAAGCGGGGGCTACTCACTGCCACGCGTGGGCTTCTCACTGCAGCGGCTTCCCTTGTTCCGAAGTGCGGGCTCCAGGCACGCTGGCCTCAGCGGCTGCTGCGCCTGGCCTGGGTAGGTGTGGCTCACCGCCTTAGTTGCCTCAAGGGATGTGGGATCCTCCTGGACCAGGAGTTGAATCAGTGTCTCCTGCAGTGGCAGGTGCATTCTTAATTAACCACTGGGGCCGCCAAGGAAGCCCCTGACCTTCCTTCTTAACTGTAGAGCCTGATTAGTAAATACCTACATACCTGTCCCTCACCCGAGTTAGTGACTGTTCTAATCTTTAGATGAGAATGGCTCCCCTTGGATAGTTTAAAGAAGGGAAGAACTCTGCCCCAGGAGGGTACATAGCCTAAGGGGCTAAAAGAGGACATCCTCCTCTGCCGATTTCCCTAGTAACCCATGAGCCGATCTACAATGTTTCTCCCTGTAACTGGTAGTCTCCCTGTTCTTCCTGGGAGTGAAGAACTCTGCTGCCGTGTCCAGCCTGCGATCTGCCTCCCAGCGGCGGGATGCTGCTCCAGGACCTCCTGCTTCAGACGTGATGGTGTTCAGTCCCTCAGCCACGTCTGACTCTGCCGCCCCATGGTCTGCAGCACGCCAGGCTTCCCTGTCCTTCACCATCTCCCAGAGTTTGCTCAAACTCATGTCCATTGAGTTGGTGATGCCATTCAACCATCTCGTCCTCTATCATCCCCTTCTCCTCCTGCCTTCAACCTTCCCCAGCATCAGGGTCTTTTCTAATGAGTCAGCTCTTTGCATCAGGTGGCCAAAGTATTGGAGCTTCATCAGTCCTTCTAATGAATACTCAGGGTTGATTTCCTTTCGGATTGACTGGCTTGATCTCCTTGCAGTCCAAGGGACTCTCAAGTCTTCTCCAACAACACAGCTCAAAAGCATCAATTCTTCAGTTTTCAGCTTTCTTTCTTGTAAGAGAGATGTGTAAAATCTCCCATCTATTAAACTGCTGATGTATCTGTCACTGACTGTGGGCTCTTTGTTTAGCAAATACAGTAACTGCAGGCCTGAAGGCTGCAGCCCAGCAAGAGTCTAGATCCAGCATCTGATGTAATAGAGACTACCTCATTTTACAAATGATGAAACAAAGATTTTTAATGAGTAAAATGAATGTTCAGATCACAGAGGAACTTGAAAACAGACTTCCACTTTCAGTGAAGAGGTTGGCTACAGACGCTTTGATCTTCAAACAGCTAAGAAATCTAGAGTAGCTCTTCAGTGTCCTGACACCCAGCAAAGCTAGAAACCAGGCAGACCCGGTTGCTGACAGCGCCCAGGAGGAGTGCTGAGTCCACAGAACGCTGTCCTCTTCACGGAGGTTTGGATGGAGGCCTGTTCTGTAGGGGCGGTAGTAGTGCTCCTGCTCCGTCACATCCGACTCTTTAGAGGTGGACTTTAAGAAAAAAGGGGTAAGAAATCATCCTCCCTCTTTATCTCTATCTGTTCATCTATTCATGGAGAGGGACTTAAAAAAAATAAAAACCCAGTGGGCTCATTCCACAAATAAGTTCACATTGCTAGGCACTGTGTATAGCATGGGAGATACAGCAGTGAGCAAGAAATTTCCCTGTTCTTTTAATAAGTAGCTCTCAGCTACAAATGAGGATTTATTAGTGAAATATTGACTAGTGATGACTAATCTTACTAAGTGGCTATTACATACCAGGCAATGTTCTATTCACTTGACATGAATTCACGCTAAATCTTCTCAACAATCAAGTAGAAGGCAGATCTCATCATAGCGCTGTAGAGATTCTGCATTATTTGAGGATGGCCTTGGTTCCCTGGTGGCCCAGAAGGTAAAGCGTCTGCCTACAATGTGGGAGACTGGGTTGGGAAGATCTCCTGGAGAAGGAAATGGCAACCCACTCCAGTACTCTTGCCTGGAAAACCCCATGGACGGAGGAACCTGGTAGATGATGGTCCATGAGGTCACAAGGAGTTGGACATGACTGAGCGACTTCTCTTTCTTTCTTTCTTTCCTTCCCTCTTTCTTTCTTTATTCCTTCTTTCTTTTGGCCTGTTTGTGATTCCATGTAAAAATGATGATGTAGCTTTTAGTATTTATATATTAATTTTATTTTAGGAAATTTATGTGTGGTCTTTGAATATATCCACTCCATACCACAGTCACCTAAATTGAAGTCCCCAAGAATTCCCTAGCCTCTAACAAAGGACCAGAGGATAAGGGTGGAGTTCATGAATGATTGTGAAATGGGTTTATTTTGTGGCACAAACTCAAATTTCATAAATACGAAGAGCTTTCTGCAGTTCTCTAATGCAGAAACTGGATGTTAAGATCAAGAGTATTCAGTGTTTTCTTCAAGATCAATGAATGAATGCACTTCTTCTTTTTAACCTCAGATCATCTAATCTTATTTTAGGAGTACTGGGAACTCTCTTAAGTATTCTACCAAGGAAGAAGCAACTTATCTGACTCTCTGTAACCATAAACTCCCTCATCCAGGTTATCTATGAAGCAGACTCACTCCACATAACAGATTGTCACAAAAGTGAACACTTAGCACATAGTCATCTCTGGATGATCCACCTTTGTCTATATATTTTGTTTTAAACTATATTCAACCATTTAAAGTTGACTCTAAGCTCAACATTCAGAAAACTAAGATCATGGCATCCGGTCCCATCACTTCATGGGAAATAGATGCGGAAACAGTGGAAACAGTGACTGACTTTATTTATTTTGGGGGGCTCCCAAATCACTGCAGATGGTCATTGCAGCCATGAAAAAAAAAGATGCTTACTCCTTGGAAGGAAAGTTATGACCAACCTAGACAGCATATTAAAAAGCAGAGACATTACTTTGTCAACAAAAGTCCGTCTGGTCAAAGCTATGGTTTTTCCAGTGGTCGTGTATGGATGTGAGAGTTGGACTGTGAAGAAAGCTGAGCACCGAGAAATGGATGCTTTTGAACTGTGGTGTTGGAGAAGACTCTTGAGAGTCCCTTGGACTGCAAGGAGATCCAACCAGTCCATCCTAAAGGAAATCAGTCCTGGGTGTTCATTGGAAGGACTGATGCTGAAGCTGAAACTCCAATACTTTGGCCACCTGATGTGAAGAACTGACTCATTGGAAAAGACCCTGATGCTGGGAGGGATTGGGGGCGGGAGGAGAAGGGGGCGATAGAGGATGAGATGGTTGGATGGCATCACCAACTCAATGGACATGGGTTTGGGTGGACTCCGGGAGTTGGTGATGGGCAGGGAGGCCTGGCATGCTGCTGTTCATGGGGTCACAAAGAGTCAGACACAACTAAGCAACTGAACTGAATTGAACTGAACAACTATTTAATTCAGCAAATGCTTGTTAAGTGCCTAGGAGGCTAGTCTCTGTCTGATCAAGCCATTAATAAGCAGAATCGTTCCTGATCCTTGATTTACAGTTATGAAATGCTGACACAGTGGAAATTTGTTATTGTATTCCTAAATGTATAAGCCAGATTTGTGAATCTGATTCTTGATCCAATGGGATGTATGGCCACAACCTTATTTAAAAAGATGTTCCAATTTCAGAAAGAGGCAGCCAGAGCCCATGGCCTGACTGCCTAGGTAAGTAGGTGGTACTCGGCTGCTGTAGTCTCTGAACATGCTGTGGCCACCCACTCCACGGAGAGGGAACATCACCCAGAGTGTTGCCTCTCCAGGGAGGGTCGGGCCAGCCTCTGATAGCTCCAGCACCTCGCACAGACAGCCTGTGCCATTTCCAGCATCCCTGGTGTGTAGTTGAGAATCTCACTTCTGTTCTTCCTGAACGACAAATCAGGCTTTACAAGGAAAAAAAAGTACTGAAAATGAACACTATATTGGCAGCCTCATAGCAATGACACCAAAATGTTTGCTCGAATCTTTAGAAAAACAACAAGGCAGAAAAGCACAGTAGAGCTTCTCTACCATCTGAGATCGTTAATTCAGTGTCTGCCATAACAAGGTGCTTGCTAATACATCTCAGGGCTGACCTGACTTCCTCCGTGTGGGTACCAGCAGGATCAGCTATCCATCTCAGTTATTGTTTGAGGGGGAATACTTAGACACTCTTTTCTTTTGATCTTTAGCTTGTTTATTAATGTAAGTAAATACACAAATAAATTTTACCCCCCAAATGGTGTTTTAATTCATCCTTTTCACCCAAGCATTCTCTTACAGAAAATAATTCATTTAATCTTCTTTCAGCTAGCTTTATTGAACCCAAGTCTCATACCAGCTACTGCCATATTTCACTTGCTTCTGCTACCCATGTTTGAAGCCACTGACAAGTCTTCATCAGCGAATCATGCCCCCTCAGGTTCCCAGGGCAAGTTTCACTTGGGCGGGATGTATGCTAGAATTTTTAGGCCAGAAAACTTGAGATGATTTGCTGACACCATTTTTGAGGACCCAGCTGCAGCTGCTAAGCCACTTGCCTCTCTGTTACTGGGGTAACTGTTAGAAACTGGGGCCTGAATTACAAAGACCAGGGGAGTCACGGTCTGCTATGCAGCACCCTAGGAACAGAAAATTAGAACTTGGTATGAGCTCTCTGGTTTCTCTCCAAATGTATTGCCTATTTGCCCATCTCCTGTACAATGCCATACTAGCATAAGAGCCAAGTGTGATGAATCTGTTCCCTGGACCTAATACTCTGCCTATCTCCCAGTAATCTTCTCACCTGGGTCTTAGGTCCTGTCACATGTGATCAGAGTTCCCAGACACCAACTTGCCAACTAATTTGACAGTGAAGGCAGCACAGATTCATGGTCAAGGTCAAGGAGTCGGGTTTAGAATCTTGAGCCAAACACTATTTACAGGGTCTGGAGCAACTAACCTAATCATCTGGGCCTCCGTGGCCTTGTCTGAAAAACAAAAGACGGTCACAGAACCCACCGTACAGTGTTATTTTGAGGTTTGATAACTTAATACATGTAATACCAGGAACAGGAACAGTGCTGGCCACTTAGAAAGAACTCCAATGTTTCCTACCTCAGGAATATTTGTCCTGTTTCATTGCCGAAAGCTAATCAGAAGAATTGGATGTGCTTGGATATGAATCTTGTCTTTTATCCACTTTTCCTGGTTCTTCCAACTGCTTCTCCAAGGCTAGTCTCTTTCCCTGGGTAAATTTGCTTAAACCTTAGCCCCTTCACAGGCAGTTTAGGGCTTTCTGGGTGGCTGAAAATTCTCTACCAGTTTTGTTATACGGGCAAAGCAGCCCAACAGAGTTACAGCTCTTACAACTCCTATGAGTGGTAGAAGCCAGTACCATACCATTGTATTTCAACATTAAGAATGTTTCTGGATTATTTATGGCATCTGTAGAATTGAGACAGACTTAATGAAGAGAATAAAATCCTCTTTCCAGGATTCTTTGAGCTGAGAGAGAGAGGTTATGTTAATATATAGCATGATAGTATTAATCAAGTTGCCAAATAAAGGAATTATAGACTCAAAGGAAAAAAAACCCATGAGTAGCTAAGATAAATCATCAATCTTTAAAAAGAAGAGTAATGAGGGACATTCACTCTATAGGACTCTAAAAGGAATAAAAATAGTATAGTACAATATTGGTAAAACAGGAACAAACAGATCAAGGGAAATTATGAGAAAGCTCAAAGACCTGAATATATATATGGGGACTTACTATAATGTAAAACTGGCAGCAGACATCGGTTGGATTATTTAAAAAGCAAGAAAGTTCCAGAAAAACATCTACTCCTGCTTTATCGACAATGCCAAAGCCTTTGACTGTGTGGATCACAACATACTGTGGAAAATTCTTCAAGAGATGGGAATACCAGACCACCTGACCTGCCTCCTGAGAAACCTGTATGCAGGTCAAGAAGCAACAGTTAGAACTAGACGTGGAACAGACTGATTCCAAATAGGGAAAGGAGTATGTCAAGGCTGTATATTGTCACCCTGCTTATTTAACTTATATACAGAGTACGTCATGAGAAGTACTGGACTGGATGAAGTACAAGCTGGAATCAAGACTGCTGGGAGAAATATCAATAACCCCACATACGCAGATGACACCACCCTTATGGCAGAAAGTGAAGAAGAGCTAAAGAACCTCTTGATGAAAGTGAAAGAGGAGAGTGAAAAAGTTGGTTTAAAGCTCAACATTCAGAAAACTAAGATCATGGCATCTGGTCCCATCACTTCATGGCAAATAGATGGGGAAACAGTGGAAAGAGTGACAGACTTTATTTTCTTGGGCTCCAAAATCACTGCAGATGATGACGGCAGCCATGAAATTAAAAGACGCTTGTTCCTTGGAAGAAAAGTTATGATCAACCTAGACAGCATATTAAAAAGCAGAGACATTACTTTGCCAACAAAGGCCCTTCTAGTCAAAGTTATGGTTTTTCCAGTAGAAAATAGAAAATTCCATCCATTTTCTCACATGTATGTATGAGAGAGTTGGACTATAAAGAAAGCTGAGCACTGAAGAATTGATGCTTTTGAACTGTGGTGTTGGAAAAGACTCTTGAGAGTCCCTTGGACAGCAAGGAGATACAACCAGTCCATCCTAAAGGAAATCAGTCCTGAATATTCACTGGAAGGACTGATGCTAAAGCTGAAACTCCAATACTTTGGCCACCTGATGCGAAGAACTAACTCATTTGAAAAGACCCTGATTCTGGGAAAGATTGAAGGCGGGAGGATAAGGGGATGACAGAGCAGATGAGATGGTTGGATGGTGTCACCAACTCAATAGACAGGAATTTGAGTAAACTCCTAGAGTTAGTGATGGACAGGGAGGCCTGGCATGCTGCAGTCCATGGGGTCACAAAGAGTCAGACATGACTGAGTGACTGAACTGAACTGAAAACTGGCAGAACAAAGCAATAAAGAAATAATAGATTATTTAATAGAGGATGCTGGAAATCTCACTATGTATAAGAAAATGGAAATGGATTCTCCATTAATGAAAGAACCAGATGTTAACAAGTATAAAGTGAATAGAAAAAAATGTAGGCTGATATCTTCTGACCTTAAGACAGAATGATACTTCATAAATAAATGTTAAAAAGCACAAAAATAAGGGAAAATGGTGGGTTAGATTATATCAGAAGGTTTCTATTGGATGAAGGACACCAAGAAAGAATCTAAAAATAGGAAAGGAAATATTGACAATAACTAAAACCAACAAAAAGTTAACATCTAGACTATTGAAGGATCTTCTGAAAGCCAACAACAATAGCAAAACTTCCAAGGTTTTTAATGGGAAAGAATAAGAATGTACAACATAAAGAAAAGAAAGAAAGAAAGTGAAGTCGCTCAGTCATGTCTGACTCTTTGCGACCCCTTGAACTGTAGCCCACCAGACTCCTCTGTCCATGGGATTTTCCAGGCAAGAATACTGGAGTGGGTTGCCATTTCCTTCTCCAGGGAATCTTCCTGATCCAGGGATCAAACCCGGGTCTCCCGCATTGCAGGCAGACACTTCACGGTAATATACAACATACAGAAGAAGAAATTTAAAAATTTAACAAGCATACAAGGAAATGCCCAAACTCAATGGTTATCAGAAAAACATTAATTAAAATGATAAGGCTATATATCTTTATCCCTACTACCTTGGCAAAAATTATGGAACAACGTAAAACATTGTGGGGCATGTGGAAACATAGGAAACTTCTTTCACTGTAGGAGGGAGTATTGGATGGTACAAACATAATGAAGCGCCATCTGGCACTACCTGAAAAACTGGGGACATGCATAAGCTATTATCCAGTGATTTCTACTCTCAGAGAAGTTCACAAACAAATGTGGCCAAGGTTACTCCTTGCAGTAGTTTATCTGAAGGAGAAGTTAGAGGATAGCAGTGGATGAGCAGATAAAGAATAGTATATGGGCTACGTACAGCTGCCCTGTCCAAAATATAAGCCATCAGTCAGATATGGTTCATCATATTACTTATTTAAAATTCTTTATTTGATTTGAATTTGAATCACGCAGAGTTAAATAAAATAAAAATTCAGTTCTTCCGTCACACTAACTATTCTTTAAGTGCTCAATAGCTACATGCATCCAGTGACTACTATGTTGGATAGGATAGAGTAAAAACATCTCCATCATCAAAGAAAGCTGGATTCAATTGTACTGTCATGGAGAAGTATGAAGCAATTTTTAAAAAAGGGATGAAAATTTCATGAAAGGCAATATAGATGGTTCTTAAAAGCATAGTGCCTATAGAAAGGAATTTGAAACACAATTAGGTGTGTTACATAACATCATTTGTATAAATAAAAGTGTGCAGAAAAAAATAATAATACACATTGAGTTAAATCACCTAAATTAAAAGGTACATGTTAACCCAAATTGATGGTTTCCTCAAATTGATGGGACTGGAGTAGAGTATAGGGGCAAAAGGGAAAAAACAAACCCATCTGCACAGACTTTAGAGCTGAGAGGAGCTTTAGGTTATGAAGTACACACCATCATTGCGTTTGCCCTTCTGGGCAAGACTACAGTATGAGTAAAACATGATTCCTAACACCGAGGAGCATCTAATTCATTTGGGACACGACTCAGATGCTCAAAGAAGAGTAGTAAGAAAAATTAAATGACTGTGACAAACACCTGAGAGAAAGAGGGATCCGGGAATGCGAAGGTGGGAGAAATCTGGAACGATGCAGGAAAGATGTGATGCTGCAGAGGGGCCTTGATGATGGTGGAGGAGAGTGAGGCAGTGGAACAACAGCAGGCTAGGCAGACAGAAGGAAAGGTAGTAAGAAACCATGAAGTGGAAGGAATGGAAGAAAATCAGAAAAGAGGTTAGCAAGGCAGGCCGGCCCAGAAAGAGCGGGCCACGGCACATTCCACCACGTCACCACACTGCACGGTTCAGCTGGGAGGGTCTGAGTCATGCTCACTGGCCCAGAAAATGACTAATGCACCTCTTCCACTCCCAAGATGACCCAGTTAGCCTACAAAATATATGTAATTTAATTCTGCATATACAGAGAAACAGGCTGATAAAATTGAGAGAGATTGAAGACTTTCTGGGTACATACTGATTTGACACATTATATATCCAAATAAATATTTCTGAGATGTTGTAATTACAAGCACAGGAACAGAATTAGAAAGTGCACTTTTGGAGAAATAACTTTTTCTGTTATCTTTAGAAACGATGAGCTGGTCTTTGGGAAAAAGGAAAATAATTTACATAAAAACGTTATTTGTGCTTCCAGACAATGGCCTGACTTGAAACACCTCATCACCATCTCTATAACAGAGAATTAGGTTCTAATAAAGCTGACTGGCATTTTCCCCTAATACCATGAGGTTGTTAGACGCTAACACTACGCACTCTTGCTGGAGCAAACCTCACGGCAGGTGGGAGCAGATTAAAACTGCCACACGTGTCCTGTTTCATATTTGTAAGAACACGCAGGGAAAAATTCAATTAGGGAAACTCAATTACAATCAGAATGTGTTGAACATTTTGATTACTAAAAATAAGTTGCTAAAAGCACAATTACCTCAATTTTGGTTAAGAGGTCTTGCAGTTCTCCTGATTCGTTCATTGACAAAATTTTCTCAGCACCCTATTAACAAGAGAGGGTAGGGGAGAAAGAAAATCCATTTTGTTAGTATTTGAGAAAAAAAAGTTCTAGACGGGAAAGTTTTACCCAGAAAATACTGGACAGGGTTTTTCACTTCAGATCTAAATAAACCTAAAACCAGTCTTCCCTGGAGGCTCAGTGGTAAAGAATCTGCCTGCCAATTCAGGGGACGCAGGTTCAATCCCTGGATCAGGAAGATCCCCTGGAGAAAGGTATGGTAACTCACTCCATTATTTTTGCTGGGAAATTCCAAGGACAGAGGAGCCTGGCGGGCTACAGTCTACGGGGTTGCAAAAGAGTCAGACTTGACTTAGCAACTAAATAATAATGACAAAACCTAGATCCAGGAAACCAAAGGAGTAGAATGTCTCTTTCCTTTCATATATTCTCCCAGCTAGTAAGGCTAATGGTGGGCAAAAGGAAGATTGTCAGCAGAAGTTGAGTGATGGGAATCCACAGCTCTCAGATGAAGTCCAGATATGGAAGATTCCAGCACACCCTTCAGAGTTGTTCAGGAAGCTGAAGGCAGCCGCCTGGGAAAGGAAGCCTCTGAGCAAATCCCCAGCCTGGGCCACCTCTGCCCTACTCCTGGACCGCCCCCCCCGGAGTCATACATGTAAACACCAGAGCGACTGATAGTAATAATGAAATTACTGAGCATCCACAAAAGTACATATTGTGCGTAGACACCCAACATCATCTAATTTGATGTGGTGGATTCTCTTAATGGTAGAAAATGATGGCTGCTATCCAAAAGTCTATAAGCAATAAATGCTGGAGAGGGTGTGGAGAAAAGGGAACCCTCTTACACTGTTGGTGGGAATGAAAACTAGTACAGCCGCTATGGAGAACAGTGTGGAGATTCCTTAAAAAACTGGAAATAGAACTGCCATATGACCCAGCAATCCCACTTCTGGGCATACACACCAAGGAAACCAGATCTGAAAGGGACATGTTCACCCCAATGTTCATCGCAGCACTGTTTATAATAGCCAGGACATGGAAGCAACCTAGATGCCCATCAGCAGAGGAATGGATAAGGAAGCTGTGGTACATATACACCATGGAATATTACTCAGCCGTTAAAAAGAATTCATTTGAATCAGTTCTAATGAGGGGGATGAAACTGGAGCCCATTATACAGAGTGAAATAAGCCAGAAAGATAAAGACCAATACAGTATACTAACACATATATATGGAATTTAGAAAGATGGTAACGATAACCCTATATGCAAAACAGAAAAAGAGACACAGATGTACAGAACAGACTTTTGGACTCTGTGGGAGAAGGCGAGGGTGGGATGTTCAGAGAGAATAGCATTGAAACAAGTATACCATCAAGGGTGAAACAGATCACCAGCCCAGGTTGGATGCATGAGACAAGTGCTCCGGGCTGGTGCACTGGGAAGACCCAGAGGGATGGGACGGGGAGGGAGGCGGGAGGGGGGATCGGGATGGGGAACATGTAAATCCATGGCTGATTCATGTCAATGTATGGCAAAAACCACTACAATATTGTAAAGTAATTAGCCTCCAACTAATAAAAAGAAATGGAAACAAAAAAAAGAAAATGTGCCTCAGTGAGATTTAATAACAATTCCCAGGTCTCCCAGAGAAAAAGCAGAGTTGGAACTAGAACACGAGCAGGGGATTTGCTCCAGAGCTGATGTTTTCAACTTTAAAATTTTACGTGAAAAGGACAACAGAGGCCATGTATGTACTTTCCCACAAACCCATCGTGTCTCTTGGGACTACTCATTTTCCTTTCCCTTCCAGCCTCTACCTACCTTTACCCACTCTATTTCCCCACATCCAGCCATAGACAGGAAAGAAGGAAGACATTATTATTTCCCATCAAAGACAAGACCACTTCTGTGTTTTGCACATCATATCCCCGGCAAAGACTAAGTGTTGAATCCATTTTTGATTTGGGGTAGGAAATGGCAACCCACTCCAGTATTCTTGCCCAGAAAATCCCATGCACAGAGGAACCAGATGGGGCTACAGTTCATGAGGTCACAAAGAGTTGGACACGAGTGACTGAGCATTCATGCGTGCCATTTTTGATTCATCAAGACAGACAGAAATATCATCAAATAAAAAAATACTTCCTGGATTCCTGTTTGTGCCGAAGACACAAAGACTCATTTAAAAAATTAAAAAGGCCCTTGTGTTAGGAGGTTACAATACATTTTTATGTAAACACACAACCAAGTAACCCTCAAGAAGAATGGGAGATGACTGCTCAATGAGTGAGACAGGAAATGGATGAACCAGGAGATCCCAGCAGGGAGAAAAGAAGATCTGCTTATGGGGAGCAGAAAAGACTTTCTGAGGTTGTTGGCATTTGATCTGGACTTTGAAGATTAGGTGAGGCTTTTAAGACAGGCAGGAAACTCCACCAGGGATGTATGGGAGTCTTTAGTTTTGTGTTTCGTTTACTTGAGTTTATTTTATATTGGTCCTAGTGGTAAAGAACCTGCCTGCCAACTCAGGAGACATAAGAGATGTGGGTTTGATCCCTGGATTGGCAAGATCCCTTGGAGGAGGGCATGGTAACCCACTCCAGTATTTTTGCCTGGAGAATCCCATAAACAGAGGAGCCGGGTGGAGCACTGGTGGGCAGAGAGTCAGACGAGACTGAAGTGACCTAGCACACATATCATCTTACCCACAGTCAGGAATGTCCAACAAAGCACAGTGAATGAACACACAGGGCTACAGAAAACACATTATCTTCCTTTGTCTGTCAGTGGTTTTGCCAGGAATACAGATATGACTTACTTAGAGTGAGAACAAACCAAGGAGACATCAAAACAAAACATTAAAAGCCTAAAATGTGGTAATAACTGGTATATTTTACTTTTGCTACATTCTAATTCTTTTAGGAGTTACAGGGGGCATGGGTTCTCTGCATAAACTAAAATGGGAAAAGCCTCAGGAAATTTGGTACATGAACTAAGCAGTAAAGAGAATATCTGACTCATTTTTCTTCAATGAAAGAAAATGTACCCCAGTGACTACAAAAAATATGAATGTACCCACGCAGCCATCATGCATCTGCTTCCCAGATCTTTCCTTATCTTAGGAAGGTGCCTTAGTCTGCTGTTTAGAATACCATGCACAGGTCAGAAAAGGACTATCTCACTACCCCCAGATGCATGAAATTTACTCTCTTCAGCTGAATCGTTCCAGCACCATCAGGACTTCAGGAGCAGACTCCATGTTTCATGAGACTCTCAGGCTGTGCTCACAGAAGCCATGTGACGAAAGGCGTGAGAGTCTATGCTGCTGGAGACATCTGCATGGCTGTAGCACAGATGCTGGGCCAAGTTCTTGAGGGAGGAGAAGCTCTGCTCCCCAGTAGAGACCTAGGAGCTAAGAATTTCCGCCCCCGTCACCGCAGCTGCTCGCTGTGGCCTCTGCCGCAGCTCCACGCGGCCGGACCGCCCCGGTCTCCTTGGGAGCAGCCCGCTGGGCCCTGAGCTATGTACCGAGCTGTCACAGCAACCAAAATCGCCTGCTTGCCCACAGGGTTCCACGGCTGCACCTCCACCTGACCCTGTCCTTGCTGAATCTAAGTGCAAGTTCCTACAGGGAGGACAAGGGCATCAAACGGTGCGCTCTCTGCTCTTCGGCAGCAGCAACAAGATGGGCATCTCAGCCTCATTGGCAAAGACTATGGGCTTTCGTGGTGACTCACCAGTAAAAATTCTGCCTGCCAATGCCTGCCAATGCAGAGAAAAACTAGAGTCCTCCCATCCCGAGACTTGGGACATTTACCAGGGCGACTCCCAAACTGATATTTACCAAGGTAACTCTGTCTGCACTGCATTTACATATTCCAGAGGTCTTATTCCATACTGTTTTCCATCGAGAGCTTTCCAACTATTACTTGACCAATAATGAAGCCCTTGTGTCCATAAAAGGGAGTGTATTTCCTTAAGCATCCCCATTTTGGGAAAACAGTCTTTTTTGCTGGCTGGTATTTGGCTAGGAATGTCACATGTGAGTTTGTTGCTTTTAAAATATAATTCCACATACAATTCCACGCAAGTCGAAATTAATTAATGATTCTATTGATTGGCACAGTTTGCCAAGACTGCCAATATACCTGTGGAAATATTTCTAGTATATTTTTCAATTAATGTAGAATCACAGTTTTTTTTCTGAAAATTAATATCTTCCTGAAAATAATGATAATAGCGATGTGTTAAGTGGTTTACAGACACTGGCTCTTTTAATTATCAGTGTGAAGTAAGTATTATTGTCATGATTTTTTTTTTCTGGTTTTACTTTATTTTATTTATTTATTTTTTTTTTTTGCAGTGGGTTTTGTCATACATTGACATGAATCAGCCATGGAGTTACATGTATTCCCCATCCCGACCCCTGCTCCCACCTCCCTCTCCACCCGATTCCTCTGGGTCTTCCCAGTGCACCAGGCCCGAGCGCTTGTCTCATGCATCCCACCTGGGCTGGTGATCTGTTTCACCATAGATAGTATACATGCTGTTCTCTCAGAACATCCCACCCTTGCCTTCTCCCACAGAGTCCAAAAGTCTGTTCTGTACATCTGTGTCTCTTTTTCTGTTTTGCATATACGGTTATCGTTACCATCTTTCTAAATTCCATATATATGTGTTAGTATGCTGTAATGTTCTTTATCTTTCTGGCTTACTTCACTCTGTATAAGGGGCTCCAGTTTCATCCATCTCATTAGGACTGGTTCAAATGAATTCTTTTTAACGGCTGAGTAATATTCCATGGTGTATATGTACCACAGCTTCCTTATCCATTCCTCTGCTGATGGGCATCTAGGTTGCTTCCATGTCCTGGCTATTATAAACAGTGCTGCGATGAACATTGGGGTGCACGTGTCTCTTTCAGATCTGGTTTCCTCAGTGTGTATGCCCAGAAGTGGGATTGCTGGGTCATATGGCAGTTCTATTTCCAGTTTTTTAAGGAATCTCCACACTGTTTTCCATAGTGGCTGTACTAGTTTGCATTCCCACCAACAGTGTAAGAGGGTTCCCTTTTCTCCACACCCTCTCCAGCATTTATTGCTTGTAGACTTTTGGATAGCAGCCATCCTGACTGGCGTGTAATGGTACCTCACTGTGGTTTTGATTTGCATTTCTCTGATAATGAGTGATGTTGAGCATCTTTTCATGATTTTTGAAATGAAGAAACTAAAATATGAGGATGAGGGCAGTATGCCAGGCCTTTCTGTTAGTGAAATACAAGACCTGGGGTACTCCCTTATGCCCTTCATACTTTAGTTTCTTCATTTCAAAAACTGCGATAATAATGCTTACTTTGATAGTTTACATATGATGATGTGGCATATGTAAAACCAAAATGATAGCTATGATTGAGACTGAAGTTTGATTCTGCACCAGCTCCTCCACTGAAACGAAGTTCTCTTAGCACAACAGTTTACACAATGCAATGCCTTACATAAGATTTTAGAAGTGGCTGATACAATAAGTAACCCTTGCCTTTTTATTAACTATAAAACATTAATATTTGTTTTTGTTATTGTTTAGCCCCTAAGCTGTGTCTGACTTTTTGTGACCCCATGGACTGTAGCCCGCCTGGCTCCTCTGTTTATGGGAGTTCCCAGGCAGGAATACTGGAGTGGATTGCCATTTCCTTCTCCAGGGACCTTCCGGACCCAGGGATCAAACTCAGGTCTCCTGCATTTGCAAGTGTTGGCAGGTGGATGCTTCACTGCTCAGCCACCAGAGAAGCCCATGGTCTCCAGTGAATGTCAATGCAGAAATGGCTCTTGAACCAAAAAATATACGATTTCATCTCGCCTGCTTAAAGCAGGTTCCTTTTCCCTCTCAGATGCCTCCCTGCACTTATTTTTCTCTCCATATTTTATTATGTCTTTGAGTGACTGGGATGAAACCCAACATCCTTAGCACAATCTATAAAGGCCTTCACTATCCTTTTGGACCAACCTTTCCAGCCCTGTGTTGTAATACCATATGCTGATACTCTGAATTTTTCCCATTTTCCTGGACACACCACATCCTTGCATAAAATAAGATAATATGCCTTTGCACATGCTTCATCCTTTTGCACAAAGTTTCTCCTATCCTCACCATCGTCTTCCGGAAAATTTCTATACATCTTCCCAAACCCAGTGGAAATGTTACCTTCTCAATGAAATGTCTTTGATTTTCTAAGACACAAATCTCTGCTCTTGTCCCACCGCACAGCAATCCTAGTGGTGATGACAAGGGCTACAACTTCTTCAAGGATCAGCTCTTTGCGGGGTGCGCTATACACACTCAATAAATATTTGCCAGATTTATGCCTTCTATCTTTTTGTAGTAAATGCAGTAATAAACTCCAAATGTTTCTTATAATAATTGCCACTTAAAAAGGAAAATAAACAAGGTCATGAGTCAGTACGTACCCTGGTGGAGGTAAACTTGCGAAAGGGACCTAAACAGAAAGACAGATACCTAGAGGAGACAGAGGGATGAAGACAATGCAAATGATTTCCTCTAGTTTTCACTTCTCTCATCTGGGCACATGCTAGGGAGCAAAGAACAAGCCCCTGGCAGCTGACTTCTGATGAAGCCCAGGAGGCTAGGACTGTCAAGTCCTGGCTGCTAAAGGACCTTTCCGCTGTGTAATCAGGAGAGCAGATGGCAGAGCTGGTGTTTAAGCAACTCAGCTACCACGCAGCAGGGTGCCTGCCAAAGGATGTGTTCAACAAATGTGTATTGTCATGGTTGCCATGCGCCCCAGAAGGGAAGGTTACATCCGCCCTGGAGATAGGCCACCTGAGCCCAGCTGACAAAGGCAGGCCTGACTTCAGGAATTAGCTTTGGATCTTCTCCAGCACATGAACAAACTCCACCGAGGCCCTGGTATTCTACACGAAACACTTAGGCTTGGAACATGTTCAAAGCAGCCGGAGCAGTATCCCACCAGTGTCTAAAAAAACCAGTAAAAGCTCCTGTGGATAATTTCATTCTAAAAAGCACAGTTTTCCTCTGTCCCTGGCAGGAAGAAGTAAGTGTAAAATTAAACTAGCTGACTTGTTTTGTGCAATTATATAATACAGACTTTTGGTGTTAGAAAACACCTGCCAAAGACTGATTTTAGTTTTATGTAATTAGTTTTTTCAGTGTGGTTCTAAAGAACAACTTCCTATGGAGGTTAATCTTGATTATTTTTTATAATAAATCCATATCATCAAAATAAACGTTCATAACAATGTGTATTATTTTCTTTCCTATGGCAGAAGGCCACCTCTCCTTTTGCTTTAATATTAGTATCAAATCATATAAAAGTGATACCAAGTTACCAGGCTAAAAGAAGATAGTATTGAGGGTTGAGCAGAATAAGCCAGAAGATTGCATTATTTAATAGATTTAGATTGTCACCTACTGCGTCACAAAATTTTCTCCTCATAAATTGAATTTTAGAATACAGTGATTAAGTTCAGAAAGGTTTTTTTTTAAACTGAGATACGATTGACATATAGCATCTTACTGTTTTCAGGTGTATAACATGATGAGTTGGTGTTTATATACACCATGAAATGATCGCTACAAGAAGTCCGGTTAACGTCCATCACCACACATCGCTACAGTATTTTTTCTTGTGATGAGAACTTTTCAGATCTGCTCTCTTAGCAATTTTCAAATATGCAGTATAGTACTATTAACAACAGTTACCATTCTGTACATAATATCATATAACTTATTTGTTCTATAACTGGAAATTTGTACCTTTTGACCCCCCTTCACCCATTTTATTTCTGCCCACTATACCTTTGGCAAACATCAATCTGTTCTCTGTATCTATGACTTTGGCAGATTCTTTTTTCTTTTTGTCTTGTGGGGGTTAGACTCCACAGATAAGTAAGATCATATTGTAGCTTGCTTTCTCTGACTTGTTTCACTTAGCATAATGCCATAAAAGACCATCCATGAGATCGCAAATGGCAAGATTTCCTTCATTTTTATGGTTGAAAAACATATATGTATCATATTTTCTTTAACCACTTATCAATTGATGAACAGTGAGGCTGTTCTGTATCTTGGCTATTGTAAATAATGCAGAGATGAGCACTGAGAGTGCACATATATTTGGGGTTAGTGTTTTTGTTTTCTTCAGATAAACACCCAGCAGTGGAATTGCTGGATTGTATGGTAGTTCTGTGTTTAGGTTTTTAAGGGACACCCATACTATTTTGCATAGTGGCTGCACCGATTCGTATTTCCCCCCATAGCGTACAAGGGTTGCCTTTTCTTCACATCCTTGCCAGCACTTGTTATTTCTTGTCTTTTTGATGACAGTCATTCTAACAGGTGTGAAGCGATGTCTCAGGGTTTTGACTTGCATTTTCTTTAGGATTACTGACATTGAGTACCTTTTTATGCACTTGTTGGCCATTTGTAAGTCTTTTTTGGAAAAATGTTCATTCAGATCCTCTGCCCCTTTTTTAATTGGATTATTTGCCCTTTCACTATTGACTTTATATTTTGGATACTAACGCCTTATTAGATGTATGATTTGCAAATATCTCCTCCCATTCTGCAGATGGTTCCCCTTGCTGTGCAAAAGCTTTCTAGTTTGAGGTAGTCCAACTTGTCTATTTCTACAACCAAGGGATTTTTTAATAAGACTCCAGATTAAATCCTAGGATCTCCACTTACAAGTTAATTTAACTTGGACAAAAACTCTTTAAGACTCAGTTTCCTTATTTGTAAATTGTGTATAATAATATGTACAGTGTTGTCAGAAAGATGGCATGAAAAGATATGAGTCTATAATTTTGTATAATGCATGATAGGAATTCAATCAGTAGTCATTTACTTGTTTATTATTATTATTATTATCATTATTGAACTCCCCAAGAACAGTTATAAGCTAGAATCTATTTCAAGCTCTCAAAATCTGGTTCACAAACATTTCCCATCCACAGTCAATAAATAATAAAAGGTACATGCAAGTCAACAAGTCTCACAATTGTTTTGGGGTAATGTCACCATAAAGGAATGTAATAAACGGCGGGGGGGGGGGGTGGGCTCATATAAAACAGTGGGATGAAAAACTCAGTTGTGTAAACTATTGAAAAGCTGAGATACTTGAGGACTTTCCAGACAATAAAAGTTCTTAGCTAAGTTGTAGAATGGCTAAAGTATTCTTTATTATGGGATATTTAGCAAGCTTTCAACTAGGACTCTGAAGAGTCAAAAAGGGACAGTTAGTGAAAAACTTTGTTGATGAAAATTGAGTTGACTATTTTTCTGGGACACATGGATATTTAATTACTCAGCAGGAAAAATATTTTAGAAAGACTCATATGGTGAGGGTAATTGAGAAATATAATTAGTTGATCAAAATGTCAGTTAAAATTTCATCAATAGGAGGGAGCTCCTACTTGAATGGGGTTTAACCCAGATGGGATCCAAGGATGTTTAAACACAGATGGGTTAACTAAAGAATCATCACTGCAGCAGTCAATGAAAATCACTTTATTTTGTACATTATTATCTTGGTAAATATGAGCAAACTCCAGGAGATAGTGGAGGACAGAGGAGCCTGGCGTGCTACAGTCCATGGGGTTGCAGAGAATTGGACAAGACAACAGCAATGCAGTAAAATTATCAAAAGATCAAAGCACCACTCCTACCTAGCTGCTACCTAGAAAGACATCTCTGTAGTGAAGTTCATGCTCATGAAATAAAGCAGCTATACTATTTTTTTTATAAAGTTCTACCATGGAAAAGGGTCATGGCTTATCTAATATTTTTGTTTGTTTAATTTATGAGAATAAACCCAATGCATCTTTCAGGATCACAGAAGGAAATTGGGATGTACAAATAATTTAGCTGAAGAGGATTTAATGAGGGCCCCACTTACAGAAGTATGAACAGCATTAAGTAAAGCAACAGGCCTGATGAAGCACCCAAGTGCTGGCAGAAAGAGGAAGCTGTTACTATGTTTGAGTTTAAGGTATACAGAGCCCAACAAAAGATGTAATCATGGGAAAGGGACCAAGAGGAATTCAAGGTCTGCCTAAGGGGCACCTCAGAAGGAAGGGAGCAGAGAAAATAAATACCGCTGTTTCCTGCCTCCCGCAGATTTCCTGCTCTAGTCTCCTGACTGATGTCAGAGGGCAAAGCACTTGAAGTCAGACCCTAAAGGCATCTGAGTGGTGCAGTTTGTTAAGTTTGCCCACAGCAGACCAGAGAAGGAGAGACAGAATCTGGAAAGGAAAACAGAAAGTAACGACCCCAGTCAGCCACAAATCAGACGATTCCTTACATTCTACTGGGACTCCATTTATTAAGTGTCTTCAGAACAAGAGAATAACGATGATGGTAATCCTCCTTTAATCCTAAGGGGAAAGAAATCATACCAGTAACAAGATCTGCTGAGAAGGTTGTAGCACTGGGGTTAAACTGGTGGGCTCAGCCGCACATTAAATCCTGTCTCGGCTACTTATTTGCTGTGTGAGTCTGGGCCGTTAATCCCTCCAAACCTCAGCCTTCTCAGCTAGAAAAGGAAGAGAAAAATATCTCTATCACGCAGGGTTGTAAGAAATAAATGAGATAATGCTTCTTACGTGTTTAGCATGGCTTCCCTGGTCGCTCAGGCAGTAAAGAATCCACCTGCAATTCAGGAGACCCAGTTTCGATCCCTGGGCAGGAAGATCCCCAGGAGAAGGGAATGGCAACCCACTCCACCCTTCTTGCCTGGGAAATCCCACGGACAGAGGAGCCTGGCGACTACAGCTCATGGGGTCAAGTCAGACCCAACTGAGTAACTAAACAGGCACACACAGAGCCTTGCAAATTAAAATATTTGTTTCTTCTTGTTTTCAACAAACCTGTATAAGTCATGGATGTTTCATTTAGCTTAATTTCAGAAATGTGTTTGGAAAGACATTGTCAGTTGCTTTCTTTTCTGAAATCAACTGCAGTGACCTTCTCACAGTGGGACTATCTTCCTTCCATAATAGTATGGGGAGAATACTAATTACCTCTGCTCCACTGTTATTATCCAAACTCCAGTCTCCTTTGTAGTTAGAAAATCCTCTGAGACCTCTTTGGGCAGAGCATACAGCGAGAGCCTATTTTTCTCAGCCTCTATGTGATTAGGTGCAGCCGTAGGACTAAGTCCTTGCCAGTGAGATGTGAGCATAAGTAATGCAACAGCTCCCAAGCCACGCTCTTAAATTAGGCAGATTGTCTTATACTTTCTCTTTTAAATAAGCCAGGAATCATGGAGTGAGGCTCACCCTGAAGGGAGGTGCAGTAAGTTAGAAGAATCGCTAATGGAGAAGAGACAGTCTGTACCCCTGCACTACCTCCAACTCAGACTTCTTTGAGAGACAACTACACATCGTCTACCTTGTTTAAAAGAATAACCTGTGCATGATTTGGGCTTCCCAAGTGGCGCTAGTGGTAAAGAACCTGCCTGCCAATTCAGGAGATGTAAGAGACACGGGTTCAATCACTGGATCAAGAAGATCCCCTGGAGGAGGGCACGGCAACCCACTCCAGTATTCTTGCCTGGAGAATCCAATGGACAAAGGAGCCTGGCAGGCTCCATGGACCTCATAGTCCATGAGGTTGCAAAGAGTCAAACACGACTGAGTGACTTAGCATGCACACACATGCATGATTCACATAGATGATTGAAAAATAGATATATAGACTGATATAGACATATAGATATGTATGCATGATATGCATATATATGTATAGAAAGAGAGAGAGAGAGATTTATGTTGAGGTAAGCTAGAGATAGAGACAAAGAGATAGGATGAGGAAGACATCAGAGAGAGTGACTTAGAAATCACCACAAATTCTTGGGTACTGCCCAAAACTTAAGTTATTTTTTTGTTGTTGCTTTTAGCTACAAGATTTAGGGGAAAAAAGTAAAATAGAGTGACAATAATAACCTTATCCAGAGAGAATTCTTGTAGCTATTTTTAGGCTCTTTTCCTCCATTTCACCAGAGACTTTTCTTGCCGGGACTATCTCCTGTTCCAGAAAAGCAGATCAAGGCCCTGATTTTGCAGGCAGGTTCAAGAAGGATGAATCAACTCAGGTCTCTACATCAAGACTGAGAACAAAGCTTGGTAGTCCTTTATCATCTCCTTTTGTTCTGGCCTCTGTGACCTCCAAAGAGACCGTGCTTACAATTTTCTCAGAGTACAAGGCTTCTGTGATTCATCTCCTGGCTGTTTCCGTGGGTAGGACTATGCCAGGAGGGCAGTTCTCAAGGGATGTGGGAGGAAGGAGTTAGCGCAGTGACACCGCAGCGGAGCCTAGAAGCCTCTTCTCTAGGCAGAAGCTTAGTGAGCGTGTGCTCTGCAAGCGTCACTCTTTTAATCTGCACTGCTTCCCTGCAAGCTGTCTTTTAAAACCCTAGTTGTAAAAACAGAGAACCTAAAACTCAAAGGAATTGTGAAAGTATTATGAGTACCTGTCCAAGGTTACCCTACAACTAACAGTTGGCACGGTCAAGATTGCAACCTAAATCTCTGTGTGTTAGTGGCTCAGTCCTGTCTGACTCTTTGCAGCCCCTGGACTGTAGCCCGCCAGGCTCCTCTGTCCATGGGATTCTCCAGGCAAGAATACTGGAGCGGGTAGCCAATCCCTTCTTCAGGGTATCTTCCCAACCCAGGGATCGAACCTGGGTCTCTTGCATTGCTGGCAGAATCTTTACCATCTGGGAAGCTCTAATCTAAGTCCACCTGGCTCCAAAGTCTATGCTTTTCTTCACCAAACTTCACTTTTTTCACTTATAAATATATACATATATATGTTTTAAAAATAATAGCTATCTTTAAGGGATACTATGAGGATAAAGCATGATACTAACGCACATTGTTACTGTTTAATAGAAAGTGGTTAATAATAGTATCTGTTAATATTAATATACTTGCTATTATTATTATTATTGCACTAAACACTATAAAAGCAATATGTGATAAATTTTGTCTAATGTTAACTGATAGTAGATAGTAAAGAACATAGATCTTAGACCTTGTCATTTCTGAAGCCTCACGGAGTGTTTCAGCATTTCATTTACGCCCTCAGTGCAGGCAGACTTATGCTGTAAAGTTCTGGCCTGTGCATCTCTATTTTCCTTCCTGTGAAGCAAAAAGCAAATAGGTTGAAATAGAGGTCATTTGTTAAAGGACCTAGGCTCTAGGGACTGTTTCAGGGACTCTAGAGAGCAAACATATAGTCTCTTGTTTAAAAGGTGGGATAATCCATGAAATGATCATTTATCTTCCACCCATTTAATAAGGCAAAGTACTGTCACAGATAAAAGATAATATACTAAATAATAAGATAAAATAAATTAAGAGAAATGAAAGCATAGCTAAAACAGTAAAAGGTAAAATTTAAAAGTAGATTCCAAGAATAAAAAGAAGTTTAATGTACTCATTGAAAACTGGATGAAACTAAGCGAATAAAAACTAGGAAAAATATACTAGTGAAATAAAATATTATAACCAAAGTCACAGTAGACTAAGAAAAGTAAGATAAAGAAAGCCCAGAAACATTTTAAAAATAAAACAAAAAATATTTGAAAATATAAAATTAACCAGTTAAGACATTATGAGGTGTGAAAATAATGTCAAGGAATTTTATTAGGATGTATAAATGAGGCTGCTTCTAAGACCCAAAGCATAAATCCTCATACGGAAACTATCCAGGCTTTTAAGGCCAATTACTTAGTTACTAAACTATAAATGACATCACCAAGCAGACAGGTACTCACATCAACATTCTAGCAGCTGCTCTTGACTCCTTACTCATCACCCCACATCCAAGCAATCAGGAAGTCCTATTTATTCACCTGCAATGTTTATTTTGAAACCATCCGTTTCTCGTCACGTCTACTGCTAACATTCTGTTTCAAAGGTCCACTATTTCTGAGGTTTTATTCTTGCTCGCCATCAACCTCTACTCCATGCAGAGATCAGAGTAACCTCTTACAAAGTCAGAATGGTCACCTCATCTGCCATTCCCTGATTAAAAGCAGTGACCACCTTTGTCTTCCATTTATGCCGAAGCCTCTCACCATGATCTAGAGGACCCTGTGAAGCGTGTCTCCTTCTAATTCTCTGAACCACTTTCACAGCCTCACTTCTGTGTCAAGCTCGTGACCGTCCCATTGGTTTTTCCTTCAATTTTCCTATAGCACCCAAAACATGCCAGCTCTTTCCTGCCTCAGAGCATCAGCTTGAATGCAGAAAAGCTCTACAATCAGAATTCACAGCTCCAGGGTGGCTTTTATGGTGGCCTCATTGTACTGTTCCAAGTCTTAGCTTCCAGTCTCAGATCCTAAAACAGACCTCCTCTGATCACCCAAACTAAATAAACCCTTATTCTAATTACTCTCAATCTTAGACCCTGTCAACTTCATACCAATTGTCTGTCTGTAATTTAGCATCTGTTCCTAATATTTGCCTGTCCCTCTCCCCCAGTAGAATGTAAGCTCCATGAGACAGGACAACAGCTATGTAATTCAGCCTGGCATGGAGCCAGACGCATCAGTGTCTCCTAAATACTTCTGAACGAAAGACCATGCTGTGGGCTTCCTTTTCAAAGCTTTGGTCTCCCCAGTAGATGAAAATCCTTCACATCAGAACCAAGGAATGGAAAGCAGGATGAGCAGTCCTGGGGCCCTTCCCCTACCCCTGGCATCTCGTGCCCCACGTGTACGGTCTCCCACAGATACCAGGGTAGGAGGACTCGGTACGGCAAGAGGAAACGCTGCAGCCTGGCTCCTTAAAGCCTGTCATTTGCAGTCTGGTCAGTCTCCCTTCCTGCAGCGATTCTTTGTTCTTGAGCAACATAAGGTTGAACACCACGGCATTGCCGTTAGTGCCACTTATTATGGTTCAACATAATAAACACACATTGGTCCACAGAAAAGAGGACGTATAATTAAAGCTAAAGCACGAGCTACAAATAATAAAACGCACCCGACCAATGTCTCAGAGGTTATTGCAGGATAAAAGTATATTTTTAAATTAAGTTTTTAAGTAAATTAGATTAAATTTTAAAATTAAACTGAATTAAAGAAAATATCTCAGAGACTAAACTGGCATTCAATACAGCTCTCATTTACATCAGACCATAAGTATCAGTACCTTTATTTCCTGTGAGACCAAAATAAACTATCATCTCTTTGCTCTGGGTATTTACAAGAAGGATTACAGAGGACAGGAAACAGGAAAAAGCATAGCATTGGTTCCCGTAGGCTGGCAGTGAGGCACAAAATCACCTAAAATATAAGAAGGATATTCAACACAAGCCCAAACAATTACAAGCAGACCATTCAGAAGTTTTCAGCAAGATGCATATACTGCTAAGAGTCTACATTTTGAAGAGTAAAAATAAATAGATTTCTTCTCCAGAAAAGCTCCACATAAATCCAGATATCTCTCCTCACAGTGCAAAATAAATAACTGTCACTGATTCCTGACATCAGTGTTTTAAATCGGATCCTTTTCAAGAGTCAAAAACTCAGTGAAGGGAATAAGCTGGCCCCTTTGCAAAGTCTAGCGTCAAGCTTCATGTCAAACCACCCTCCACTGAATCCTGATGCTCCTTAGCCCTTGCTCAAGGTGAACCCAGAAACTAAGCAAGAAGCAAGATGACTTTATTTGGGGCAAGCAAAGAAAGCAAAGTAGAGTCTCATTGCAAACACAGTTGACGGATGACCCAAGAAGGTCACTTTGAAGGTAATATAAAGGTATCCAGTAATCTCTGAGAAAGATGCAGGAATTAAATTGTGGAAGGAAAGAAATGCTTATAGCTATACACATAGTCCCTAGTATATGGCTGGAAAAAGTATGAATTGATAATATAGTCCTCACCCTTCCCCCAACATGTTTTGGTAATAACCCCATCAGCATAGGCTGATACATCACAACAGGTTAAAAAATGTGCATTAAATAGAAGTTCATCTCCAGCACCATCTGATATCTAGCCATCTTAGGAATTTAGTGGGCTTGTTGTTTACTGACTGATGCTTACCAACTAATGGGCCAACCACATACTTTAGATGGTGTAAGAGTTTGTCTGCTGCTTGGGAGTTAGTGAATTGATGCTATTCTCTTAATTCAGTGTATGATGATTTTATACAAACTTTTTAAATTTTCTAGCAATTGCTCCAAGCAAGATACCTTTAAAGGGTGAAAGCTGTCTTGGGGAGAATTCCCAATTTAGGGGTGTCTTGAGGGAAAAAAGTGGGCCTGGGGCTGGGATAGGAGTCGAAGCTCAGGAGAGCAGAGGAGAATGGCTTCACTGCTCTGTAGGAAACAAAGAATCCGCCCTTTCAAAGAAAGAGGAGAGGACATTTACGCTGCTTTCAGGTCTTGGCGATTGTAAATACTGCTGCAATGAACACTGGGGTGTATGTATCGTTTGGAATATGGTTTTCTCCAGATATATGCCCAGAAATGGTATTGCAGGATCATAGGGTAGCTCTATTTTTGGTTGTTTAAGGAACGTCCACACAGTACAGGCTGCATCAATTTACATTCCACCAACAGTGTAGAAGGATTCCCTTTGCTCCACATCCTCTCTGTTTATTGTTTGTAGATTTTTTTTGATGATGGCTATTCTGACCTATGTGAGGTGATGTATCTTTGTGGTTTTGAGTTGTATTTCTCTAATAATTTAGTGATGTTGAGCATCTTTTCATGTGTTTTTTAACCATCTATATGTCTTCTTTGGGGGCCTTCCCGTCTCAATGGTAAAGAATCTGCCTGTCAATGCAGGAGACACAGGAGACCCCAGTTCAATCTATGGGTTGGGAAGATCCCTGGAGGAGGAAATGGCTACCCACTCAGTATTATTGCCTGGAATATTTCATTGACAGAGGAGCCTGGAGGGCTCACAAAGAGTCACAAAGAGTCACAAAGAGTCGGACATAACTGAACAACTGAACACATGTCTTCTTTGGAAAAATGTCTATTTAGATCTGCTCATTTTTTGACTGGGTTGTTTTTTTTTTTTTTAATTGTGCTGCATGAGTTGTTTATATATTTTGGAGATTAATCCCTTGTTGATTGTTTCATTTTCAAATATTTTCTCCCATTCTAGTCTTGTTTTGTTTACAGTTTTGCTTTGTTTACAGTTTCCTTTGTTGTGCAAAGGAATTTAAAAAGATACATGTGCCCAAAATCTACTAATTTGCTAAGCATTTTTAAAGCATTTTTAAAACCAGTTTGTAAAATTTATTTGCAACATACAAAATTGAACCCATGACTACAGGTAAGAAAAATAAAGGTGAAAAATGTTTTTCTTCAGTTTAAATTTATGTTTTCAGAGGTAATTATTTCTTTTCTGCCTTATGAAAAAGTCAGGAAGCACATGTAATGTTTAGAACAAAAGATTTCCTTTTGGAAAAAGGAAAGAGTCTTGTCAAGAGGATACACTGGTCATAGCAAACACCCTCTTCCACCAACACAAGAGATGACTCTACACATGGACATCACCAGATGGTCAATACTGAAATCAGATTGACTACATTCTCTGCACCCAAAGATGCAAAGAATGGCTCTATAGAGTCAGCAAAAACAAGACCAGGAGCTGCCTGTGGCTCAGATCATGAACTTCTTGTTGCAAAATTCAGACTTAAATTGAAGTAAGTAGGGAAAACCACTAGACCATTCAAGTATGACCTGAATGGAATCCCTTATGATTATACAGTGGAAGTGAGAAATAGATTCAAAGGATTATATCTGATAGACAGAGTGCCTGATGAACTATGGACAGAGGTTCATGACACTATACGGGAGGCAGTGATCAAAACTGTCTCCAAGAAAAAGAAATACAAAAAGGCAAAATGGTTGTTTAAGGAGGACTTACAGATAGCTGAGAAAAGAAGAGAAGCTAAAAGCAAAGGAGAGAAGAAAAGATATACCCATTTGAATGCAGAGTTCCCAAGAATAACAAGGAGAGATAAGAAAGCCTTCCTCAGTGATCGATGCAAAGAAACAGAGGAAAACAATAGAATGGGAAAGACTAGAGATCTCTGCAAGAAAATTAGAGATACCAAGGGAACATTTCATGCAAAGATGGGCAGAGTAAAGGACAGAATATATGTGGACCTAACTGAAGCAGAAGATATTAAGAAGAGGTGGCAAGAATACACAGAAAACTATACAAAAATATTTTAATGACCCAGATAATCAAGATGGTATAATCACTCACCTAGAGTCAGACATCCTGGAATGTGAAGTCAAGTGGGCCTTAGGAAGCATCACTATGAACAAAGCTAGTGGAAGTGATGGAATTCCAGTTGAGCTATTTCAAATCTAAAAGGTGGTGCTGTGAAAGTGCTGCAATAAAGATGCCAGCAAATCTGGGAAACTCAGCAGTGGCCACTGGACTGGAAAAGGTCAGTTTTCATTTCACTCCTAAAGAAAGGCAATGCCAAAGAATGTTCAAACTATCACACAATTGCACTCATCTCACAGGCTAGCAAAGTAATGCTCGAAATGCTCCATGAACCAAGAACTTCCAGATGTTCAACTGGATTTAGAAAAGGCAGAGGAACCAGAGATCAGATTGCCCACATCCGTTGGATCATAGAAAAAAGCAAGAGAGTTCCAGAAAAACACCTACTTCTGCCTTATTGACCACACCAAAGCCTTTGACTGTGTGGATCACAACAAACTGTGGAAAATTCTCAAAGAGATGGGTATACTGGACCACCTTATCTGCCTCCTGAGAAATCTGTATGCAAGTCAAGAAGCAACAATTAGAACTGGACATGGAACAACAGACTGGTTTCAAATTGGAAAAAAGAATACTTCAAGGCTGAATTTGTCACCCACTTGTTTTACTTTTATGCAGAGTACATCATGCAAAATGCCAGGCTGGATGAAGCACCAGCTGGAATAAACATTGCTGGGAGAAATATAAATAACCTCAGATATGCAGATGACACCATTCTTATGGCAGAAAGTGAAGAAGAACTGAAGAGCCTCTCGATGAAAGTGAAAGAGGAGAGTGAAAAGCCTGGCTTAAAACTCAACATTCAGAAACTAAGATCATGCCTTCTGATTCCATCAGTTCATGGCAAATAGATGGGGAAACAATGGAAATAGTGACAGACTTTATTTTCTTGGGCTCCAAAAACACTGCAGATGGTGATTGCAGCCATGAAATTAAAAGATGTTTGCTCCTTGGAAGAAAAGCTATGACCAACCTAGACAGCATATTAAAAAGCAGAGACATTACTTTGCCAACAAAGGTCCATCTAGTGAAAGCTATGGTTTTTCCAGTAGTCATGTATGTATCTGAGAGCTGGACCATAAAAAAGCTGAGCACCGAAGAATTGATGCTGTTGAACTGTAGTATTGGAGAAGACTCTTGAGAGTGTCTTGGACTGCAAGGAAATCTAACTAGAAAATCCTAAAGAAAATCAGTCCTGAATATTCATTGGAAGGACTGATGCTAAAGTTGAAGCTCCAATACTATGGCCACCTGATGCGAAGAACTGACTTATTTGAAAAGACCCTGATGCTGGGAAAGATTGAAAGCAGGAGGAGAAAGGGGATGACAGAGGATGAGATGGTTGGTTGGCATCACAAGTCGATGAGCGTGAGTTTGAGCAAGCTCCGGGAGTTGGTGATGGACAGGGAAGCCGCATGTGCTGCAATCCATGGGTTTGCAGAGTCGGACACAACTGAGCGACTGAACTGAACTGAACTGATATTTCGCCTCACCACTTCTGCTTGGATCTTTGGGTAGGTTTCCTAATCTCTCACATCCAGTCCTTTTATTTTTAAAAGGGAAATAATAGCATCTACCTCATAAAGCTTGGAGGATTTAGTGAGATCTTGCATGTGAAGCATTCACACTGCCTATCACAAAGGGCTCGATAAATGTAAGATTTTTAAAAAGTAATAAACTTTCTCTTATTTTGTATTATATTTATATTTTATAAGTTTTATATTCACATATGGTGAGGCCAAGTAGTAGACAATTAACATGCGACAGCATGCATGTATGCTTTGGAGAAGGAAATGGCAACCCACTACAGTGTTCCTGCCTGGAGAATCCCAGGGACGGGGGAGCCTGGCGGGCTGCCGTCTCTGGGGTCGCACAGAGTCGGACACGGCTGAAGCGACTTAGCAGCAGCAGCAGCACACAGTCAGTTGTGTCTGACTCTCTGACCCCACGGGCTCCTCTGTCCATGGGAGTCTCCAGGCAAGAACACTGGAGTGGGTTGCCATTCCCTTCTCCAGGGGATCTTCCCGACCCAGGGATCAAACCCGGGTCTTCTGCACTGCTGGCAGATTCTTTGCCATCCGAGCCCCCAGGGGAGCTCTTACGGCAATTATACTCAGAGTTCTCACGAGGAAGGAGCATCAGATCACGCATGGACCAAACACCAAATACAGGTTTCGACCAAAGAACACGGGCAAAGGCTTTCTTGCGGTTTCCACAGGAAAGGCAAAGCAGCGGGAGCAGGTTCAGAACTGGCTGGTTTGAATGGCTGAGGTGGACTCAGGGGAAAGGGCTGTCTAGTGGCCTCTGTCTAGGGGATAGAGGCCCTGGGTGTGAGAGAGAAGACGGCTGAGGGCACGGCCTCAGGGTCACTGGTTTGCATATGAGTGGCTCTCTCCAGGAATTAACTCTCTCAAGAAGGGCACTCCTTCCAGGGTCAGCAAGGCCCCAGGTGTCAAAGCATCAGAAAATACAGAAAAATAAGACTTTTTTTTTTTAAGACATCTTCAGCTACACGTTTGATTCTCTTCTGCCACAAATTTTAGTAGGAGTTTGAACATTTGCCAGGAAATGGCCTGTATAAATAGAACACAATGTTTCTGTTTATTAAAATTGCAATTTCCAGATGTACTCTGTAATCAATAATAACCATTACCATAAAAGTATCAGGATAACAGGCACATCTTAAATTTACACAATGTTATATGCAAATATAATTCCATTTTTTAATTAAAAAAGACCACACAGTCTGCAGCTTGCCAGGCTATATATATCCACTAACCTATCCAGAGACATACAGAGAACTCTATATGTCATTCATTTGCTCAACAAATTGGCAAAATGGCTACAGACCAAGTATGATAAGAGACTGAACTAACGTAGTGGGAACTGTGTTAGGAAAAGGAGGAGAGATAAATAATATGCAGGAAGTAGAATCGAGACTACTTGGGGTCTAAGAGACAGTAACCAGGGATGCCCATCCCGTTGTGAGGAAAGATCAAGAGAGGAATATACATGCATAGTATAAAGCAGTCAGTTTTATTCATATGTTTGTCTTATTAGTATAAAATATTAATTTATAAAATTTGCAATAGTTACTGGAGTTTACTTTTTATACAGTCAGTACGTTATTTCACCATCTTTCATATTTGCTATTTTGAGGCTACATTACAGAATCATCCTCAAACCACTAATAATTAAAGATGACAGCTCTCCATAGTAAATCTAGTAAAAGTATAGAATTTATGGTTTTGCTGTCTAAATTCACAACAAAGAGAATACTTGACAATTTTTAAGGGAAAAAAAGCTTAGTCATAGGCAAATCTGTTATTTTACTGGGGTTATAAAGATACAGCCTCTAAATACATAGATTATTAGTCAAGACTTCTTCACTGTGCAAACCAAAGGGCCCCCCATCAAAAGGCACAAGTTGGAAAAAACTAAGACAATTTATTCTCTGAGTAACTTTAGGTCAAAGTTAAAGATGATTTATCAGGATTAAAAAATAGCACTGAATGTAGTAAATTTACGTCTCCGCTTTGTTCCCTGTCATTTCGTAACCAAAGATATTTCTACCCTGCCATAATGTGTATTTTTAATCAGACAGTATTAGCCACAGCAGAGCAAACCACAAGTCATAAGGACAGATGACTATAATTCTATTTATGTTAGAGATAGAGCTCTGTGACATTGCATATAAAGCAGGATTTATAAATCAAGTTAAATTTCTACTTCACTTCCATAATAATTTTGCTTCTAATGAAATCATTTTGACCCTAAATCTCAACTTCAAAAACATATTTTAAAAAATACATAATTTTTTCTACAGTGTTCTAAAGTAATATCACTAGTCTGCAAAAATAGCATCCATTTATTGATTACATGCTGCCTATGATAGAGTAGCATGGTGAAGAACCCTGAAAGCTTCAGGATGTTTATATGGGAGGAGTTCTCTGTTAAGATTAAACAGTAGCAGGTAAAGCCTGGTATTGTCTGACATCTGCCCTGGACAAGTAGATCATAGTTTTGCTTTACACAACTTCTAAGCTCTCAGGCTAAAGGAGAGCTTATCCTGAGCTGACTGACCCTCAATTTCTCAGATAAACTGTTCACTCTGCACATCGCCTGAGAAGAGAACTGCCAAAAATCTAAAATATTTCCTAATTCACCAATTCATTTTATCGATCTAAAGCGTGACATGCATATACTTCATGTTCTATTTAAAGTAGTAAATGTGCTTGCATTTTAGTAAGATGTGCACTGTATGTGGCTTACCTCAAAGCCACTCAATTCAGCTGTGTCCATAGGATGATATGTACACTGTCTGCAATGAGGATGTGGTAAACTAGTGCCTCCTAGTGGCTGGTACAAAACTGTGCAAATATATATTTCCAGCAAAGTCAAAAAGAATGGGAAAAATAGAATATACTACTTCTTACCCTACCAAACAAAAAAGATTATTGCCACCAGAAATATTTTTAAACAAATAATTTCTACATATGCTAACAAAATACTTGTTTAAATAGACATTTTAAAACTCTTTATAATTAAAAGCACATTTCAAATTGTCCAAAGAAGAAAAACTCAAATTTATTGTTGAATATACCAAGCTACAAAAATAACTCAATTCTCCCATCTCTGGAATGTTGTCTTAAAAATATAATTCAACAGGAACAAAAGTCTATATTCACATTGTTTATAAAGCAAACCTCAAAACTAAAAACTTCAATTTCCAACAAGAGGGAAATGTTTTAACAAATTCAAATGTGTCACCAATATGACATAATAAAATCATTCTCAGGTTTCATTACAAGTACTAGGGGAAGTGAAAAATGTTCTTGATAAAATATGCTTAACAAACACTGTAAAAATGGTCCATTTAATGTGAATGACTCCATAAAAGGACATATATGCATGTATATATAAACTGGAGGACAATATGAAACAAAGAACATGATTGCATTAAGGCAATAATCTTATATTTTTCTTTTACTAAAGACAATTTTTCTAGCATACTTTTAGGTTCACAGCAGAATTGAGAGGAAAGCACAGAGATTTCCCACATATTCCCTACACATTCACACGCATAGCCATCTTGTTATCAACATCCCCCCCCAGTATGGTACATTTGTTACAACTGAGGAACTTATTTTGATGCATCATTATCACCCAAAGTCCACAGGGTCCATGAGGGTTTACTTGTGGCGGTGTATATTCTGTGAGTTTAGATAAATGTTTCATTATGATGTGTGGCTTTCCTGGTGGCCCAATGGTAAAGAACTCACCTGCAAACGCAGGAGACATGGGTTCAATCCCTGGGTTGGGAAGATCCCCTGGAGGAGGAGCATCCCACTGACAAAGGAGCCTGATGGGCTACAGTCCATGGGCACAAAGAGTTGGACATGACTGAGCAATTAACACACATAACAAACACATACACAATGTTTCTTAGTTGAAAATAAATCATTGACAAGTAAAACTTATGGTTCAGACGCTGACACAATAGGATAAGGCAAAATTCTGTACCCTCACTGTATTTTCCCACTTTTTCAGCTCAAGCAGAGATGCATCAAGGAATTAGTAACCTGGAGCCTAGAAAAAGCCAGAAGGAGACAGATAACAAAAAGATGAAGGGCATGTTTCTGAGATGTTACAGAAGTGGCCTGCTCCCATTTGGTCGGGAGCGTATTTCCAGCTCTTCCTTTAATTTCATGTATGTTTTACCTGTGACAGATAAAACACTCTTCAGTTGGAAGGAAGGAAAGGAAGGAAGATGAGAAGAAAGGAGGGAAGGAAAAAACAGAGGGAGAAAGAAGGGAGGAAGTCCCATCATTGATCAAAGGAAACTTTGCCATTTTCAAAGCCGAAATGCATTTTAATATGTGTGATATTTGCTGAAAAAAGGAAAGGCAGGGGAAAAAAGAACTCAGAAAAACTACACTTTTATTATTCTTCTCCCCAAATTGGGAGTGCAATAAAGAAATGTAAGAAACTTTAAAAATAGATAAACCAAAAGAACCACTCACATTTCAACATCTTTATAAAAATATTTTAAAATGTTTTTAAGAAAACCATTTTAATTATATTTTATATTTTAGTAATCATAGTAAAACATGTGAATGTTTACCTCCTCCACCCACAATCACCTCACTTTAATATTCTGAATGTACTGATGCTATAGTATCAGTATCAGTCCACGGGTTCGCAAAAAGTCGGCCTGAGCTACTGAACAACAATGATACTATAAACCATCAGTCCCCAAGGTTTTTGGCAACAGGGACCAGGTTCATGGAAGACAATTTTCCCACAGAGGGAGGGGGAGGTTTCAGGATGATTCAAGTGCAGTACCTTCATCATGCTGCCTCTGACCTGATAGGAGATGGGGCCAGTCCATGGCCTGGGGGTCGGGGGCTCCTGCTATAAACGCAAAGTCATTTTCCTCAGCATGCCATTTGCCTGACTCAAGTTACTAAACCTTGGAAGCTTCTGAGTCCCAGTATAAAATAAAAAGGGGCTTTGAGTCACTGAAGAAACAGCATGATCCACTATGAATAAATCGAGTACAATGTAAACAAATCTAATTTTCAACCCTTTTCAAAACTAATAATGGAATTCTAAGCAGAGAAATTGTGACCAGAGAAAACAATGAAAGTTACGAATCTGGGCAATAAAGTGTTGGCAATTTTCAAAGGTAGGAAAAATAACTGCAGCATAATACATCTTACATTGTAACACATAAAGCACGAAATCTCCTTCACTTAGTCATCTGTGTTGTAATTAATTTGAAAGAGTGACTTTGTGGTGTGCAGAGAAATTGACATTTCAATAAAATGATTATCCCAGCTTTGACTTACAGCATTCCCCTTTCTCCTATTAATTATCAGTCAAATTACTTATTCAGCTCTCTGAAGAGGACATTTGATCAGCTTCATTTTAATGCCAAGCCTATGGTTGTATTCCAGAATTTTTTTGGAAATAACCATATGGATTTCTGAATAAGATGGTGACATAGACCCTCTATCCTCAAGGTCACTCCATCAGAAATCTGAGCTAGATATAGAGACAAATGGATTAGGAAAGAACAGAATCCTATGAACTCAAGAAGACTTTCCAAATAAGTTCATCTTTCATTAGTCTTTTTTTCCTCAGATATCCTATAGCACTTATAATCTGAAAAAAAGAAAACTATGTGTACTCCATGTATATACACGTGTTTTCACAGTCTTACAAGTTTCTGGTGTGCAACTATCACAGCTTATTTTACTACTAAATCTTCCAAAATCCCTGGCAAAACACATAACAGGTTCTTACTCATTTGTTAATTGGTCACTTCAAAAGTATTTAACTAATCAATGTTGGGAAATTCAGGAAAAATGGATCAAGTGTCTTTCTACAAAATTAAAAAAAAAATAACAAACCCTCAATTATATTTTCATTCCTAATACTCTAATAAGTTATTATACTATGAATTGCAATGCATTTTAAATATATGTGTTTGAACCTAGGGGGAAAAGTGATGAGAGAATATTTATTGTGAATAACCTCCCTTTAATGTCAGTTCCACACCAACTGAAGTGAAAGAGTAGATAGGACTTAACAGTCTTCAAGAAAAAGCGATATTGTTGTTTTTATTGCATCCTCTGCCTAAGAAAGGACTGAGACCTGCTGTCATTCTGCGTCAGCGCTCTGGGTCAGTGACAGAATGGAATTGATTTATTTCTCATTTTTATTTGTGAAAATCTGAGAATGTAGCTCTTACCCTTTCTTCCCCAGGGACAAAATATAACAGCGTGGATCCAGGATTCTCAAGCAGAGTCCCCATGCCAACACGGCACTCTCCTCCACCCTGGCCCCTCAGACCACCTTCTCACACCCTGGGCTACCTGCGCATAGCCACTCTTGACTCTCCTGACTCACTCAAGGGAAAGCTGAAACCTGAGGCTCGAAGGTCATTTCAAGCTCCAGAGCTCAGCACACTCTGAACAACGTGTGACGTCTGGGGAACCCAATGAGGAGAACAGGAGGAAATCCCCTGCCCTCGCTGGGCCCCAGAGCCTTCGAGGGTTTCTGTCTGGAAACCTCAAAGAAAGATCATAAGGAGACTCAATGCAATCAGTGTGGAGTCAAGCTATATCTATATATATATGAGAGAAAGCTAACCACTTACAGAGATCTAAGTTGATCTGTTATTTCTTCAAGGAAATCCCCATGAGTCCCTAGAGTTCTTCTTGCCCTGGATTTCATCACCTACATCTTTCTCAGAACTCAACTGAATCACATCTCATTAGAAGAAATCGAGATGTTCACAGGTTAGGCATAGCACTAGATTTCTCTCTAGAAACCTCTTCTGCGAGGAACATGTGTGGCATGAAATTCTGGGTGTTCTGCTACTGCTCCTTATTGAAATCCTACCCAATTCACAAGCACAGCACAAATGCTGCCTCCTTATTAGAAACTTCCTTCATTGCCCTGATGGATATGTGTCTTTCTTCTTCTCCTTCTAAATAAACGGTGTTTCACCATTAACTTGGCACTTAGCACAACTAGCTTTCAATTCAGTTCAGTTGCTCAGTCGTGTCTGACTCTTTGCAACCTCAGGGACTGCAGCAGGCCAGGCCTTCCTGTCCATCACCAACTCCAGACCTTGCTCAAACTCATGTCCCTCGAGTCGGTGATGCCATCCAACCATCCCATTCTCTGTCATCCCCTTCTCCTTCTGCCTTCAATCTTTTCCAGCATCAGGGTCTTTTCAAATGAGTCAGTTCTTCACATCAGGTGGCCAAAGTATTGGAGTTTCAGCTTCAACATCACTCCTTCCAATGAACACCCAGGACTGATCTCCTTTAGGATGGACTGGTTGGATCTCCTTGCAGTCCAAGGGACTCTCAAGAGTCTTCTCCAACACCACAGTTCAAAAGCATCAATTCTTGAGCACCCAACTTTCTTCAGACTTCCCTGGTAGCTCAGATGGTAGAGCGTCTGCCCACAATGCAGGAGACCTGGGTTTGATCCCTGGGTCGGGAAGCTCTAGAGAAGGAAATGGCAACCCACTCCAGTACTCTTGCCTGGAGATTTCCATGGATGGAGGAGCCTGATAGGCTACAGTTCATGGGGTGGCAAAGAGTTGGACACTACTGAGCGACTTTACTTTCTTTTCTTTCTTTCTTCAGCTTTCTTTATAGTCCAACTCTCACATCCATACATAACTCTCGAAAAGCCATAGCTTGGACTAGAAGGACCTTTGTCGGCAAAGTAATGTCTCTGCTTTTTAATATGTTGCCTAGGTTGATCATAGCTTTTCTTCCAAGGAGCAAGCATCTTAATTTCATGGCTGCAGTCACCATCTGCTGTGATTTTGGAGCCCAAGAAAATAAAGTCTGTCACTGTTTCCATTGTTTCCCCATCTATTTGCCATGAAGTGATGGGACCAGATGCCATTATCTTAGTGTTCTGAATGTTGAGCTTTAAGTCAGCTTTTTCACTCTCCTCTTTAACTTTCATCAAAAGGCTCTTTAGTTCTTCTTCACTTTCTGCCATAAGGGCGGTGTCATCTGCGTATCTGAGGTTATTGATATTTCTCCCAACAATCTTAATTCCAGCTTGTGCTTCACCCAGCCCGGAATTTTGCATGATGTACTCTGCATATAAGTTAAATAAGCAGGGTGACAATATACAGCCTTGACATACTTTTTTTCCTATTTGGAACCAGTCTGTTGTTCCATGTCCAGTTCTAACTGTTGCTTCTCGACCTGCATACAGACTTCTCAGGAGGTGCGTAAGGTGGTCTGGTATTCTCCTCTGTTTCAGAATTTTCCACAGTCTGTTGTGATCCACACAGTTAAAGGCTTTAGAGTAGTCAGTAAAACAGAAGTAGATGTTTTACTGGAACTCTCTTGCTTTTTCTATGATCCAGCGGATATTGACAATCTGATCCCTGGTTCCTCTGCCTTTTCTAAATCCAGCTTGGACATCTGGGAGTTTACAGTTCACAAACTGTTGAAGCCTGGCTTGGAGAATTTTGAGCATTACTTTGCTAGCGTGGGAGATGAGTGCAGTTGTGCATGTCAGATGAGTACAACTAGCTTAGAGTGATATCATGTGTACCACCCTCCCCCACAACACACACTCAAAGTTTGATTCTAGAAGGCAGGGGCTATGTCTGAAACATCTCTGAATCCTAATAGTAAACAGGGCTTGTACACAGAGGACACTCAGAATTTGCTTAATGATGCGTCCCCTTGTTCCTCCCAGCCTTGTCAGGGCAATGGCTTTCACCATAGCCTAGAGACGGTGCAAAGAGAAGCATCCAAGCCCGTCCCATCTGATTGTCATCCACCACTCCCACCCTGTAATTTAGGGATATTTCCCAAGAAATCCAAGTATGATAAAACTGCTAAAAAACTTTACACCTTTCTTTCTTAGTTTTCCCAAGTCCTTCAGCTGAACTTTTTGTTTATTCAAATCTTTCAAGGGAGACCATAAGTAGAATGCAATAACAGGTATGGATGTAAGGGTTTGGTTTGGCATTCCAAAGAGAGATTGAAATCCCTCCCGTTTATACTACCCATCAGATGCCCACTAAGGAAGTCAAAGGAACTTCTAGGGAGCCACAGAGAACAATTTGATAACCACTAATTCTTATTTTGTTGGCCATACCACTCAACATGTGGGATCTTAGTTCTCCGACCAGAGACGGAGCTCGCACCGCCTGCATCGGAAGCTCAGAGTCTGAAACCCTGGACCACTGGGGAAGTCCTGATAATCACTAATTCTGATTCCGTCTCCACAGTCCCTGAGACAGGTCCCAAGAGTCTAAGAGGCAGGTTGAAGTTCACAACAAATGGACGAGAACTGGGAAACTTGTTGGTTTCCTGCAAGACTGGCCTCGATTACAGCCCAGAAAGGAGGCCAGTAATGAGCCCCTGACTTTCGCATTTCAGGGCTTGTCGCTGAACAAGTGGTTTGCTTCATTTTATTCATTCTATTCATCCTTTGAATCTGATCCAGGGAATAAACACCATCAGGATCAACCAGATGGTCATGTCATTAGCTTAATCTTTTATTTTAGAAAGAAAGGCATCTTGGGCTAAGTGCAACCAAATCGGGAGTCCAAGGACTGATGAAAACTAAACAAAACCATAGCACAACGTATCACAATCCTACCTGAGCATAAGGAGGCATGCCGCTGGCACAAGAAATATTTACCTTGCCAAATCCTGTGTGAGATGTTCACTCGGTTGTAATCACATATGAAGCCAAAGTAACAAACGAGATGTTTTTAGAAAAGTAAGTCTTAAGGGCTAGAATCTCTCAGACAAAATATACATGCACTTTCCACTAACTTTTTCTAGTGAAAACACAAATGAATGGTATTAATGTTTGATTCAGGATTTAGTTCATTAAGTTTTTGAACTATCATGTTTAAACAGTTCCTCCTATTTCATGTCTAGAAATGAAATTTGAATTTGAAATATTACATGCAATCCATATATTTAAGATGTTTAACTTTTAATTGAACACTAAAAATGGATATAAAAAATGACTTCTATTTTCATTTATTTTCTTACACATTTAATATATTTTCTTATATTGTGAGAGCCCTCTGGTGGTTGAAAACATACCAAATCTCTATATGCACAAGAGCAGATACAGAGTTCATTATCAACCAAAGTTTTCTTTACTGAGGTACTGATTTCAAGGTTTATTAAAAAGAGACATTAAATTTTCTATTAACTTTCACCTACTCATAGAATGGTACATTAATTTATTTTCATACATTTCTAGAATTAAAAAAAAAATCTTAAATGCATATATTGAAAGTGAAAGCCACTCAGTCGTGTCCAACTCTTTGCAACCCCATGGACTATACAGTCCATGGAATTCTCCAAGCCGGAACACTGGAGTGGGTAGCCGCTCCTTTCTCCAGGGGATCTTCCTGACCCTGGTCTCCCACATTGCAGGAGAATTCTTTACCAGCTGAGCCACTAGGGAAGCCTTATGTCTTTTTAAATCCAAATAAGGAAACACTGGTCATGACAACTACATTTTCTTTTCAATCAGATTAAGAATAGTTAGCAATTTATTTCTAAATTGAGATGTAGATAAACTGGGTCCTGGAGTCCCTTATTAGGTAACATGTTCTATGTCTTCTTTTAACTTATGCCCAAGTTGAAAATAAACACTATTTTGTACTTTTATGGAACCATCGTCCAAAGGACAAAATTTAAGACTCAGGATTTGACATATACAAATAAATAGTGAAACTACCAGATATTTTATAAGTATCCTGCCACACAAAAAATTACAGAAGGAAAAACTAAAGTGGCAAAGTCTTAGGAAAATGTGACAATGGATTTTTAATTTGCAAAATGTGCAAAATGATAAAGCTGAACTGAGGAGGATGCTATGGGACTTTCACAGGACAGACACCTTCCCCAGGCCATCCTCTGCCTGCCTCTTGTTTATAGAAAAACTTCAATCAAGCCTTGTTCGATTTCCAAAGGGCAAATTTAATCAGAGAAGTAAGAAAATGAAGCACAAAGGCAAATAGTCAACCAAGACAAAATAATAGTAGTTTATCCATAACAGAATGTCAAGGATCTTTAGTTCCTTCTCAAAGACTGCAGACAACATTCTGAGCCATATCCTTGAACTGTTTTGCAGATACTGAAATCCACACCAGGTAAGACAAAGTCAACTGACCGTTGACCACAAGCCTGTAGACCTCAGACCAGTTGGAACCAGAAGACTGGTGATGCTGACTCTCGAAATACTGCTGGTTACCTCACCATCAACCAATAGAAGGACGTCCATAAGCTAATCAGGCATCCTATGACCTTCTCCCTTACTTTGTCTTTAAAAACCCTTCCCTGAAAACCATTGGTAAGTTCACTTCTTCTAAGAATTAGCCACCCATACTCTTTGCTTGGCCTTGCAATAAATGTTGCACTTTCCTTCACCACAACCTGGTGTCAATATATTGGCTTTACCGCACGCAGGCGAGTAGACCTAAATTTGGTTCAGTAGCAAAGCCAGGATACCTATTAAGGAAAGACTGTATGGGTGAAGCTGTTCCTTCCATTTATAGTTTAGGAATACTTAGTACCAGCATGCCTCAAAGTTCCCCTCTCTTTAATCAACTCTAAGTGTTGGAGTAAAGTTGAATTGTGCATAAACAGATTTCAAGGTACTAACTACTATATGACTTTTCATGTCATTGAATTAAGTTTAGCATCCAAAATATGAAATGAAGAAATTATAATAATAATACTTCTGCATTTCTCTTGTGAGGTTAAGTGACAGAAAAATCTGTGAGGCGAAAGGCAAAGATTTGGTCAATAGATCAAGGACATCACAAGATGTTACTGGAAGGTACAGGATGACTAAAGGAACGAGAGGATAGCAGGTGACTCTGGAAACTTGAGCCATATTTGGTACATTGGTTTCCTTCCACACAGATGTGCTTGAATGCCAAACCGCTCTACAAATATTTTGTGGGCTGTGGAGTGCTAAAGTATAATTAACTAGCTCTAGTCAATCTACAGTATGCAATCCTCCAACATGAAAATATCACTGAGCACTCACGACTCAGGCAGAAAGTCAGGGTTAGATAATGTTGAAGTTCTTCACCCTGGTGGATTGCAAGGGTCACTGTCCCCAGTTTGTTTATATCTCATTCAATGCACACCCTTTACAATGTGATGTAGGCAGCCCTCCCATCAACAGGTGGAATCTGCTCTCTGCATCTTAAACCTGAGCCCGACAATGTCACCTGCTCTAGTCAACAGGACAAAAACAAACTAGACTCCATCCAAGGCTTGAAGTGGGCTTCAGCTTTAGGGCTGGCTTTCTTTTCTCTGCTAGAAATCCCATTGCTGCCATTTACCATTCCCCAGCTAGTCTGCTAGGAAAGAGGAAACCTGAGACGCCAATTTCCACATGTGTAACTGATGTCATCCTAGACCACCCACCTCTGGCCAACCGACCAGTAGACCGCAAAAGACAGCCAAATCCAGCCAAAAGCGCAGTCTACAAGATGATTCTTTAAAGCCACTATGTTTTCAGGTGATTTGTTACACAGCAAAAGCTAACTGTTACAACTATTTTCATCATAGCACCCAAACTTTGACTACAGTTTATTCCAGTCCCAGTGGGCATATTTCTCTGGGGATGAAAGCTTGAAACATTTGATAACTTCTTTGCTTCCTGATCTGAGGAATGATACGAGCACCAGAATGAACTGCTTACAGAAAGAGAGTGACAGTTATCAAAAATCATAGGTATATTTCATAAAAAATATTATTTCCTGTAATATTAATTACTGTCTAGCAATGCACATCCATGGAAAAGAGGTCTTGAGACCCAGTAAAATGCAACAAAATCCAAGGGTATTAGGAGTTCACTTGAGAAAAAGTACACTTAAAAATTACATGAGTCTTTTAAGTGACCTCAGACTCAGTACGATCACTTGTATGATATAGATGCTTAAAGGAAATCTAGGCACCACTATTAGAGGGATAGCAATCCTACTGAGGAGATAATCATCTAGAAGATTGGTTCTAGCTTTGGGTGTTGCACTTAAAGACTAGAATACGTCTTAAGGAGAATAATTACGATTTTGAAGCTCAGAAAGTCATGAGATAAGAGTAAGTATGAAATAAACCAAGGAGAAAACTTGCCAACATTTTTGCATATGAAGCTTTAGTTAAGAGGCTGAGGGAACAATTTTAATTCTAATTATTCTAGGTAGAACTAAGACTAATGGGTGAAGGAAGTTAGATACAGGCTTGTTATCAACATGAGAAAGAAATGTCTAATATTTACAGGAGCACTGCAGTAAAATAGGTTGGCTTGAACAGTATGAGATTTTGTCACTGGGTGTGTTCAAAGATTGTTCATCTCTGCCCAGGGTTATGGTAGAAAGAATTATGCACTAAGAGGGACATTAGACAAGATGACATTTAAGATTCCTTCCAAATCCAAGATTCTAATCTTCTGTATAAAACTTACACATGTATTTATCTACCACATTTGTCTTTATGAAATCTAGTAATTAAGTAGATCTTCTGCAACCTCATCTTAATAGTTGTCCCACCAGTCTCCCAGTGGTCTTAATCTGAGAGAATATGAGAGAGGGGAGGTGCTAAGAGAAGAATGTAAATCATTAATTCCTTCACCCACTCTTATTTCTTAGTTGGGCACACATTCTAGATTTAATAGCTTTGTTCTAGAAATAAGAGCAAATCAGATGTCACCTGTTCATATTTTAATATAATGAAATTCATTCTGAGTTGAATAAAGGTAAAATTAGGTTTACTGTTGAAAAGAGAGGGAGGAAAATCAAAGTTTCATATTGTAAGGAAAAAATTATGATGGTATAGTGTCTTATACATAAACCTCTTTCATTTTCAGAGGAAATAGATAAATTGTTAATAATTTTTAAATCTCATATGTTATAAACTCATTAATATGTTTTAACTAGCTTTTTAAATTCAGTTCAGTTCAGCTCAGTCACTCAGTTGTGCCTGACTCTTTGTGACCCCATGAACCGCAGCACGCCAGGCCTCCCTGTCCATCACCAACTCCCAGAGTCCACCCAGACCCATGTCCATTGAGTCAGTGATGCCATCCAGCCATCTCATCCTCTGTCATCCCCTTCTCCTCCATTTTTAATAGCTTAGTATTAAAATTGAAAAAATAACACTATTTAAATAACTATGCTTAATATTCATGGAAAGGTATCATGAATGGCGATGGAATATTGCTAGTAGCCCACATATCAGCTCAAATGAAACTAGTATCTGAAACATGACCTTGATGCTAGTTTTTATATTTAAAACACTACCACTACCCAGAAGTTCTGACACTGTGCAGCATCTTGCCCTCATAGATCACACTACTTGGAAATTAACACGTGAACGTGAGCTCGGAATAATACTCTGCTCCTTTTCTCCTCTCACGACTTGATCCAATCCTATATTAATTCTCTTTATTCTCTCTGTCTTTCCACCTACAGCCCATAAATGTAAAGTTTTCTCTAAAGCTATTGGTAATAATATTAGCAAAGAATTACTTAGTCTGTGCCATGTTCCAGGCACTGTGAGTTTTTCTGCTTCATAATTTTCAAAATACCCAGTTATTAGTATTTTATTATCTTCACCTTAGAGAGATTAAATAACTAGACTAACATCCATTCCGGTAAGACAAATAGCTTACTCTTGCGTTCAGATGTCTGCTTCCACTGCTTTCCTACTCCTTTCTAGGAGGGGCTCCCGAAATGTGAAAATTGAGATCCCATGGAATACAATGTAAATCTTGACGAGTGATTAGATATGAGGAAGAGAAAGATGTGGTATCAAAGAAAACTGAGATTTGGAGTCTGAGTGACTGGAAGAATTGTGGGGTCATTTATCAAAACCAAAGAATTGGAATAAAAAGCTAATAATGAAGCAGTTTTCTGTGTTTTTTAATGTCAAAGTAAAATATCTGTAAAAAAATTAACATACCCTATAAGATTGTGACTGTACAGAGACTTGAAGACTAGAAAAAGTGAAAGATAATGACAGATATGGAAAATAGGAATCAAGAGATGTCAATGAGATTTCTATTTGGGGGAAATTAGAAAACATTCAAAGAAGTTGATTATGTGGATCACAACAGAAAACTAACAAGATATTCTCAGGAGTATGCAATAGTGGGCCTAGATAACACTGATGATACAACTTTGTTGTAGACTTCTTTGCTAAAATTTTGAGATTTTTCTCCAATAACGTACTTGATGTGCTGGAATAACAGAAGAAAAACACAGGAAGCTGTGCCAGACTGGGAACTGACAAATGTGGAAAAAGTCAGGAGAGCTGATCCAGTGAGTGATGCAGACTAGATACTATCATATTCATGAATACAGAAATATAGGGAAACAAGCGAAACCAAAAGTGTGCCTGCAGCAGAAAGGGAGAAGGATACACAATACCAGTGGCAGAGCCAGTTCAAAACTGGAGAGTGGCTGAAGGACAGAAAGTGCGGTCAGAGCAGGGCATTTCTAAGCTCAAGACTTTGAATGTGGAGTGTTTTCAAGTGATGAAATAATTCAGGATGTAAATATGCTGCTGAAGAGTGGGAGAGTCTGAGCTCTAGAGTCCAACACTCCTAAGTTTGAATCCTGGCTTGTGATCTGAAGGTGTTTAAAGAGTTTCTTATCTTCTCTAAGTTTCTTAATTTGTCTAACAAAATTTGGGGTGGTAGAAATGAGAGGGGTACTATTTACATTTTTATTTTAATAGGTCAAAGAAAGCTTAGCAGAGTGTATCATTCAAGTTAGTTTTTACTATTGCTGTTTTTATTGCTCTTTGGGATAGGCCTGTATACACTGCTATATTCAAAACAGATAACTAACACGGACCTAGTGTAGAGTATGTGGAGCTCTGCTCAATGTTATGTGGCGGCTTGAATGGAAGGGAAGTTTGAGGGGGAATGGATACATGTATACGTATGGCTGGACCCCTTCGCTGTTAACCCTAAACTATCACAAAGTTATTAATCAGTTATATCTCAATACAAAAATAAAAAGTTAAAAAAAAATCATCAGTTATTCAGGAAAAAAAGGACAAGGAAGCAATCATGTGACAGATTATTGCTTCACTTATACTCCAAGAGCTTGACTTAAAGCTTAAACTTCAAACTTCCCCATCCTGTACTTTCTGAAGTAGAGTGAACAGGCCAGGAACAAATACTCCGTCACTCTGCACAAGGATGCTTAAAGGTTGAATATTTGCTGTACCTATTACCAAATAAGATCCATGAAAAATTAGTAAATCTGAAAGCTCAGGGGATTCTTCTTTCATCCAGATCTCTGGTGGAAATGTTAATAATCAAGGAAATGACCAAAAAGATGATTTCCAAAGAAAAAGGAAAAAATAAAGATCTAAAATTCATCTATTCCACAATTAAATGCTAAAGAATCTAAATCAGATATGATGGTAATTACTTGTAATGAAGTGGGTTGTTTACTTGATAAAATACTCAAGGTAACTAAGAAGTGGAGGTATACTTCAGCAGGCACCATATTGAAAGTACTCCTTTTAATGAAAAGTTAATTATCTAGGGATAAATTCTCAGAAAGCCTTGCTATTTAAAGAAGATTGTGTCTTATGTACAGTGAGATGGACTATAACTTTCAACAGCTTTTCAAAGCATATAACTCCAACATTTATAAACCACTTCTCACAGATATATGGTAAATATTTTAAAGAGGTTTAAAACAAAAGAGTTTCAAAACCTGACAAAACACTTATTTTACATTGATGGTTTATGAAAATAGTTATTATTGCATATAATACATTCCCATAAAGAAACACCAAATTTACCAAAGATTCCCTCCCATTAGCCCACCATCTCTGCAACCCTCCTTAACAGAATGGATACTAGGGAGTTGTCTGATTCAAGCAAACAATTAGTATAAAACATGCAACTTTAAAAAAAAAAAAAAAACATGCAACTTGAAGAAGATTATTCTAATCAACTACTCAAAAAGAGCTTTGCTCAGTGTGGCAGATACTAACTTCCTACTCACTAAGTAGTCACAAAGAGTCGGACACAACTGAGTGACTGAACTGGACTGAGACACTATTCTGATCCTGACTAGAAAATCTTAATAACAAACCTAAAATAGCAAACTATTTCCAAGTAACTTGACTGCCTTTCAGCAAAAAGTGCAAGGATATATAGGAATACAAAAATATCCCAATAAAAATGCTTTCATCCAACCAGGTATGTGGAATTCAAGCAAAAATTACCAGGAAGGCAAAGAGGTGTAAAACAGTACTCAGAATTTCAAAACCAACCCAGAACTGACATAGATAATGCTATTAGATTAAAAGCTATTATATGATCAAAAAGCTAAAAAAGATATTGAATATGTTAAGTAGAGACATGAAAAGTACATTTTTTAAAGAAATGAAATGTCTAAAGATATAAGTTACAGTATCTGAGATTAAAAAAAATATATACAGATGGGAGTAATAGAAGATTAGATATTACATAAGAAAAGACTAGGAATCCAGGAGACATCGCAATAGAAACTACCCAAAATAAAATGAAGTAGGCTATGGAAGTACTTCAAGCAGCCTGATGGGGATGTAATTAAAGCCTCTGGAAAAAAGAGAAAGAAGGGAAAATAAAAATAACGTTTGAAAAAAATAATAGTTGAAAGCTTTTCACATTTGATAAAAACTAATAAACCAACTGATTCAAGAATCTCCTTGAACCATAAGCAAAAGAAAAATGAAGAAAGTTACACCAAGACATGCCATAATTGAGGTTCTCAAATCTGGTGATAAACAGAAGCTCAAAAGCAGGTGGGGTTGGGGGTGATGAAGAAGACGTGTTACAAACAAAGAAATGAAGATCAGGGTGACGGCATATGTTTTATCAGAAGTATTGTGAGAAGATAGAGGACCAACACCTCCAAACTACTGGGAAAAAATCCAACCTAGAATTCTATATCCAGCAAAAATACTCCTTAAAGATAAAAATGAAATAAAAACTTTTCAGACAAGCTGAAAGAATGTCATACTTTAAATCCTGAAAGGCTTCATCCACAGCAGACCCACACTACAATAATAGCGTATAAGAAGTCTTTCACATAAAAGAAAAGTGATGTCAAATGGATATGGTGCTGTATATCAAGGATTAAAGAGAACCAGACATTAAAATTCCAGGGGCTACAGTACTTTCAAACTCCCTTGAATGAGGGCATCACTACCCTGATAATGAAACTACACATAGACATTAGAAGAATAGAAAACTATATTAACAGAGAGACCCATGTTTAGCAGGGGATTGGGCTTGGAGGAAGGGATCAACTACTAAATGACATGAAGAATATTTGGGGGCTTATGGAAATGCTGTATATTTTGGATGTGTTGGTAGATACATGGGTGTACACATTTGTTAAACTGTACAATTTAAATGTGTACAGTTTATTAAATGTAAATCGTACCCCAATAAAGCTGGTTAAAATAAAACTAAATAAAAGCAGCATATCCAGCGGATACTATGGTTCCTCTCACTCAGTAACCTACCCCATCACTTTATAGAATGTCTTCCTCTGCTACAGAGAGAATATCAGGGTATAGAGGCTAGAAACCTACAGAGCACATTCCCCATTTTTTCTCACTGCTTTCACGTGTGACTTATTTATTGATCACAAACAGATACCCTCACTCAAGACTTTACTTAGGAAGAGAATTTTGTAGAAAGAAGGGTGGAGAACAAATCATCCATTTTTCTTGTGAGGACCAAGGCAAAGACAACAAGTTACGAGAGCTGGCCACTTCCAGATTGAGGCAACGGCTCCCTCGGTGGCCTATTTCTGCAGAGAATTGTTGGAAGTAGCCTCTAAACAAGCCTAGAGTCTATATTTCTGGTGTGTCTGCTAGCAATGCTCAGTAATAATTTCTTCATTCCTAAATTGAATAAACTAGAACTTTAGATAGATACAGAATTTTCAAGCAGCCACAACTCAATATCAGCTAATTTAAGAGACCCCTCTAGACCAACAGCCTTTCCATTCCTCTCTCTGTTAGAGAGGAGTCCCCTGTTGGATTCATTCTACATGGTTCATAGCTATGTTCCAATGTGGATTTTGTGGACTCTTACTGTACAGGTTTATGGTTGGTCCATAATCAAGACATAATTTCTAGCTCATTTCCAACTGGAATTTATAAGATTATTTATGTCCAAACTATTGGGACATAATCTTTTCACATCAAGATTTTCTGATGTCAAAAACAACAGGACACTTACTCCAAGGACTTTGCCAGCAAAGGTCCTTATGGTTAAAGCTATGGTTTTTCCAGTAGTCATGTATGAATATGAGAGTTGGACCATAAAGAAGGCAGAGCACTGAAGAATTGGTGCTTTTGAACTGTGGTGTTGGAAAAGTCTCTTGAGAGTCCTTTGGACTGCAAGGAAATCAAACCAGTCAATCCTAAAGGAAATTAATCCTGAATGTTCATTGGAAGGACTGATGCTGAAGCTGAAGCTCCAATACTGTGGTCACCTGATGCGAAGAACTGATTCATTGGAAAAGACCCTGATGCTGGGAAAGATTGAGGGCAGAAGGAGAAGGGGATGACAGAGGATGAGATGGCTGGATGGTATCACCGACTCAGTGGACATGAGTTTGTGCAAGCTCCGGGAGATGGTGATGGACAGGGAAGCCTGACGTGCTACAGCCCATGGGGTCGCAACGAGTTGGACACGACGGAATGACGGAACAACAACAAAAGCAACCCCAGGGAAGTTCCAAGCTGAATGTGCTTCTACCTCCACCAGTTCCCCCTCTACCACTGAGCATTGCAGGGCCGAGTAGATCTGCTTCCTAAAGTAATTTCTTTCCCTTGGCTGTTCCATTATTTCCATCTTCAGGTTTTAGTTCGGCTGGGGAAGAGAGTCATCAATCAAAAAGAGCGTTCCTGTCAACTCTTCCATTCTTGCCCTCGGATGGAGCCCTGATAGCTTCCCTTCAATGAAAACAGCTGAGTCCCTTTGGCACCGCCCACCCTGAGCCTGTGGCAGTAAAACAGGGGCGCTGTGAATTGTCCTTTTCCTCTCTCCTTCCATCTCATGGTCTCCCGCACTTTTGTCTCTGTATTCCTGTTTGCGTCTACTTCATTCTCTGGCTCCGGCTGTTTCTCTCTCTCTCTCCATCCTTAAAGACAGTTGTATTTTGTGCAGCTGATTCACACATCTTGATTTTTCTCATTTACTTAAATTTTAACTAAAGCAAATGGTTCTATACAACTGTTGAAAACATCACAGGTGTTAAGGAAACTACCAACATCAGTTTCTCTTCCTCTTCCAGAATTATGCTTCACCACGTGCCAAAACCCAGCAGAGGGCATCCTTCCATTTCAGATGCACAAATACTGCAGGGGAAAGCTTCTACAAGCCCAATAATGTCCTCTATTTGCAATTGTGCATGGAATCTAAATAAAGTGGCTATTGCAGGAGGAGGGGAATTTGTTATGTAAGCTGTGTTGGACTGGTTTATCTCCGTTTTGACTTATAAATCTAGAAGTAATTCCTCTTTTATCAGAAAAAGAAAGGGGGGTGGGGAATCTCTGTCTGACCTCTCTTCAGACTTGAAGCTTCAAATTTCAGAAGCAACAGGGTAGCACGTGTGTGATTCTTCCACGTCTGGGTTACTTTGTGTGAATAAAATGATCACAGGGACAGTCACTGAGAAAGAACTCTGCATTCCACCTCCGTTGTCGATCCCGCTCTCCCTCTATCCCTGAAACTGAAGGACAGACCGCAGGAGAGGCGCTTGGGCGGGTGAAACAGAGAAGCAGGAAGAAGATGAGCGTGGCTGAAGTCAGAGCAGCGGGTGGGCCAAGCTTCCTGCCCCGAGTGATCTTAGTGATCGCCCACTGAGATCGGGGAGCAGCTTCACAGAACTTAGAGCACCACAGTGAGAAAGACCTCACATGGTCAGAACTTCTCCCCAGCTTTAAAAGCAAATTCGCACAACCTTGTGTGAGGCTGTCACGGCTAAGGCCATGGCAGGCAGCCTAGATTAGGAGTAGGCCTGGTTTCCCGGGGTAACATAATTATCAGGCCTCCTGGAGCCAGCCAATCAACATATGCCTAGCCAGAGAAAAGGGAACCTATCAGGGGAAAGCTGAAAGCCCCACGGTGGGCCAACAAAAATTACCTTGCAACTGTGTAACCAATCCGCTTACGCCAACTACCCACTGTGTAACCAATCCGCTTGCGCCAACTACCTGCTGCTTATTTTGACCTAATAAATACCGGAGAGAACTGGGGCTCCGGGCCTTTCGTCCTCACACACCTGGTGAGGGCGGGAGGCCCTGGCTCGAGTCAGTAATAAATTCCCCTATTGTGAGTTGCACTGTTTGGAGGAGTCTTCTTTCCCGACTGGGGACTCGGACTGCGGGCAGAACACTTGTACCAGTGATTTTCTCCCCAGTGTGGGTATGTTCTTCAGATTGTGTCCCCTGTGGAAGGATGTCTTAGAGAAGGGAAGAACGTGAAGGGACAGTATAGCGTCATTCCCACAGCCATTTAATGTATGTGTTTGAGAGCTTTGTGACAAACCCTGTCCTAGGTGCCAAGAACAGAGCAGCAAAGAAACTAGTGACAATTACCTTCCTTGAGGTGACGCGCCAGGGAACAAGGGCCTGGGGACTCGGCCTGACCTAACACGGAGCCCTGCCGATTACCCAGCTGTGTGCCTTGGCGCAAAAGAATGTTCTCTTTTTCAAAACAGGGATGAAAATTGCTACTATTTATTGAAAACATACTTTGTTCCAACCATACCAACTGATTAATATTTTATATCATTATGTAACTGATACATATAATTATATAATAATGGGGCTTCCCAGGTGGCACTAGTGATATTAAAAAAAAAAAAACCTTCTTGCCAATGCAGAGGATGCAAGAGATGTGTTTCGATTTCAGGGTCAGGAAGATCCTCTGGAGTAGGAAACAGCAACCCACTTCAGTATTCTTGTGTGGAAAATTCCATGGACAGAGGAACCTGGCACGCTACAGTCCACGGGGCCTCAGAGTTGGACATGATTAAGTGAGCACACACACACACACACACACACGCATAATAATAAAATAATACAATACACACATATATAGTAAAACCCTCACAGCTAGCCTAAGAAAAGTTCTAGTATTCTCATACAAAGGAGGAAGCCAGGTACAGAGTGATTTACACATTTCCCAGCATTAGAAGTGTCAGAGCATGAATTTGAAACGATGCTGCCTGACTCCAAGGCTATCTTGCCTTTTAACCAGTGTTCCAGAGAGTTCATTTCTAAAGTTAGACTGATGGTTAGAGGAGTAACACATGTAAGCTGAGAGTATGCTATAGTGCTTTGTAAAATCGATGTATTTATCTGCCATTATTATCTGTTCCATTGCCGTGGGTTTCTGGGACCTCAGACTCAATACTTCAATCAAAATTCTTCTCATTCAGAATCAATCTGTGTCCAGCTCTGGTTGAAAGTAAGACTGCATGATGTCATAGCTAGTGAATCATGGCTTTTCTGCATTAATCTTTCCATAAGATGGCAGACTGCCTCTAACAGCCATGTCTCTAGACAGGATACAAGATACAAGCTCCCTGGAACAAACAGGAGCATTTCCTGCTAAGAAAAAGCTCCCGCTTTTTCTAACTTTCCCTGAAACCTGAAGGTTAAGACCAGATTTGAGAAATTAATACGTACTGATTTCTCACTGCACTCAAGGCACCAGAAATATCAAGAAAAATACAGAATGCCATGTAAATTAATTATTGCAATTCACTTTTCTCTTCTCTGACCAGTGACCTTGTCAGTCTTACCTCCCCAGCCACTGGCATCCCTCAGCTCTTTGCTCTTCCTCTTCCAAAGTGTTCCCTCCAGAGCCCCCTTCTTGGGCTTCTTACCGATGACACACATTCATAGATGGATGGGGGTTATTATGCTAATGGTGTTATTCAGAGAGCAATGAAGGAGTCAGGGTTTTTTTTGATGCTCTGGGAATTCTCCACTCTGCTCACTGTAAGCCTCCATTTGTGTCTCACACTCCTGCATTACTCAAATCAAGAATCATTTTAAACAACAAGCAGATAAAATTCTGGCTACAGGCCCTATTTCGTATTGATTTCATTTCATGACTGTCATCTCAGTTTCATTAAGTAGGAAATTGAGTGTTTGATAATGTAGTATAGGAGAATTCACAAATGCATATCTCATATATTCCATTTTTCTTGCCTGCATTTAAAAAAAGTTTTTATCCCATATGTCAAGCTTCTCAATTCAAAACTCAAGTCAACTAACCATTTTTAAAATGTATTTCTATTCAAAAAGACAATTTCATGCTAATTTTGTCTCACTATGAATCTATAGGGATGAACACTGTAGTGATACATCATTTGGGATAGAAATAAGTGTCTCAAAACCGCTGGACTGAACTCTGAAAATCAGTAAGTGTGCTGGTAGCTGTGATGCAACTTGCTTTGTCATAGGTTTACAGATTTCTATCAACACTGGTTGGGTTCAATAAAAAAGATTTTCCTTAGCAGATACTTACCCCGAGATAATGGCCGTCAATGAACACGACAGGGAGGGAAGGAGCTTCAGAAACCCGCCGGCATCGTTCATCTAACTCTTTTCCATAGTCACCATTCAGAGCTATGTTTTTCTCTTCAAATTTGACTCGATGGTTCTGGAAGATCTTTCTAACCAGTTCACACCTTTCAAAGGTTGTCCGTACCACCCGAAGGCAAGTGGTATAAATCACTACCCGGTCAAATTCCAGTTCAGTTGATGGTTGCTGAAGGAAAACATTATAGTATAAATATTTTGCATTTGCTTTCTTCTCATTGTTTTCAGACAATTAACATTTCAGCCAATGACTTACATGTTAAATGTGTACAATACAAGTTGAATAAGCACCATACTGGACAATTCTAAGACATGTCTTTATATTTTAGAACATCTATAGTTGCAATAAAAATGGCAATCAACATAATTTAGATGACATAATTTAATTGACCATATTTTTTTCTCTTCTCAGTAGCATATCAGATAATGGTGCACCTTAAAATTGATGATGTCTCACATGGCACGCCATGTGATGAAATAAGGAATGGTAAAATTACTTTTCTCATCTTTTATAGACATCATTCAATTATGATAGTAGCCTCTTGTACCCAAATTAAAACATGGGACAAAATAGTCAACATTAAAATTTAACCTTTTGAAAATTCTTCTCCTTATCAACTTACCAAATTTTAAGGTTTTTTGAGCCACAATTTCCTGAGAGTAACAAGACCTATATCGTAGGGTTGTTCTGAGGTTTAAGTGTGCGTGCCTGAGTTCTGCTGAGCGACAGGCTTCCATGTACAGTGAGAGGTCTCCACCACTAGGAACAAAAGGTTGAGCGGCTCAGAGAGAGTGTATAGAAACCAAGAAGAAGGTGGGCAGAAGGTAAAAGCCAGACATGGAAAGGAATAAAGGAGATGGTACACTGCAACAGAGGCAAGCAACTCTCAAAGCCAAGGTGAAGACTCCTAAGAAGAGAATCCATCTTTGTCGGCGTTTCCTGCTGCGTTAGAAATCGGTGACTGCATTCCTGGGAAACCCTGCTGACCCTGCGAGCGCCATATCAGCTAGGTGGTGCTGACAACACCAGGACAACATCATCCTCTTCCTCCTTATCATAGGCTTACTTGAAGGAGGCTGAACAGAACCCAACTACATACCATGAGTCCAAGGGATACGTGAGTCTCCACAGGGCTACAGTTATTGAAAGACAACCACACAACTTGTAAACTCCTGTGAAATCAAAACTTTGATTGGAAACCACTCCAAACAGCTAAATAGTAGAACCAGAAAGTAGGATACTAAGCTCCACCATTTTGTATTCAAAGAAACTGAACCACTCAGCCAGATGCAGACACACAGGTAGTCCTGAAAAGGTATGAAGTGATGAGGATGGCAATGCAATGGTCTACTCATCACTGAGAAAGAGGATATTTTGTTTTTCCTGGTGGTAAAATGTACTAAAGACATAAGAATCATTTCTTCCCTCAACAGAACTTAGAGGCTGATTTGAAAACCAGAGCTCTGGAAGGGCAAAGCCTGCGTCGTGAACACTGGAGCAGGCGGGGAGTAAGAGAGGTACTAGTGAGGGGCAGGAAGCGTGTCATTTGAAAGGGAAAAACAGAACTCCGCTCCAGGCACATTTCAGGATTTCGGTCATGTCACTTGGTGTTGTCAGATAAGATTATCGTAAATATAAACTTGAAATCTGGATTTTCATAAGAAATTTTCTGCTTTCTAAATAGCGGCACCTCGTTAAAAAATATATTAAGACCCTTGGACCAATATCACTGAAGGCTGAATTTGGCCTATAGACTGGAAATGTATTAACACTGGAAAGGAGAGAGTCCCAGGGAGTTACATCATATATTCCTGGACAATGTCTCTGGCCATCTGTGTCTCTGAGAAGTTACTGAGCCATTTAGCTCAGTTTCCTCATCTGTAGAATGTGATAATAGCTGTGGATACCAAACAGATTTGATGAGTAGATTAAGTAAGAGAGAATAAGAAAACAACTGCTGCAGGGCTTAAAATAAAGTACTGTGTAAAGTTATAACTGCAAAAATATTACACTCCACACTGTGGAACTTTTAAGAATAAAACCACAAGCAAAAATAAATCAGTGGAAAATATTAGTGAAATTAATAATATAATTAAAAAAGAGGACTATTACTATGCTTTAGATTAAGAAGCATTGATCTTCAAAGAGGGTAGCCAAATGCCCAAGAGCCTCTGGTTTCCCCTCATACATTTATGGACATGCTGGGAATCACTGAACTCACTATAAATGTTGCAGCTTTTGGAAGAGCACTAAGGTTCTCTTCTTCCTAATGATATTATCTGGATAATTATGCATTGTTCCTCTGGTTGCAAAGACATAACTGCATTTGTTTCTACCGAAATGCTCCACTTTTTTCAATAGTATACATATTGTTTTAAATATTTAATAAGAAATACAGTTCCCCTATGTGAAGAAGTGGGAAAGTTTAAGATTGGACCTTTCTGCTACCACAACAACTGACTCACATAGGATTCTCTCTGCTAGGAAACAAATGCTTGGTACCACTTTCCTATGTGTCTCTAAGAAATATACATTTAAAAAACAGTAACAGTGTGAATCCTTATTGGGTGGCCATGTTAAATGCTGTCTAATGCAAAGGGTAACAAAAATATTCCTATATAGCTATTGTTGAGGATTAGCTTTGTTGCCTGAAATCAATGATTCTACAATAGTATTTGATATTAGAATAAACTAAGGAGCTTTTAAAAATCCCTAAAGCCCAGGCCAAGCACATACCAGTTAAATCAGAATCACAGGGTGGGACTTCAAAGTTGAAGTTTTTTTTGAAAATTCCTATGGCAATTTCTGGCTTCCCCAGTGGTTCAGCAGTAAAGAATCCGCCGCAATGCAGAAGACACAGGAGACGTGGGTTTGATCCCTGACTTGGGAAGACCCCCTGGAGAAGGGAAGGGCAACCCACTCCAGTATTCCTGCCAGGAGAATCCCATGGACAGAGGAGCTTGGAGGCTTCAGTCCATCAGGTCACAAAGAGCCAGACACGACTCAAGCTACTGAGCACACAGCACGTGGCAATTTCCGTGCAACCGAGGTCCAGGGCTAGTTAGACACCAGCTGGAGATGCGGAATCACGAGCTACAGCCAGACCGACTGAATCCGAATCTGCTCTTTAGCAAGTTTTCTGGGAAATCTGGGTGCACGTTGTATTTTGAGGTGCCCTGATAAGTCACATAGACAGTTTGACTTGACAGAAAACCTAGGCTTATGTCTTTTTAAAATAACTGCTAGTCATTTACACAGTCATTAGAATAAGTTGCCAAATATATGCTAGGCACTAGATATATAATGGTGAGCAAACAATACAATTTACTAACAGCATGGAGTTCATAGGTTAAAGTAATTTTTTAAAAAACCTAACATAAATAAATATAGAATTATAAACTGGTAAGTGTTGCAAAGGAAATGCACAGGTTGTTAGAAGAGGCTATGGCAGAAGGGTCTTTTTTGTTTAGAGGTTAAGAAAGCAATTTCTGGTATTTGAGCTCCGATTAAAAGAATAAGAAGTTACAGAAATTAACTAGGTAGTGAGCATGGGGGGAAAATATCATAGACTAATGTAAAGAGGTTGACATGGACGAAGATGGCATGTTTGAGATTCTGAAAGAAAGTCTTAGGTGAAACACAAAGAAGGAGAATTATAATAATACCGAATGACTCTGGACATGTATATAGGATCAATGGCATGTGTATTTTACAGCCACTTTAAAGATCTATGGCCTTTCTCCAAGAGCAATGGGAAATTCCTGAAGGTTTTTAAGGAGTATGGGAGGGGTTTGCATATTTTAAAAATAAGTGAACCAGATCCAGTGCAGACATTTGCACAAACCTAGCCAGTGCCATTTCTGTTTTAGTTGTTTAGTTGCTAAGTCTTGTCTGTCTCTTTGGAACCCCGTGGACTGTGGCCCACCAGGCTCCTCCATGGGATTTCCCAGACAAGAACACTGGGGTGGGTTGCCATTTCCTTCTCCAGGGGATCTTTCCGACCCAGGGATCAAACTCATGTTTCCCGCACTGGCTGGCAGATTCTTTACTGCTGAGCTACCTGGGAGGCTGAGCAACAGTGTTATAGTCTAAAGGAACAGTCTAAAGGAATACAGTATAGTCTAAAGGAACGATGCTCTCAGGGCTGTGTAACCCACACCTTGACCCATCATTTCCATGCTCATCCCCAACTCCCTTGGTCTGGGAACTCAGACTGAATCTGGGATAAATTCAAGGTAGGAAATAAAGTTACCTGGTGTAAGTAATTAAGTAAATAAGAATGATCTTATTGAACAGTTTTTTATATGATGTGAAAGTAGATCTTTCTATAAATATAAGTGGGTTGAATTATTTATCAAAGTTGTTTCCAGTTTTATCATATGAATTTTAAACGATATTGTCTTGGGGGAAAATAATCCTCTTCTACACTTGCTTCATTTTCTTTCCCTCAACAGATTTGTCAAAGCATCTGGCCAGAAATCTAAAAATAGCCTCTCCGTGGTTAGCTGTCCCTCTTCTCCCTTCCTCAGTGTTACCATGGGAATAGCTAATGAAGGATGGAGGCGTCTGAGAAAGCGCTAAGAAGCCACTGGGATCTGCAGCCTGCTTGTTCTGAGGGAGTCAATCTAGGTGATAATAAAGGCAAGCTATTGCCTCCTTTCCATTGATTAAAAAAAGATGAATCTTCAGGGTGCCCAAAGCCTCACAACAACCCACAGCAAAGGTAGATGTGTTGTCAAGGGCGGGAACTCGCTGTGAACGAGACTGAAGGGTTTCTATATAGCCAAATACATCTTCACGCTGCACGTGGCCGTCCCTGCTGTCAGACAGTAAGTACTGCAGTCGTCTAGGCGTCTAGGAACACTCCTGGAGCCCCACGTCTGCTGTAACTGCCACTGCCTCAGGCCAAGAATCAGTCCCGATGCCCCCTGATGGAGGGTCGGCTTGGTGCAGACCCACCTCCGCGGGCTGGGGCGGATCTGGTGGGTTATATCCACTCGACCCTTGCCTGCCCAGGTGACCCTGGTTTGACAAGATCCCCTGAAACTGAGATGCCTCGACAATTCCAGGAATTCAATTCATAAACAAAACTAAAAGACATAATAAAGAGTGACGTTTTAAAATGCTGAGGCAGTGCGTGCATGCGTGCGCGCTCAGTTTTGTCCCACTCTTCGCGATCCCATGGACCGTAACCCTCCAGGCCCCATGTCCATGGGGATTCTCCAGGCAAGAACACTGGGGGGGTTGCCATGCCCTCCTCCAGGAGACCTTCCCAACTCAGGGATCTAACCCACGTCTCCTGCTATGGCAGACATAATGCTAATAACGTTACATTTACTTAATCTTCCCAATAATTTATATGATGTGAGTATATTTATTTATAGATCTAGAAGCCTAGGCTCAGAGAGAACAAGTGTCCTCAGCAGGATGATGAAGTTAAAATTACAGCAAAATTAGAAAATCGGAGCCCTGATGCATCCACTTCAGAGTCCATGTGTTTCCAGCCCGCCAAGCAGACCCCTGAGCAGCGCTGTTGCTTTGTTATCCCTGCCCCCGGATGAAGTTATTGCCAAAACAGACCACCGCGGAGCTAACTCAAGGCCCGTAGATAACACTGATGACTTAAAGAGGTTGGTCTCTCTACCAAATTATGCTCCCATATTTAATAGCACCATCCCAGGAGGGGCATTTTTACCTTTTTTCATTTCAGTCTAAAAAGGTTCCTTTGACATGGGCAAGACGCAGATATCTTTTCTCCTCCCTCTGAAGACGAAGAAGTGAAGTGATTAGCTCAGAGCCATGCAGCCTGTCAGAAGGCCAGCTGGGACTGGACCCAGATTCCCTGATTATTAGGCATCGGGCCAACCCGCTGGCTCCAGGAAGCAATTTTAAATACAAGACACTTGCCTTTGGAAGCAGGGATGTGGGCCTTACTTAGTAAAGGGCAGGAATTCTCCCTCTCTCTCTCCCTCCTCATGCCACTCTGTAAACCCCTGTGGCTGTATGCATATTCTGAGATGCTTCCCAATATTAAACTTAAATAAATAAATAGGTTCCTGCCTGCCTCGTTTCAAAGTGCTGTTTGAATTATTTCATTTAACTACTGTGATGTGAAAACCCACTTTATCCACACCATCCTACTCTCTTATCTTAGTTCCTAAATCGGACTCCACTCTGACCACACTCCCTATTCAGTTCTGAGGGTAAATGGTGATTTTTGAGGCTACACCCCCTCCCACACTTTGACCACAAACACCATGAGTACCTTCTCATGTTCCTTTGTAAGACACAGGTTATAAAATAATTATAATAACTACTATTTGCTACATGACTCCTATGTGTATATTTACTCCTATAAATATAATATATTTACACACACACACACACACACACACACACACACACAGGTCTAGGGCTGTTCTAGGGCAGTTCTAGGGCTGCAAAGGGGAAGTTTACATGTGCAATGTTCACTTATCATAAGAGATAAGGATTATTATCCAAATTTTATAGGCAAAGAAACTGAAACTTGAAGGTAAACTTAAGGTGTCTGCATGCCTCAGAGGAACATGGAGCAGAACCAGAACTTTAAGCTGAGTTTCCTCCTCAATCCTTGCTTACAGCCTTAGGGAGATACTCCACGACCCTCTTAAATGCAGCCCACCCACGGTCGCACCATTCCAGACCTGAGCAGTGACTAGTACCACGGAAGGACTGTCAAAGCGGCTATCCTAGAAACTCCCATTGCTCCTCCCTCCTCTTCATCCCAGTGTCTCTGGTCACATATCACCTTCTCAGACATACCTCCCTCATCATCCCCTGTAAAAATAGCCCCTCCGTGCCCTAATGCAATTCTTTCTTTTAGAATGCTTAGTGCTGCTGGACATTATTGTGTAGGTTTATTGGCTTATTATCTCAACAAATAAAACATAACCTAAATAAAGCAAGGGCTTCCCTGGTAGATCAGTGGTAAAGAATCTGCCTGCCAAAGCAGGAGACATGGGTTTGAGCCCTGATCTGGGAAGATCCTCTGCAGAAGGAAATGGTAACCCGCTTCAGTATTCTTGCTTAGAGAACCCCATGGACAGAGGAGTCTGGCATGCTATAGTCCATGGGGTCACAAAGAATTGGATATGACTCAGTGACTGAACACACACACACACACACACAAATAAAGCAGAAATTCATTTTGTACCAAGAACCCAGAATATTGACCTGGTACATGGATGCTCAGGAAACACCTCCTGACCTCCTCTGCATACACTGAATTAATACTTGGTTTGAATCTATCTCTTAGTAACAGAATAATCTCATACCAGTTAAAAATGAATAGGGAAATCCTTAACATGAATCCTGACACATAGCAAACATTCAACAAATATTATTTCATTATTAATATCATTATTACAAAACGTTTTGGACACACAACGGCAGTAGTACAATCACCACTATCATTATCATCAACAAGTCCAAATTCACACCAGTCATCAACCTCCTAAGTTTGAATGGCAAAGTGTAACTTCATAATTACATGATGACCAAAAAATAAATGTCTTTAATGAGTTAAATTACTACTTAAATTTGCTTGGATATGCCATCAATTCTGAGAGTGGAAAACAATAGAGAATACATATAAGATGTCATAAAAATCCCTCCTTTTCTAAGTTCAGCTGCCCTCTTGGTGGCATTAAAGAAACACATGAGCATAAACTCTTCACACAAAGATTCCGGTACAGTGCATTCTGTTTGCACAACGCTCCAAGATCACAGAAATAAATGGATTTTATTTTATTTCATTCATTATATTTCATTTCCCTTCATGCTTTAGAAGTTATCTATTTGTCCAAATCAATTACTGAGTTGGCCTAGACATTAATTGAAAAGTCAATGAACCTAATGAATCCTCCAGACCAAAGAAATAAATTTTTCCAAAAAGTTAAACTGAAACAATACTGATTTTCCAGCACATCAGAGTTAATGGAAATGAAGGTGCCCCCTCCCACCCTTTGACCTTGGAGAGGGGGTCATAATTCTTCAATTTAGAACAAATCTAACACAGGGAGATTTCACTTGAAAATTTAGATTTTTGTCTTCTCTTGAAACAGCAGAAAACTTGGCAACACTGGTTTTGCTGCCTTCTTCTGCAAAAACACTTGACAGCAACTCCTCACTTTAGATGACACATGGCTCTTGTCACATTTAATACCATTTCCTTTACATCTAGACAATATCTCTCATGAACACTGCCTGCATCGCCCCTTTAGGTCTGAGTTTTGATGCCACATTAAGTCCATGGCTTCCCTGATGCCTCAGCTGGTAAAGAATCCGCCTGCAATGCGGGAGGCCTGGGTTCGATCCCTGGATTGGGAAGATCCCCTAGAGAAGGGAAAGGCTACCCACTCCAGCATTCTGGCCTGGAGAATTCCATGGAGTGTATAGTCCATGGGGTTGCAAAGAGTCGGACACGACTGAGTGACTTTCACTTTTGCAGAAGTAAATAGCAACCCACTCCAGTATTCTTGCCTAGAGAATTCCATGGACAGAGGAGCCTGGTGGGCTACAATCCACGCGGTTCCAAAGAGTCAGACACGACTGAAAGTAGCTTAGCACCAGCATCTAGTCCATATGCACACTTTACATGGGAAGAAATTGAGACTGACACTTTAATTATTTGAATCAAACTTTTTTTTTAGGAAGCAACATGTTGCAGGGGAAAGAAAATCAATCTGGAGCCATTGCTTTGGCACTTAGTACCTGCATGAACTTGGGGAAATCAGTTTACTTTCCCAAGATTACTTTTTCTCTTCTGTCATATAGGTACAGCTATAATCTAGCCCATGGGGGAGTTGTAGGGTCATAGGTAAAAGACACCTGAAAGAAAGCAAAAGTGAAAGTAGCTCAGTCGTGTCTGACTCTTTGCAACCCCATGGACTGTATCCATGGAATTCTCCAGGCCAGAATACTGGAGTGGGTAGCCTTTCCCTTCTCCATGGTATCTTCCCAACCCAAGGATCGAACCCAGGTCTCCCGCATTGCAGGAGGATTCTTTACCAACTGAACTATCAGGGAAGCCTGAAGACACTGTAAACTGTAAAACTTTACAGACACACGAGCCATCATTATCCCCCAAAGTCACACAGCTTGGAGGAGAGGATCTAGGATCTCATGGAAGCCACCTTTCTACCAAACAAAAGCATCTCTCTTCTGACCTGAATACTTTGGTTTTTATAGAAATTGTCACAAACATGATTTATTGGCATTTGCAATTCTGCTCATTTCTTCAGGTAATACAATATTGAGGTGAACACCAAAAATCATCATTTCAGGAGCATCCCATCCCAAAATGATATGCTTACCATAGTGAAAAACCAGGCAGCAAATGAATCAGAAACATCTTACAGATGGGGATACTGAAAAACCACATTGCCCCTCTCATCCTATGAAAGATTCAAGTGGCAAAACCAGAAGAAGCTGGACTAACATGTTTAACAATAGCATCAGAATAACAAGTGCTTGGTCCTGCCTTGACCATTTTCATAGTGCCTTTCATCTTTTTAGCTTATAAAAACTCTGGTGCTTTCTTAAAGGGAAAGTTGCCCTTTTTATTACATTCTCCCAAAGACATACACATTATGAATACAAAATCAAACAATAAAAGACTAAAATCTTTCTGGATTTTCTACATCAAAGAAACTGCCTGAATAATCAGCTAAATGTAGTCAGTCCTCTTTAGTGGGTTGGGATATGATAAGAGTCTGCTCTGGAGATTGAAATACTTGCATCTCATCTCAGCTTGATGCTTTCATAAATTCCATTGTTATGAAGAGGTGACCTCCATCTTTGTAGAATTCCCAGAATCAACTGAGAGTCTATTTCAAAGCCAGTGAAAACTCAGAGGTTGAGAGAACTGGAACCAGCCTCGGGCAAATCCCTCATCCCTGCCTCTTCTTTAGGCTTCCAGGTTTAACATCACTCTGACTCATGAATCTCATGGTCCCAACCTCACCTAAATATGCACTTCTCCGGATTCTAAACACTGTATTTAGGGGAGGAACTGCTGGAGAGCATTGACGGGAAGCTCGGAAGTTGGCACAGGAAGCTGGTACGTGTATCTTATGAGCACTGCGTCCTTTAATTCTATAGGGAAAGTTGGTGCTATCATTATCTTAGCTTTGCAGATGAGGGAAGTAGGTGACAAGCCTAAAGTCAGACAAGTAGCCAGAGATGGAGCCAGTATTTGATCTGAGTAAACCACAGAACTCAAATCTTTATATGACCCTATAGGTCACATCCTGACTTTGACTCCATTTCTACCCCATCCCATTGAGTAAAAAGAAGTTAGAGGGACAGATATAGGATTTATTAATCCTAAAGTTTCATAAGTCACCAATCATAAAGAAAATCAGTCCTGAATACTCACTGGAAAGACTGATGTTGAAGCTGAAGCTGAAGCTCCAATGTTTTGGCCACCTGATGCAAAGAACTGACTCATTGGAAAAGACCCTAATGCTGGGAAAGATTGAAGGCAGGAGGAGAAAGGGACAACAGAGGATGAGATGGTTGGATGGCATCACCGACTTGATGGACATGAGTTTGAGCAAGCTCCAGGAGTTGGTGATGGACAGGGAGGCCTGGTGTGCTGCAGTCCATGGGGTCGCAAAGGGTCGGGCAGTTCAGTTCAGTCACTCAGTTGTGTTGGACATGACTGAGCGACTGAACTGAAATGAATCTTAAAGTTTCATAATGTTTTAGGGCTGTTGTATCAAATTACCACAAATGTAGTGGCCTAAAACAACAGAAATGTATTATCTCTAAATTAATTATCTCCAATCCTGGAGGTCAGAAGTCTCAAATAAGTTCCACTGGGCAGAAATCAAAGTCTTGGCAGGACCACCTCCCCTTTAGAGGCTCCAGGGGGGAATTTATTGCCTCATTTTCCCCAGATTCTAGAGGTCACCTGCACTCCTTGGGTCTCCATCCCTTCTACCATCATCAAAGTACAGCTGACCCTTGAACAACACAGCTTTGAACTGTGCAAGTCCATTTATACACAAATTTTTTTCAATAATAAATACTACTGTATTACATGATCTGATCCAAGGTTGGTTGAATCCTCAAATGCCAAGCTGCTAGCATGAAGGAACCCAAGACGGTGAAGGTTGACTGAATTATACAGGATTTTTGACTCTCTGGAAGGTCAGTGTCCCTAACCTCCATTCTTGTTCAAGGGCCAACTGTATACTGTAACAACCTCTGTTTCCATGGTCATACCTCTTCTCTGATTCCAACCTTCATGCCTCTTTCTTACAAGGACCCTTGTGATTACATTGGTCCCATCCAAAAATCCAGAATAATATTTCCATCTCAAGATCCCTAGCTAACTACAAATGCAAAGTCCCTTCTGCTGTAAGACAAATGTTCACAAACTCTAGGAATTAGGATGGGGCTTCCCAGGTGGCTCAGTGGTAAAGAATTCTTTACTACTTCTGCAAGTGCAGGAGGCACAGGAGCTGCAGGTTCGATCCCTGGGTCAGGAAGATTCCCTAGAGAAGGAAATGGCAACCCACTCCAGTATTCTTGCCTGTGAAATCCCATGGACAGAGGAGCCTGGTGGGCTACAGTCCATGGGGTCTCAGAGAGTTGGACACGACTGAGCAACCGAGCATTCAGGAATTAGGATAAGAACAGCTTTGGGGTCAGGGAGACTACTGTTGAGTTTATGATAGATATATATATAGGCATGCAAATAGAGAGAAATTGACTTTAAGGTCACAGATCATAGGTTTAGGGGTAAAAGAAACTTCAGGTTACACAATCTTAAAGCAGACAGGAAACTTGGAGATCATCTAACCCAGCTTGAACAAGTGTATGACAGTGTCAAGAATACACTCAAACCTCTAGTAGACTGAATCTTCCTCATTGTACCTACTGGCTTGCTACAACACAAAATAAGGGTATTTCTAGTAAGACAGGTGTGAAACACATTGTTCTTTTAAGACCTCGATATAATCATTTGTGAGCAGGACTTTTCTCCAAGTTGCTACTGAAAAGATGGAAAGAGTTTAAAAACAAGCAAGTGCATTAAAGAAAGACTTGCTCGATCTTTGTCAATTCAGTGCATCTCATTTCTCTTTTCTACTCTTTCCTACCTCTTGCCTTGCAACATGCTTTGCTCAAATTGTCAAACAAGCCTTAGAAATTGCTCTGAAAATCAGATGCTAAGCATGACGAATCAAGGGAGGGGCTTTGTGTTACATGAAAAGAAAAGCACAAATAAAAATGTTTTAAATTTCTGCAAAAAGCCAGAGGTTGAATTTGTTTATGTGTTCCAAAAAGGAACCTAACTAAGTCTTTCAGTTCAATTTCAAAGCAAATAACCGTAAGATTTCAAAAGCAAGAAAATGTTGCCTTTTCATCTCATTTTCCCCAAATTATGTTGCTTTAATAATAGGAAAAAATTGTGAGGCACAAGAAGCCTACAGGAGCTGATGTGAAGAATAATACTCAAAACCTGAAAGTCATAATTTTTTTTAAATGTATTCTGTACTGCCTGGGATGACCAATGTAATTTTCTAAAGGAAGATAAGCACTTGATATTGATTGCATATTCAAATAAGAAATAAATGCAGGTGTTTTTAAACAAGATTAATCATAGTATTATCAGAAAGAAGAAAATAAAAATATTCTTCACCAGACACTGTTTGCTTTGATATCAGAACTCCTTACTGGAGCTAATTATTAGATTTTGGAAATTCAGTCATTAGGAAAGAGATCTGGCTAAATTATTGAAGGAAATAATGTCTCATTAGGTGGAAGATTTTACTATCAGCCATTTTATTTATAATTCAATCAACATTTGCAGCAGAAAAAATATTCACTGATGATTTTTATGCTACAGGCATATCAGATGAATAGATTTATTATCACTATAATCCTCACAACACAAAATGCAATACATATTGCTATCTCATTTTCATTGACAAAGTAAATAAGTCACAGGGAGATTGCACACTTGTTCAAAGCACAAACTCATAAAAATTTTTTCCATTGGCATCCATAACATCCGTCTTTCCTAGATTTCCTCTTACGTGTCTGGCTATCCATGTTCCACTAGAGTCACTCTTCCCCTAAGAATTCTCTTTGCCATGGACTCTCAGCTTGGACCACCTCCCTCTCTCTGGATGAGCTCATCAAAATTGCAATAACTAACTGAAGGCTGTGAACTCCCAAGGGCGTATCTTCAGCTCAGACTGCACTCCAGCACTCCAGACGAGATGTCCAATTATCAGTGTAACATCTCCACCCAGAGGGACACACCCTTTATACCTTGCATTGAGAATGCCTGAAACTAACATCATTGCCACTAAACCTAGTTAACCCACTGCTGAAAACCTGGAATGGTCCTGATTCCTCCAGCACTTTCCCCCACCACCCCCACTGTCCGTAAATCAAGTATCAATTCTCTCTACATGTTTCAGGCCTTTTTCCTTCCCTCTGTGCCCACTTTTACAGCTTCTCTTTTTAAAAAGATGAGGAAATTGAGACTCAAAGATACAAAATGACTTTGCCCTGGATTATACAGATGTGATGTGGAAAACTAGAACTGACCCCAGGCAAGTCTACCTCCCAAATCGATAATGCAGCGCTTCCATTAATTGGTCACATCTCAGCCCTTTCATCATGGGCTCTGTGGTTTCTTCTTGCATTCAAATGCAAATGCAAGCATTTCTATTTGCCCCTTATGCTTCAGTCTCTGCTTCCTTGTGCCAATTATTAGTGGCATTATGTCTAACAAGTAGATTGTGAGTAACTTGGAAGCAAAGTTCAGATCTTCATTGTCTGCTATTAAAATAGAATTGAGAATACAGAAAGAGTAAAATGGAGAGTTGACTCATTGGAAAAGACCCTGATGTTGGGAGGGAGTAGGGGCAGGAGAAAAGGGGACGACAGAGGATGAGATGGCTGGATGGCATCACCGACTCGATGGACGTGAGTTTGAGTGAATTCCGGGAGTTGGTGATGGACAGGGAGGCCTGGCGTGCTGCGATTCATGGGGTTGCAAAGAGTCGGACACGACTGAGTGACTGAACTGAACTGAACTGAAAACGGAGAGAGAGAAAAGGAGGGAACGGGGAGGGAGAAAGGAAGGGAGGGAGGGAAAGAAAGAAGGAGAGAGCAAGATGAACTCTTAAAATTCTTACAGGAGACAAGATGCATTACCATCACCCCTCAAAGTACGGTCCCTAGACCACTTGTATCAGATCTCCTGGGATGCAGTCCTAGCACCATCACCCCTGCCCACAGATTCTGGTGCAGTAAGTACCCCAGACGATTCTTATCCAAACTACAGACTGCAAATCCCTGAAACCAGAAGTCTCTCGATGTTCTTGCCATCTTTTTAAACAGCATATTCTATTTGTCCCCACGGAGGGTAAGCAAATATTCTATAGGAAATTTGCCTAATCCTTATGACTGTCAACCAGTAAGACTTGTCACCTTATTCTCATTTTCTCCTTCTTATTGAAAGAAGAGTTCCTAATTAAAACCTCCCACTGAGTTGACAGGAAGTCAGGTTCAGGTACCTATGCTGTCCTTTATCAATTTTGTGAAATAAGTGTGACAGTGAAATCTTACGCAAAATCCAATTCCTTGCCAAAGCACTCATCTCGTTTTAAATAAACGTCCACCTCAACAACTTTTCCGTTTGTGTGTGCTGCGCATTGCATCCAGCTTACCAGATCCAGAGTGTTCAAAATGAATGATGTCATCTTTCTTTCTCTTATATTTTGTAGAAATGATTCATTGTTGTTACCATGCCCACAACCAGAAGAGTTTTCTATTAAAATGCCCCAGGCCCACACAAATAATTTTAGCTTGACTCCCTCTTTTTACAGAGAGCACAAAAGCAAGCTGTGAACTGAAAAGCAGAAGCTGAAATGATGTGCTCAGGCTACTGTTTTAGTTTAGGAGCTACGCCAAGTTAACAGGGGAAAAAATTCTGATAGTTTCCTAACCTGACTCATCTACATCACTTTTAAAAGGGAAGAGGGATATTGCCACATACCTTAGGTCCGTTTTGTTTTGTTTTTTATGTTGCTTCTCAGTTGTGAGGATAACTTTGTCCTCAAGAATTTACACATTCTCCCCACGAACATGTATTATAAGATGATAGCTCAATTTTAGGCCCTTCAATCTATTGTCGCTCAAGAGGGACTTGATCTAGGCATTCTAACTAAAGCACGCAGCATGCTGTAATGAATGGCTTAGAAATCAGAAGTCCTGGATCTTATTTCTAGTTTGGTCACAATTTGGAGGCCTTTTTATATCCCTCTGGAACTCATGTGCTTCACTATTAAATGAGAGGGATAGACTAGATCAAGGGCTAAATTCTCAAAGGTTTTTCAGTAGCTATGCAGGTAAAGCAAATGTGAGAACCAAAATGATGATATAAGACAACAGGGGGTAGCAGGGATTATGAAAAACTGGATTTTTATGCTCTCTCAAAGAGTATCTAAATTAATTTTAAAACATTGTGTTAACCAAGCCTCTGAAAGTCAAATCCAGCCCACAGACTATTTATGATCCCTAAACTAGATAGATTTTCAGGTACCTTCTACCTCTAGAAGGTTTATGTGTGTTTCTGAAATCACAAGTAATGGTAATGAAACCACCTTATAATCCAGATAATAATAATTGTTAACATTTATCTGGTGCTTACTATACATCAATCTCTTAGCTAAAGATTTAATTTACAGTAACTGATTTTAGTCCTTATAACTCTGCAATGAGGTATATATATAATAATAATAATAATATTATAATTATTTAATCTGCTTTTCTAAAGGGAAAAATTGAAGCTTAGGTAGTTTAAATAACTTGTCCAAGCTAATTCACTGACATTTCTGTATGTATAAGGATTACAATAGTACCAAACAATAGAGCAAACCAGGCTTCATCAATTTCATAATCACTTCAATATTTAAGTTATAAACCTTAATCAAGAGGCTTAATGAAGGATAAAAGTAACACTTGAAAGTTAGGAAATATTTCATATGCAATATTATTTAATGTTCTACTCCATTAAAAATAATAAATTAAAAATAAAAAAAATAAAAAAAATAAAAATAATAAATTATAAAAGTTATTTTAAACGTCTCTATATTACTGAAATAGCCTTGTGTGCTCAGAGGACTAATTGTTATTAAAAACTAGAGAGTAAAAGAAAAAAAAAAACTAGAGAACAAGAATAAGGATAATTTTTTATAAAAAGTCAATTGTCTAAAATGTTATAAATTTTTAAATTAAAGAAAATGTGTTTTATTAATGTATGAAAGTTAATATAATCATAAAATCAAAATAATAAAACTAGAAAAGGCTTATAGATTACCAGTGATTACCATTCCTTGACCCAATTTTTGGACCATATTTTAGCTGCAATATGATCATAGGAATTAGCAATTTATTTTAATCCAAAATAACCAATGAGATTGATAACACTTAAAAATTAATAGTTTGAATTTCTGGTTTCAACATCAACATGTAGAGTCTGGAAGCTGTTACTTATAACAAGAAAAAGTTGTGCAAAACTAAAATCAATGACTTTTCTGGGTCCATCACAGAAGTGAGGTTGCGAGGCAAACTGCCACCTTGACACCTGGAGAGAGAGATGCACTCAGAGGGACCCAGCTGAACTCCGCTTTCCTGGAGCTGCAGTTGGACGCTTAAATGACAATTCTGATGAACGGCTAGAGGTTGAATGTGGACTAGCATGACACTGTGAAAAACCGAGGGGCTGCTCTGTTAGTGGCCCCTGAAAGTTTTATGAGTTTTATTTGCAGGAATTCCCACAGATTCTCACAGTAAAGAGCCAAGAAAGATGCCCCAGGCTCTGCCAGGAGGAAGGGGAAAGAAACCCCTGTGAAAATGCACTCCAAGCCAATTCCTCAGTCCTTGAATGTGGGTTACACAGTGACCTTCTCCCAAAGAGCACAGTGTGGAAGATGGAAGAAAGTGATCTGACAAGTGCTATCTCCGCCGGGTGATCAAGTTCAGCTTCACCTGTGGAAGGTCAAGTTGACAGCATGTACATTGAAGATGATGTGATGAAAATGTCGCTTTACCTCTGTGATTTTTTCCCCCCAAAACACAGAACTCCAGTCTAATCATGAGAAAAACATCAGATGAATTACAGTTGGGAGATATTCTTCAACATTCCTGAGCAATACTTCCCCAAACAATCAAGGCCTTAACCAAGGGAAGTCTGAGAAACTAAGTGCAATATGCTATTTAACCTGTGTTCCTAGGACAGAAAAAGGACATTAGGTAAACACTGAGGAAATCTAAATAAACTATGGACTTTAATCATCAAAAAGTCTACAAATAACAAATGTTGTCAGCCATGTGGGGAAAAAAGAAACCCTTACACTGTTAGTGGAAATGTAAATTGGTATAGCCACTGCAGAAAACAATACGGAGATTCCTCAAAAAAATTAAAAATAGAACTATTGATATTATACAGCCCATTAATTCCACTCCTGAGTACGTATCCAGAAAAAATAAAAACACCAATTCAGAAAGTTACATGCACCCCAGCGTCCACAGCTGCGCTGTTTACAACAGCCGAGATGTGGAAACAGCCCCACCACCCATCAGCAGATGAATGGACAAAGACGTGGTGTGTATTATACAGTGGGATATTACTCAGCCATAAAACATGAAAGCCTGCATTCGCAGCAGCAGGGACTGACCTAGAGAATATTTTACTTAACGAAACACCATACAGAGAAATACAAAGATTATATCACTGATACACGAAATCTAAAAAATAATACAACTGAGTGAAAAACAAAACAGAAACAGACTCACAGATATAAAAAGCAAACATGTGGTTACCAAAGAGGAGAGGAGAGGTGAGAAGGACAAATTAGGGGTGTGGGATTAAGAGATACACATTATATGTATAAAATAGAAAAGCCACAGGACATGTTGTATAGCACAGAGAATTAGAACTCTCAATATTATCTTGCAATAACTTTCAATGGAGTATAATCTGTAACAATACTGAATCGCTATGCTGTATACCTGAAATTAATACAATATTATAAATCAGGTATATATCAATAAAAACTAATAATGCATCAATATTGGTTTATTACTTACATCAAATATACCATACTAGTTTTAAGATGTTAGTAATAGGGGAAATTGGGTGTGGGACATTTGGGAACTCTTTACTTTATCCTCACAATGTTTTTATAAATCAGAAATTATTCCAAATAAAACATTCATTTATTAAAAAACAGAGGCTGATAAACATGAAAAAATCTAACATGAGTAATTAATTAATGTGAAAATATTACTAATTGCTGTAACTCAGATAATTATTCATGCAAATTAGAGAGCTGGATGCTGTTCCCTCATTAAAAGCCAATTTTCACCTTGGTTTGTGGTCTTAAATATCGACAGATTCTTGCCTACTGTAATTTTTTATTGAAATGATATCAAAAATAAAGTGACAGTCCTATTTTCTAATATTTTTATCATTTGACAAAAATGCACAATCTCTCCAAAGAAGGATACTCCTCATCCTGTTCATTGCCCTCACCCAAATTAACATAGGCCAGGACTACAAATCCCAGGAGAAGAGTGGGTAAATATCTGATGGAACATTTTCCAAACTGAATTTTATAAAATGACAATTTTTAGCTCATGGGAGAAAAATGTAGAATGGGAGTTCTTTCATGCAATATTGTGTTCTCCCCTTGAAAACCACAGTTAATTTAGCATAAAAGATGGGGAACTCTTAGAGTGAAAAAATATATTACCCCACTTTCTATGACCATTGTACAATTTTTCACAAAGCATTTATTAACACAGGAAGGAATGCCGGACTTCCAAATAATACAGTGCATTCAGATCACTCAGGAAGAAGGAATTTAATTTAAATAATTTTAAATACAATTTTGTTTTCTCTGTGACAATATTTCATCAGAAAATATATTTTGATGAGTATGGCCGTGTCATAAAATGTGCAAAAGTAGATTCTATTAACACGTTCTCTGAAAACCACGATGCACCTACTCACCAGCTGAATTTTTAAAAGTCACTGTTTAGGAGATCAGGGTGGCAAAATGTTCTGCCATCAGCAGGATGATAAAGTAGACCTTTACTTTCTCCAAACGAGGCTATTAAGAGTGGTTTATTCTTGACTGTGTACGATTTCAATATCTTTCGATCATGAAATTTTTGCACCTTCTTTTATGTCCCTGGATACATTCTAGCATCTTCTGGTTTACAGTGTGTGGTAACTTGAATAGATTTTGTATCCTGCTGTTGTGTGAAAATTGTATAACTCTTCATTGTTAACACATTGAATTGGTTCATAGTGCTTTTCAGGTCTACCATGTCCCCCCACTTCTCAGTCCAGTCATTTTATTAATTTTTGAGAGTTCGATATTGACACCCCAACTAAAAATCTTAATTTATCTACTTTAATTGCAATATATAATGGAACTATATGTAACTGTGTTCTGTATTTCTGAAGTCTCCTGTAAGTGTATCATATTTTCATAATTTAAAAAATAAAAAAGAAAGAAGAAAAAAAAAGAGTGACTGATCCTAAACAGTGATTGATACAAGGCTTGCCCAATGTATGAAGCACAGAGATCTTATTTTACACAATGGTGTAAACAAGCTGCCCTCTGAGAGACTTGAATAGAATGATATAAACCACAGGGGAAAGTTCATGGAAGACATTCTGTAATAGGTCACATTTGGAAAGGTTCTTAATCCTGCCAGATGCTCCCACCTAGCATTCATGGCCCTCTATCACACAGCCTACTTATCCTTCATTGCATGTCCAGCCCACATCTCGGACACCTTCAGCATGACCCTCTGCACTCATAAAGCTCTTCTCTCTTCATCTGGAGATCAGTTTCACTTCTGAGACTTGCTTAAGCCTGTGCCTGTCTGACAATCTTGTGACTATCTAAGAGCCTCCTTCCTTTTCCGCCCCTCCACATTCTGCGCATCTTTCAAAGTCTAGCTTGAGTCACCCTGTGCACAAAGCCTTCCTGGACCTCTCCTGTCCTCAAGCCCTGCTTTCTTCCTTCTTCCTCTGGGGCCTTCTCTCTGTGATGCTGACTTTGTCACTAACTGCACAACGTCCAGTTTACTTCTCCAAATGTGTCCCATGGAACAGCCAGTGTTTATTAAGTTTTGTTTTCGCTGACCACCTCTTGGCACTGGAAATCTATCTACCTCCATTATGGAGAAAATGCTAACTTTGCCATTGTTTGCACGTCTCTGAAGGCATATGTGTGTCTTTTTTCTTTGACAGCAGAGAACGCCGTTCATTTGATGGTGACCTATCACTGGATGGCCATGTTTAACGTATGGAGCATAATAAATACTTGTTGCCTTGACATGTTGCTGAGCACTCAGGGTTTCAGGCATTTAAAAATAATCTGCTTCTTCAAGGAACTTGTTTAAGAAGTTTTCACCCCTCATCAAAAGCTAAGAGTATGGAATCTGCTCTGCAATCTCCAATCAGAATCCCAATCCCCCATAGGAAACATTCTCAACAACATGTGTTCTATCGCAAAGAATAGAATCTTTGAAAGATTCAAAGAAAAGCATCATTGACCATAAGAATAATCTTTGTCCATGCTCCTGAGCTTTCACTGAGCTCATTCATGGGACCTCATCTACTCTTTTTTTTTTGGATAAGTTTTTTTTTTATTTTCATTGGAGGCTAATTACTTTACAAAATTGTGTTGGTTTTTGCCATACATTGACATGAATCAGCCATGGGTGTACATGTGTTCCCCACCCTGACCCCCCCTCCCACCTCCCTCCCCATCCCATCCCTCAGGGTCATCCCAGTGCACCAGCCCTGAGCACCCTGCCTCATGGATCGAACCTGGACCGGCGATCTATTTCACATATGATAATACACACGTTTCAATGTTGTTCTTTCAAATCATTCCACCCTTGCCTTCTCCCACAGAGTCCAACAGTCTGTTATTTACATCTGTTTCTTTTGCTGTCTCACATACAGGGTCATCATTACCATCTTTCTAAATTCCATATATATGGGTTAATATACTGTATCAGTGGTTTTCTTTCTGACTTACTTTGCTCTGTATAATAGGCCTCATTAGAACTGATTCAAATGAATTCTTTTTAATGGCTGAGTAATATTCCATGGTGTATATGTACCACAGCTTTCTTACCTATTCGTCTGCTGATGGACACCTAGGTTGCTTCCATGTCCTGGCTATTATAAACAGTGCTGCAATGAACACTGGGATGCACGTGTCTCTTTCAGATCTGGTTTCCTCATCTCCTCTCATGCAAGTCTCTGTACATGGATCTGTACATTGTTGCTGTTCAGTCGCTCAGTCCTGTCCAGCTCCTTGTGACCCCATGGACGGCAGCACACCAGGCCTCCCTGTCCTTCATCTCCTGGAGCTTGTTCAAACTCATGTCAATTGAGTCAGTGATGCCATCCAGCCATCTCATCCTCTATCATCCCCTTCTCCGCCTGCCCTCAACCTTCCCCAACTCCCATACTTTGGCCACCTGATGCGAAGAACCAACTCACTGGAAAAGACTCTGATGCTGGGAAAGATTGAAGGCAGGAGGATCTGTATGAGATGCTAGTTTTAGCTGTTACATATGTGAGTCTTATTCCTGCAAAGTTTGCTCACACATCAGGTCTAATACAAACAGGTAAGTGAAAATATTTTGTATAAAACAAAAAGAAGTCAAATAAACACTCTACTGAGTGATAGAGCAAGTGACTAGGAATATGTGTAGTGTCTGTTTGCTAAGATGGAGAAAGAATTTGTTCTGCTTCAGGCAACCTCAAAATCCTCACTCCAGGAGATTAACATACTCAAGAAATTATATGAACTTTATGAAAAGAAGTGCTAATTCATGTGTTTAGACATAAAAAACAGACTCTGGGGTACTTGTACGTGTGTGGGTGTGTGTGGTGCAGAGGCAGGGTGTTAAATTGAATTACCATTTGTTTCATGATAAAACTGTCCAGTGTATCTTGTCCGCCCTTCTTCATTGCTTGTTTATCACTAAAATATCACTTAGGATATAATAAATGGTGTGGGTAATTTTATGTATCTATGATGTCACATCATGCATATATAACATACATGTATGACATGTATAAAGCAGCGTAAAACTGTTTTAGCTTTCCAGTAAACGCTCAGAACTGCGCTTTATCAAATACTACTAAGCGAAGAGGCCTCCTTAAGGATTCCATAACTGATCTGCTCCTTTCCAATTCTGAACAGCCTCACTTGAATATTTAAAATAATAATAATTAAAAATTAATTTTTAAGCTTCAATGTTAAACCTGAAGCAGAGCTCCCCATCACCGTGACTCCGTTTGGCTATATCTCTCCTTGCTTTTGGCTCACTTGGAAGAAGGAGGTAGAGACACCATGTGGTCCGCTTTTTGCTTCCTTTCTTCCCTCTGCAGAGCACTGACTCCTCATCCCTGTAGATGAGAGGAGGGCAGCCCTCTTGCCTCACTGTGTCAGCATGCTGACCCCCCATGATGGGTCACGGCGGTTCCTCTAGCTTCATGACCAAGGCCAGATGGGCGTGGTGCTGACTCAACAGGCAATGCGACACCTCTTAGCTTTGGCAGTCCCTCGCGAGATGTGACCATCCTTCTAGCTGATGCCCAGCTCAGGGTTTCAGGCAACATCCCTCTGATTCATGTGCCCCTTGTTCATAAAGCTCTGGTTCCAGAAAGACGGCAGCCTCCACTATCATCGACCAAGTGTATGGGGATGGTCACACCTCCAGACCTGCTTAAACTGAGAGCAAGACATGGGACGTGTCCCGGCTTCCTCTCTGCCCAGTAATTCCTCATCATGCCGTTTCTCCCTAATTCTCTTTCCTCAGTTTTCCTATGCACTTTAGAAAGTTATAAAACTCTCTCAGGAAGCACATGTCCAGCAATTGAGTAAAGTGGTCATTTATCCTTCTTTGAGGCTCCCTAGAATCATAGGTGATTCTCTCATCACTGGCCCTACCGACCTTCCTTAGCTTAGTAAAGAGCAAACACGGGTCTCCTTTTTTCTCTCTCCACCTCAAGAGGTAGGATAGCAGTTGAGGGAGGAAGAGGTTTTCCCGGCGAACCTTCTGAGAGGTAGGCATTCCCAGCACTGCCAGCTCCCTAACACTCAGGAGCACATAACTCCTTTCACATTTAGCTTTGGTCTTGGTTGTAATTTCAGGACCAAAGGAAGGAACTGCTACAAATAAGCTGCAAACAACTATGAGGACAGACAGGGATGCTTCACATTTCTTTAAGTCCCTGACGCACATAGCACAGTGCCCTGAACTCCCACAGAAAAAAAAAAAAAAAATCTTAGATTTATTCTAGAGTCACTTGGGTTGGTCCTTAATTGTGTGACACAATCCTTGCATCCTGAGGATGCTCACCTGCTGGTGATGCTGTACCATCCAGAGAGAGACTTTGTCATATTTAAATTTGCCTTTATGAATTTTGAGATGCCTTTAACCACATTTGAAGCTGCTGTGGGTGATATCAAATCAGGAAGGACATGTCACCAGCTCTTTGGTATTGGCATCCCAAAAAGGACTGGAGAGTTAAAGGAATGAACTAGAATGCCCTCTGGATAACAGTTGTATCTCTCACTTCTAAAAGGCTCTGTCTCAGAGCAGGTACTCAGTAAATTTTAGCTGGCAGGCTGATGGAATAGGTGGATAAGAAAATGTGTTTTCCTGTTTATAATTAGGACATGGAAGCAACCTAGATGCCCATCAGCAGACGAATGGATAAGGAAGCTCTGGTACATATACACCATGGAATATTACTCAGCCATTAAAAAGAATTCATTTGAATCAGTTCTAATGAGATGGATGAAACTGGAGCCCATTATACAGAGTGAAGTAAGCCAGAAAGATAAAGACCAATACAGTATACTAACGCATATATGTGGAATTTAGAAAGATGGTAATGATAACCCTATATGCAAAACAGAAAAAGAGACACAGATGTACAGAACAGACTTTTGGACTCTGTGGGAGAAGGCGAGGGTGGGATGTCTTGGTAGCTTGCCTTGGTAGGTTTGGGACTTACTCGGAATCTATATCATAGTCACCCCTGCCTTCTTCCATGTTTATCCATTTTAGAAAAAGAGAGTCTATCCTATGCCTGTGCTATCATTGTATTTTGGAAACACATAACTTGTTTGGTTTTACTAGATGGAAAGTATGGAGAAATTTTGTCTCGAGATGACTCATACCTCAAGATTCACCCTTAACTTCTTGAGATGATATTTAGATAAAACTTTGGACTTTATAAAGTTGATGCTAGAATGAGTTAAGACTTTGGGAACTGTTGGGATGAAATGAATGTATTTTGCTTGTGAGAAGGACATGATTTGGGAGAGGGGTCAAGGTAGAATGTAATGGACTAAATATTTGTATCTCCTCAAAATTCACGTTAAAATCCTAACTTCCCTGTGTGATGGTACTAGGAGGTGGGACTTTGGGAAGATAATTCGGTCATGAAGGTGCAGTTCTAATGAATGATATCAATGCCCTTATAAAAGGGACCCCCATAGAACCTCACTTCTCTGTTGCTCCATGTGAGAATACCAGAACTGCCGATGAACCAGTAAGTGGGCTCTCACCAGACACCAAATCTGCCTGCACGTTGATCTTGAACTTTGCAGTTTCCAGAACTGTGAGAAATAAATGCTGTTGTTTAAGCCATTTGCTCTACGATATTGTTTTAGCAGCCCAAATGGACAAAAACAGTGGTCTCAGATGAGTACTTGACCTCTTTACACTTCCATTTCCTTTCTTCTAAAATGGAAATTATAGTAAAACTTGGAGTATATCCAAAGTTGAACTCAAAGAAACTCAGAATGAGGGAAACATCAAAATAAGTTTAACTCTCTACTAGAAGTCTTTTTAAAACTTGTGAAAACCTAGAATAGAGTAGTGCCATGCTGAATTACTCTTCCCTTAGGGAAGAGTAGGGCAGCTAGAAGAACTTAAAAAACATCACGAATGTATCTTCTAGAAGATGTGATATATATGCACAGTGGAATACTACTCAGCCATTAAAAAGAATGAAATAATGCCATTTGCAGCAATATGGATGCAACTGGAGATTATCATACTAAGTGAAGTACTAAGTACATACTAAGTACTTAGTACATACTAAGTTAGAAAAAGACAAATACCATACGATATCGTGTATTATGTGGAATCTAAAATATGACACAAATGAGCCCATCTATGAAAGAGGAACAGACTCTCAGAGGACAAACTTATTGTTGCCACAGGGGCAGGCTGGGGAAAGGATGGACTGGAAGGTTGAGGACATCGGATGCCAACTATTATATACAGAATGGATGAGCAATAAGATCCTACTGTATAGCACAGGGAGCTATGTTCAAATGTCGTGTAATAAGCCATAATGAAAAAGAACATGAAAAAAGAATGTATATACACACATCTATCTTTGTTGCACAGCAGAAGTTAACACATTACAAATCAACTATATTTCAAAGTAAGTAAATAAATATTTAAAAATGTATCTTCAGGTGGCACGAGAGAAGGCTAGAACTCATTTGAAACATTCCTTTCAAGGAGATTTGAAATGTTAGGTGAAAGCAGTTCATCCCTGGCAGTATTTAGTGAAGCAACTAATGAGTCAGAGTGAGCTGAACTTCTCCCACCCAGAGGTATTCTATATTGCAGTTCTAGCTCATTTACTGTCAGAAGTGTCTACCTCAGCTTCAGCGTCTGATCTTTGGAGGGGGTGAAAATGTCTGAGGGATCAAACGAACCAGCTGCCTCTCAGTACAACCCCTCCTCCTCCACTTTTTGCCTCTGTCAAAGCAAGAGCTTTCTCTTCTCTCCAAGCTGCCTTCTACGCCACCTCGTTACACCCCGCAAAGATGGTGGAAGGGCACAAGCCAAATGACTCCGGTTCATTTATACTCTGAAGAAGGAAATTGACTGTAAATTTTTATCATGTACGGATTCAGCGTATTTTTTGAAGACATTTATATCTGAGAGTGCCATTCTAAGAAGGTTATTAAGGAAATTGCTGAAATAAATTACAATGATAAGCAAATTGCTGAAAAAAAAATAGAATGAAATTAGCAAAATATGGTTAATTGGTTTGCTGAGATGTATTCTTAAAATGAACCTCTAGTGAGGGTGCTGATGCACTTTGTTAAGTGACTATTTGCTTCTAGGACTCAATTATTCCAAGGTTTTCTGCATTCTTTGAGTAAAACGAAGGTGGGGCTTTATTTATGGACCTACAGTTTTCACATTCTGCTTCCATGAGCAATCTGCCCTCCCTAAAGCCCTCCCAAATTCCTCACAGACCCTCTCTCTTTTGTCTAATTTTCTTCCTCCTTTCAAAACCTGTAATATTTGCCCGCGTTAAAGGGGCATTCAATCTAAACACAGGATCTGTACCTTCTTGCCATAGACAACTCAAAATGTTTTTAAATATCCTCAGACATCTTTCTGTGCTTCTAGAAAGAGCTCACAAACTTCTTTTTCGCTGGGAAGGCTCACAGCAAAGGCAGACACACTGCTGACACTGCTGGGCTCCGGCACCAAGTCACGTCCAGCTCTCTGTGACCCCGTGGACGGCAGCCTGCCAAGCTCCTCTGTCTACGGGGTTTTCCAGGCATGAACACTGGAATGGATTGCCATCTCCTTCTCCAGGGCATCTCCCTGACCCAGGGATTGAACCTGGATCTCCTGTTTAGAAAAGAGATTCTTTACCACTATGCCACCTGGGAAGCCCTACAAACAAATGGCAAAAAGCACCTAAGGGTTTCTTCTAAAAAATGTAGATTGTTTATAGGGCCACAGTGGAAACTAGATCCTTCCGTAAAGCAGTCAATGTCCTGTGACAGCATGTCAGTTGTCAGACTTCCCTGACCTCCACACCTGAAAAAGCACCCTGCTCCTGCTCCTGCTGTCTACCACGACTGTCATTCCCAGCCTCCTCGTTCTAGGGAGGTTTTGTTCATGGGATTTATCACCGCCTGAAGGTGCCTTTGTATTAATTTAGTTATATATTTGCTTGATTATTACATGTTTTCCAAATAGATTTAAGTTCTCAAAAGGCAGGAATTTTGGATTGTCCCTGGGGTATACCCAACTCCTAGAAACATACCTTGCACATACGGGTGCTTCACTTATTTTTGCTAAGTAAAGGAAAGAAATAGAGAAAAGGGGGGCAGCAGAAAATAGTGATTAGGGAAATTGGTTTTAGAGTCAGAAGGGCCTGAATTGCAACACAGGGTCATCATTTCTTCTGTTCCTGTTACCACTTTTGTTGTTTTAATTGTCTTTTTATTCCAGCTTTATTGAGGTATAATTGACCGAAAAACTGTTAAGATATTTAAAGTGTACAACACGATGATTTGATCTACAGTATTCATTGTGAAAGAATCCCCCTCATCGTGTTAATTAAGACATTCTATCATCTCACATATTTACCTTTTTTTTAAATGAGAAGATTTAAGTTTTTGCTTTGTCTGTTCATCCACTGATGGACACTTAGCTTGTTCACATACCCTGGCTATTGAAAATAATGCTGCAATGAATACAGGAGTACACATATCTCCTTAAGACACTGATTTTGTTTCCTTTAGATATGTTCTTAGAAGTGGAATTTCTGTATCATATGGTAGTTCTATTTTTAAATTCTTGGGGAAAACATACTCCACAGTGCCTATACCAGTTCATTGATTCTTACATGTATGAATTTGGGCAGATTATGTAAGTTCTCTGAACATCTGTTTCCTTATACATAAAATGGAATTTACTTTTATCTCATCAACAGAGTTGTTTTAAGGATTAAATATCATAATTTAGGTAAAATCATCAATCCATCAATTATTATTCCTGGTATGTTACATGTGTGTGCACACATATACACACATGTTTTAATATACAGTTCTTATCTTGTTTCACATAAATATTTCTAAATATTTCACATAAATATTTCTAAATGACAACTGTGATGAAGTATGTCAGTAACTGAGTGCTTGACAAATTTACAAGTAAGTTATAGGATCTGATCCATGTATCTAGAGCCCTCCATAAATTAGGGTCCCTCTCAGGAATCAGATCCTCTCTCTCTGTTGCTCTCTATTGCTTGCTGCATTTTAGATCATCCGGGGAATTGCTTGTCAACTTTAGTATCACAATCAGTCATGCAATTGGTGGCAGACAGTTTATTACTGATTATAGCTGCATTATTTATCAGTGATTTACCTTTTAATATAGAATAGAGTTCAAGGTTATCCCCATAATAACTTCACGCTCACATTCTAGCTTTCTGAAATGTTCTCCTGAGTGAGAAGATGCAGTGAAGGTAGCGTATCGGAGGCTGTACATCACCTTCCCTCTTGCACATGGAATGATGCTTGGTGAGTGAGCAATATCTATTATCTGTGTTTCAGAAGAAAAAATACTGGAGCATCTTTGGAGATTTTTAAGAATTGGTGTTTGTGGGAATGCTATGTATGTGCATTGCCTAGCCTGGTGACAGATGGAGGCGTAGAAACATGGGGCCAAGCTAGAAAGAAAAGGGATTAAACTGGTAATTTGCATGTTGCCCAGACACATTTTTAAGCCAAATTACACGTATGCTATTTGTATAACTGTGAAGTAAAAGAAAATTTCTATACACAGAAAGCAAAGATCAAGATAAATATTTGGCTGAATAGTCCTCTTTCTTTTTTACTGGCAAAGCTACCTACTCTAATAGGAGAGGTATTTTGTCTGCCTGCATATTAGGATATTGAGAGATTTTCTTATTGGCCCTGGAATGGGTCACAGATTGTAAGCTGAGAATATAGAGCGTAAATTACCTAATAAGAGGGCCCAACAGTCAGTCCCTCCTGGGCTTACTAAGAAACAAACAAGTTCTGCCATCCTCCAACTACCTCCCCATCCCACTTCCACCCCTCCCCCCACCTTATATAAGTAGAGGATAAAAGAGCCGAGGTTCATTACAGAGGCAGTGGTTAGCCTCCTCTCTAAGGACAACATTCTTGACTTCCCACAGCCGTGCCCATCCCTACAAGATGAGGGACAAAGGGACTTGCCAGTCTGAAGCCTGCACCCTCTTCTAGGTCATGTTCTGAGTACCCCAGAATTCTCTCTCCAAATGGTCCTAAGCCTGCTTTCAGAATTTACACAGACTTCTTCCCTGGGTCCATTCCCCTGAAAACCACACTTCTATGCCCAAAAAGTAGCCATGGGGTGGCTGTTGGCAGCAGGTGGCAGGAGGTAAAACAGAGCTGGAACTTGTTGGCTGCAGTGACTATACACAGGGACACCAGGCCAGTATCAGTGTGAAACCCAGGAAAGATAAAGATGGCAGCCTTGGGCCATGGGTGGAGCAGACAAGGACAGTTCATTCTATGCCATCATACTAACATACAACATTACAAGGAGTTCACGGACTCCACAGTCCAACTGGCCTTGAAGGTCAATATGAAAATGTCTATCAAAATAAGTTCATGGAATACATTTATTCAATACGTCATTTGCTTTATATACAACTTCTTAGTATTTAGACATAGGATGTCGTGGCTTCTATCCATACTCATGACACAGGCCCCCAGAATGTTACGGGTACCTGGCAACAGAGGGGCACCTGGGGAAGCCAACTAGTGTTAGTCAAGAGATAAAAAAGAAACACTTGTCACCTTCGATCACTTTTCTCCTTCCTGCACCACAGGCATGGGGCCCTAGAATAGGAAGTGAGTGAAGGAAAGGCAGGCAGGTGGTATGTTCTAGGATCTGACCACACCTCTCATCTCTCCAGGTCTTCCCAGCCCTAAGTCACGTCAGCAGTGGGAGAGAGAAAATCTAAGGGTTGAATAAGAGAAGGAGAGCTTTAAGTGTAGACAAACTTGGAATCATTATCATATTTGTCTGCGATGTTGATGAAATAAAAAAAGATTGGATGAAACATGTTTCAGACAGTGATATAAAAAAGTTAAATCAATGTACTGCTGAATCTCATCAAGTTCAGACTATCTAGTGAGCGGTTTGTTGATGGCTGAGTGTGCAGCAGCAGGTTTCTCTGTATACCAATGCCCCACCCCAGATGCTCAGGAGAAAGTCACCTACAGCCCTCTGTCAAAGTGTTTCCTGTGTGGCTCTTCAGTACCCAGAAGCAGGATATGGTACTGAATTTCCAAATTTAGAAGATCTTTAGAAAAACAATCTAGAAATGAGTAAAAGTAGGGATGTTGGTACAAATGAGCTTTGCATTGAAAGCATTCATTTCTGGGATAGAGATTTAAAAGGAAATTATTGCAACCCCATAGTGAATGATAACCCCACAGTGAAGTGAGCTAGGAATAATTTACTGGCCTCTGCTTACTAAGGAAGACAGAAGAAGAAAAAACAGAGAAAAAGCGTTAAGAATTTCAGAGAGAACTCTTCAGTTCTTCATACTATTAAGTGTAAATTTCATCAGGATTAGTGGAACAGGTCAGTATGAGAAGTGAGAGGAGTGAAAAGTGTTTGCTTATCTGAAAAAAATTTTAAAGACATCTTCTAAGAAATAAAGGAGAGGGGAAAAGGAAAGCAGAGAAGGAAGGAGGAGGGAGGGGAGAAAGGGAAACTTAAATCCTGCAGGATTTATTCAGTTTGACAGAGGGGACGCCATCCTCTGCACTTTATGGAGCTGTGATGTGAAGCAGAACCTCTGTGCCCTGTTCATGGATGCCCTGTACGGACCATGTTGGCACATGCTCTAGGCTTTAGCACCTCTCAACATGATACACTGCTCTTTGCTATTTCTATGTGACACCTTGTCCCAACATATATTTCATAATTGACTTTGAAAGTCATTGTTCCTGATGGATGCATTAAGTACAGATGGCAAGGGTAGCAAATTAGGTTCTCACACTAATTCATCATAAGCTGTAAAAGAAAAAAAAAAAAAACCTCTTGGCTGAATGGGCGAGTGTATGATTAGACATGTTCAAGAGTTCTCTTCCGTTGAGATGCTCAGTGCTTCTGCCCCAACCCCGCCTTCACCTTTGCAACACTGCTGACTTCCTGAGAAGCAGCTGCTTCTAGAAGCGTTTGCCGCTGTGTCCATTGTCCTATGATAAACTCCCTCTGCAGTGAAGCAGAAGAAGCAAGCTACAGAAGAGCTCTGCTAGTGGGTGGTCAGCAATGCAAACTGCCCGCCGACTCTCCAGGCCTGAGCCAGACTTGCTCCTTGCCTCTCTGAGCTCCAGGGCCCATTCCCTCCTGCCACAAAGGCTGCAGTGCCTTCCAAAGAGCACAGAGGATGAAGGAACACATGATTCTGCATATTCTGTGTCTTTCATGGCATATCACATAGTAGGATGGGTTAGGCTCCTTGACAGATACAGAAATCGGCTGATAGATTTCCAAATCAGTAATACAAATGGAAAGGAACACATACAGAAATTTTCATCTCTAGAAATTAAAATTTTAAGCTCCAGATAGAAAATAAACAATGAGTTCTGGGATTTGTGTGTGTGTGTGTGTGACCCAGTATGTGACATGGAAAGACCTTGGGAAAGCCCCTGATGCTGGGAGGGGCCGGGGGCGGGAGGAGAGGGGGCGGGAGGGGTCGGGGGTGGGAGGAGAGGGGGCGGCAGAGGGTGCGATGGCCGGATGGCATCGCCAGCTCGATGGACATGGGTTTGAGCAAGCTCTGGGAGCTGGTGACGGACAGGGAGGCCTGGTGTTCTGCAGTCCATGGGGTCGCAAAGAGTCGGACATGACTGAGCGACTGAACTGATGTGACATGTTCTTGGAAATGGCCTTGTGCCTGCTGGTGAAGCATATTCTCAAGGATCCAGTGAGAACAACCAAGAAAACATGATTTAGTCAGTTTCTCTGTCGTCCAAATGTGTTATTTTCATATTCTATTGAGCTTTCAATGCTGAAGGCACTGATGGCTAGGAGGTCCAAAACGTTCTATGTTGGTATCACAGACTCATGTTCTATGTTTGGAATCCAGATTTATCCCTAAAAAGGGGTGAAAATTCCATTTATTAAATGGAAAAGCAAAAGCCAATGGCACACTTTAAAAACACCATGTTTAATACAGAAGACTAAGAAGCTGAATCGGGACCACAAATCCACACGCCCGTGGAAGATAAGCAGGCAACATAAACAAGAGGGACTTGGGCCAAGCATGAGAAAACAAGAGAGTGGGTGTGAGGATAAACACCAAGGACCCCTGGACTTGGAGTTATGGAGATAACAAAAGAGCATGAAAGACAGGCATGATGGAAGACGCAATTCTGTCTGACAGGCCAACCGCTACACAGCTCTAGATGATATTGCAAGAGGAAATGCGAACCCAGATTTGTCAAGACATGCCCCTGGTACATATTGATGTAAAATCTTCTGATTTTAAAATAATTGAAGCTAATACAGGCTGTCTTTAACCCAAAACATTATTAAATCATTATGATAGCTATTATCAAAATGACAGCCAGCAGAGCTCCTATATTGAGCCTTAGATTCACCCTCAGATTTAGCACATAGACCAAAGGGGAGAGTCTTCTAGTACTTTATTCATGTGAGTAAACCAAGACACCTCTTGGAAAAGAACCCAGGTGTCAGAAGAGAGGCGGTCAAGCACAGGAACTTGTTACAAAATCACTGACAGGTAGCTGAGATGGGAACAAGCATCCTTTTGGTTGTCACCCGCTTCTTCAAATGACAGAGCACATCGGTGCAGAACCCACGGGTACTTTCAGGGGCAGAGGCAGGGTTGTCAGGAGCCTCCACAACCGTGGGAGGCAGAATACGATAGGAATGTGGAGGGGAGGATGGAGGGATACCACAGAGTCACTGGCCAGGTCTGGTCCTCACCAGCCTCGCTTTTCAAACGGCAATTTGCAAAGGCATCGCCAGGGCTCTTGTTAAAATGCCATTGTGATTTAGTAGGTCTGGCTGAGGCCCCAAATCCTCTGTTTCCAACAAACTTCCAGGTGATGTTGAGGCTGCTGGTTCTTAGATGGCATGTTGAGAAGCAAGGAGTCCTTTGACCTGGGGATTTTAGTGCCTCAGGGAAAAAGAGAAAACTTCACTCAAACTAGAGTTGCTCAAGAAATACATGATTGCAGGGACTTCCCCGGTGATCAGAGGTTAAGAATCCACCTTCCAACACAGGGGACGCAGGACTGATCCCTGGTCAGGGAATAAGATCCCACAGGCCACCAGACAACTAAGCCTGCATGCCACAGCTAGGGAGAGAAGCTCCCTTACCGCAGCAAAGGCCAGCACAGCCGGAAAAAAAAAAACAATGAAGGAATACACGACTGTGACTCTAGGTTCAGCCCTTCATGAAAAGGAGGCTGGTGCGGCAAGGGAGACACCACCAGAGGGGTTTTGAGAAATATTTTATGCATATAAGGGCTTCCCCGGTGGCTCAGATGGTATAGAATCTGCCTGCAATGCAGGAGATCTGGATTCGATCCCTAGGTTGGTAAGATCCCCCTGGAGAAAAGAATGGCTACCCACTCCAGTATTCTTGTCTAGAGAATTCCATGGACAGAGGAGTCTGGCAAGCTACAGTCCACGGGTCGCAAAGAGTCCATCAGCAACTAACACTTTCACATTATGCATATGAAGTATCTTAGTCGCTCAGTCATGTTGGACCCTGTGTGACCCCGACGACTGTAGCTCACCAGGTTCCTCTGTCCATGGGATTCTCTAAGCAAGAATACTGGAGTGGGTTGCCATGTCCTCCTCCTTATGCAGGTGAAACTGATTCCAAACCACTGTACCTTCAGATACAAGTGTGCATTGGCTGGACTGGAATCTTAAAATGCCTATTCACCAGTTAGGTTCCACATTAGATCTCACAATATTGCAAAACTAAAGGTTAATGTGAACAGTTCGTGGGTTTCCTTTCTTCACATCACTATGTCTAATTCTTACCTTGCTCCCTGTTAGAGACTATGGTGTATGCTTCATAATCCCAGTTGATCCTTTTCTGCCCAGAAATACTAAGGTAGCTTATATGCCTAGCACAACCTCTTTCACCATGAAATTCATTCACTCTAGGAAGCTCTTATCTAAGAAGCCCTCTGTACCTCCTTCATCCTGACTGGCCACCTGTTTTAGAGACTATTTAATTGAAGTGAGTGTCAGTGGCCCGATTTTTCATTCCCCATGTGAGTGAAAGGAATCATAAAGTCATGAGTCGCTGACCGTGAAGTCCTGGCTGGTGAGTCCCAGCTGAGCTGCAGACATACAACATTTTCATTGGTAGTTGTTCCAACCCTTCATTTGCGATTAATTACTCTGCAGGAGCAGTCTGCCTGGGACGACAAAACAATTTTCATTCATCAGCAGTGAGCGTGAGATTAATGAAAGCCACAAGCTCGTTAGAATGAAACCCTAAGCTTTCATTGTGCTATCAATACTTGAGGAAATGGAACACTTTTTTTTCTTCTCTAGGTATTTCTGCTTCCATCAATAAAATCAGATTAGGCTTCTATAAATGCCATGGATTACACTTTTGACTATTCATATATGCATCTAAGATATATATAATATGGCTATATATTATATGTGATCTATATATGATACATAAGAAAAAATGGCAAATGTATCAACAGCCTGTGAAAGCAATGCGTAAAAGCACATTACAAAAGCCACCCTCCTATCAGTGTTCATTTGAAGGGAGTAATTATTGACCTGGTTTCCTCCCAAGCTGCCTTCTTTGACCCTAAAACAGCAACACACCATTAAAGTGAGAGACAGTCAGGAGATGGAGCAGAAGCTCCTATCCTCACAGTTTTCATCAGCACACACATCCGTTCATTGAAAATCTTTAATTAAATTTTAAATGCCCTGGAGACTGAGAGTGCCCTGGATATGAGAAACAGCAGAAGACCTCAGATCTCAAAAGTTCTTGTCATTGCTCAGATAAGGATGGTTTCCTGAATCCAAATCACTCTACACATCCTTCCCACAAAACTAATGCCAACAAGGAACAAAATAATACTACACATGCCCCATTCATTCAGCATGACTAGGAATGAGAGAAGAGCAGGAGCTTCAAATCAATGCAAATTACAATAATGCCCCCTCCTTCTACCATCATCATTAGCTTTGTCCACCAAAAAAAAAAAAAAAGATAATGAAACCAGCAGCAATGAGCAAATCCACCACCCAGATTTTGGTTTCCAAATACCATTCTGCACCAGAAGGTACCAGAGCTCTTTGGAGAAATGACCGACTCTTGAGATGTGCAGGAAACGTCAGCCTAGAACATCTTGTGCCACAAGTAAGGAAATGCTCAAACAATTGATGGAGGCATGTCAAAAAAACACCAGCATCACTTTTAAGGGGCTCCCACTAACCAAAACTGGAATACTTAAAGTATCAAAATAAAAACATTGGTAGATTATAACTCAATGATAAGAATCCATGAGTCTACATACTGATAGAAATAGATAAATAAAAGAATCCATAACAAAGGAGAAACAAAGAGTCTTCCTTACAGGAAAATACTGGCCAATCACTGTAGGAAAAAAATATCATTTTGCAAACATAATTCTGAAAATTAATGCAAGCAAATATCATCATTGGGTGCTTAATCTTGGGTGTAGAAGTTTGGTGAAGAACAAGAGAACCACATGGCCTCAAGTACCTCCCAACAAATTATTTAGCAAGCAAAGCGGGGAAAATGACTAAGCAGTTGAGAAATTAGAAGGCACCATAATAAAGTGATCAAGATTAATATCACTCTCAGGGGAAAATGAGTAACATGTACCTTCAGATATGATACCCCCATAGTGATATTTTATCACTTAAATAATATCCCAGCCAAAAATGTGTAACTTGAGGAAACATCAAAGAAACCCAAATTAAGAGAGATTCTATTAAACAACTGGCATATATTTTTCAAAATGTCAGTGGCACAAAAGACCAAAAAAGGCTGAAGAATGATCATCTTAAATATGACAAATTTTATTTGCTACATATTCAGATCATGACTAGGTTTTAGCTTCTGTAGTTTTTCCTGGCATTCATAGCTTACTTTCTTTCCTCTGGCTTTTGGTAGCCCAGGTAGCCCTCTTTAAGCAGGAGGACTTTTCTCGACTACCATTTATTCTGTTGATCCAATCTGAACCAATTGCTCTCTGGATCTGCTGAAGACTTTCATCCTGGAATCTTCCTTTACTGCTCTTCTGAGTGGGATCCAGTATTTCTTAAATTCCAAATGTTCTCATCTCTTGGTTTGTACCTTTATTTTTTACAAAAGTACGTGCTTAAGTAACATTACTCTTCTGAAATGATGTGAGCAAGGTTAACTCCCTTGAACTCTGAACATGAGGAAATATTTTTGTTCTAGGCTTATACTTGTACTGGCTTCCCTCCTAGCTCAGTCGGTAAAGAATCTACCTGCAATGCAGGAGACATGGGTTCGATTCCTGGGTCGGGAAGATCCCCTGGAGAAGGAAATGGCAACCCACTCCAGTATTCTTGCCTGGAGAATCCCATGGACAGAGGAACCTGGTGGGCTACAGTCCATGGGGTCGCAAGAGTTGGGCACGACTGAGTGACTTTCACTACTCCTACTATACTTGATTAGTGGTATTATACAGGCATAGGATTGGGAGTAGAGTTACCTGTTGGCAGGAATTTGATTTATCTGTTCAAAATAAGTTTTTCTAAGAGATGTCCAATCAAATGGCATTGGAACTTTAGGTTTAGATGTGCCCCAACTCAATGTTCCAAGCAGCATTGTGTTGTATTGTTCAATCCCTAAGTTGTGTCCAACTCTTTGTGACCCCAAGAACTGCAGCACACCAGGCTTCCCTGTCCTTCACTATTTCTCTGAGTTTGCTAAAACTCATGTCCATTGAGTCAGTGATGCCATCCAACCATATCATCCTCTGTTGCTCCCCTCTCCTTTTATATTCATCTTTTCCAGCATCAGGGTCTTTTCCAGTGAGTCAGCTCTTTGCATCAGGTGGCCAAAGCATAGGAGCTTCAGCTCCAGCATCAGTTCTTTCAATGAATATTCAGGGTTGATTTCCTTTAGGATGGACTGGTTTGCTCTCCTTGATGTCCCAGGGACTCTCAAGAGTCTTCTCCAGCACTACAGTTCAAAAGTAGTGCTCATGGCAACCCACTCCAGTATTCTTGCCTGGAGAATTCCGTGGACAGAGAAGCCTGGCAGGCTACATACACTCCATGGGGTCTCAATGAGTTGGACATGACTGAACAACTAACACACAACCTTCTTTATGGTCCAGCTCTCACATCTGTACGTGACTACAGGGAAAACCATAGCTTTGACTATATGGACCTTTGTCAGCAAAGTGGGCTATGTTTTTTAATATGCAATCTAGGTTTATTAAAGCTTTCCCTCCAAGAAGCAAGGGTCTGTTAATTTCATGGTTGCAATCCATCTGAAGTGATTTTGGAGCCCAAAAAAATAAAGCCAGCCACTGTTTCCACTGTTTCCCTATCTATTTCCCATGAAGTGATGAGAACAGATGCCATGATCTTAGTTTTCTGAATGTTGAGTTTTAAGGAACATTTTCACTCTCCTCCTTCACTATTATCAAGAGGCTCTTTAATTCTTGTCTGCTTTCTGCCATAAGGGTGATGTTATCTGCATGTCTGAGGTTATTAATATTTGTCCCAGCAATCTTGATTCCAGTTGGTGCTTCATCCAGCCCAGCGTTTCTCATGATGTACTCTGCATATAAGTTAAATAAGCAGGGTGACAATATACAACCTTGACGTACTCCTTTCCCGATTTGGAACCAGTCTCTTGTTCCATGACCAGTTCTAACTGTTTCCTCTTGACCTGCATACAGATTTCTCAGGAGGCGGGTCAGGTGGTCTGGTATTCCCATCTCTTGAAGAATTTTCCAGAGTTTGTTGTGATCCACACAGTCAAAGGCTTTAGTGTAGTCAACAAAGCAGAAGTGGATGTTTTTCTGGAACTTTCTCACTTTTTCAATGATCCAACAGATGTTGGCAACTTGATCTCTGGTTCCTCTGCCTTTTCTAAATCCATCTTGAACATCTGGAAGTTCACAGTTCACATCCTGCTGAAGCCTGGCTTGGAGAATTTTGAGCATTACTTTGCTAGCATGTGAAATTAGTGCAATTGTGTGGTAGTTTGTGCATTCTTTGGCATTGCCTTTCTTTGGGATTGGAATGAAAACTGACCTTTTCTAGTCCTGTGGCCACTGCTGAGTTTCCTAAATTTGCTGACATATTGAGTGTAGCACTTTCACAGCATCATTTTAGGATTTGAAATAGCTCAGCTGGAATTCCATCACTTCCACTAGCTTTGTTCGTAGTGATGCTTCCTGAGGCCCACTTGACTTTGCATTCCAGGATATCTGGCTCTAGGTGAGTGATCACACAATCGTGATTATCTGGGTCATGAAGATCTTTTTTGTATTCACATGAAGTACACTGCCTTAAATAAACAGGGTGACAATGTACAGCCTTGATGTACTCCTTTCCCAATTTTGAACCAGTCTATTGTTCCATACCCGGTTCTAAATGTTGCTTTTTGACCTACACACAGGTTTCACAGGAGGCAGGTGAGGTGGTTTGGTATTCCCAGCTCTTTAAGAATTCTACACAGGCAAAGGCTTTTGTATAGTCAGTGTGGAAGAAACAGATGTTTTTCTGCAATCCATTGCTCTCTCTATGATCCAACGGATGTTGGCAAATTGATCTCTGGTTCCACTGCCTTTTCTAAATCCAGCTTGAACATCTGTAAGTCCTAGGTTCAAGTACTATTGAAGCCTGGCTGTAAGGATTTGACCATTACCTTGCTAGCATGAGAAATGAGTCCAATTATGTGGTAGTTTAAACATCCTTTGGCATTGCCCTTTTCTGAGACTGGAATGAAAAACTGACCTTTACTGGTCCTGTAGCCACTGCTGAGTTTCCTAAATTTGCTGACATATTGAGTGCAGCACTTTCACAGCATCATCTTTTAGGATTTGAAATAGCTCAGCTGGAATCCCATCACTTCCACTAGCTTTGTTCTAAGTATTGCTTCCTAAAGCCCACTTGAATTCACACTCCAGGATGTCTGACTATAAGTGAGTGACCACACCATCGTGGTTATCTGGGTCATTAACACCTTTTCATATAGTTCTTCTGTGATTCTTGCCACCTCTTCTTAATCTCTTCTGCTTCTGTTAGACCCTTACCGTTTCCATCCTTTATTGTACCTACCTTTGCATGAAATGTTCCCTTGGTATCTACAATTTTATTTCCCATTCTGTTGTTTTCCTCTGTTTTGTTGCATTGTTCACGAAAGAAGGCTTTATTATCTCTCCTTGCTGTTCTCTGTAACTCTACATTCACTTGGGTATATCTTTCCCTGTCCTCTTTGCCTTTCGCTTCTCTTCTCTGTTATTTGGAAGGTCTCCTCAGACAGCAGTTTTGCCTTCTTGCATTTCTTTTTCTTTGGGATGGTTTTGTCTCCACCCCCTGTACAATGTTACAAACCTCCACCCATAGTTTTTCAGGCAGACTGTCTCCCAGATCCAATCCCTTGAAACCATTTGTCACTTCTGCTGAATAATCATAAGGGATTTGATCTAGGTCACACATGAATGGTCTAGAGATTTTCCCAACTTTTTTCAGTTTGAGTTTGAATTTTTTAAGAAGGAGCTCATGATCTGATACAAAATCAGCTTCAGGTCTTGTTTTTGCTGACTGTATAGAGCTTCTCCATCTTCAGCTGCCTATACATATGTATACATATATATATGTGTGTGTGTATATATATTATATATATATGTGTATATAAATATAACATACATATCTATGTATATCAGAGACCTATTTGGATACTTACCTCACTGCTTTCAAAATATATCAATGTTTTAACTTATTTGGAATGGACTTAGATTAGATTTTCTGTTTAGGTAAAAGCAAGGCATCACAAAATCAAAATGCACTCATTCTTTTAGTCCTCAAGTACCTAAAGAACATTTATTATATAGTCAAGTACTATATTGGGTACTCAGGATATGGAAATTTAAAATACAGTCCCTTATAAACCTATGTGGAAGCCTGGGTAGTAAACAAATCTGGGTGTTAGAGTTAGTGTTGTAATAAGAGCTATAATAAGTATACTTCAAGAGGTACAGAAGCAAATTAGAGATACCAAGCGAACATGTCATGCAAAGATGGGCTACCTAAAGGACAGAAATGGTATGGACCTAACAGAAGAAGAAGATATTAAGAGGAGGTGATAAAAATACACAGAAGAACTGTACAAAAAAGATATTCATGACCCAGATAATCATGATGGTGTGATCACTCACCTAGAGCCAGACATCCTGGAATGTGAAGTCAAGTGGGCCTTAGAAAGCATCACTATGAACAAAGATGGTGGAGGTGATGGAATTCCAGTTGAGCTATTTCAAATCATAAAAGATGATGTTGTGAAAGTGCTGCACGCAATATGTCAGCAAATTTGGAAAACTCAGCAGTGGCCACAGGACTAGAAAGGTCAGTTTTCATTCCAATCCCAAAGAAAGGCAATCCCAAAGAATGCTCAAACTACCACACAATTGCACTCATCTCAGATGTTAGTAAAGTAATGCTCCAAATTCTCCAAGCCAGGCTTCAGCAATAAGTGAACCATGAACTTCCAGATGTTCAAGCTGGTTTTAGAAAAGACAGAGGAACCAGAGATCCAATTGCCAACATCTGCTGCATCATCGAAAAAGCAAGAGAGTTCCAGAAAAACATCTATTTCTGCTTTAATGACTATGGAAAGCTTTTGACTGTGTGGATCACAGCAAATTGTGGAAAATTCTGAAAGAGATGGGAATACCGGACCACCTGATCTGCCTCCTGAGAAAACTGTATGCAGGTCAGGAAGCAACAGTTAGAAATGGAACAACAGACTGGTTCCAAATAGGAAAAGGAGTACGTCAAGGCTGTATATTGTCACCCTGCTTATTTAACTTATATGCAGAGTACATCATGAGAAATGCTGGGCTGGAAGAAGCACAAGCTGGAATCAAGATTGCCGGGAGAAATATCAATAACCTCAGATATGCAGATGACATCACCCTTATGGAAGAAAGTGAAAAGGAACTAAAAAGCCTCTTGATGAGAGTAAAAGAGGAGAGTGAAAAAGTTGGCTTAAAACTCAACATTCAGAAAACTAAGATCATGGCATCTGGTCCCATCACTTCATGGCAAATAGATGGGGAAACAGTGGAAACAGTATCAGACTTTATTTTTCTGGGCTCCAAAATCACTGCAGATGGTGATTGCAGCCATGAAATTAAAAGATGCTTATTCCTTGGAAGGAAAGTTATGACCAACTTAGATAGCATATTAAAAAGCAGAGACATTACTTTGCCAACAAAGGTCCATCTAGTCAAGGCTATGGTTTTTCCAGGGGTCATGTATGGATGTGAGAGTTGGACTGTGAAGAAAGCTGAGCGCCCAAGAACTGATGCTTTTGAACTGTGGTGTTGGAGAAGACTCTTGAGAGTCCCTTGGACTGCAAGGAGATCCAACCAGTCCATCCTAAAGGAGATCAGTCCTGGGTGTTCCTTGGAAGGACTGATGCTGAAGTTGAAACTCCAATACTTTGGCCACCTGATGCGAAGAGCTGACTCATTGGAAAAGACCCTGATGCTGGGAGGGATTGGGGGCAGGAGAGGAGGGGACGACAGAGGATGAGATGTCTGGATGGCATCACCAACTCGATGGACATGAGTTTGAGTAAACTCCGGTAGTTGGTGATGGACAGGGAGGCCTGGCGTGCTGTGGTTCAGGGGGTCGCAAAGAGTAGGACATGACTGAGCAACTGAACTGAACTGAACTGAGAGGGAACCATGGAAGCTTCCAGGAAAAAGTCACATCTGGTGTTAGCTGAAAAGATTGTGTTAACTAGGAGAAAAAAGTGGCAGCATTTCAAGAAAAGAAATGAGTATACACCAAGAAAAAAAAAAATCAGGTTACATTAAACGGAAAGGTCTGATTAGGGTACCTGTGTTGCTGTGCCCGGGCTGTAAGGAGACCCTGTCCGGGGATGAGACAGGAAGAGAAAAAGGAAAATCGCGGAGAGCTTTGCACATCACATGTGTCGGCAGACCTTTGCGTTCCACCCCACAGTCGTGGCTTCAGGAAACAGTTCCGTATGGGTCCACGTCATTCTGTACTGACAGAAACTCACTGCACGTGTGTGTCACACATCTTTGGCTTCCTGCCCTATAGGTTTTCTCCAACTCCTCAACGAGAGGCACTGCAGAAGACCACCCAGCTCCCAGGTGTTACAGCACAGAAGTGTGTGCGTGGACGGGGCGGGGGACATTTAAACCTCTTGGGGCAACCCTCACCAAAGGGGAAAAGTTCATAAATGCTTCCCCTCATGGCTGCTGTGGACTCTGAAAGGTGTTATAGACAATCCCAAGAAGGCCCCCGTGGGAGATAGGATGGAACGAACCCTAGTCTTCCATGACAGTGATTAAGGCATCTCCATATTGGCTTTATCTCCTTCCCTCCCCGACATTCCCCAATCTCTCCCTTCTGCCCTGAGATTAGTCCCCAAAAAACTACCCACACACAGACCCTTATTTTACACTCTGATTTTGAGAAGAACTCAGGCTCATATCCCAGACTGAGAAGTTTTATACCTAAATGCTGCAGAAAACAATTTGCTTACTTTTAGCAAGGGAGTAACATGATTAGATTTTTAGTTCCATGAGGAAATGATCAGCCAAAGGCAAGCCTGGGGGCTGGAAAACAAAATAGGAAGAGTTTCTTCATGTCTATGGCAACATAAGACTACTAAGCAATCCCCAGAAGTAAATGGGCTTTTTAATGAGAAAATAACACTAATGACCTTAAAAAATGGCTAACCAGATGGCACTTTCTGATTGCATTTTAGAAAAAGGAAAATGCTCTAGCTCTGGTTCCAGGAAAAATGACTAGTTAGCTAGAGTTTGGATTTTGGGGCTCTTTTGCTGTTCACCTTCTCCTATTTTGTGATTTTTTTAAAAAAGCTTTTAGTAGCCATGATCTGCTGGTAAACTACTTCCAGGGGAGAGAAAAAGGCACTAATTTGTAGTATTTGCTGATCTCTGTGCTAGGAACACTCCCACCATGGCCAGTTTCTAACTGCAAAGGTTTTGACAACCAACTTGCAGATCTTATGAATACGGAACCACATTCTTCCCAGCACACCACGGCCACTCCCCACAGGAAAGGTCTCAGGCTACTCAGAGTCCTCACAACCAGCTTCCTTTCCATCACTGTGGAACTGCTTTCCAAAGCGGTGCTCTAGTGAGAGATCCCAGTGTCCTGAATTTTGATCCCTTCCTCACTCAGCATCATTCCTCCACTATCTCCAGGTACCACTGCATGTTTCCAGGCTGTAGTGGATGTTGTGGGGTCTATCCTGGACTCTCCCTTCCCTTCACCATTCTGGTATTCTGTCTCTGTTGTCATGAGTGGTGGTTGTTCTGTTCTCAGCTTCCTCTCCCTCTAGACAGACAATCACTCCCTTTGTCTAGGAGACTTGGGTGAGAGGGCAGTTATGGACATTACCCAGAACCACATACTGGCCCACCGGTATTAACAGCTCATCTAAGACATGATGAGCAAAAAATACTAACTGCCTGACTATAAGACACATATGCTCCAGAATGTGGGAGAAAATCCCAATAAAGATCCAAGAATTTGCAACTCCTGATGAATTATTTAGGAGTCTGGTGGTCTGGGGCATGCTGGAACTTCCCCTCAAATGGAAAGGATGAGTTGTTGTATTTTGCACCTTTTTTTTTTGGTCACACCACATGGCATGTAGGGTCTTAGTTCTCCAACCAGGGATCCACCATGCTCCCCCTGCACTAGAAGCTCAGTCTTAGCCACTGGACTGCCAGCGAAATCCCCGCACCCTCTATCTCTAAATAAAAAGTGCAGTGCTGGATGGGGTTAGAAGACACACATCCATTTGTAAGGGGCGCAGAAGGTTGCCAGTCTTACAGTAAGGCTCAAAAAGAAGGGCTTTGCAACAGCTACAGGCCAAAGAACAAGTAGCCCTGAAGTGCCCAGCAGATCCCACGTTACTAGAGGTGTCTGAAGTGGACAAGGACACTCTGTCAAATCTCTGGCCAGGAAAGACATAGCAGCAACCTCTAGGTTCTGGATCAAAACCATACTGTCTGCAGAAGAAACTACACAGTATTTGAAAAGCAGCTTCTGGCTTGGCCAGGCCCCTGGTAGAAACTGAGCATTTACCCTTCCAGACTAATATAATTAGTCTGGATGTAACTACTTTATAGGGCTTCCCTGCTGGCTCAGAGGGTAAAGTGTCTGCCTACAATGCGGGAGACCTGGGTTCGATCCCTGGGACAGGAAGATTCCCTGGAGAAGGAAATGGCAACCCACTCCAGTACACTTGCCTGGAAAATCCCATGGATGGAGAAGTCTGATGCAGGCTACTGTCCACGGGGTCGCAAAGAGTTGGACACGACTGAGCAACTTCACTTTCACTTTCATACTAGATGTATACTGTCACAACCACAGAGTCATTTAAGATCAAGTAGGTCTAGCAACAATTCATCAGAAAATGGAAGTGATTCATCAGAAAATGAAATAAGATCAGGCTCAAGCAGGTTCAGAAGGCTCAAATAAGCTACTTGAATAGGAAGGAACATTAGCCCTACCATACAGGGTAGGGTGGCAAGAAAGCTAAGCAAAGAAGTAATCATTTCTAGAGACCAGCTTCAGCTTGAATGCTTGGAATACAAATTATACCGCGGATGTGTCCCCGTCTTCAGGAAGGGGCTGGCGTCCAGAGCTGGATAGAGCTGGAGAATAGCAGCGTGAAAGCAGAGATGACGCATCAGCTCGGTGATGGCACCTGGTGGGAAAGGCTGCCAGTCCTCAGAACGCCAATCACACCTCCAGCCAGTGGTCATCATAAGATGCTATATTGCCGATATCTGGGATTCACGGGTCCAGGAACCAGCGGGGAGATAGGAGAATGACCCCATTCACCATCACTTACAGTGACTGACTTCTGCTTTCCATTCCTACGACTTTAGCTATCATTAGTCCCTTGGTCCCAAAAGGGATACTTCCACTAAACAGCGTAGGACAGGGCCCATTAAACTTAAAGCTACAGCCGACCTGTGGTTACCTTGGGCTCATTATTACAGGAATCCAGCTGTCATAAAAAGGAGCTGTCACACTGGAGGGGGTAATTGACCCTGACTGTCAAAGGGATAAACTGCGGCTATATATTAGGGACAGATAAAAACCAGTGCGGCGCTCAGGGGCCACTCTCGGCACTCACTTGGTTTTAAATGTAAATGGGCAGGTACAGCAATCACCGCCTGATGAGGGTACAAATCACCAGAGGCTCAGAATCCCCCAGGACTGAGAATACACTCAACTGTGCAAGCTATGGTTGTGCTAGTTAAGAGGACGAGGTCTGTGGTGGAAAGTGAGAGAGGGGTAAAACACCCTAAGACCAGCTACAGTGTGGGGCTTATCATTTAGTAGCTCCCCCACTAACTGGGGATGGCTGTGCCTGGATGGAATAAACTCCATGGGAGAAGCCAGTAAGTCTGAACACTGCAAGAAGTGGACGGTAGTGGATGCTCCAGGTTTCCCCCAAAATGCTGGGTCACCCACCACCACCAGCCCCAGCCACTGTGACTATTGCCTGCTAAAAGCTCACAGCTTCCCCTTTCTCTGGATCAATGTTTCAGCAGAATGGATGATGCCTTTTTACTATGGACATTTATATACACACATAGACACCCAACAGCCAATGACAAACAACACAGGCATGACAAACGCCAGCCCCTTCCTGAAGACAGGGACAAATCATGGTATAATCTGTATTCCAAGCATTCAGGCTGCAGCTGGTCTCTAGACAAGATTACTTCTTTGCTTAGCTTTCTTGCCACCCTAAACTGTTCCCTCCATCCCTTTTCTTCCAAGAGTGTTCCCTCAATAAATCACTTGTCTCAAGAATCCAATCGCAGGTTCTCCTTCAAGGGAACTTTGACTTAAGACAAAGGAGATCTCTGGAGTAAGAAAAATAATGGAAAAATTTCAGATGGCAGATCAAATCAAAGGTCAAAATATTTGGGGACAAATGTTTTTTCATTGCTCTTTCATCAAATTGGGATGTTGTCAGCTTATATCATGTAAAATAAATTAATATCTGACTTCCAAATGTGCTACATGGATTGAAGAAACAGTATTATAAGAAAGATGTGTGTGTGTGTGTGTGTGTGTGTGCGTGCGTGTGTGTGCGTGTGTGTGTGTGTGTGTGTGTGTGTGCTCAGTCATTTCCCCATGGACTTTGCAACCCCATGGACTGTAGCCTGCTAGGCTCCTCTGTCCATGGAATTCTCCAGGCAAGAATACTGGAGTGGGTTGTCATTTCCTTCTCCAGGGGATCTTCCCCACCCAGGGATTGAACCCATGTCTCTTGAGTCTCCTGCATTCACAGGCAGATTCCTTCTCACTGCTCCACCTGGGAAGCCCATAAGAAAGGTACCTAAGTTAATTTCTGTGTGTGCAGGCATTCAAAACAGGATTGCTGTCATTATTAATACCAATAGAATTTGCTTAAATAATTTTTTCAAAGCTTGTTTATGACTAGTGGAATCTGGAAAGCAGCAGCAGCAAGCTAAGAGGCTTGCTGAGAGAGGGCTGCCCTGCTCTGCATGCGGAGAGCTGTTCTCTCACTGTTCTCCTCGAATAGGAGGTGAGTCCCCCTCCCTGCCTATGGAGCCCTGAGGGGATGCTTCCAAGGCAGGCGTGGAGGAGGACGCTGTGGGAAGCTTCCCTGTGACTCTGTAGTCACTGTGTTATGTATTTTATTTTGTTTCTGATTTAATGAAGGCAAGCAGGAGGGAAAAAATAAAGCCATATGCACTGTTTAGGAGAAATTCATTTCTGTTTCAGGTGGCTCAGCTTAGGGCAAGTGTGGCTGGCCTGCACCTTTTTAAAATTACACCATCAGGCCCTACTCTAGATACAATAGGTAAGTAATATACTTAGATGTTTATGGCTATGAGTTAATAATACGTTGTTTACCATCCCCTCATGTCATTTGATGTTTGATGGCATCACTGACACAATGGACATAAACTTGGGCAATCTTTGGGAGTGGTGAGGGAAAGGGAGGCCTCGCGTGCTGCAGTCCGTGGGGTCACAAAGAGCTGGACACGCCTGGACCAACAACAACATGTCATTTGAGGTTTCTGAAGTTCTAGTAATAGAATAAAGAAAGCCATCTGGTAAAAAGGTTCAAGACATTTTTTTTAAAGGTAAAAAGCAACAAGAAAAAGGTCTAGGCCTGAGAAAACAGGTATGGCAGCCAGAAATCAAAAGGAATAGATAATGAAAAAACATTAAGAAATGAACTTGAAAAGACAGGAAAAAACAAGGACAGGTAAAAATAATGTACACAGATTATACTATAAGATCACTATTAAAATGCTTCTGTATGGTCCGATGTGAGTCAAGTTGTATAAAGTAAAAATTAAGTCATATCACAGTTCTGGATGGAACCGGATGGCTGGATGGCATCACTGATTCAATGGATATGAGCTTGGGCAAACTCCAGGAGATGGCGAGGGACAGAGGGGCCTGCCATGCTGCGTTCATGGGGTCATAAAGAGTCCAACACCGCTGAGAGACTGCACAACAGTCAGAGGTCTTAGGTACTGGTGTGGCAGGCACAGTTGCTTGCTTACCCAACAGCGGTTTCGAACCCCAGGCTCCATGCTGTCCTCTGCCACAGGGGCAAAGCCATAACTCATATTCCCAGGCTTCTATTATAGCAAGGGGCTGCTGCTAAGTCGCTTCAGTCGTGTCCGACTCTGTGCAACCCCATAGACGGCAGCTTACCAGGCTCCCCCACCCCTGGGATTCTCCAGGCAAGAACAATGCAGTGGGTTGCCATTTCCTTCTCCAATGCATGAAAGTGGAAAGTGAAGTCACTCAGTCATGTCCAACTCCCCGCGACCCCATGGACTGCAGCCCACCAGGCTCCCCCATCCCTGGGATTCTCCAGGCAAGAACACTGGAGTGGGGTGCCATTGCCTTCTCCGATTATAGCAAGCAGTAGCCATAAAACTCTATTCCGGACATTAACTGTAAGAGAACGCTTCTGAGAAATTTCTAGGGTTCTGTTTTCTTTTCCGATAGAAGAGGCAAACCTACAAAGGAGATCCCTTCCTGTTTTTGACTCTGGTCTGGCGGTCATCTTGGATCCACGAGGCATTTCACAGACAAGCCAAGGATGATAGAGCAGAAAGCAGGAACTGGGTCATTCACCCCCTTATCCAGCCACCAAACACCCTCAGCAACAGCCTTCTCTGAACATCTCCTGAACGGGTAAAAATGAACGTCTGTACTTTAAGCCATCTCCAGCAGTCGACTCTGTAGCTTATAGCAAAGTAAATCCCATATAAATACAAGTAATCCCTTGGCTTAGGGTTGAAAGGTATAACAAGTCAATCCAGGCTATTACTAAAGAAGAGACGGGAGTTATCTCTACCCAGAAGGAGCAAGCCAGGCTTGCAGGATGACAGGCGCCGTGGAGGAATGCTCGGACACAAGGCTCCTCGGGGGCTGGCTGAGCTCACAGGTTCGGAGCCAAACTGACAAACGTGGCCTAGCAGCCACAGGAGGTTAAAACTAGAGAAAGGAAGACACGGGCCCACGCAGGGCCAGGACAGGACCTGGAACAGAGGAACCGGCCTCGGGAAAACAGGTTTGTGTAGCAGAGGCTAAGCCAAGTCCAGGGCCAGCAGCTGAGTTTTTTCCCACGGAGAAGTGAGTGCAGCCAGTAAAGCTTGTTGTACCATGACGTCTTTTCAGGAAGTCCCACGCAAGCCCTAATTTCAAAAGATGTCATATGAGGAGAAGAGCATCTCTGAAGACTTACAGAGCTGGGTCAGAATTCCGGCCTCTGTCTGTGTGTAAACGCCACAGTACTCACCATGTTTGACAGGAACTATGAGTTTATCTTCCTCATGAGAAGGAATTTAGCTCCTCTGAGGATAGAAATCATGCTTTATTCAGTATTGTGCCCTCACTGCCTAGCAGGGTACTTAGTTAGCAATGACTGATTCAGTTCGTTTGAGGGATGAATAATAGAAATAACAGTTTTATTCACCATGCACAATGTGCCAAAGTGAAAGCGAAGTCGCTCAGTCGTGTCTGACTCTTTGCGACCCCATGCACTGTAGCCTACCAGGCTCTTCAGTCCATGGAATTTTCCAGGCAAGAGTACTGGAGTGGATTGCCATTTCCTTCTCCATGGGATCTTCCCGACCCAGGGATTGAACCCAGGTCTCCCGCATGGCAGGCAGACACTTTACCGTCTGAGCCACCAGGGAAGCCGTACAATGTGCCAGGCCTTGTGTAAAATGCTAACACTCAGTAGTTCATTTATTTCATGTGAAATAGTTGCTACCATTATCCCCATTTAACCGAGGAGGAAACTGGAGTTTACAAAAGTTAAGTAAATTTCCCTAGGATACTCACCTCGGAGTTTCAGACTCTGCATCAGAAACCAGGCCATCTCCCTCCAGAGAATAATACTCTCACCCATTAATGGAGGGAAAGAGAGCACAAAAATCATTTAAGACACTCGCAGAGTGTCCATAGTTGATCTGTCCATAGGATGTTTGTTTCTTCTTTCTCTCAGAAAGGAAATTGGGGCTTTGTTTCTTAGAAACACTTGGTTGTTTTCTTACTCGGGAATAATTGATAGAGCTGCTTTTAAGAGCCCAGACATAAAATGAAGGCATAGAAGACGGCAAACCCAAATGTGCAAACAAAACACACTTCAAGCCTCTGCATGTGCTGCATCTATTACCGTTCCACTGTCCAATAAGTGTCCAAGACTACAGTCAAAGGCCGCAGAAGTGCAGTCCTGTCTTCAGGTGGCCGTGGCAAAACTATGTCAGTGTATCACAGGGAAAAGGGAGAAAAAACAGCCAATAATTTAATCGACCACAAAACCTCAGTTTTCTCATAGATAAAATAAGCTTACTACACCTACCAGCTGTGGTATATAGACTAACAGCCACTCCTAAGGGGCCATGCCCTAATCACCACAACCTGTGAATACGTTACCTTAAATGGCAAAAGAGATTTTGCAGAAGTGATTGTGTTAAGGATCTTAAGGTAGAAGGATTGGCCTGGATTATACAGGAAGGCTCAGTGTAATCATAAACATCTTTATAAAAGAAAAAAGGAGGCAGAAGAACTAGAAGAAGAGATTAACAGTGGAAGCTGAGGTCACAGTGATGCAAGACCGTGGCCAAGGAACGCGCAGCCTCCAGAAGCCGTAAAAGGTAGGAACAGAAAGATCATGGTCCGGTTAAAACCTTCACTTTATCCCCTTAGACATTTCAGACTCTGACCTACAGAACTGTAAAGTAATAAATTTGTCTTATTTTAAGCCACTAAGTCTGTGGCATGTTGTTTCAACAGCAGTAAGAAACTAATACATGAAGTGAGTCATTATCCTGAGTCACTGCCCAGGAAAGTCCTGAATATTCATACTGCAGGCTTCATTTTTCACGTACCCAGCATGATTAATCTGGATGCCAAAGGCCTTGCTTTCATTTCAGGGGGGAATCGTGAGTCCTGTGTCATTGAAAAGAGGAGTGTTTACTTGGGACAGTTAGGAAGGAGTTCCGCAGAATCTCAGGCCGTGAGAGGGCGTCACTTCCATTAGACGCTCTGCAAGCCGTATGCCGGCAGCTGTCCACGGGAGGTGCTCAGGAAACAGCCGAGAGGTGGCATGTGAAGCCGGCTCTGCAGCAAGGCCAGCGAGCAGTCAAGGAGAGCTGCTCTGCCAGCCCTGGAGGCTTCTAGAGCCCCCGCAGGCAGGGTTGTCCACAGCTTCTCCATGCTGACCCAGTTCCAATCCATGAAGCCCAGAACCCCAACCTCTAGACCCACCGACCTCCTCTAAGGCCAAAGCCCATCACCTCTCTTCCCTTCCTAAGATGACCTTCATTCAGTCTCCACTGGTCTGGGACTCTAACCTCCTCATTCTCTTTCTGCTGACCTGTTAGAGCATAATTCCCCAGCGCCTCCTCTTCTAACACAGACTATCTCTTGCAAATCAATACTTTGGTTTTCACTACTCTTTCCAACTGTGGACTAGCCAAGCTTTCAGAGTTTTCATATAATAAAGATGTTTAATTCTATAGCATTACTTACATAAAAGATACATAATGGGGGAACTTAACTCTTTCATGGCCTAATTTTGTTGTTTATAGATCAGTAAAATAAGGAATTCTTCTCTAATTTGGTCTATTAACTGTGGGGGAGATTACATGAACAAAATATAAATATTGGGTTGGCCGAAAAGTTCATTTGGGTTTTTCCATAGCATCTTATGGGAAAAAAATTTAATGAAATTTTAGGTCAACCTAATACATCTACTTCTTTCTTTCTAATGAAAGGTTCTAAGACATAAATAAATTGTCAGCAGTTAGGTGAGATAATGAATTATTAGAAAAATAAAACTAAGCAAAGGGATCCAAATTCTTAGTTGAATGGATTTGTGTATGTAAATAAAATGTCCTTAACCAAAAAAAATTTGTATATTTTACTCTGTGTATCATTTTGAAAATTCATTCCAAGCAATAATGATTTTTTGAGGGATTCATATAATCGTATAGTATGTCAATTTATAGACTATTAAATGTTCATATTGCTTTTATACAATCCAAAGCACTGGTTTGATGAGAAAATATCAGAAACTCTGTAAGCATGAATATGCCACTCAGAGGATGTTTGTCTAATCCTACTGTTATACTGCTTTTGTAAAGTTTTGAAACACCAGGTGTTAATTCTCTGATTATGTGGTAACCATGGGCTGCCAGTAAGAGTTCATCAAAGCATCTCCAGTCACCTTGTGGAACCTGCTGGTTTGCCCAGGGTGTTGTTCTAAAGTCAGAATTGAAATAGCTTCATGGGATCGTCAAACAATTAATCTTCAAAGAATTAAAACCAAGCTCCTACAAATTTAAATTCATGATGGTACAAGGATTCTGATAAATAGGAAAATGAACCGTTCCAATTTAGATATTTATTGCACTAAGGAGACAAGATTTTAATAAGACACAGGACTTGGATAAGTGAGTGCTAAAGGTCAGAGTAACTGTTCCTGACTGTTGGGGACTTATAAGGTCAAAATAAGTATCCTTAATTATATAGATTACCCTTCTGTTTTTATATCTAGATCAGAATGAAATTAAAAAGAAAGCAAGAGTAACTGAAGAAAAGAATGTAATGTAATGACAGTCTAACGAGAAAAAAGACTAAAGCTAAGAAAAATATAAGCATTGGCCAATGAAGAATGGGGGCATGGCTATGATAGGCCAATAAGCAAAGAGAGGGGGTGAATCCTCTGTAGATGGGAAACAGTGTCAGTGTTGTATCTGAATTCTTCCAGGAATCACTTTACACAACCATTCATAATACACTGTTCAATCGTCCATGGAGGCAGAAATTAGGTTTTATTCCTCGTCTCATCTAGCAGAGTCCCTGCTCCATATTAGATATGCAGTCAACAGCTATTAAATAAAGGATTGAATGAATATTAAAGATGATAACTCACATCAATTAGAGAATCGATGGGAGCAAGCTGCTAATGCTTCACCATGCAAACTCTCTTCCTATCCAATATAAGAAATCTCCAAACACAAAGAGAAGGAAATAACCACTAAGAGTATGTCACTAAATTCATTAACTCAAAGAAAGAATATTTATTGAGGTCCTAATTAGTATCACGGTATAAATAGTGTTATAAAGAGTACCAAAGGGATGGCACGTGGAAAGTGGTCACATACTCTACAGTTTACAATTCTTTAATTGTAGACAATAATATATCAGTAGCTGGTGACTCAACAGTAAAGAATCCACTGGAGACACTGATTTGATCCTTGGATTGGGAAGATCCCATGGAGAAGGAAATGGCAACCCACTCCAGTATTCTTGCCTCGGAAATCCCATGGACAAGGGAATCCAGCAGGCTAGAGTCCATGGGGTCGCAAAAGAATCAGACATGACTTAGTGACTAAACGACAACAATACCAACTTATATTTTGGTGCTTTTTTTCCTGCTTCTTTGATGATGTCACCTAATTTCTTAATGTAGCTTCCTGCACCACTTGAAATTGTATCAAAAATCCTAGAATTTCTTGCCTACTGATAGCTAAGAAGGCAATATTTACATTAGTAGATGCTTGTTTTGATAAACTATTGCATAAGAATTTCCCCAGATAAATATGATTTTAAATCCCACAATTTAATGTTTCATATACAGAAATGAAGCTCAAACTGTACTTAGTTGATTAATAATGATACTACCTTATAGAGTTGCTATGAAGAACAAATATGCCAATGCACATAAATAATGAGAACAGTGTCTGGCATTCAGGAAGTACTTAATCAACCTTTACCATTATCATTGTTTTTCCAGAATGGTCCAAATAAGCCATTGGGACTTAACAGTCATCAAGAGTGTTCCTTCCTTTTTTCTGGAGTATTATTTTATTATCAAACCTAGATTCAGTGAACCAGAGATGGATAAGAAGTATGTCCAGAAACTTCTGCCAATACAGATAAATAGCTGTATGCTAAGGTCAGTGAGCAAAGCTGAGCAGCTGTTTCCTTGAGTGAACCAAGCCATTCCCCTGCGGTCCCAACTTCTCCAATCTCATGACAATTCAATCAAATGATGATATAGAGTTACAATTTAAAACTGAATAGAAGCTATTTAGCTGCAGAAAAACCTCCCCTAGGTGAAGATTGAAAGTTCAATGGATGATAAATTTAAAAATCTTCTAACCAATTGTTGAAATTTCAAAAGACCAGATGATATCATAACATGATATTCTTGTATATCTTCATATTTGTTATTACAACATTTCAAAAGGCAAAGTGAGGAATGTTTATATAGAGTGTTATACTTTTAAAAATGAACAAATCCAAAACAGTGAAAGGCAGTATTCTAGTTTTGGGTCAAATAACTGATTTCTCTGCTATTTCTCCAGCTATTTAAAAAACAGACACCATCATAATAAAAATATCCTCCTTATTTCACAAAATTTTGAGTATAATTAAGCAAAATAATGTTTGTAAAATCCTTTGCATAATTGTTCTGCTAGTGAATTATTATTTTTATTTTATTTGTCTTGAAATATTAGAATGCTCATACATACAAGCTCACAAGCTAGAGATATGCATATACATACACAGACGGAGGTTATATGTCTAATTTGAGTTCTTTGAAAAGAGCCACCAAATTATAGTGTGTGCTGTAATTACTTTATTTTTTTGCATCTATTTTTCTCTAATACAGAAATGTGAAATTTGTAGAAAGAGAGGGAACTAAAATTATGGAAATTGTTTAGGCAATTCTAACAGAGTATGCTTACAAAGTCTGAAGATAAGATCAAGAAAAGATTACCGTCTGAAATGTCATTTTATAAGAATAAATTAGAAAACATTAATGACCTTAATTATCTGCATCATTGACCACTGTAAGAGCCTTTGGAAATGATGTTGCTGCTGAGAGAAAAGTGTATCTCATATTTAATTATGCAAACTGGGTGGAGAGCTTGAGCAATACAGTTGTGTAATTTGTCTCGCATGAGATAACAATGAATAATTTTTTAAACAAAAAATAAATTTTCTAAAATTTTCAAATAATGAGGAAAAGTATTATCTAGATAGAAATATCCTTACAGCAGAATTTCTTAAAGAGAACTAAAAAGAACACCTATACTGCTGAGATTTCTAGACCTGTTTCTAAACCAACTAGAGATGGATAAATTAGGATACCAATAGGAAACATGTCTATAAGTATACCTTTATTTATCTCTGACTCAGTAAAGACCCTCCTGATGATCTAACCTGATCAGAGTAAAAAACCATAAATCAATACATATCTTCTTATTTCCTCATTAAACATTGAAGTCATACAGAACACTAAGAAATATTTTTCATTAAAATTTCCTTTTACATTTTGGTTCATAATTCTTGAACTTTACTGCATGCAAAGTGAAGTGAAAGTAGCTCAGTCGTGTCTGACTCTTTGCGATCCCGTGGACTGTAGCCCACCAGGCTCCTCTCCGTGGAATTCTCCAGACAAGAATACTGGAGTGGGTTGCCATTCCCTTCTCCAGGTTCCCATATGTAAGAACAACATAAACAGCTTCTGATGCGTGCCTGTCTCCAGGCCATGACTATATTCTAGGCTTTCAGATTTCCAAATCGGCCTCTCTTAGGCATTACATCCTGTGATCTCTGGGAGATATGAAAAAGTCAGGCATCTGAAAAGTCATAATTTAGACCAGCACCAGGCCCTTGAGTGACTCACCAACAAACCACAATCTACAAGGGCCAATGGATAATCCAGGTGACCTTTTCTCTCTGGGTCCATCACCACCCTTAAAAACCTTGATTCATTCTGCACACCTTCAATAACCCAGAATTCTATAGGGCAATTATTTGACAAATGAAATAAAAATTTGTTCTAATATCCTTTTTATAGACAACTTCCTATTAATTAATAAGTGCTGCTCAGAAGTATAAATGTTTGGAGCAAAAACAATTTCAAGGCTATCCTCTGCAGTTGAAAATTTTGCAAGTCACTTACCAGTGTTTTATGAGACAGTGATAACATAATGGAAAACTAATAGAAAGCAAAGTGATTTGCTTTTTCAAAGATGTTATTTATAGTTAGGGTTTCCTCTCAAGTTTCAGGTTGAGTGCTTTAAGATTTTATAACTTATTATCTTAAATGAAGAGTAGGAAGAACGACCTGGTCGTTTCTTCCAGCACAGTTCCTTTCTTCAAAATTGGCTGTGCATTGGAAACTTAACCAATATCCAAGATAGGACTCCTGACTCCTAGGTTTTCCTCCCTGAGAGAAACTGCTACATTACTGTTCCATCTGGTTAACCTTGCTGCTTACTTCTGGAGGGATTTGGAAAATATACAGAGATCCCGGGAAGAGGCACTTCTGGCCGCTATACCGACCTATGAGTGTAATTGAATGGTAACTTCTGCTTTTACCTTCTGGGGCTTCTCTGATACTGCACGTGGGATGCCTGTGGACAGGACCGACTAAGTCATCCTAAAACATATGCCGGAGACATTTGTCATCCTTTATCGATGCACACGTCTCTTAGCAGGCGGCAGGATCCAAGTCAGCTCTCAGCATAACACTGTGTGGATGTCTGCGCTGTTCACACAGACGTGATGGGGACGGAGGCCTTGAAATCCTGCAGCCAGCAGCTCTGATATAAGGTGGGAGCTCCTTTAACATTCTGTCCTGGAGACGTGGGCGAATATCCCCACAGTGATAGTGGCGGTGATCATTATGAGGATGAAACTAGTGATAATGGCCACAACTTGTGAATATAATGCACTGATTTCTTTACAATTATTTTTTAAAAAAAAAAAGAATGACCAGCTCGGAAAGAAAAAAAACTGATTAAATATCAAACTTTGAGAGACCTCTGTTAATAACCATTATTGTCTTCTTAAAGCATGGAGTGAATAGAATGAGGTTACATTATTAGAAAATGACAGTTTTGTTGGATTTTTATCTAAAAAAATGATGAACACAATTTTATGTTAGTGTCCATTATTTGTTTCCATACCTCACTCAAGACTCCACATTGTAGTTAACTGCGTTGAGCAACTTCGGCTGCATGCAACAAATTCTGGTAAATTCTCTTCTCATTTTTTACTCTATTACCAATATTTTCTAATTTTCCTTGTTATGGCTTCTTGGATAAAACATCATTTGAAAGTGGTCATTTAATTTCCAAGTACATGGGATTTTGTTTATAAAGTATCTTTAATATTAATTTCTCATTTTGATGCTAATTTTTCATTTAGATGCTTTCTTCTCTGCAATTACCCTCTATACTTTTTTCAGTCTAACTTTTTTGAGGCTTTTCATGACTAAGTCAAAGATCTCTCTTGGTAAAGGTCACACTGCACTTGAAAATATGTCGGTTATCTTCAAATATTTTTTATATTGATCTCTACATAATTCCACAATGATAAGGGAACAGACTGTATGATTTCAATATCTCTAGAAATTTTTGCACCTTGTTTTATGCCCCTGGATATGTTCCAATGTCTTCAAGTTTACAGTCCATGGGAACTTTAATAGAATTTGTATCCTACTGTTGTGTGAAAACTGTATAAATCTTAATTATGTTGAATTGGTTCATAGTGCTTTTCAGGTCTACTATATCCTTCTCTTCTCTGTGTATCCATTCTATTAATTTTTGAGAGTTTGATATTGAAACTCCAAGTAAAAATCTTAATTTGTCTACTTAAAAAATAATTGTAATATGTAGTGGAACTACATATAACCTTGTTTTGTATTTTCTACATCTCCTGTAAATGCGTTACCATGTTTTCATAATTTAAAAAAATTAAAATATAAAAAAACAAAAGAGGGTGATGGAATTATGCATAAAAATCTAAACAAATATTGTAACCTAATCTAGGACTAAAATTTTTATCTTGGAATTGCCTCTATTGTGTATTTGAGTTTATAGCATCATTAGGATAAAGCCACCAAGAGGAAAAGCTTTCCTCTTGTAGGCTTTGAAGGTTTAAGGTATTTACTCATAAAGGATAGGTTTCTTGGGAGATTTGAACAACAAATTCTAATCCAAGGACCAAAATTAGTACAGCAGTTTTGTAAATAACCCTCCAAATTATAAAGCAGGTGAAGTCATGACAAGCTAAATTAATCACAAGAATGCAAACAGTTATAAACGTAATTGTCATGGTGTCTTGTTCCACACTTTAGCAATAACAATTTCTGCTCTGAGCGAAACATACGGGGCGCTAAGATGAACCAGCCTAATGGAGAGAACGCCACACGGGGTTATTTTCAACCTAGTAAAACATGCTCACCAGTTTCTGATGTTTGGTTCTCAACCCCCACCCCTAATCTGTGAAATCTGTCATACGTAAATTCTATAAATGAAAAAACCTTTGATCTGAAAAGCTTTTACCCTTTAGTTTCTTTTCTAAATCCTCATAATGTGACCTTTCCCAATACTTCCTTTAAATGAAAAATAAAAGTCTTTGGCTAAATTCCCCACCACTCCCATGTTCTTATTTAATGTCAAGGCACTGGAATATTCATCACGAGAGATCACTTTATTTAAATATTTCAAATAATATAAAAAGGTATTACAATGAAAAAGTTTTGGCTTGCTACTTTAATGGTAGTGATTAGGAATTCCATTCATGAAATAAAGATTCCTGTTTTTAACAGAAAATCATTTCACCAATGCTCCCAGGCAATTTCAAAAACTTGTATTAACATAAGATCATTGCCAACGGCCCCAGGATGAATAATGCATTCCTGCATTACGGTGCATAATCTATCATATTTTAAAGACTAACTTCTTACTATAAAATCTGGATCCAAACTGTACACTTACAGAAGAATAACTTTTTCAAGTACTGCTCTGGAGTTCTTAAGGCAAATTAATGGAATAAAGTACCTTAGATGAAATCTGCAACTCACCAGGAAAGGGAGGGAGTCAAATTAGCCTTTTATCTTCATAGCATTCCAACTAAACCCAACTCCACTCAATGTAGCACTCAATCTTTTCTAGTTTAAATGTCTATACAAGTGATGACACACGGCAAACGGGTGTATTAAGGATGATTAACCAGGAATTAATTCCTAAGCTTTGCTCAAATGCTTTGAACACTATAATCTGTCTTCTTCCCTTCCTTGGCTAAGAAACACATATTCTGTTTTAGTCATTATGTACTAGAAGACTACTTAAATGTTAGGAATTTGGCCTTGAGAAATCAATCTAGTTTGCTAAGCATTTGACCATGTTTTTCATCGATGGCTGTTGAGACAATATCCTAGAGGCAGAAGTGACTCATAGTGTAAGAGTCATGAGTAAGAGAGGCTTGCTTTAAACTGGAGAACAGAGGTGTTCAGACGGTGAGTTAGTAACAAAGGCCAGGAAGGAAGGGCAGAGTTCAGTGACTCACCTGTAATACTTTGGTCAGATTGTTGAACAGAGCTTGCCCAGCACTGACTTTATATTTAACACCTCTGACTGTGCCATTCTTGCTTAAAATGTTGACTCTTCTTGTCCCAAACCCCTTCTCGCTGGCCGCCCTTGCCAACACCAGCAAGTTATCCTGGTCATTCTCCTGCTCGTCACCCTCCGGTCCTATGTGGCCGTTCTGCTGTCCATCAGACTCACGGAGCCCATCTATGCCACAGACACTGGCACACTCAGAATCCAGAGAGCCTGCTGGCCGTCCATCTTCATACACCTCCCTCAGAACTCGCCCGCTGTGAGACGACGCGATCCGAAATCGGACTTTCCGGGGCCTGTCAGTTTCTGGCTTCATCTCCCGCTTCAGCATGGTCCCATCCGCCCACATAACAAACAGCTCACATAGTTCTGGGTCCCTCGCTCCTGCATTAGTCAACCTGCCACATAGCAATATCTGAGCCTAATTCTAGTGACGGCAGCATTTGCATGAAACTAACATCGCAGGGAAAGAAGTGTCCCAAGAACTTACAGTGCATCTCTGCTATGAATAATGAATGTGTCTGTGTGTGTGTGCGTGCTATGGTTACCTTTAAACTAAAACCTGCAAAGTGATCCCAGCCTTTAAATATTAAATAGCCACGGTGGACTCTTCAGCAAGACAAGTGCAAGAAAGTAGCAAGCAATGAAACAGAAGGTAAGTACGAGGCAAAGAAATGAAAGGCTCGAACTTTGAAACCAGGGGTGAGTGTTGAGAAGGATCTTAGCTGCAGAAATACCTCTGAAATTCAGAGTGGAAACCAGAGAGAAAATATGGAATCAAATGTGTAGGCTGGGAGGTGTCATAGGCTTCTCACAGTGCCTATTCCTTCTGTCTTTCACACTCTTAAAAAAGGGCAGTGAACATGCTACATGCTTGCATAGGGCCATCAATATCAATTCTTATTAAATCATCAGTTAGACTTCACCCACATTTATACAATGAATGTTCAATCTACACCTTCATCTCTGTGCACAAGTAGTTTTGCTGGTAGGCTGCAGTCCGTGGGGTCACAAAGAGTCAGACACGACTGAGCGACTTCACTTTTCACTTTCATGCATTGGAGAAGGAAATGGCAATCCACTCCAGTGTTCTTGCCTGGAGAAATCCCAGGGACGGCGGAGCCTGATGGGCTGCCATCTGTGGGGTCACACAGAGTTGGACACGACTGAAGCGACTTAGCAGCAGCAGCAGCTTTTCAACAGACTATAAAAATAAATAACTTTTCTTTTGTGCTTTCCCACTTCTGGGAGCAGAAAACACTCCTCTCTTTGTCAGAAGGAAAAGTTTTGGAAAGGAAATATGGAACTGCAAGGAAAGAATGGAAAATCCTCCAAGTCAGCCAGATCAGCCAAGGCAATCCAGGGGATCAGCACTGATAAATGTCATATCCAAACCACCCATGCATAGAGAAGGGGCCTCCTTACACTATGCTCGGTGGATTTTCTGTCACTTTGGCAAGCACCTGAAGAAGTTCCTAAGATACAAAGACATACTGAAACTCACACCATAGTGAGCGCCCCAACCCATCTGAACCTCCAGAGGGAGGATACTCAGCTAGCTCTCACGGACCCTTTTTTTTTTTTAATGTTTATAAGCTTTTGCCTGATTATAAACTTAATTTGTGCTTATTTCAGAAAATTCAGAGAGTAATTAACAGTACAGAGTTAAAAATAAAAGTCACAACTACTGTTGCTAGAGATGTTAATAATTTTGTGAAATTTATTACAGTGTGTATGAAGCTAAGATGCTCTGATACATACAACTACATTGTCCAGCCTCTTGCATTTAAGGGAGAGAGAACAAATGCCTAGCTTTTGCCGAGGGGATGTGTGCAAAAGTGACAGGTATCTGTGGACCCAGGCAGTTGACAAGACACTGTATGTCATTCTATTTCTCTTTCTTCCCCATCTGCTAGCTGGATGACATCAGCAGTCATGCCATATATGAGCTTGTCTGAGTCACAAGGAAATTCACAGCTATGACCACTGCATTGGACTACAAGTAAATGGAAGTATCTGCTGGTATAAGAATATGTGTGTCCTAATGTGTAATATGTCCTAGGTCATTATAACTCACACACCCGTCTTAAGCTAAAATAAAAATCAACCTGTTCTTTTCAATGGATAATCTTTGTAATTCTTTTTTTCATTCAGGCAATAAGTATCCCAGAAGCATCTACTGCATACCCCCCAAGGGTACCAGGAGACAATAATAAATATAAAGATATATAAGCTTGAGACCCATACCTTCCATTGGTTACATAATACTTAGAAAAATTAGCTATAGCTCAACACAGCATATTTTAAGATGTACAGAACCCTTCTTTTTAAAAATAACCTAATTTCTAGTCATCACCAATAAAACACACCAATGCTATTCTCAACAGTTTCCACTCTCATTGTGTTTAGAATTTGTTCCCAGCTGCTCAATATGAATATAGCACTTTCTAACTATCCCACTTGCCACCTTTTCCCACTATCAGTTTATTATTCCCTGCATTATAATCAGGGCTTCCCCAGTGTCTCAGTGGTGAAGAATCCACCTGCCAAGCAGGAGATGCAAGTCTGATCCCTGGGTTGGGAGGACCCTTTGAAGAATGAAATGGCAGCCCTCTCCAGTATTCTTGCCTGGAAAATCCCATGGACAGAGGAGCCTGGCAGGCTACAGTCTATGAAATCACAAAGAGCTGGACACAGCTTAGTGACTAAACAACAACATTATCTTTGCTTTTCAGTTTGGCCCCCACCCTTGAGCAGGAGTTTCCTTCAGATGTACTCTTACAATCATTTATTCATTTAACAATATTTATTGAGCACCTACTAAATATCAAAGAATTGCTGGATCTATACAAGCATGCTCCTTGCCTTTAGAGGTAAACAGATAACACTCAATAAACAATTAGAGGTAGTAATAAAAATTGTAACAAGCATTTTACCAAAGGGGAAAGGTGGATACAATTAGAAAATATAAAAGAAGGGAGCCTACTTTAGAAGAATCATGGTTAGCCTCTCCTAATAGGAGGCATTAAACTAGGGCCTACCAAAATTAAGAGATTGATCATGAAAGACTTGAAGTGGGCAACAGTAGCTGAAGCTACTTCCTCAGCTGAAATGGTAGTTGAAAAGGCCCTGAGGCAGAAAACCATAAGTTTGTTCAAAGAACTAAAAAAAGGCCAAATGCCCAAAGAATAACTCCCATCTACAAAGCTCTTCTCAAAAGAGGGCACACAACTAACAAGACCTTTCCTTCCTAAGCTAAGCCTTGATTTATGCAACCCCTCAAAACATGAACAAACATCCCATTCCCATGAAAAACCACATTACCAATACAGAAATATTACAAGTTTGACACCACTGGGTATTTATTTATTTAAAATATAAAGTTAAAAATTCCAGATCAAATATTGTATTAACCAAGGTAGAACTACTTTGGAAATTAACATTAATGATGTATTCAAAGAGAAAAGTACCCCTTGTTCAATTCCTAGTAGAAACAGTACTTGAGCAGCTAGACCTAGGCCTGGATATGCTAGCATTAGTTTTTTAATCATAATATCTAATTACTTCCTTAGTTGCAAAGAAGTATTACTCATCTTGTCTCCAAATATTGCCCCATATACCATTCTGTGTGATTATTACTGAATGGTGAAAATAATTTAGAAATATTCCTAGCATTTGGAGGATAATTTTTTAATCCCTTGGATCACAGAAAATATGTGCAAAATGTCTCCGTTTGCTGCCATCTTATAGCTATCATACTCACTATTTTATTTTTTGGTCTTGCAGAAATATTGCCGGTCATTGGCAAAGTGATGGTCTTCTCTCCAGCAGCACATGTCCCTAGGGAAACAATAAATCATGACTTACTCCCAAAGTGCTGTTCTCAGAACTTCTGCTTGGATGGAAAGGACGTATCAATTTTTATTTTCTAACTACATTGGCAATTAGAGGGGCAAAAGATTTACTAACCATCAGTAAGGGCACTAGTGGTAAAGAATCCACCTGCCAATGGAGGAGACATAAGACACTCAGGTTTGATCCCTAGATCAGGAAGATCCACTGGAGCAGGGAATGGCAACCCTCTTCAGTGTTCTTGCCTGGAGAATCCCATGGACAGAGGGCCTGGCAGGCTGCAGTGCCTAGGGTTCCACAGAGTTGGACATGACTGAGTGACTTAGCATACACACATGCACAACCTCAGTAAAACAGGGAGAACAAGCTACCCCTGAAATTTTCAGCTTACAGAATACTGAGATTTTCTCAACCAACATGAATTTGCAAATCAAAATTCACAGTTCAATATTCATTTGAAGTGCAGAGAACTTCTAAATCAAAAAAGAAACTGAGTGCATTAAAGAAAATATTTGTTGAAAACAAAACTACTAATACATAACAAGAAAGAGCGATGATTTCTTAGTTTATAGATTAGTGGTGAAGAATGGGGGCTGCGGGTATACACAGTGCTGGGTTGAAATCTTGGCTATACCATCCCCTAAAATGACCTTGAACCTCAGTTTCTTCATTTGTCAAATAGTAGATTTTATTGCTCAGAATGTTTGGCAAGACTGACTAGAATGATGTATATACAAAGTGCTCAGAATGCTGTTCAACAGATGATAGCTATAAATTCTTACCATTTACTTAAAATAGCTAAACACACATACAGTCATCCCTAGGCATCTTGAGGAATTGGTTCCAGGACCCCCACAGATACTAAAATTTATGAATGCTCAAGCCCCTTGTTAAAATAGCACAGTATTTACATATAATCTGCACACATCCTCCCTTATATCAATTCTTCAAATCATCTCTAGATTACTTATAATACTTAATACAATGTAAATGCTTTTTAAATATTTAAACTATGTAAATAGTTGCTAGTGTATGTCAAATTTAAGTTTGTTCTTTGGAACTTTCTGGAATTTTTTCAGATATTTCCACCTGCAGTTGTTTGAAACCAAACCATGAGTGTGGAACCTTATGGATACAGAGGGCTGACTATACTGTTTGGAGGATAGTGAGAAGAACGTGGAGTCAGTGAACATAATTAACTGAAAAGGAATCAAAGTAATTTTTTTCTAGTCTGACTCTAGGTTTTCAAGGCTGAACCAGTCTGTCGTCACTTAGATCCTGGGAGAAGGGCTACAGTTTGCAGAATCTCATTCACTCTATACAACTCTGGACTGTTGACTATATATTAAGTGCTGTAACTGGGAGCAGGGGTTTTCAGTGCTGGCTTATACCTGTCACCATGGATCCAGAGAGGCATGGTTGGCTCAGAGTCTCAGGGCTGCTCAGCTGTAGACTCAACATGCACCCAGCACTTCTAGTATCTAATTACCTAAAATCTTTAAAATTAGCATTACCACCAATGAAGGAGGACCAATAAAGAGTTCCCAGAGAAACAGCTTTCCAAAATAGACTTTTATAGTTCAATTCTCATCTTTAATTTCCCCACTGTATTTTGTAGGATGTTTCACTTATACATAGCAATAAATAAATGAAGCAAATAAATAAATGTTTGCTGAATTAAGACTAACTAAATTAAGTTCTAATGTCAGAACAAACTGACCTCCCATTTAGGAGACACATAAATAACAGCTAACATGAGTACTTTTACCTCTTTCTTTCCTGCTCCCAGGCTACATACAAGGTGGGAATTAATATCTATTTACTTTCCAGGCAAAAGTCAAAGTTATGGTTTTTTCTATAGTCATGTATGGATGTGAAAGTTGCACCATAAAGAGACTTCATGCTGAAGAACTGATGCTTTCAAACTGTTGTGCTGGAGAAGATTCTTGAGAGTCCCTCAGACTGCAAGATCAAACCAATCAATCCTAAAGGAAAACAACCCTGAATATTCATTGGAAGGACTGATGCTAAAGTTGAAGCTCCAATACTTTGGCCACTTAATGTGAACAGCTGAGTCATTGGAAATCTCTCCCTGATTCTGGGAAATATTGAAAGAAGAAGAAGGATGAGATGGTTGGATGGCATCACTGACTCAATGGACATGAGTTTGAGCAAATTCCAAGAGACAGTGAAGGACTGGGAAGCCTGGCGTGCTGCATTCCAAGGGGTCGCAAAGAGTCAGACACAACTGAACGACTGAACAGCAACAACTTTCCAGGCAAAATACCTGAGTCATTTAATGCTCGTGGTGTCATTAAAGGCATCATCTACTCTATATTAAAAGTTGTTGAATGCTAGAGAGTAAATAGTATACTCTGCTTGTAGAATCCAGTCCCAGAAAAATCAAAGAACAATGAATCAAGTTTACTTATTTAGGTGTTGAAACCTTGACTTGGCTACCCTCAACTTATAAAAACCAAGAGATTCAAACATCCAGTCTACTTAGCACCAAGTAGCTATAAGCTCAAGTTTTATTCAAACATAAAACAAGGATTTTGTTATTTTCTCTTAAATAAGGAATTTCCTGTGTATTGTATAGCTAAGATACTTAAAAGAAAAGATCTTTCAAAAGATTGGAAGAAAGGTCACTTTTATGTTCTTCTTTATTCAGATTGTCAGTATATAGAATATTTATAAATATCTTATGGTAAAAAGATTTTTTAACTACTCCATTATTACCTGAGGATATTCATGCTGTGATTCATGGGGTAGCAAAGAGTCGGGCATGACTGAACAACTGAACTGAACTGAACTGATTGGCATATGAATCTGTTATCTCTTAATTCCCAATGAAGAGGAAATCAATGAGTGAAATTAAAAATACATTTATCCTACACATGGGATGCTTACTTCTCAATATTCTGCATAGAATGATAACAAAAGTAAATACAAAGGCCCCAGGATGGAAGAAAGGTCAGATTGGATGAATGAGTATGAATAAATATTAATGAATAAACCATCAAAAAGACTGAACTGGGGACAGTGGCCAAGATGGCAGAGTAGAAAGATCCTAAGCTCACCTGCTCTCCTGAGCACACGCAAACCACAATGACCTGCAGAACCACCATCAGTGAAAAAGACAGGAACCTCTCAGAAAAGTTCTTCAAACAACTGAAGACACAAAGAAGCAACACAACAAAATGTAGGAAGGATGACATGAAATAATCAGATCTCATACTCCATGGGTGGGCAACACAAAAACTGGAGAATAATTATATTGCAGAGGTTCTGCCACAGGTATGAGAGTTCTGAGCCCCACGAAAGTCTCCCCATCTGGGGGGTCTGGCACCAGGAAGATTAGTGCCCAGAACATTTGGCTTTAAAGGCCAGCAGGGCCTAACTGCAGGAGCCCCAGGGAACTGGAAGAAATAGACACTTCACTCTTAAAGGGCACACACAAAATCTCATGTGTACCATGAAAGTGAAAGTCACCTCAGTATGTCTGACTCTTTGTGACCCCATCAACTATAGTCCATAGAATTCTCCAGGCCAGAATACTGGAGTGGGTAGCTGTTCCCTCCAGGGGCTCTTCCCAATCCAGGGATTGAACCCAGGTCTCCCACATTGTAGGCAGATTCTTTACCAGCTGAGCCATCAGGGAAGCCCTCCAGGGCAAAAGGAGCAGTTTGGTATGACGCTGGGCCAGACCTCCTTCCTGGTTTTGGAGAGTCTCCTGGAGGCAGGGTAGGATGAGGATGAGGCTCACCCTGGGGATAGAGACACTGGTGGGAGAAATATTGGGGAACATTCAAATACTTCCATGAACAATGCTGCTGGGGGCCGCCATCTTGGTCTAGACTTGGCCTCATCCAACAACTGATAGATGCCAGTGCTGGGATGCCTCAGGCCAAAAAACTAACATGGGGGGATACAATTCCAACCACCAGTATACAAGCTGCTTTAAAAACTTCCTGAGCCCAGAGCCACCTCTGGACATGCCCCTACCCATCAGAGGGCCAAGACCCATTACCACCCACCCCTGGGCAGACATGGCCCTTCCCAGCAGTAAGACTGCGCTAGGTTCCAGAGGAGCTTCACCCACCAGGGGGCAGACACCAGAAGGAGGAAGACTACAGTCCTGCAGCCTGGGGACTGAGCCGACCAACAGCAAGCCAGACCCTATCCTGGGACCAGCTGGGCCCCTCCCACCTACTAACAGGCCAAAATCACCCTCAGGACACCCTGGGCCCCATTCCTGTGTCAGGAACTCCCTTCCATTAATGATCTGAAATGAGCTCTGAGATCCCAGGGACCCGCGATCAGACTTCAGGAACCAGCTGCGACCGCCACTAACCCCAGGATCTGGCTTCACGTGCCAGTGACAATATCCCTAGAACATTTGGGATCTTGACTCCACCCACAGTGAGACATCACTAGCCCCGGGGCCCACTAGGGCGCTGCAACCCACCACCTTGTTACTCAGTTCAGTTCAGTTCAGTTCAGTCGCTCAGTCGTGTCCGACTCTTTGCGACCCCATGAATGGCAGCATGCCAGGCCTCCATGTCCATCACCAGCTCCCGGAGTTTACTCAAACTCATGCCCATCGAGTCGGTGATGCCATCCAGCCATCTCATCCTCTGTCGTCCCCTTTTCCTCCTGCCCCCAGTCCCTCCCAGCATCAGGGTCTTTTCCAATGAGTCAACTCTTCGCACTAGGCCCCACCAAATACCAGCAAACAATAGCCTCATAACACAGAGTCTGGCAACCAACCAGACCAGGGACTAACCAAGCCTACCAGGCTGCCCACATAGTCAGCCTGCCACAACAGAGGGACCCCAAAAAACCCATCTGGGGGAACCACTAGAGCATATACCTTGGGGGACCGTAGGGGAGTGCACTTCTAGGAAGCACAGGACATCTCTTACAGAGGCTCACTTCTTCAAGGCCAAGAAATGTAACTAACCTGCCACATACATAAAAATACAGAGAGCAACTTAGCCAAAAAGAGGTAGCAGAGGAATGTATTTCAGATGAAGGAACAAGATAAAAACCCCAGGAGAAGAACTGAGAGAAGTGAAGATAGGCAATCTACACAAGAAACCATTAAGAGCAATTATTATAAAGATGATAGAATTTTCAAAGAAAATATATGCACAGAATGAGAAGTCAGAAGTTTTTTAAAAAAATAGAAAATAAAAGGAACAACCAAATAGAGATGAATAATACAATAACTAAAATGAAAAATACACTAGATGAAATCAATAGTAGACTAAATAAGAATGGATCAATGAACTACAAGACATAGGAGTGGAAATCACTGCCATCAAACAGAAAAAAAGAAAAAGGGCAGTTTAAGAGACCTCTGGGACAACATCAGGGGCACTAATATTTGCATTATAGGTATCCCAGAATCCAAGAAGGAGAAGAGAGAGAACAGAGGTCTGAGAAAATATTTAAAGAGATAATAGCTGAAAACATCCCTAACCTGAGAAAGGAAACAGTCACCCAAGTCCAGGACATGCCAAGTCCCATACAGAATTGTGGGAACACACCAAGACATTAACCCAAAAAGGAACACACCAAGACATCCTGTAATCAAAATGACAAAAATTAAAGAATCAGAGAGAATATTAAAAGCATCTAAAGAAAAGCAGCAAATAACATACAAAGGAACTCCCATAGAGCCATCTGCTGATTTTTCAGCAGAAACTGCAGACTGGAGGGGAACAGACACAAATATATAAAATCAGAATGAAAAGGGGGAAGTAACAACCAATGCCACAGAAATACAAAGGGCCATAAGAGACTACGATGAGCAACCATATGCCAATGAAATGGACAACCTAGAAAATTGGACAAATTCTTAGAAGGCTATAATCGCCCAAGACTGAACCAGGAAGAAATAGAAAATATGAACAGATCAGGACTGAATTTGAATCAATAATTTGAAAACTCCCAACAAGCAAAGTTCCAGGATCAGATGGCTTCATGGGTGAATGCTATCCAAAATTTAGAGAAGAGTTAATGCTTATCTTTCTGAAACCATTCCAAAAAAAATGCAGAGGAAGGGACATTTTCAAACTCATTCTATGAGACTACAATCACCCTGATACCAAAACCAGACAAAGATACCACACACCCACAAAAATTATAGGTCAATACCACTGTGAACATGGATGCAAAACTCAACAAAACACTATCAAACTAACTTCAACAATACATTAAAAGAATCATACACCATAATCAAGTGGGATTTATTCCAGGGATGCAAGGATTTTTTAAGATCTACAAATCAATCAATGTGATACACATATTAACATATTACAAGTTGAAAATACACATATTAACAAGTTGAAAAATAAAAATCATATGGGATGCAGAAAAAAGTTTTTGGTAAAATTAACATCCATTTATGATCAACACTGTCCAGAAAATAGGCACAGAGAGAACATATCTCAACATAATAAAGGCCTTATATAACAAACCAATAACTAACTCCATAAGCAATTGTGGAAAGCTGAAAGCATTCCTTCTAAGATCAGAAACAAGACAAGGATGCCCACTCTCATCACTTTTATTCAACATAGTTTTGGAAGTCCTAGCCACATCAAATAAGAAAAAGAAATACAAATTTGGAAAGAAGTAAAACTGTCATGGTTAGCAAATGCCATGATACTACACATAGAAAATTTTAAAGATATTACCAGAGAATGGTTAGAGCTTATCAATGAATTAGGTAAAGTTGCAGGGTACAAAATTAACAAACAGAAATCTGTTGCATTCCATGCCCTAACAATGAAATATCAGAGAGAGAAATTAAGGGGGAAAAAAATACCACTTACCATCATGTCTAAAATAATAAAATACCTGGGAATAAGCCTACCCAAGAGGGCAAAAAGCCTGCACTCTGTAAGATGTGCAAAAACTGTAAGATTCTGATAGAAGAAATTGAAGATGAGACTTGCAAATGGAAAGATACACTGTGCTCTTGAATTGCAAGATTCAGTATTGTCAAAACGACCACACTACCTAAGGCAGTGCGCAGATTCAGTGCGATCCCGATCAAATTACTACAGCGTTTTTAACAGAACGAGAACAGATAACTCCAAATTTTGTATGGAAACCTAAAGGACCCTCAATAGCCCCAACAATCTTGAGAAAGAAGAACGGAACTGAAGGACTCATGCTCCCTGACCTCAGACAATACTGCAAAGCTACAGTCATCAAAACATACTGGCATAGAGACAGACATACAGGGCAAAGGAATAGGGTAATAGGTCCAGAAATAAACTCATGGCCAATTCGTCTATGACAAAGAAGGCAAGAATATACAATGAAGAAAAAGGCCTTTCACAAGTGTTGCTGAGAAAACTGGACAGTAACATGTAAAAAAATAAAGTAAAACATTCTCTAACATCATATACAAAAATAAACTCAAAATGGATTAACGATCTACATGTACAACCAGATACTATAAATCTCCTAGAGGAAAACATAGGCAGAACACTCTTTCACACAAATTACAATGATATTTTTTTGATGTATCACCTAGAGTAATGAAAATATTGAATAAAAACAAAAATAAACAAATGGGACCTAATTAACCTTAAAAGCTTTTGCACTGCAAAGAAAACCATAAACAAAAAGAAAAGACAATCTACAGAATGGGAGAAAATATTTGCAAACAATACCATTGACAAGGGATTAATCACCAAAATATACAAAGAGTTCACACAGCTCAATATCAAATTATCAAACAATACAGTCAAAAAATGCACAGAAGATCAAAATAGACTTTCTCTAAAGGACACACAGATGGCCAACAGGCACTTGGAAATATGCTCAACATCACTAATTATTATGTGCATGCTAAGTTGCTTCAGTCACGTTGAACTCTTTGGGAACTGATGGACCGTAGCCCACCAGGCTTCCCTGTCCACGGGACTCTCTAGGCAAGAATACTGGAGTGGGTTGCCATGCCCTCCTCCAGGGGATCTTCCCAATCCAGAGATCCAACCTGCATCTCTTATACCTCCTGCATTGGCTGGAAGCTTCTTTACCACCAGTGCCATCTGGGAATTCCGCATTAATTATTAGAGAAATGCAAATGAAAACTACAATGAGGTGTCACCTCACTGGTGAGAATGCCATCATCCAAACTCTGCAAATAATGAATGCGGGAGAGGTTGTAGAGGGAAGGGAACCCTCCTCCTAGGCTGTTGGCGGTTATTTAAATTGGTGCAACCCTGTGGAAAACAGTACAAGCATTCCTCACACACTGAAGATAGAGTTACCATATTACCCAGCTATATCTAACTCCTGGGATACACCTGGAAAACACAAAAACTCTAATTCAAAAGATACATGTACCTCAATGTTCACAGCAGAACTATGTACAATAACCAAGACCTGGAAACAGTCTAAATGCTTATGAACAGATGAATGGGTAAAGAAATTTTGGTGGAGATATATATATACACTCACAAGGGAATATTACTCAGCTACAAAAAAAGAATGAAATCATGCCACGTGCAGCGCTGGACCTAGAGATCATCATAATAAGTGAAGTAAATCAGAGAGAGAAAGATAAATATCATATGATATCACTTATATAGAGAATCTTGAAAAATAATACAAATGAAATTATTTATAGAACAGAAACAGTATCACAGATGTAGAGAACAATCTTGGTTACCAAAGAGGAAAGCAGGAGAGATGGGGTAAATATATAGAATCTTAAAAAATAATACAAATGAACTTATTTATAGAACAGAAACAGTATCACAGATGTAGAAAACAAAGTTTTGGTTACCAGAGAGGGAAGCAGGAGAGATGGGGTAAAATGGGAGCTTGGGAAGTTTGGAATTAACAGATACACACTACTACATATAAATAGATAAATAAGGGTCGACTCCACAGCATAAGGAACTATATTCAATATCTCATAACAACCACTAATAAAAAAGAATCTGGAAAATAGCATGTATATATGTATTGTTCCGAATCACTTTGCTCTACACCTGAAAGTAACACAACATTGTAAATCAACTATATGTCAATTGAAAAAAGTACTGAATCAGACCCAAAAATACTCAAGGTATTCTTGATACCATAAAGACCAGGTTTATACTTAAGATTTTCCGGAATCAGGATAGAAACAAGAGAGGAGGAGCCAAAGTATTAGGAACATCAGCAAAAGCCCCCTTTCCAAATCAGCAGCGTATTTCAACAGAATATCAGTGCTGAATGTGGTAGCTTGGAAGTGTAAACCCCTAGAGTGTCAGTTTACTTTTCTATAGTGACAATGTGCTTTTAGAAAGCAGAAAGAGCCTCAAGAATTTTCAAATCTATTTCAGATAAAATGGCAACTCTCTCAAAGGCTACCCTGTTGATAAATTTTTCTTGGTCATTATCTTTAAACTGATGAAAAAGTAGAATGTCAAAAGAAACATGCAAAGCTGACTCTATGTATATATATACATATAAATATATGAAAACCTTATCCTGAGACAGACTTCCTGTCTTATTCTTGTGCTTGAACTGTTTTTAAATCACTGAAAGTTCAACATAGATTATCTTTCATTAATAAATGGCATGCAGTTAAAATGAATGGATACTGCCACTTGAAAGTACCACAAGTTATATTTCATAATTGTGTTTTCTTTTGCTTCCAAGAGCATGATGCTAGCATGAAGCATTGGGACATTCTAATTCTATTATCCTATCATCGTTGCCAAGGTAACAGGGCCCTGTTGATTCGACTGTCTGAGATGAAGGTTAAAGCTGGCAAGGAAAGGAAAAGCAGGCAGCCAGCAAGACAGAAAAAAATACTCTGTGTTCATGTAGAGATCTGGAAATGTTTTTGTGTTTCCGGTAAGATTGTAATTTGAGTCCAAAAGTAAACTAGAAAGGTTTTTAAGAGCACAAAAGTGGTGCCCAAGAAAGGCCAAGGGAGTTTCCCCGAAGAGAAGGCATGATGGAGTATGAAATGTGAGCTTTTGGTTGAAAAATCTCACCATCCCACAAAGCACAGGGTTCATTCAACTCTCCCAAAGTACCAAATACACATTAAAGAGGTGGACTTTGCAGATGTGTATTTGCAGCATCTTTTACAAAATGAGTTAATGCAGTTTCCAAAGCATTTGAGCTTTTTCATACATAAGCTTGAAACTTTAAGATAATCTAACGAACTTGGCTTTCATCTGCTTGGTTTGCAAATAGAATCTTTTCCCACTATGAATATATGCCATGTTAGAAATGAAACTAAATAAAAATAATCATTTACATTGACTGCCCATCACTAGAAGATGTTCACAAAAGATACATGAGATAATCCTTATTTTCAAAAAGTTTATCATCTTCTTGAGAGAAACAAAGAGTAAGATTAAATCCATACAAAGAAGGAAATATGTGGGCAAACAGTAAAGCATCATTCATATGAGGCTAAAACTAGTGATAGAATATGGATCATCACACCTTCTTGCCTCTTCATTTTGCACCAGTTGCAATGCACAGGATCACTCTTGATTTGTAGCTAAAAGAAGTGTAAGAGAATGATAAGTGTTTGATATATTTTGCCGTGGCATGGAAGGCATGAGAGAGTATAGGTGATGGATGCGAGGGAATAATGGAGATGTTATCTTGGTATCTGTTTAGCTCTCAGAAACTTGGAATGCTTTGAAGTCCTAATATTGCAAGGATGACAACCAGAAGCCAGAAGTCTCCTGGAAGGGTCAAGGGACGCTAGGAATGAGCTTTGCTCCTTTGGGACCCAGGGAATAAAATGAGATGAAGAGTTAAGAAGACCATCCTTCGTCCCCACTACACATAAAAACTCCCACATCTCTGACATCCTGGAGAGAAGAATCACTGGGAGCTTTAGAAAAGAGTCCTCTTGGGCACAGACTCTGCAGACTCACAGGGGCAGGGGCAGCAGCTGGCATCTGTCAGGCACATTCAGGCAGCTTCGAGGGTGATGGGTGATGATCGGCAGAAGCCCAAGGGAGAATACGGGCCACACGGGGCTACGCTCACAAACAGTTGTGTCATTTTTCAAGTGAGACTCACTGAACCCCCTTTTCTTCAGTTCTGGAGGTTTTCAAGTTGGGAACCTTGAGGTCCATCCATCCATCCCACTATTGAAGGCTGGAGTCACTGTCACTGAGAAATCACGTGTTCCCTCCCACTGTGGAAGCTGCAACACATATTCGCCAATACATTAAATGTGCAAGACCCAGCCTGGAATGCTGTCTAAGGACTTACAGAGGGATCTGAGGGTCCCAGGATATTTGAGTATGTCATCCATTCTGAGACCTGCATTTTTCACTGCGTTAACATCTCTGAAATTATTGGGCATCTGACCATCAGATCACCTGTGACAGTCATGACAAAGCTGTCACTGCCTGCACATTAACCTTGCAGACTGTTGTCACTGGCTTGGAGGAAACTGAGACAACGGCGTAGCGTGCTTTGAAGAAACATTGCACCATCGGTACTTCTGATTGCAGGGAGGACTGATAGCCCTGTGTTAGAAAGCACACATCAATTACTCTGAGTGGAAAGGTTTTAAACTGTGCATATGAACACATTTAGAAACATCCTAATCAATTTATTTGCTTTTATATGTATGTTCAAAAGTAATACATATGAGTAATCTATGTGTAAATATACCTTTAAAAGCTTTTTCCATATGTTTAAACTAAAATCTTCAAGTGACAAAATATTGTGCCTTGATTAAATTAAAAAGCAGGTATTTTTTTTTTACTTTCCTAGTGGTTTATAAAATAAAGATGCACCTTACATCTAATATTAATAGCATCTTAGAGTCAATGAAATATGAGCATATGTCACAATATTCATATACATATCACTTTTATTTAACATCCAGAGGAACAGGCAGCAAAGAACTTCATTACCTGGAAACATGTATTTTTACTAGAAGCCTGTCAGGAACACACTGGGCTCCCGAGAATGGTTCATTCACTTATTTCCAGTCTCCATAGAGTCACCTTTCTATCCAAAAATGTCAGCCTCAGAGGGACATCCAAGGCTTCTTCCTCCAGCCCCCATCTCCTCCCCCTTCCTCCTCTTCTGTCTGCTCTCCTCCAAGGACCCAGCTCCGTTTGACTCTCATCCTGTGTGGTCAAAGCCAGACTCTGGCTCCTTTCTATGGACAGGCTCGGGTCTTTCAGATGTTTCAGAATGGAGCATCTCTGAAGCCACCAAGATTTCTCCTGCCCATATTGACCACCTCTCACAGCACAAATGCAACCTGGCAGCAGTGAGGATGGGGAGGAATGAGCTGCATTAAACAGACAGAGAACACCTCCTTTGATCTTACTTAATCTCGTAACATTCCTGAGAATGTGGTAGTGGTTTAGTCGCTAAGTCGTGTCCGACCCGTGCGACCCCCATATCTGTAGCCCTCCAGGCTCCTCTGTCCACAGGACTTCCCAGGCAAGCATACTGGAGTGGGGTGCCATTTCCTTCTCCAGGGGATCTTCCCGACCCAGGGATTGAACCGGCATCTCCGGCACTGCAGGTGGATTCTTTACCACTGAGCCCCTTCCTGAGCATAGGGGATTACGAACTATCCATTTTATGGATGAGACCAAATAGTAAGTCAGGCACTAACTCTGACATGGGCCAATAGATTCTGGAGCTAGAGCAGCCCATTAATGGTGACTGATGATGGGGGAAAATAGTATTATATTTTACTTAGAACAGTAATAAGCAGGGTGTGTGTTAATAATAATCCTTCATATATGTTTACACGTGATTGTTTATTAAGGAATTCTGAAGCCCTAGAGGTGCTCTAATTTGACTTTAAGCAAAACAGCTATCATTACTTCAATTTATGTTTACACAATCCTTACAGAGACTAGAAGAAGGCTATAGAAATGCATACACTATAGCAACATAAAATAAATTCAAAACAATTTAGAAAAGAGGAGCATAGGAAAAATAAAGATAGGAGTTAAATATGAATATATCCACTTTCCAGACTGAAGAAAGTGAAGTAAGACACAAAGAGATAAAACTATTCTCAGTTCATTGTTGATCCCACAACTGTGTCCTATGCAAATGAAACACTTGAAATCGAATGCCGGTAACCTTTCAGAAAGTGAATCCTCACCTTTATATTTTCACTTTTTCCTTTACAAATCCAATTACTTAATTTCTCAACTCATTAATTTATTCAGCAAATATTTTTAGCATATTTCATGTACCCAGCATTGGCCTCCGTCCTGCCCGTGCAAACACAAACAAAGCTAATCCTTGCTCATACAGAAAGTGACTTGCTTTACATCTTCCTCTTAAAGCTGTCATCCAGTTCAAATACCAACACAGGGTGCTTGAATAGGAATATTTTAACCTCTAAAATTTCCCAAGGTACCTGCAATTAATAGTTTTAAAACTGTAATATTCTAAAAATGGTGTTCTTCACAGAAAATAATTCCCTTTGTTCCAAGGAAGTAGACAAGAAAAAAGTGAGGTGTTTCCTAGCATAAAGTTTTCTGTGAGCTCTCCTATTAAGGACATAGTTGTCCTTGATAAATGAGTAACCTAAATTATGCTGCTCTGATACAAAGCACAGTGCATGGTGAATAACATCTTATCACCGAAAGAGAACATGTTTATATAAGGTTATTTCATGTTTTTCCTAAGTTTTCCTCACTCCCTTAAGAAAAGTCTAGCGAAATTTCAGACAGATGCAGAATGTTACACTTCAGAAAAGAATAACAACCAGCACTCATCTTTCTTTTTCTTACACTAAGCTTTCTAAAATTCCTTTTACATACATCATGTTGTACATAGCATGCATACAATCTAAAAGGCTAATGACTCTCTTTCAAAGACTTCTTAATCAAAGCCGATGGATCTACTTAATTTTTGTTTGCTGAAATAAGTTCTTCTTAATATCAGATATCTTGCTCAACATGTCAATATTTAATTCTCCAAAAGTAATTTATAGCAAATCACTGATGATCTGAAAGTATCAGAGTATCACCCTAACATTCAATACAATGAGTATCTCTTTGGATCAAGGATGGCGTGGGAGCAGGTGCGTGTGAAGGAGTAATCAGTACATCATCAAACACTTGAAATATTAAATCACTGAAGAATGTAAGATAAACATTGGCTTAATTTTACTTAATTTGATAAGGAAACTTGCAAGGAAGTTTAGCATATGAAAAGTACGTATTTGCTAAAACTGGGGAGTTTATTATTTTAATTATATTCTACCCTAAGATGATTCCACCCGGTGAGTTTAGGCACTTAACCTTCTGTATCCCGCTACATAAAGGATGTGATACACCTGATCGCGTTGTTTATTTCCATCGGCTACACGCAGGCTCGGCAGCGTGACAGAATTGCTCTGGAACCCATGTCTTTGTTTCTTTTTAGTTTATCCTTTCAACTTACTGAATTACTTCTTTTAATGCAGCCGAAATTTCATTAGTTTCCTGTAACCAAAATATTTCACTTATCAACACTCCACGATTGCTAAGATGTAGATCCCTGTGAAAGTGAAAGTTGCTCAGTCATGTCTGACTCTCTGTGACCCCATGGACTGTAATCCACCAGGCTCCTCTCTCCATGGAATTCTCCAGGCAAGAAGATAGGACATAAACAAGTCTATAGTTAAGGCAATATGATTTTCAAATTTAATAGTTGAATCACGGGTACTTGGACATGAGTCAGAATCTATTTCTTAGGTCCAAATATCCAAGATTCAATTAATTATATTGATAATTATATTGGCTTAACTGTAGACTTGTTTATGTCCTATCTTGGAAGAATATTTTCTTGAATATTACAAAACAGGGCATCAGTTAAACAAATGATGACAGTCCAATAATTAAGACCTAACTTTGAATATAACATTAGAATATTGTGCTAAATCTAAAAAAAAAAATATCCACTGTAGAACACTTTTGGAAGTAAATTATAAGACATACTTTCTATTTTTAAAAAATATAGACAGAAAGTAAATTAAATACATAAATGTTTGAAGATGTGTGGAAAACTGAGAGCCTCCTAAAATAACTGATTGGTGTATACACTGATGCAAACATTCAGGATCTCTTGACCCAAAAACCCCACAAACCCACTCACAGGTATAACCTAGAGACATGACCTCACAGGTCCATAAGGGGTCATGTACAAGGAGGTTTATTTCAATACTGTGTGGATTGCATTGGGACACTGGAAATAATAGCTCTTTAAGTGCTATGTAGAAATTTGGATCAATGCACTAAATTTACACACAATTGTGATTTGTGTAAAACAATACACAGTGTTTATATTGAATAAAATAATTCAGAAATAGAATGAGTTCTACAGACAATAACATATGTCAATAGAAGAAAAACAAATGCATGCACAAATAACCATACATATTTTACAAAGGTGATATAAATCAAAGTATATTCCATAGGTACATTTAAGACAGAGGAGGGAAACGGTACTGGGAGTATGGGATGGGTGGAGAGGAAAGGCTTTGCATGGATCGGTGGTGATAAGAGCACCCAGAACACAGGATAGCATTAATCTACCCCACAGTCACCAAAATAGATATGTGATAGAAAATAGATAAAATAGAAAATAGATATGTGATCATCTCATGGTTGAAATATTATGATTAGTATTTATGTCTGTGTCTGCTTTTCTGCATTTTTATAAGAGAATGTGTTATCTTCATAATAAATAAAGCAGAGTTATTCCTCAGATTTTTCAAGATGTATTTAGACAGGCTTAATTTGCATGCAGTATATTGCATCCTTTCAAGGCTACAGATTGAGGAGTTTTGACAAACATAGAGGGGCTCCTTGTATTTTAAGTGACTTGCTTGAACCAGATCTCCTGACCCAAATCCAGTGCTTTTTCCACTATGTCAAAATACTTTTTAAAATTACCCGCAAACTTGCACTCATTTCTATTTGCACTTCATAATACATTATTCCATTTTTGGCCTTGAAAATTTAATCACTATAATAAACGCCTCCATAGAACTGCATGTGGGAGGACATCATGAGACAGGCCCTTTGTTATGTGAAACAATGGAATTGTGAGAAAATAGTTTTTGGTGATGAGAAAGCAGAGACCAGACAGGAGATTGGGACACCACGAGCCTGACATCTCCTTTAGTGCATTATAATGACTAACTTTTATTTTCCGGATAACGTTTGGCCCATCTTAAAAGTATAGGAAGCCAAAACTTTATCCACTTAAAATTATGCCATTCTAGAAGGAATGGTAACTTTCCACTCACTCCCGGTTTCCTTCTGTCCACTTGCCACAGATCATTTTGGGGCTTCAGGGGAGCTCTGGAAGACATGTGAAGCAGAGACAGGCAGCTAGATAGGCATGTACAATAAGAGTAACATTGAGGGGTAAGAAAGATGAGCTGCTGGTGTCCATCTGATGCAGCGTGATGAGTCTGGACCCAGCAAGATGGATGTGGTCTGAGATCAGCCATCCAGACAACGGATGATACTCCAATAGCTGTCAGGACATTGTCCCCAACGAGACTGGCAACAGCTTGTAGTCTGGCTTAGAAATCAGATCTCTTCACCCCAGATAAATTAATTAACACCCACCCCTCTGCATTAAATAGCCCTGTCTGCCTGCCCAGCTTCTGTCAGCGTTCTTTCTTCTTTAATGCCTGTGCCTTCTCTGAGCTTTCCAACTGTCCGCAGAGCTGCCACGCAGGCAGTTCCTGCTCTTCAATTCAGTTTCATCATGTCAGGAGACTGCAATCAAGCCTTAATGACATTCTGCAGCCTGGGAGACATTCGTTGCCCCTAAAGCTCAGCTAACTTCTTCTTAGAGGCATCTGATCGAAGGCTGCCCAGGCTCAGCCAGCAGCAAACACACACTCCAGAAAATGGACTAGCACTCTATGTTTATTCCTTCCTCGGGTTTCTTATTCCTATCAGAAATAGACAAAGATCATCAAGTAAAGATCTCTCATCTAAAAGATGACCAAGGACATCTTAAGAAGCATTTTCTACTAGGCTGTCAGGTGGCACTCAACTTATCATAAAGCTATGAGAATAAGATTTTGCGTTCATTGAGTCCTTTAGTTTCCAACCATTCTCACATGCCATGTCTTACACTTCTGGTCAAAGAAATGGGACCAGAAGAAGCTGATTTTGCAAAATGACCACTCAAAGAACTTCTTGGTGAGAGAAAATTTTAGTTTTCAATCAGGTGATGATGTTGGCAGCCAAAGTGGCCAGATATTCCATCAGTAATTATTTGCAAAGTCAGACATCTATTACCAGAAGCACGAGAAGTTCTATATGGATTGCAGAACAAATTTGAGCTTTAAAAATTAAAACAAGTACACGGATTTAAAATGGGATGCCTGTATGTGTGTTGCAGGAAAATTTATAAAGACATTGGTTTCTCTTTTGTTCTCACTGCTTTGGGAAATAGTAAGCAAAGTCCATCTCTTCATTTTCCAATCACCAAATAAGCCCTCACAATTCTTATGTAATTCTCGAGGGGCATACCCCCAAAATAATATTCTAATTGAAGTTTTGTCTATCCAAGAGTGGGAGTTCTGAGCAATAGATTTTATGATTTAGAACCCTTCTAGTCAATGTGTGGTTGACAGAGCATTAGTAGTATCACTTGGCTTGAGAGCTTGTTAGAAATGCTGAGCCTCAGACCCTGCCCAGGGCTACCGACTCAGAATCTGCCATTTAACAAGATCCCTAGGGGATTCCTATGCACATCCAAATTTGAGACATGCCAGTCTAGAACAAAGAAAGCAGAATATTATATCTGTATAGAATATTTCTTACACCCATACATGATGGGGTAAATCCACACCTGCCAAACTTGGATGCTGACTGAACCTCAATTCAAAGAAATGTATAATTTTTAAGCTATTAATAGTATTAATTTACAGGGATAAACAGTGTGGATTAACCCCATCACTTTATAAGGAAGAGAAGGAAAATAATGCTTCTTTACCCTTGGTAACTACTGCTCTACAGAGGTAACCAAGGCATCCATTGGACTTTTAAGTGACAAATAGTCCCAGTGTGCCTGAGAGGAAGAGGGATTTCTGGGGACCAGGGACTTCGAGTGCTAAAATAGGTGTAGAAGCAAGATGCTTGCTGTGTGCTCAGCCGCTCAGCTGTGTTCGAATTTGTGTGACCTCATGGGCTGTAGCTCACCAGGCTCCTCAGTCCATGGAATTTTCCAGGCAAGAATACTGGAGTGGGTTGTCATTCCCTACTCCCAGGGAAATGAAGGACAGTCCTAGACTAAAAGGACTGGCTGGCTTGTTGATATCTCTCCAAATGCTTATTTTTCTAAAAATCTTAAGTGATTATTCTTTATATGTCCATAATCTTTAAATTTTTTTTTACAGATTATAACCAATCTTTCTCACATTACCTAAGGTCAGAACACATCTTATTTTAGAACCAATACCCCCATTTGTTGGACTTATTTTTCAAAGGAACTTCAGAGGAGCATGGAAACGGGCTATCACAGCCTCCAATGGCATGGGAGACTGGATCAAGGGAAGGCAGGCTGCAATACTGGGGTAAGAGGTGAAGAGTCCAGTGAGAAAATACATCAGAAGAGAAAAAAAGAAAAAAGCAAACTTCCTGTTGGCTTCTCAATGTGGCTTAATGCCAACTATAACAAGCCTGAAAATTTGCCGATGGTACAGTGCGCCCTCCTCAGAGACTGTGTGTGGAACCTACTCCAGGCTTCGGGGGACCTCTGACCCAAGCCAGATCAGTAGGCGACTCTCGCTGGAGAACTTTTAACTAAATGGCAACACTTTTCACTGGTGTTTGTGGCCACTGGGATTTAGGGGCATCCTTGGGGTCATCACTGTTCAGCATATGCATGAGGACCCTGAGAAATCTGTCTGTGAAGATGGAGAAAGAGGAGCCACAGTTATCGAGAGGAAAGCACGAAAGCAGAGTTGCAGCCGCAGCAGGACAGAGACAGACGGAGGCTGGGGTGCCTGGTCTCGTTCCCCCTGAAGCTTTCTGAGGCCTCGGGGCCTGGTCCCGTTCCCCCTGCAGCTTTCCGAGGCTTCGGGGCCTGGTCTCGTTCCCCCTGCTGCTTTCCGCTCAGCTGCAGGAATGCACCTTGCCACCCTATTTGCCTCCGGGCAGCTCTTAGGGGACTCGGTCTTTGAGGAGCCCCACCCGGGGAAACCGGCTTCTGCCTTAGGTATTTGAGGAGCCCCACATTGGGAAATGGCCCCCCACACTGGGCCCTGGCTTCCACCCTGTGGCTTCAGGCACCCTCCTGATTCTCACGGGGGCATAGCAATTGACCTCTCACGTCCCCTCATCTACTCTCTCTGAGTCAGCTCTTTGGCCCACTTGCCTTTGCAATTTCTAGCCTTACGGGGTCTTCTTAGAGTCTAGGAGCTAGAGTACTATAGTCTCACCCTCAGGTCCAAACGCTCCAGCACGAGGTCAGAGTTCCACAGGACTAGGGGATTTTGGAGGCTCTGCAAATCTCTCTACAGCTATAAGTTCCAGCCTGAAATCTCCCCAAAGAAACACCCAGGCAGTCTAGCTTCTGTAAGTTCCAGCAGCCAGGAAGTCACAGCAGCAGGACCAGTGACCCAGGAGCCAGCTGCCTCGCATTACAATGCCAGCTCTGAGTCAGGGCGTGTAAAATCTGGTAAAAACTTTGCAACTTCCCTGAGCTTCCCTTTCTTTGCATGTAAAACCTTAGGTCTAATCAAATGAAACTGTCATTTCTGTAGGTCAAAATGATAGAATATAAATAAATTCATATGGATGAACTTGGTATTATACCTGTCTCACGGGTAAGTGAAGACTGGAGTTTTTAACCAATATTTTTAAGTACCTGGCCTCAATGAGTCATAGCTATTAATCTCAGGGTGCTGTTGCTCTTGTTACCCAGCACAATATCTCCGTTACCATAGTTACTTTATGATGAAGAGGAGCTAAGACACCACAAGGGGTCCAACCTCCCCAAGCTGCTAGGTTGCCTAGCTTACTAACCCCAGAGTGCAGTTTTTTGACAGAATATGACCTTCCTGAGCGGGACAGGGTACATGGAGAACAGGTGCAAGAAGAAGATAGCTGCAGGGTTCTCAGGGATCTGAACCATGAGAGGCCACACCAGAGGGGTGAGTGGCCAGAGCTCTTCCAGGACACCGGGGAGTCGGGGCTCATGTGTGAGGCAAAGGGCACTCCCAGAAAACAGAGGGGGCCATTTATCCTGCAGCAGTCGTCAGGCTTTGATTGAGCCAAGCCTCCAGACAGAAAGGACTTCTCGACATAGAGCCACAAACCGAGCCCAGCCTTTTACAAAGCAACCTCTCTAGAACACCATCTTTCTGCACCACAGGGTGGAAAGATTTTGAGATCTTGATATTTTGAGATTCTGCCATCTCAAAATGCTTCTGCTTCAACACTGATGGTCGCCTGTATCACGGGTCAGGCTCCAAAGTGGCAGGTCAGCCCGTCCTCACACAGCTTATCCTCAGGGTTGGGCAACACCACTCTTCCCTTGATCTTAAAAATTCTGAAGTTATTTAGAGAAGAGCTAACACCTATCTTACTCAAACTCTTCCAGAAAATTGCAGAGGAAGGTAAACTTCCAAACTCATTCTATGAGGCCACCATCACCCTAATTCCAAAACCAGACAAAGATGCCACAAAAAAAGAAAACTACAGGCCAATATCACTGATGAACATAGATGCAAAACTCCTTAACAAAATTCTAGCAAACAGAATCCAACAACATATTAAAAAAATCATACACCACGACCAAGTGGGCTTTATCCCAGGAATGCAAGGATTCTTCAATATCCGCAAATCAATCAATGTAATACCCCACATTAACAAATTGAAAGATAAAAACCATATGATTATCTCAATAGATGCAGAGAAAGCCTTTGACAAAATTCAACACCCATTCATGATTAAAACTCTCCAGAAAGCAGGAATAGAAGGAACATACCTCAACATAATAAAAGCTATATATGACAAACCCACAGCAAGTATCACCCTCAATGGTGAAAAATTGAAAGCATTTCCCCTGAAATCAGGAACAAGACAAGGGTGCCCACTCTCACCACTACTATTCAACATAGTGTTGGAAGTTTTAGCCACAGCAATCAGAGCAGAAAAAGAAGTAAAAGGAATCCAGATAGGAAAAGAAGAAGTGAAACTCTCACTGTTTGCAGATGACATGATCCTCTACATAGAAAACCCTAAAGACTCTTCCAGAAAATTACTAGAGCTTATCAATGAATATAGTAAAGTTGCAGGATATAAAATTAACACACAAAAATCCCTTGCATTCCTATATACTAACAATGAAAAAACAGAAAGAGAAATTAAGGAAACAATACCATTCACCATTGCAACAAAAAGAATAAAATACTTAGGAATATATCTACCTAAAGAAACAAAAGACCTATACATAGAAAACTATAAAACACTGATGAAAGAAATCAAAGAGGACACAAACAGATGGAGAAACATACCATGCTCATGGATTGGAAGAATCAATATTGTCAAAATGGCTATTCTACCCAAAGCAATCTATAGATTCAATGCAATCCCTATCAAGCTACCAACGGTATTTTTCACAGAACTAGAACAAATAATTTCACAATTTGTATGGAAATACAAAAAACCTCAAATAGCCAAAGTAATCTTGAGAAAGAAGAATGGAACTGGAGGAATCAACCTTCCTGACTTCAGACTATACTACAAAGCCACAGTCATCAAGACAGTATGGTACTGGCACAAAGACAGAAATATAGATCAATGGAACAGAATAGAAAGCCCAGAGATAAATCCACGAACTTATGGACACCTTATCTTTGACAAAAGAGGCAAGGATACACAATGGAAAAAAGACAACCTCTTTAACAAGTGGTGCTGGGAAAGCTGGTCAACCACTTGTAAAAGAATGAAACTAGAACACTTTCTAACACCATACACAAAAATAAGCTCAAAATGGATTAAAGATCTAAGTGTAAGACCAGAAACTATAAAACTCCTAGAGGAGAACATAGGCAAAACACTCTCCGACATAAATCACAGCAAGATCCTCTATGACCCACCTCCCAGAATATTGGAAATAAAAGCAAAACTAAACAAATGGGACCTAATGAAACTTAAAAGCTTTTGCACTACAAAGGAAACTATAAGTAAGGTGAAAAGACAGCCCTCAGATTGGGAGAAATTAATAGCAAATGAAGAAACAGACAAAGGATTAATCTCAAAAATATACAAGCAACTCTTGAAGCTCAATTCCAGAAAAATAAATGACCCAATCAAAAAATGGGCCAAAGAACTAAACAGACATTTCTCCAAAGAAGACATACAGATGGTTAACAAACACATGAAAAGATGCTCAACATCACTCATTATCAGAGAAATGCAAATCAAAACCACAATGAGGTACCATTACACGCCAGTCAGGATGGCTGCTATCCAAAAGTCTACAAGCAATAAATGCTGGAGAGGGTGTGGAGAAAAAGGAACCCTCTTACACTGTTGGTGGGAATGCAAACTAGTACAGCCGCTATGGAGAACAGTGTGGAGATTTCTTTAAAAACTGGAAGTAGAACTGCCATAGGACCCAGCAATACCACTCCTGGGCATACACACTGAGGAAACCAGATCTGAAAGAGACACGTGCACCCCAATGTTCATCGCAGCACTGTTTATAATAGCCAGGACATGGAAGCAACCTAGATGCCCATCAGCAGATGAATGGATAAGGAAGCTGTGGTACATATACACCATGGAATATTACTCAGCCATTAAAAAGAATTCATTTGAACCAGTTCTAATGAGATGGATGAAACTGGAGCCCATTATACAGAGTGAAGTAAGCCAGAAAGATAAAGAACATTACAGCATACTAACACATATATATGGAATTTAGAAAGATGGTAACGACAACCCTATATGCAAAACAGAAAAAGAGACACAGAAGTACAGAACAGACTTTTGAACTCTGTGGGAGAAGGTGAGGGTGGGATGTTGCGAAAGAACAGCATGTATATTATCTATGGTGAAACAGGTCACCAGCCCAGGTGGGATGCATGAGACAAGTGCTCGAACCTGGTGCACTGGGAAGACCCAGAGGAATCGGGTGGAGAGGGAGGGGGGAGGGGGGATCGGGATGGGGAATACGTGTAAATCTATTGCTGATTCATGTCAATGTATGACAAAACCCACTGAAAAAATAAATAAATTAATTAAAAAAATAAAAATTAAAAAAAAAAAATTCTGAAGTTATAAGTTCCCAATGACCCAACTCTTTGGGATAATCACGCATTCCCTACTCCTGAACCACTTCCCCTGAAATAATCACCCGCTCCACTATCTCTCTTGGTGTCTGTTCAAATGTCACACTCTCAGCAGGGTGACCAGGTTGCCTAGGACAGTCCCAGCTGATGTCTGTTATCCCAGGATTACTAAATAGTGCTTTCTAGGTACTCAAAGAGACAGTAAATTATATAGTCACCCTGCCTTCCCTGACAACTTAGATAAAATCTGTTACTGGTTTTCTTAGCCTGCTTTATTAGTCTTCATGTTTTATGATGGTTTTTCTCTCACGGTCTCTCCTTTCCATGTAAGCTGCTCTAAAACAAAGACTTAAACAATTTTGATAAATTCTATCTCTATCATCTAAAACAATGACTGGAAGGCTCTTAGAAGGTGTTCCAAAATGTTTTTCAGTGAATTTTAAAATTAAGAAATGAGATACTTATTTCAATTATCTGATGAAATTATAATAAAGTTAACCAACTAAGTCCATACCTAGTCTTTTCTTAACACATTTTCATATTCTAACAAAGCAGTATGCTTTCACAAATTTGTTTTCTTGGTGTGTTTCTGCCAACCTGCCCGGAACCCACCACCCTCCACATATTCAGTGGAAGGCATGGCCAGTGGCATTTAGAAGGGATATTTTCAAATGGTCTGCCTTGGCCGCACCCCTACACAGTCTGTTCCAGCAGCTCTCCCAAGTGGGCTGAGACAGCCCTGTCCCTCGCCCAATCACACTACTTGGAATCAGAACACTGCAGTTGCAGAGCTCCCAGCAGAGAAGGTGAGAAGGCGGCCCCCTGCATTCCTGGGGGTTTCCAGCTCTCTCCTCCTCCCGACGCCTGCCCTGCCATGCATGCCTCGAGTTAAGCCAGCTGTTTACTGAGCCCGGTTTAAACAGCTTTGTGTGGCTGGTGGTACAGTGCCAAAGGATCCCCCTGCCAATGCAGGAGACGTGGGTTTGATCCCTGAGTCAGGAAAATCCCCGAGAGGATGAAATGGCAACTCACTCCAGTATTCTTGCCCAGAAATCTCCATGCACAGAGGAATTGGAGGGCTACAGTCCACAGGGTCACAGAGTCAGACATGACTGCACACACGCACACATGTTGCTTAAAACCAACAACCTTAAGTTACCAGGGGAATTTCACCAAAATGGTTCTTTCTTATTACTACAAAGCACTGTCCAGGCAAAAACTCCCAGGTGCTCACTCCCCTGGAATCCAAAATTCCAAATGCAAAAATCTTTAACTCTCTGGAGCTGATCTGCATCCAAACAGGCTTAAGGAAAATGGAGCCTTTGAATGAAAATGTACTAATGGTATAAAGTCACTTGATGACTTATCCTTTATTTTCACAAGCCAACTGGGCATTTTCAACAAGATGTGGTTATTACTTGAGTGTAAAATATCTCAACTAGAACTTGGTTATTCCTCATCTTCCTCTTTCTAATCATCTCCACTTCTGGCAATAGCGCTCCTCTGTTTAGTGGATTTCTGCTCTCCTCAACCCTTTTCCCTTCCTTTGTCTCTCTCCACCCTGTCACCAGAGCCATAAGCACTGCTTGTGCCCCCTTCAAAATATATCTCAGGTCTGTCCTTTCTCCTGATTCTCAGGAGTATTCACTTAAGCTCAAGTTCTAATGTGAAAAGAAAACTGCATTCAGAATTGGCAAGGTTGGGTTTCTTCTAAGCCTCTCTACTCATTGTCTTTGGATCCTGTATTTTTAAAAAGTAAAAATACAAGCCAGAGAATTTGAATGGATAAACGCAAGGCCCCAACTTAACTAAAAGAATTGGGTGGATGAATGATTATTTCTTATCCAATAAACTGACTCTTTAATAAAACTCCATGTGCATTTTACCCCATCAAAGTGTTTCCACACACTATTTTTTCTTTCCTTTCTACTTTTTCATTTACTTTCTTTTCAGTTACCTCTTTCCCTAGTCTCATTTCCTATTTCTATTCTGAAATATCTTGTTTCAGCTTTCTCCGCTCTTGACTTTTATGCCCTGGCACCTGAGCACATGAATCAGTTCCAATTTTAGAAGGCACAGCTGCACGTTTATGGGAAATGGAAAAGGACAAAATTTCTTCTTTAACAATCTGGAGAGAGCATCTGGCTTTTTTGATTGCTGCTTTATGTTTCACTTTTCAAAGGAGTAAATAACATTCTGTATCAACAAAGCACCAGTGGCCCTGTGTGCAATCTCCTGCTGTGAAAGAAAATAAAGATAAATAACCTGGCTTGTACATTTCAATATTTTATGAATGAACTCTAGGCTCTGGGAACTACTTCAGAATCAAGTCTAGGCTATAACTCAGTCAATGATTCACTGCATATCATTATTCAGAAGTCTGAGTTTCTTCAACTCCATCAGTGACCCTTAACTGCATCACACCCCATATCTCTTTTTGTACCAAGCATTTTAATACTCCTTTTACTATCCTGGAATAAAATACATAGCACTATAATCCATCTACTTATAAATAATGCATTCATTCCACAGTTTTCCTCTCCATAATTCTAAAACCCATAAACTCTGAAATCTAAAAACTTTTACCAAATTTTGGCACCTAACTTCACATGGCTGCATCTCCTGACCTGAACTGATGAGAGTAATTTATTCTATTTATCCCACCTATTATGAATATTTGCAACAACAAGATCCATGTGTTTGGTTACGGGGGCCCTCCCATATTCCTCCAAGAGTGTTCCATGCTATCAGGTGTATGTACTTCGTTGGTTTTCTAAAATCTGAAGCAGACTGAAAACACTTCTGGCTAAGAGATTCAGAAAGTGGCTTTTGGAACTATGTAACCAACCTTCACACAAAAGCTCAATTTAACACTCAACACTCGCATGAAGAAGAAATTAAAAAATGTTAACTGGTAAGAAACCACACATACCTCATTGTGTAAGTGCTGAGACCTGACTTATAGGAGATGTGTTGAAGTGGTCTGGTGCCCACCACACAACACAGAAGCATCTGTCACTGGTATAATAAGACACACACGGAAAGTGGAAGGGGGTCCCGTCAACCACTCAAACACACAACCAACACAGCTTCATAATTTTTTGAAATGGTGAATCACTTTTGAGAAGTTTTCAAACAAAGCAAAATATCATACTCTTCTCAATTTACACATCAGTTGTACTTCCTAGTAAATAAACTGCACATTAAAACCACATAAAAAGCACGTGTGTTCACACGTCAGCTGGAGCTCATTTCCAGGTTAAGATTGTTTGAGATGTGCAGAGGATACGTATACATTTTTTGTGTAGGGCAAGACAATTAGAATCCTTGGACCCAACTTTATTAAATGACAATGAAGACTCCTCCCAAGTATTTAACAACCCAAACATGCCCTTCCACAATTTCCAGAATGCCCCCCCCTGCTGGGGGAAGTACTTTCCTTCCTAAGAACCACTGAACTAATGTATATTCTTTCTCCCAAACCACATTATTATAGGAGGATTTGGAAAATAAATGAAGTAGGCGCTGAATCCTATCCCAGGCCTTCTTGATACTCTAGAGTTATCAGATAACTCCCTTCCCAGCTAGTCCCCTCTAAACAGGAATCATGATCTCAAGGATATTAACAGCATTTTGTCTGTAAACTTGCATACCACCCCTGCTTCTTCCCCAAGATGCTCGTTCTGTTCATTTTTCAACTGTTCATTCCATCCATGTGATCGAGCACATGTCCTGTCAAACGGCAGGGATTCAAAACTTCTTAACTCCTGCCCTTAAAGCATTTCCAGTACCATCTGACAAGCACCTCAGAAGAGACACATGAAGTGCAGAGGAATGAGGAAGTAGGCAGAAGAGACGCTTAGTCTTCAGCGTAGAGCTTCAGAGGGAGCATCAGCAAAACGTTACTAACATTTATTCTTGTTACAGTTCTCAAGAATGCTGAAGAAAAGCCTTTACACAACAAAGTCAAATAGAAATAACTGCTTGCACGTTTAAAGAAAAAAGAATTACTTCTTTAGTTAATTTCATCCTCTGGGGAAAGAAAACTGGATAGCAATCCTTTCATTCAAAAGCATAGTTTTTAGAAAACCTATAAATACAAGTTTATTGAAGACCTATAAAGTATCATATAATTCTAAAGTCTAATTTTTATTTTTTATTATTTTATTATTATTATTATTATTTTATGTTTACTATTATAAAAAATAACATTTTTTTATTATTTTTCCCAAACTAGGCTTTAGATTAGAAAATCTATCCAAATATTTCCTTTTCAAGAGTTCTTAACAATCCACAGATGCTACCTTGGTTGTCCTCACTTTTCTATAAAAAGGATACACACACACACATATACACCCATACACACATACATACACACACATACACACATATACATACATACATACACACACACACATACATACATACGCACATATACATACATATATACACACATACACACATATACATATACATACATACACACATATATACACATACACACACATACACACATATACATATACATACATACATACACATATATATACACACATACACCCATATACATATACATACATACACACACATATATACACACACACACACACATATATACACACACACACATACACACACACACATACACACATATACGTGTATACAGTTCTTAGCATGGGTATCCAAAAGCACTATTTATCCGAAAACATGCTTTCACCATTTCTTCTGACTGTTACTTAGTTTACAAATAAAACAAAGGGAGAGGACAAACAAAAAGCTCCCTGGTGGTAACTGTTCAAAAAATAGAATTAGTTCCTTAAATAGAAACGTTCCTGCAAATTCTTTTACTATGTTGCAAATAATATTATAACTAGAACTTACAACTGAGAAGTTGCTTTTCATACGTGGGAGATATAAAAGACTATTCTATTTTCATAGTCTATTTAATTGGTTTAAATCATTTACTGTGTTTAATGCCAAAATATTCTTGCTTTTTCATGTGTGAGCTACATTTTTCTTAATTTCTCAAAAACCAAATTTTGTCCTTTTAAATTGTAAAATCTCACTGAAGGTAAGAACTCAGAAATTTAGAAAGTGCAATTTGAAGTGAGAAACTCGTTTTAGCTTCTATTGGTGTGTTTCCTACTGGATAGACCCATTCCTACTGGATAGACAGTGTGTTAAAAAGCAAAGTCGTCACTCTGCTGACAAAGGTCCGTCTAGTCAAGGCTATGGTCTTTCCAGTGGTCATGTAGGGATGTGAGAGCTGGACTATAAAGAACGCAGAGCACTGAAGAATTGGCGGTTTTGAACTGTGGTGTTGGAAAAGACTCTTGGGAGTCCCTCGGAAAGCAAGGAGATCAAACCTGTCAATCGTAAAGGAAATCAACCCTGAATACTCTTTGGAAGGACTGATGCTGAAGCTAAAGCTCCAACACTTTGGCCACCTGATGCAAAGAGCTGACTCACTGAAAAAGATCCTGATGCTGGGAAAGACTGAGGGCAGCAGAAGAGGGAGACAGAGGGTGAGATGTTGGATGGCATCACTGAGTCAATGGACATGAACTTGGGCAAACTCAGGAGATGAGGAGGGACAGGGAAGCCTAGCACACTGCAGTCCACGGGGTCACAAAGAGTTAGACACAACTTGATGACTAAACAACAACAGACCCCATTTTGGAGGCTTCATAAATAATAAATAACAATGATAAAGCAACATTTACTAAGTGCTTCCTGTGTGCCAAAAAATGTGCCATAGGTTACCTCTTTCATTCCTGAAAAATACGACTATGAAATATGCCATATTGTCCCCATCTTACTGAGAAACCTGAGGTTCAGAGAGCCTGAATGCCCTGGTCATTAAGGCCGAGCTTGGATTCAAATGCATATCTGGTTGAACCTTGCATTCCAGATCATAGACATCATGGTCTCAGAACTGAAAGACCGCCTCACTGATGCTCCTTTCTTTGACACTTCTGGCTGAAATGGGATTCCTGAATCTACACCCAGAAAACCAAAAGGCTTCTTTTCCTTAAAGTTTCTTCAGTATATGACCTGTACTCTTCACAGCCTTTGCACAGTAGAAATGTTTCAAATAACTTTTAAGAACCTTTTAGAAGTATCAAGTAGGGGAGAAAAGGTCCCTAGAGGGTAGTACAAACTGGACCAGTGATAGATATTTCATGACCTGGATGTCAAAATGCTATGATTTTTATGAAATCAGAGATTAAATACTGCACAAAGTTGACATGTTTTACAACTGACGTAGATGGTTTCATATGCCATCATCTCCCAATAACTATAATTTTACTTCTGTTCCTGGGACATGTGGAACTCTAAAAAACCTGAAAAGAGCATTTGGCTGAACCCATAATATGCAGACTCAATTTTGAGAATGGGCAGTGGTCCATGCTCATAGAATGTCAGAACTAAAAAAGAAACTTAGAGATAAAGCTTAGTTTCATCAATTTCACCAGTTTTTAAAGAAGAGAACAGGGAGATCACTTGGATAGATAGGGACATCACACAATGAAGACTGGCTTCCCCTGGGGACATTGCTCCATGGCCACTGTTCCATGCTACCAAGTCTCAATAATGGCTAAGAGATCGTATGCACACTCTCAGGTCGAGTTTTAAGTTCACTCTCTTTATTGCCATGCTGTGTACATCGTTAAATATACAGCAACTTGAGGCTATAAGTATTGTTTTGGATATTCTTTCCTATGAGTTTCTCTTGGTGAATGCTAATCACCTGCTTCTCCATTATTTCCCCTTCTATTCCACACCTGTTGGGCTCTATGACCTCTGGTTTGACAAACTTACCTCAGCATTTATCTTTCTCCCCTCTCATATTTCGATGCCAAACTTTTTTATGTGCCTTTGTTTGGAACAACAAGAATGGAAGTGAAGCCGGACAGAAGCCAGGGAAAAGGTTAAGATCAAAGAACAGTCTTATAAAAGAGGCAGGCTCAAACAAGGGGCCCACTGAGGGTAGGGGTGGGAGTGAGAAGAGAGGACACTCGGAAAGGACAGCATCAGGGTTGGAGAAGACAGACCAGGAGGAGAAATCAGTATCCAGGGAAGTGTGGCAAACTCCCCTTCCATTCGGATGAGTGCCTGGATTTGATGGGCTTCCCAGGTAGCGTGGTGGTGAAGAACCTGCCTGCCAGCGCCGGAGATGCAAGAGACACAAAAGATATGGGTGTGACCCCCGGGTCAGGGGCATCCCCTGGAGAAGAAAATGGCTACCCACCCCAGTATTCTTGCTTGGAAAATCCCATGAACAGAGAAGCCTGGTGGGCTACAGTCCATGGATTGGCTGAGTCAGATACGACCCAGCAACTACACCCAGCACTCACACCCGTTCAGTGGTGTGTGTCGGGGAAGGCGGGCGGGGCAGCAGCAGAGTCCAGGGAGGGTCACTCTCAACACAGTGTCCAGGGGAGGGGAGTAACGGGGCTGGGCCAGGCTTGTGAGTCACCGCCCTCTGGGAACAAACACCATCATGAGACCCAGTACATACAAGACAGTTTTCGGCCACGGATGGTCAAGAGGGAGCCAGCAAAGAAAGCCAGGTGAGAACTGGGCAGGTTGTCAGAGACCCATCAGAATACGTAAGGGTTCAGAACTAAGGGCCAATCCAGCAGAACTGATAAAATGAAACAGAGACAGTAGGAATCCAGCTGTGTGGAGGGACCGACAATGCAGATACTAAGGCAAGGCTGCAAGCAGCTCCCTGCCGAGTGGGGCTAGCCCCGACGTTGTGGCTTTTGGCAGCAAAATTTGCCTTGTCTTCTATTGCTTGACAGACTGTAGTCTCCTACTTTAGTCTCTACTGAATCCAGAAATGAGTTAGACTTCAGTTCCCAAAGCTGAGCTAGAGAAAGCCGAGGCTGGCCAAGGCCACGTGCGGCATGCAGAATGAGCTCAGAGGAGACAGAGAAATTGGCGGCAAAAGGAAACACGGCCACTGACCTAGTGTTGAGCGCTGACTGTGAGAGCAGACTTGATGTCCCTAAAAAAGCGGCTTTGAAAACGTGCCTAAGCCTGCTCTGAGAATTTCCCTTCTCTATGAGGCAGGCACTGAGCAGCCTAGCTTCCGGGACTCTAACCTGCTCAGGACCCACGTGCTCCAAGGCTGTAAAATGTCACTATCTCTGGTTCACTCTGGATTCACTGCCTGTAGTATCCAGCAGAGCCTGACACCCTGAGAGGAAGACTCCCGTGCAGTTTTGGAATCACTGCTTCCATAAACCTAAGTTCCTAGTCTTAAGCACCCTACAACATCTGGCAGCTCTGGAGAGCAGCAAGGCATTCCCAGGTAGTACAGAGGGAAAGGATCTACCTGCCAACACAGAAGGTGCAGGAGACCGGTGCCTTCTTCTTGCCTGCCCACAAAAACAGAGAGCTTTAAAAGCACACATAGAATTTTATTTTTATTTTAATGGCTTTTCCTTAGGAAATTAATCATCTCTGTAATGTGAGGAAGTATAGCGAAGATGATCCTGGTTTGTTTTTAAAGCTCTTTTTGTTGGCAGGCAGAAAAAAAAAAAATGTCAGATTGCTGTAGTGAAGGAAAAAAAGATATTACTACGGAATCACATTTATTTTTTTAAGAACTTCAACAAATTCTGAAATTCTTATCTTGTAATTATTCAAATGCAGCATAGTTCCCTACATATGCTCAAAAGGTTATACTTATAGTTTCTGAAAGAACAGGAAAATTTTAGGACACTGGTTTTACAAACCACTTGGCAACAAACATAAGCATATAACTAAAAAAAAGATCAACATGTGATCTTGATTTTTTTTTGCAATCTGTTCTGGCTGTTTTATGTAGGCTCTGCCTGGAAGGGTTATCAGTAAGGTTCTTGTCAGGAAAACAGACACAATTCTAGGTTCTTCAGAGAAGAAGTTTAATTGAGGGGATTGGTTACACAGATGTAGATGGGGTCAGAAAGAAAACTGGGGGTGATGAGGTAACTCAGAAATGAGTAGCTGAGTGTTCTGTTTCTTGATTTTTGCATATCAGAGTATCTCAAGCCTCAGGGGCTCAAAACAATCATTTCTTATCCTCATCTTTCACAGTTCTGGGATCTGGGGTGGCTCAATTCAGATGATGATGGAGGTTGGGGTCACCGTGAAATCTTACTTGCTCACCTGTTATAGTTGATGCTGGCTGTTGACTGGGACCTTAGTGAGGGCTGCTGGCCAGAGCACTCAGACACATGGCCTGGCTTTCCTTACAGCCTGACAGTGTCAGACTTCTTCCCTGAAGTGGCCCAGGCTTCAAAGGCAAGTAGTCCAAGAGGAAGGTTAGAAGACATATCCCCTTATGACCGACCCTCAAACATCACTTAGTGTCCCATCTGCCATATTCTGTGCTTGATTAGTCAGTAAGTTTAGTCTAGATATAAAAGCAAAAGATATAGCCCTCACCTCTTAGTGAGAAGAATGTCAGATAATTTGTGAACATGTTTAAAGACCATCAGACAGAGGAAGTCGCTACCATCTTTATGTCAGGAAGAAGAGAAAGAGTTGGTATTACAAGAATCAAAAACTATGGCATCAGAGCTATAAAAGCCTAGGTTGGAGGCATGTGCTGGAATTATGGAGAGAGATGGAAGAGGAATCTAAGTCTTGCTGTTCCAAGCCCAGTGATCCGCAGAAACAGTCCTAATTATTCCATCATACTTCTTGCTCTTGTTGTCCGCATCTTATAAAAATACGGCTGATTTGACAAAGTACTTCCTGGTGCACTAGCGTCAGGAAGCATTTAACAGGAGGCTTCCTGTGTGCTGTTTTGGATCCGTCAGGAATCCTCTGGTCCCTATTAATTCCTGAATATTCAGGAATTAAGAGGAGAGGCACGCCTTTCCTGGGGCTGAGGAGTCCAGGCATTTCCTTTGTTAGTTTTTCAGTACGGTGATAAGTACCCTCTTCCTTCTTATGAACCTTACGGTAAAAAGTGATTGTTTACAACTCTCTCTCTTTACTAGGAATCACCTTATGTTTTGTAAGTCTGGAATTTTAATCTTTATCTTTGCTGAGAATAACTACCTTGTAAGACAGTATATATGCCCACACCATGTTGATTAAAACACCTTTGCTCCATCAGAGCTTGGGCCCTGTGTCTTTCTTTTTCTTTCTTTCTGTCTTTCTTTCTTTCTCTCTCTCTCTCTCTCTATTTCTTTCTCTCTCTCTCTATTTCTTTCTCTCTCTCTCTCTCTCTCTCTCTCTATATATATATATATATATATATATATATATAATATATATATATATATTTCTGGCTGATTCCCTGGAGCGTGAAAGCCAGCTGCGTAACCCAGGGAATATTAGCCTCTTTCCTTCTTTCACGTTCTCATCGTCGACTCTGAACCACCAGGTTCCAGTCCATTAAAGGACCAACACACTAGTAAAGTGATGAGTAGATTACTGATTTTTGTTATGATAGAGTTTTTCAACGAACAACACTATGTAAGTAGGCTGTCTGCTTTGTAGAAATGAAATATTTAAGGGTTTGATATATGGCAGTCTCTTTGATGAGTCAGGATCATGAGAAAAAGCAACTGGGCCAAATTAAAATAACCTAAGAGACACAATCTTAGGCTTGGAAATCAGTCCTGAATATTCATTGGAAGGCCTGATGCTGAAACTGAAACTCCAATACTTTGGCCACCTGATGTGAAGAGTTGGCTTATTGGAAAAGACCTTGATGCTGGGAGGGATTGAGGGCAGGAGGAGAAGGGGATGACAGAGGATGAGATGGTTGGATGGCATCACCAACTTGATGGACATGAGTTTGAGCAAGCTCCAGGAGTTGGTGATGACAGGGAAGCCTGGCATGCTCCAGACCATAGGGTCACAAACAGTTGGACACAACTGAGTGACTGAACTGAACTGAAGAGACACAATAACCAAAAGTAATGTGTGGTCTTAACGTAGACAAATCAACCTTAAAGGACATTTTGCAGCCAATTTTGAAAATTTGAAAATGATCTCGGTATTAGATGAGATAAAAATTTACTGGATAGGAAAGATAAGGATCATTGACTAAGAAAAGCAGCTTACAAAACAGGATGTACAAAATTAATGTTTCCTAAGGCAATCATGGTGCTGATACCTAAGGGAGTGAGGATGTAATGTTTGTTTTTATTTTGCTCATTTTGTGTTCTAACTTTTTCTAACTCATATGCATTATATCTATAACTATAAAAGAAGTTATTCTATTAAAAGCCTTTTAAAAAATTATGACATATTTGTGAACTCAAAATCACACAGAATCTGTCTCAGATTCACAATTTCAAAAATGCAACATAAGGCTGAGAAACAAACTTATTTTTAAGAACCTTGAATCCAGAGAGAACCCAGAGGCAGAGATATGACCCCCACGTGGGGATCAATATACTTTCTCTTGAATTTAAATAGATATTAGTGATTCTGAACAAAGCACAAAGGAAAAGGAAATTAAAGTGTCCCTCTAAACTAATTTCCTCTCTCTTGTCTCAGCACATGAAAATATCTAAGTCTCTCCATCTTAAACTAAACATGATGCCCCCCAACAGTTCTATCCTTGATTTTATCCTGCATTTTATTTTTATTTTATATATCCCTACAAAGCAGATCATCATCTATAGTGATGACTTCCAAATATATATTTTCATTCCTGATTGCCCTGCTAAGAACAGATAAACATTTCCATTGGAATTCTCAAGGGACCTTAGAATTAAAAATATCTAGCATTAAATTTAATCACTTTTGTCCTTGTGAAACATAATATTATTTTACATTTCTAATACATATTAATGATAGTGATATCAAGTCAGAAATATAACGGTCATTGAAAATTTCCTCCATAATCCCACTACCCATACACATTACTAGCCATTCACAGATACCCTGATTATCTATGCAGAAAATTTATGTAGCTACTAAAACTAATAAATGAGTTTTCAAGGTTTCAGGATAAAAGATCAATGTTCAAAAATTATTGATTGTATTTCTACTAAAAACCACTGGAAATTGCAATAAAACACATTTTTACAATAAACACATGAACTCTGGATGAGGGGCTCCCAGACGGCACTAGCGGCAGAGAGTCGCCTGCCAATCTAGGAGATGCAGGAGATGCGGGTTCGATCCCCGGGTCAGGAAGATCCCCTGGAATAGAAAGTGGCAACCCTGCAGTATTCTTGCCTGGAAAATTCCATGAACAGAGGAGACTGGAATGCTACAGTCCACGGGGCCACAAAGAGTTGGACACAACTGAGTGACTGAACACACAGGAATAAATATGTTAAATATGGACACTGAAAACTATAAAATATTGAGAAGAGATATTCAAGATCTAACTAGATGGAGAAATATGTCATGTTTATGGATCACAAGACTTAATTTAGCTAAGGTGGCAATCTTCTAAAATGAATGTACAGATTCTAATTAGATTGCAATTAAAATCTCAGAAGTTTCTTTGTAGAAGTTGACAAGTAATTCTAAAATTTACTTGGAAATGCACAGGATTTAAGGTAGCCAAATAACTTTGAAAAGAAGAACAAATTTCTTCTACCTTACTTAAAAATTTAGCATAAAAGTATTGGCTCCAAGATAGACAGATTGATCTATGGAATAGAACAGATAGTACAGAAATATACCAATTCACATATAGTTAATTGATTTTCCACAAAACTTCAAAGACAATTCCGTGGAAAGTCTTTTTAACATAGATATCTATACATATACATATGTTAATATGTATATATATAAACTTCAATCAAATTTTATGCCATATACAAATATTAACTCAGAAATGGATTACAGATATAAATATAAAATATAAGGCTATAAAACCTCAAAAGCAAAGTGTAAGGAAAATTTTCTGTGTTTTATTTAGGCCAAGATTTCTTAGATAAGGTATCAAAAGCACAATATATAAAATAAAATATTAATAAGCTGGACTTCATCAAAATGAAGAATTTCTGTTCTTAAAAGTGTTAGTCATTCAGTCATGTCTGACTTTTTGCGACACCGTGGACTATAGCCCACCAGGAGCCTCTGTCCATGCAATTCTCCAGGCAAAATACTGTAGTGGGTTGTCGTTCCCTTCTCCAAGGGATCTTCCTGACCCAGGGGTTGAACCTGGGTCTCCTGCATTACAGGGGAATTCTTTACTATCTGAGCCACTGTTCTCCAAAGTGAAGTGAAGTGAAGTGAAAGTCATTCAATCGTGTCCGACTCTTTGCGACCCCATGGAACATGGAAATCTCCAGGCCAGAATACTGGAGTGGGTAGCTGGTCCCTTCTCCAGGGAATCTTTCCAACCCAGGATCAAACCCAGGTCTCTCACATTGCAGGCAGATTCTTTACCAGCTGAGCCACAAGGGAAACTCAATAATACTGGAGTGGGTAGGCTATCCCTTCTTCAGCAGATCTTCCCAACCCAGGAATCAAACCAGGGTCTCCTGCATTGCAGGCATATTCTTTACCAACTGAGCTATTGGGGAAGACCCCATTCTCCAAAAGGCACCATTAAAAAAAAATGGCAAAACAAAAAAGACCAAACCATAAACTGAGAGAAAATATTTGAAAATCTCATATCTGATAATGGACACTTATCCAAATACAAAGAGAAATATCAGACCATAATAAGAAGGAAAAAAAAAACAATTAAAAAGAGTACATGATTTGAACATTTTGCCCAAGATTTACTGATAGCAGATAAGCACATGAACAATGCTCAACATTATCCATCATTAGGGAAACGCAAATAAAAGCCATACCATGATACTACTACACACCCATTAGAATGTCTACATTTAAAAGACTGGTCATATCAAGTCATAACAAGTATTAGGGGGTATGGATAACTGGAACATATGAGAATGCATGTTGCTGATAGGAATATAAACTGATGCTACTTTGAAAAACCATCTAATAGTTTCTTAAGCTAAACATACATCTACTCATTGGAAAAGACCCTGATGCTGGGAAAGATGGAAGGCAGGAGAAGAGGATGACAGAGGATGAGATGGTTGGATGGCATCACCAACTCAATGAACATGAGTTTGAGCAAGCTCCAGGAGACAGTGAAGGACAGGGAAGCCTGGTGTGCTGCAGTCCATGGGGCCACAAAGAGTCAGACATGACTGAGTTGAATGACTGAATAACAACAGCTAGATAACCCAGTCATTCCAATCCTAGGTATTCACCCAAAAGAAATACAAATATGTGTACATAAAAAAAAAAAAAAGTGCAGATGGATGTTTACAGCAGCTTTATTTGTAACAGCTAAAAACTGGAAATAATCCAAATGTCCATCACTGAGTACATGGATATAAAAATTGATTCTTCTATTCAGACAATGAAAAACTATTCAGCAGTAGAAAATGAATAAACTACTGGGACATCAATAACTTAGAAAAAATTTCAAAATGATTATGCTGACACCTCATTTTTTAGTAAACACATATATAAACCTAATTAAAAACTGATTTTTATTATTATTAATTTAATATTTTTTAATATTATTAAGAAAACTGAAGTGGGTGGCCAATTCCCTCTCCCAGGGATATTCCCAACCCAGGAATCAAACCCAGGTCTCCCACATTACAGGAAGATTCTTTACCATCTGAGCCACCAGGGGAAGCCCATAATATTATAAACTGCACACATTTATGTGTTGTGATTTTCTACTCATCAACTTGTTGGAGAAGGTCATCAAGAGGACATGACTATCAGTTGACTGATAAGCTGAACTTAGGCAACCAGAGGCTCATCACTGTCTCCCCTGCTGGAGTCATTTCAAATGTAGATCTGAGATAGTAGTATTTTGTTGAGACCATCTAGATGGTATATGTAACTGAACCAGTTAAAACCTCTACATAAAATTTTAAGATTCTGGTGGGTGGATGTGGAGATCATGGGGCTGCCAATAAAAATTTCACATGTAAAAGCTCCCTTGCTTACTAAAACTGCCACCTGCCTTGGACAAATGTCTATTTAGGTTTTCTGTCAACTTTTTAATCAGGTTGTTTGTTTGTTTGTTTGTTTTGTAGTTCAGTCTCTCAGTCGCGTCTGACTCTTGGCAACACCATGGACTGCAGCATGCCAGGCTTCCCTGTCCTTCACCATCTCCCAGAGCTTGCTCAAACTCATGTCCATTGAGTCAGAGATGCCATCCAGCTATCTAGCATTCTGTGATCCCCTTCTCCTCCTGCCTTCAATCTTTCCCAGAATCCAACATTTAATATTAAGTTATATGAGCTGTTTGCATATTTTGAAAGTTAATACCTTATCTGTAGCATCAATTGCAAATATTGATATTTCCTCCCAGTCCATAGGCGGCCTTTTCACTTTGTTTGTGATTTTCTTTGCTATGCAAAAGCTTTTAAGTCTAATTAGGGTACCATTTGTTTTTGTTTGTTTGTTTGTTTGTTTGTTTTTCCAATGTTCTAAGAGAAAGATCCAAAAATATGTTGCTGTGATTTATGTCAAAGAATGTTCTATGTTTTCCTCTAGGAGTTTTTTGTACCTGGTCTTACATTTAGGTCTTAAATCCCTTTTGAGCTTATTTTTGTATATAGTGTTAGAGAGTGTTCTAATTTCATTTTTCACATGTGACTGTTCAGTTTTCCCAGTACCACTTATTAAAGAGATTGTCTTTTCCCCTTTGTATATTCTTGCCTCCTTGTCAGAGATTAATTGCCCATAAGTGCGTGGGTTTATTTCTGGTCTTTCTACTTTGTTCCACTGATTGTGTCTGGTTTTTTCCCAGTGCCATATTGTTTTGACTTCTGTAGCTTTGTAATGTAGTCTGAGGTCAGACAGTGTGATTCCTCAAGCTACATCCTTCTTTGTCAAGATTGATTTGGCTACTCGGGGTCTTTTGTGTTTCCATAAAAATTTAATAATTTTTTTTCTGATAGAAGCGATCTAAATGTCCATCAACAGATGAATAGACAAGCTGTGGTACATATACAGAACAGAATATTGCTTAGTCATAGAAAAGAATGAAGGAATGTCATCTGCAGCAACATGGATGCATGTAGAGATTATTGTAACAAGTGAAATAAAACAGAAAGAAAAATATCATGTGATGCTACTCATATGTGGAATCTAATTGTCAAAAAAAAAAGATACAAATGAACTTATTTACTAATGGAAGCAGACTCACAGATATCAAAAATGAAGTTCTTGTTACCAAAGGGGAAAATGCAGAGAGGGATACGTCAGGAGTTTGGGATGAAACCCACACATTACTTTATATAAGACAGAAGACCTATGGAGATCTACTGTACAGCACAGGGAATCCTACCCAAAATTCTGTGATAACCTATATGGGAAAAGAATCTAAAAAAGAATAACTGAGTCATTTTGCTATACTCTTGAAACCATCACAACACTGTAAATCAAATATGCTCCAATAAAATTAAAATATTTTTAAAAAAGAAATACAGAGATTCCAGAAAGACAAGATTAAGAAAACAAAAAAACATTTCAGTATAACTGTTAAAGTTTTACAAATTAATAAAAATGCTTTCCCCTATATTTAGAATCAAACATCTCAAACTTGCTGCAAAATACTGTAGGCTCTGGGTGTAAGACTTGGTTACAGATGGAAAGAAAGAAGACTGAACATTTGTTCCCCTGGAGGAGGAATTAAAGATGTGGCTTCTTTGTACCTTCTCTAGGGCAAAAACCACTGAATTTTATGCACCAGTCAATCTATTAACAAGCCTATTTCTTATATCAACTTGGAAGCAGGTCCTATGTCAGATAAAAATCTAAATGTCAAAAGTCCAGGTAATTTCTATTTTTAACACTCTTCTAAAGTTGACTATCTTTTTTTATTATGATACTACAGGGGACATTTTAGGTCAGAGATGAAGTAATATGCCCACATACAGTTTTTGAAATGACACTAACCTTCTATTTCTGATTCATCTTCCTTTACTGCCTCATGTTCTTTTCATAAAGATTGCTTCCAAATGTTCCATTCCTAATCAAAAAATTTTATATCACTCCTAAGAGACTAAATATCTTTTTTTAATTAAGTGATTTATAACAGCATAGAATTTGCTTACAGCTGGTTCAGTCACGTTGAAATTCATGGTCAAAGTTTCCACCATCTGGAAAGGTACTGATTAACCCCTAAGCGTACACAACAGTTTACATAATGCCATCATGTTCATTTTTCTAAATTTCACTTTATCAACTCAATATTCTTTATGTGTTTTTTAAAATTCTTATCATTTGTATTTGTTTGCTAAGGCTGCCATATCAAAGTTCTACAAACTGCGTGGCACAAATAACAAAGGCTTTTTGTCTCATAGTTCTGGAAGCTAGAAGTCTGAGATCAGGGTGTTACAGAGTTGATTCTCTCTCGGGGCTATCGAGGAGCATCTGCTCCAAGCCTGTCCTCTGGCTTCCGGGGGTATGCTGTGATAATTGGCATCCCTTGGCTTGTGTACGCGCCACCCAATCTCTGCCTTCACTGTCACATGGTATTCTTCCTGTGTGTGTATCTGTACCCATATTTACCCTTTTATGAGGACACCAGCCACGTTAGATTAGGGCCCACCTAAGGACTTCAGCTTAACTAGTTACATTTGCAATGACCCTATTTTCAAGTAAGGTCACATTCTCAGCTACTGGGGATAGGACATATGATTTTGGGGGAGACATCATTCAACCCCTCGCAGACATATGCTACATTAGGAAAGTTATATCATTCTATATTGTTGATGGTCCTAAGAAAATTGTTTTCATCTTATGAAAACAAACATGAAGAAAGCAAATGTAAGTGCTTTTCATTTAGCACACTTACCTCAACAATATGGAACAATAATATAATGTAATAGTCAAATAGAAGTCCTAAAGTCAAATCAATTCAACCAATAGTTCAGTTGTAGACCCTCCAGTTTATGCTCACCTCCCTTACCTAGCGTCTTTTGGTTCTTGTTTGCTGCTTTCTAACTATACACATACATATATTTTCACTGTCTCCTGATCAATTTTATAAATACAAAATAAAATAAAATACATGACCTCTAGCTCCGGGTGCAGTCCACTGGTTTTGGTCATCAAGTTTTAAACATAACAGCTCTGTCATGGGCAGCAAGTGGGACTATTCAAGCTTGTTTCACGAGTATTGACAAGGAGGGGAGCAAGGAAGTTTCCTTTCTCTGTTAGTGCCAACTCTCGTCAGTAGGTACACTGAATTACTAACGCGCTCAATTAAAGACTGAGGTGTCCTGATTGTTCTCTTCCTCAAATCGTGCTTCTCCCTGATTTCTTGTTTGTGAATTGTCTCCCTCCATGCTATCTAACGGTACCGACAATCTCTCTGTCCCCACATCACTGGCCCTCGAAACTCAGCTCTGTGCTTCCTTTTCTGGCTTGCGTCTGCACCAAGCATCTGCCAGGTGGTATAGCCTGGAAGCAAATTAGGTTGTGTAAGTCAAAGCCCTTTTCCGAAGCATCCAAAGGCGTAAATACAGCAAGGACCACATTCCTGAGCCTCTCAGCTGCGGCTGCTGTCAGGAAAGCCGTGGAAATATAAGGCCGGCGTACCCGTGCCCACCCTCTGGCTCCATGGACTGAGGGGAAGAGATGACGCTTCTTGCTTCCAGTGGGCTCAGAAACAGCAGCTTGCCTGGATGGACGGTGATGCAGTCTTCTAAAAACATTTCTGAAAACCCAACCTAGCTCGCTTCCTTTAGCTTCTCCAATTATTTTCAAAGCACCTATTTTGGGGGCAGGAAACCTCTTTCTGCTTCTAATACTTAGAGTGGTACTCATAATTACAGCAGATTTAAATGAATATGAGGGATAGGGCAGAGCCATGAAGAACTTAGGGCACAGAACTACAATTTCAAACTGAGCATTAGGCAACAGACACTGGACTCTTTACTATTTTCTTTGGATTAGTTCCTTGTGGGAGTTTTTGTTGGATACTTTACACCATATCAAATCCCAGCCACATGCAATCTCACCCCTCGTTTCTAGACTGTTTCTGACTTGCCAAATTCTCCCTAACTGCAGAGAAATTCACTCTGCTCATTTCCCAACCCAAACCTAGTTCTCAGGCCAATTTTGTACACCCAAACCCAGCAGCATGCAGAGCAGCACAAAAGAGCCCACATAACAGGAGCTACTGTCCTACACGGCAGTGGTGCTTGCACACAATAATTTCTTCACTCACTAGATGATACTGGTTGATGTGGAAGCCAGTGGAACAAGAGCTGATACGTCACATGAGAAGTTTAAAGTGTGATAAAGTGTGACCATGTGGTGTTATCAGAGATTATCAAGTTTCCTCCATCACATGACAAGGGAAAAGCTTTATGTACTTCCCAAAGGGATACCACTGGGAGCAGAGTGAAAAGCCAGGTCAGTATCCAAAAGCCTGTTTGCACTCTCTCTCTCTCTCTCTCTCTCTCTCTCTCTCTCTCATCTCCAGCTCCCAGTTCTGGAAACCGATCCCGCCTGGGCACTTCCAATCTGAATACACAGGTCTTTCTTCAACCCAGGGCTGTTTTTCCAAGTTATTTCAATTGCTGTGTTTCCTTCTATCTATCCCTCTTTCCTTTTTTTAAGAATCTCTAGCTTTTATGCTTCAGAACTCCTGATGATGCCTCAAAATCTCATAGCTTCTTCCTCATGATTTTATCCTCTTTGTATTTTTGCTGTTTTACAATGTTTTTCTACTTGACCCTCCAGGACGATCTCTACGGTGACTAAAGTGAAAGTCACTCAGTCATGTCTGACTCTTTGTGACCCCATGGACTGTAGCCCACTAGGCTCCTCTGGCCATGGAATTTTCCAGGCAAGAACACTGGAGTGGGTAGCCATTCCCTTCTCCAGGGGATCTTCCCTACCCAGGGATCAAACCTGGGTCTCTCACATTGCAGGTAGATTTTTTTACCATCTGAGCCACGAGGGAAGCCCATCTCTTCACAATTCATCCACTCAGATTTTAAATTTTAAAATTATCAGATTTTTAAACTTCAGAAAGTCTTTGTGAAGCTATAATAGAATCCCCTTAAGCTTTCTTTTCAAACATTTTGTTGTGGTTATTCTAATAGTCACCTGTCTCCTCTAACAGTTTTATTACTATGCTAGAAGATTTCCTATCCTTTTATCCATTCTCTCTCTTTTTCTCACTCACCCTGCCTCTCTGTCCTCTTGTTTTATCTCAAAGACACTGCTGCTGGATCTCCTCAGACTACAATTTCTTTAGCATCCGCATGAGTTTATTTACATACCAAGCTAACAGAGCACCTGTGAGTGATGGAAATCCACAAGTGGTAGGTAGTATTGCTCTTCACAGACAGGGGTATAAAGTGGGAAACCCTTTAGTTCCTTCCACAAACACGAGAAGAAGTGTGACTGCTGATCTCCAAATCAGGACATCAAGAGGTTCACAAGGCCTTGACAGTCAGCAGGTCTTCCTAGAATGACAATAAATGGAAGGATAACACTCTTCCTCTGGGGGATCCACAGAACTCAGAGGTACAATCCTTCTTCAGGAACAAAAGAATTCAGGTTCTAAAAAAAAAAAAAAAATTCAGATTCTCCTCCTGGTCAACTGCCAGGCCCAGAACTGAGAATCATCCTAAAAATCCAGCCCCTAGAAAGGTCAAAGTGTTCACACACACTAAGTCTGAGCACCTGTTTCTCTACAGAGACAGAGTTGATAGTTGGATTAGAGTTGCAAATGGATGTGTCAGGCCACCATCTCCTCAAAATTCTGATCACTTTGATGTAGATGGAAGAGACAAAAATAAAGATGACAGGCAAGATAGATTGAAACAGCAAATATTGTTTAGTTTATGCCTTATCACTTTCCACAAAAGATTTAATATGACTTATGGTAGAGTACACACAATAAAACAGCAAAATGTAAACAGAGATTAAAATAAGAACCAAGCGAAACATAATTTAGAAGAAGAGATCTACACAATGAAAAATGAAATCAGTAACTTTTGTCTTGAGCTGGACCAACAGGCAGATTAGCCAGGAGGTTGCCTGGGACACGGATGTCTAGTGGATAATAAAGCATTACTGGGGTAAATTCACACAGTGTAAATTGCTCCCATTCCCATTAAAGTAGGTAGAATGAAGTCAAAATTCCAAACACCCCTTAATGTACTCCTTTATCTTTTTTCCTTCCAGTTTCACTGAGATGTAATTGACATATATCAATACGTAAGTTTAAGGTATACAAAATAATGATTTGACTTACATACATCATGAAATGACTTCCACAGTAAGTTTAATGAACATCTCATATAGATACAAAATAAAAGAAAAAAAATAAATTTTTCCTTGTGATGAGAACTCAGGATTTACTCTTAAAAACTTTCATATATAACATATGGCAAAGTTAATTAAATTTATCATGCTATGTATTACATCCCTAGTACTTACTTATCTTAAAATTAGAAGTTTGTGCCTTTTGACCGCCTTCATCCAATGCCCCCTCACCCTCACCTTCCTGCCTAACCTCTGATAAGCACAAATATGATCTCCTTGCTACTTTATCTTTTGAAAATTTTTCTCCTACCCTTACAAAATTTTAGTGAGTTAGGTGTCAGCAAAATGAGCTGAGGTTCTAAAAACAAAACCAGATGTAGATCTGCTTATGGGGATGAGTAATTCAGTTTATTAAACTTAAAATATGTACTTCTAAGACATTGTCTCAAAACTCTATAACCCTATAACATCTACAAATTAAAAATGATAGCAGAAAAATGGAAAGATAAAAGTTAGGTAAATAGAAAAGAGTTTGACACATATTTTAGAGAGTATTAATGCCTACCTCCTTTCATCACGCTTTGCAGATACTTCATTTTTTACAAACTGAAGGTGTGTGGCAGCCCTGCATTGTCAGATGATGGTTAGCATCTGTTAGCAATAAAGTAATTTTTTTGAATTAAGGTATCTTCATTGTCTTTAGACATAATGCTACTGCACACTTAGTAGGCTATAAACATAAGTCTGACATGCACTGGGAAACCAAAAAAAAAACTCACGTGACTGACTTTAAGACAATATTCACTCTATGATAGTAGTCTGGCACTGAACCTGCAGTGTGTCCAAGCGATGCCTGTATGTGATTCTGTCTGTTATAACTTCTTAGGAAAAAGTTTCTCCTCACCACCACTACATAAAGGTTTAAAATAAATTTTTTAAATTTCTGTCTGGAAAAAAATTCAAGTCTGTAACCTGCCTATTAAGTCCTCCATCTCACTGCACACTCATGAAGCACATTCAGCAATAAGCCTTATTCAAACCGTTCTAACTCAGTTTCAGCTTTCCCAGAAACCAGAACCTTTACTACAATAACATATTATCTACCTCGTTCAAGTACCTATCTGTGTAAAGACCTAGAATTATTTTTAAATGTATAACATTTGAAGGGAAAAAAAATTGTTTCATTGAGAACTACTAGTCACATACTTTGAATGGGAACAGGTGAGTTTCTCTGTAAACTGCATGAACACTAGAATTCCTAGCAGAACGTGACATCAAACCAGTAAATCCTAAAGGGAATCAGTCCTGAATATTCACTGGAAGGACTGGTGCTGAAGCTGAAGCTCCAATTCTTTGGCCAGCTGATGGAAAGAGCTGACTCATTGGACAAGACTCTGATGCTGGGAAAGATTGAGGGCAGGAGGAGAAGGGGGTGGTGACAGAGGATGAGATGGTTGGATGGCATCACTGACTCGATGGACATGAGTTTGAGCAAGCTCCGGGAGATGGTGACGGACAGGGAAGCCTGGTGTGCTGCAGTTCATGGGGTCGCATGAACTGTTGCTAAGTTCATATCATGCTGAGTCATATGATGACTTAGCAACTGAACAACAAAGGGACTACAAACTATGTAACTTATTTCAGGAATCCCTGAGCTAGATCCCCTAAACGCATGGAGTCTCTCCAAGGCTACACACCATGACAGAAAGTGTGCCAGAGGAAAATTTAGAGTGGAGAAAGGAGTCTTAGCTGATTGCTGTTAAAATACTGTATTTTTTTTTCAAATTTTACAAAACTGTGACCACTAGATGCCACTGCTAGGGTCCCTCTCTGCGGGGCCTGAGATGGGCTAGTGCACGTGAGGGGCCCTGGGGCTTCACAGAAAACCCACCTCTGCAGAGGCCCTTCCCCAAAGCCAGGAACCAACGTAATCAGAAGCCTCCACTTCTCTTGATAAGAGGGAAAATATTTCTAGGATTCTTAAGCACTATAAAAGAATAAGTTAACTTCTTATAAGACCACCTTTATGCTTCCCTTTATGAGCTTTTAACTTTTTATTTATTTTTATTGACGTATAGCTGTTTACAATGGGCTTCCCTGGTGGCTCAGATGGTAAAAAAAAAAATCCACCTGCAATGTGGGAGATCTGGGCTCGATCCCTGGGCTGGGAAGATCCCCTGGAGAAGGGCATGGCAACCCACTCCATTATTCTTGCCTGGAGAATCCGCATGGACAGAGAAGCCGCAAAGAGTCGTACACGACTGAGCAACTAAACACCACACAGCTGATTACACTGTTGTTAATTAAGGAGTACGTCAAGGCTGTATATTGTCACCCTGCTTATTTAACTTATATGCAGAGTACATCATGAGAAATGCTGGGCTGGAGGAAGCACAAGCTGGAATCAAGATTGCTGGGAGAAATATCAATAACCTCAGATATGCAGATGACACCACCCTTATGGCAGAAAGTGAAGAGGAACTAAAAAGCCTCTTGATAAAAGTGAAAGAGGAGAGTGAAAAAGTTGGCTTAAAGCTTAACATTCAGAAAACTAAGATCATGGCATCTGGTCCCATCACTTCATGGCACATAGATGGGGAAACAGTGGAAACAGTGTCAGACTTTATTTTTCTGGGCTCCAAAATCACTGCAGATGGTGACTGCAGCCATGAAATTAAAAGATGCTTACTCCTTGGAAGGAAAGTTATGACCAACCTAGATAGCATATTGAAAAGCAGAGACATTACTTTGCCAACAAAGGTCTGTCTAGTCAAGGCTATGGTTTTTCCAGTGGTCATGTATGGATGTGAGAGTTGGACTGTGAAGAAAGCTGAGCGCTGAAGAATTGATGATTTTGAACTGTGGTGTTGGAGAAGACTCTTGAGAGTCCCTTGAACTGCAAGGAGATCCAACCAGTCCATCCTAAAGGAAATCAGTCCTGGGTGTTCATTGGAAGGACTGATACTGAAGCTGACACTCCAATACTTTGGCCACCTGATGCGAACAGCTGACTCGCTGGAAAAGACCCTGATGCTGGGAGGGATTGGGGGCAGGAGGAGAAGGGGACGACCGAGGATGAGATGTCTGGATGGCATCACCGACTCGATGGGCATGGGTTTCAGTAAACTCCAGGAGTTGGTGATGGACAGGGAGGCCTGGTGTGCTGCGATTCATGGGGTCGCAAAGAGGTAGACACGACTGAGCAACTGAACTGAACTGAATTCCTATTTTACAGCAAAGTGATTCGATTTTACGTATATCCACATTCTTTTCTAATATTCTTTTCCATTATGGTTTATCATAAGGCTTTATTTTTAATTCACAGATAATTGCTTTACAGTGTCTTGTTAGTTTCTGCCAGCAGTGTGAATCAGCTATAAATATACCTATATCCCCTCCCTCTTGAGCTTCCCTCCCACATGTGCCCCTTTTAATTTACTTTTTTTCTTGGATTAGTCTTGTTGCTTTGAAAACCTGAGGAGCATCCAGGCAAAGACAAGCAAACGATTTATAGCCAGGAGGAAAACATATCGATGTGTTGGTTGTTCAGCTTATGACATTTTGAACATTCTAGAACATTTCGCTCTAACCCCAACTTTGCTTTGCCCATGTTGTATTACCATTTCAGATTCATCTCAACCTTGAAAATGCTAAGCTGAAAAGATTCTGTAGCACTTAGCCACAGGAAGTTCCTCTTCTGACTTGTTTTCATTTCAGCATGAACTCTGAGGAGTCACTGAGCTGATTCAATTTTCAGGCCCATTAATCTGGAACTTCAAATCAAAAGACAGATCATGCAGCTCCCCAATAGGTTGGCAGGGCAGAAGCAAATGCAGCAGCAACCTCTTAAAACTCCTCTTGCCGCCTACAAATTAGTGTGCATGCCATTCCCCAGCCCCGACCTACTTGAGGCTGGCTCCTTAAATGTGGTGATGGGGGAGGCTACCGCCTGTCTCGTCTTCACTGTTCGTCATTAATCCTAAGGAGCCTAGCCTCTAAGCATCGTGAAGTAGACAATGCGTGTTTACGGACACTGGCTGCACATTAAAATTACCCAGGGACTTCTGAAAACAATTTCAATATCTGGGCCCTAATCCAGACTAATAAAAGCAGGTACTCTAGGGGTCAGATCCAAGCATGGGGACATTTCTAGTATGTCCCCAGGTGAATTTATTTTGTCATTTTAATTTTCATGGGAAAGGAAACAGAAGGGAAAATCTGGAGAACCATTTGCAGAATTTCAGGCAACAGAAAGCAAGGGAGGTATTTTAAGGAGCAGATGGCAGAGGGCTTTTTCAGCAGCCTGAAAATCCCTGAAGTCCTCGATTTACTTCTCCCATTCACGGACAGAGGCTGCTCTACATTAGCATCAAACAGACCAATTGAAGGGCCACTGTCTTCTAACAATCCAGTCCCAAGACATCTGTGTAAGGTCGCCTTCATATTTCAGTTATGGATTTCACCCACTGCACTTTCTGCATGTCACAAAGAGTGACCACAGATGTCAATATAGGACAGAGATTGTTATTTCTCTGTTAACGTTGTTTATTAATAAGCATTATATAAGCCCCCACCGAAAGACCTGTCCTGGGAGCCATCGGGAGACCAGGAAACAATGGCCGAACTGATCCTTCCTTAGCCGTACAACATTCTATGATTTTAAGGAAAACCCCTCCTGTGAATGCTGAACACTTTAGAAAGACCTCTTGGGAGATAAAATTCTGGAGTCAAGAAAGAGCAAATTATTCCCCTAAACTGTCTCTTTTCTTCTCTGCCTGAAATTCCTGTTTCTACTGCTCCTCCAGCATACATTGGCCACCAGATCACCTAGAACAAACCCCTCAAGGTTCAGAGCCCTGAGCAGGAAAGCTCTATAGTGGAAGGGATCAGAACAGTACCAGCCTCAGTGAGGCAGCGTGAACACTGCAGGCCTGGAAGGGACATTGGTGCCCAAAATAAAAGAGCATTCAGAGAGGGCAGGAGAAAAGGTTGGAAGAGTGAGGGTATCACAACCTCTACCTGCTTCCCAAGTGTCACCCGGACGGGTCCGGGCTCTTTGTTTTCAGGACACTCTGTTGCTGGTTTAAACATTTGGGCTCTATGGCCTTCGTGTTATTTGACCATTCTCCAGTTTTCACCTGACTTCTTGCAACCCAGCTCCCTCTGCTGCCTGCTCCTGGTTTCTGCCTAATTCTTCCTCTCACCAGCTGCCCCCACCACTGCCTGACCCCAAACATAGGGTAGGATGATGTCTCTGTAAAATAAAGTTGAAAAGTGTACAACAGGTCATTGGGAAGCAAGGGAGAAGTAAGATCCACGGTGGCAAAGTGTGTGTGTGTTTGTGTGTGTGTGTGCGCGCGTGCGTGCGCGCTCAGTCGTGTCTGACTCCTTGTTACCCTATGGGTAGTAACCTGCCAGGTTCCTCCATTCATGGGATTCTCCAGGCAAGAATAATGGAGCGGGCGCCATGCCCTCCTCCAGGGGATCTCCCCACCCAGAGATGGAACCCACGTCTCCTGCATTGGCTGGTGGATTCTTGACCACAGCCCCACCGGGGAAGCCCCTGGTGGTAAGAGTAATGGCAATTGTGTTTCTAAGACACTGCATGTTTATTGCGGAGGAGGCAATGGCAGCCCACTCCAGTGCCCTTGCCTGAAAAATCCCCTGGACGGAGGAGCCTGGTGGGCTGCAGTCCGTGGGGTCTCGAAGAGTCGGACACGACTGAGCGGCTTCACTTTCACTTTCGCTTTCATGCATTGGAGAAGGAAATGGCAGCCCACTCCAGTGTTCTTGCCTGGAGAATCCCAGGGACGGGGGAGCCTGGTGGGCTGCCGTCTATGGGGCTGCACAGAGTCGGACACGACTGAAGCGACTTAGCAGCAGCAGCATGTTTATTGTGAACAGGTGTTTCAGCAGTGATCAGGTAATGCTCCCATTTCCAAGAATGCATTCTTCCCTTCCCCCTTCCTCTCAGTGGGATATTCTGATACTATTCTCTGTCTGGAAAGACAGAGTTCAGAGCACATGTGAAAAGGTCACATAAACTCCAGGCTGAATGGAGCAGTCTGAGGATATTTTTCCTGCTACATGGTGTGTGAGACCTGAGTCTGAATGAATGCTTTTTAGTATTTCTATGTAAAAATTCTAAGGTTAATGTAATCTGTAGAATTATGGGATACACACATATCCAAGGGATTTTTATGACATTGCTGTTACATACCACCTCTCGTGAGCATTCTTAGAGTGTCGGTGCCTTGAGAGTAAATTCAGCGAAACAGAGGAGGATGACAAGAAGGAGGTAGCACGTGCCCAGGGATGCTCACAAACTTGTCCTCTCTGTCCCCTGAATCCAGTGCACAGACTCGGAGCCCATGAAGGTCGCTGAGCTTGACACACCCAGGCTCAAAATCAAGCTCCATGGTTCACAGGCTCTGGCATCCTGAGCATATTATGATGTAAGAGTTTAAGGCCAAAAATGAAGGCTCACTATCATACGCTCCTTTCTTATGTATAAAACCGGGAGGGCTTCTGATGGCCTAACAGCAAGTCCCCATCCCAGTCTGTTCCCGTGACTACGGTCACCAACCCAGACAAAGCTCTTCATGAGAGGGCCCAGGCACAGAATACCCATCTCTGAGATTTGAGTTTCAGTTCCCTGAAAGGCCTCACAAATATTCAAACCAAGTCACACCCTCTCCTGGGAACCAGGGGTCACGCCACCCTCTTGATTCTGTTAGTGTAAAGCCTGCCTCACAGTGCCTGGGTGTCCATTCTGTTCTTGAGAACAGACCTGTATGGCCCTGAGCAGCAGCATGCAGGGTCCTCCTCCCCTCGCGGGAGCGCACGTGGCTATGAAACTGCTGCGATCCCCTCTGTCACTGTCCAGGGCCTTGTGTTCAGCCACCCTCTTCCCCATAACCCCAGGGCAGGAATGCCCCCATCACCAGCAGGGTGAAGAGGAGGTGATCAACACACATGCATTACCTCTCTTGTCGTTTCGTCTATGAAATATGAATTAAAATCACATCAGTTATCTGGCACAGTCTCTGGAACAAATGTTCCTTCTTCTCCCTGAAGGTGGGGGCCTCTGATCTCAAGAACCACTTTCTTTGAACTCTTAGAGCAAGTATAGCAGTTGTTACTCTGACTGTATGCACATTATCTTTGCATATGTATTCTTCCTGACTGCCACTCCCAAAACTGTCAAGGAAACAGTGTATCTTACACTTCTCTCCTATGCCTCAAAGCACTTCATGTGTGCTTGTGACCATATTAGATGTGATGTGAAATTTCTACGTCACGTCAAGGATGGTCATTTAGTGCTATTTGGCTGGCAAATGGGCTGATCTGGAGGAGCCAAGATAACCTTGCTTTCGTGTCTAGAACTTCAGTGGAGACGGCTGGAAGGCTGTGCTCGTTTGAGACTCTCACCTGCAGTGCTGAGTCATGAGATAAGACTGTAGTATGTACGTGGAAGTACCAGGTTCCAAGAGCAGATGCTTCACGAGCGAAATGGCAAGACCTTTATGACCTAGCCTTGGAAGACATAGGGTGTCATCTCAACTTATACTACCAGTCAAGCAGTCTCAAGCCCCTCCGTTTCACAGAGAGGGGACACAGCCTCAACCTATTGGTGGGAAGTATGTCATAGAATTTGGGGCCACTTTTAAAGCCACCGTAGATATTAGTGAAAGTCATTCAGTTGTGTCCGACTCTTTGCAACCCCGTGGACTATAAGTCCATGAAATTCTCCAGGACAGAATACTGGAGTGGGTAACTGTTCCCTTCTCCGGGGGATCTTCCCAACCCAGAGATCGAACCCAGGGCTCCCACATTGCATGTAGATTCTTTAACAGCTGAGCCGCCAGGGACACCCAATAGCTATTATCCCAACTCTAAAAAGAAGCAAATTTGGACTAACAGAGGGATTGAAAACTCGCCATATGTCATGCAGCAGGGGAACCATACTGACCGCTGGACAGGGTATTCGTTAACCACACTCCAAGATAGGGCCCCTTCAGGGACTTGCCTTACCTATTTAAGATACTATATGTTGAAATCTTTGAATGTTCTTCAAAGAACTCCCAGTATATGAAGAGAGAGCTGCTTCCTACAGCCCATGTATTCCTGAGACAATTACCCTACAAGTCAGAGCATATAGTTTACCGCAGAGGGAGGCTCATCACTTTGCGAGAGCTCACATGTGGTTATGACACCTCTGTAGGAGTGGTTGAAATGATTCGGGAAGATGTGTCTAAGTCGAGTCACATCACCAAAGATGATGAGGCATCCTGATTTAAAGACAATATGGCCAATGTTGTTGCTGTTGAAACTTGCTTTGAATCTGCGTTATGCCGGCCTTGAAAAGCAAAGTTACTAGAATCTGACTTTTCCAGAAACTGTTTAATTATCATGTTGAACCTAATGTGAACGTGGAAGTCACTCAGTCATGTCCAACTCTTTGCGACACCATGGACTCTGCAGTCCATGGAACTCTCCAGGCCGCAATACTGGAGTGGGTAGCCTTTCCCTTCTCCAGGGGATCTTCCCAACCCAGGGACCGAACCCAGGTCTCCCATATTGCAGGTGGATTCTTTACCAGCGAGCCACAAGGGAAGCCCATCGTGTGGAATATTAGTTCACTTAACACGTGTCCCTAAGGCTAAAGTGTACGTGTGTGTGCATGTGCAGGTGTGTTTCTTGTGGGGGTGAGGCTATTAGAGACAGTATTAGCACATTACTTCGAACACATTACTTTGTGCAAAAATGATCCTATCTGTGGGAGATGCTGACAAGAGAACGGACTTAGAGGGAAAGTAACAACACGGTATCGGCAAAAAGAAATGCAAAAGATGGTGGCACAGGGCCGTAGGCTCCTGATGAGAAATTCACTGAAGAATCGAGGGGCACAGCAGTGAGGCAGGGTGACGTCAGGAAGAGACAATGGAACATCCAGCAGGCCGAGGCTGGAATCCCAGATCAGACACTTCACAGCCACCTGAAATATAAGTGAGTGAAGTCGCTCAGTCGTGTCCGACTCTTTGCGACCCCGTGGACTGTAGCCCCCAGGCTCCTCGGTCCATGGGATTTTCCAGGCATGAATACTGGAGTGGGTTGCTATTTCCTTCTCCAGGGGAATCTTCCTGACCCAGGGATCGAACCCGGGTCTCCCGCATTGCAGGCAGACGCTTTACTGTCTGAGCTACCAAGTAAGCCCTGAAGTATAACCGACTGTCAAATGTATCTGAGCCTGTTTCTTTACCTGCACAACGGAGGTGATAACACCAAAATAAAGCACAGATGCAAGAATGACAGTGAGTGCACTTTCGAGGGTCTTAATTAACGCTGTTTGATGATGATTAATAATTCCCAGTTTCCTCTGATCAGCTGTAAATTCCATGATTGGGAGAAACGGGCATCGAATTCCTTGCATTGAGGTCGTCCGGTACAGGGCAAGGCACATGTGAAGAATCTGGTAGCTCGTTGATATATTATGCACGACGGAATCGCTTGTTGGGACAGAGGAAACAATAGCAAAAGACAATGGGGCCAGGGAAGAGATGCTGTGGCAGCATCTCCAGGTCACTAAGGACACGAGCTTTGGAAAGAGAAGAGACTCAGAATGTCTCATAGCTGAAGGCAGTTGTGAGGTTCTTGACCCCTCCCTTGCGGGTTGTGGTGAGGAAATGAAGAGCTGTACGCAAAGGGACCTGCGCTGGCTCTTGCCTTAAGTGTCGTTCATCACCTGGATTAGCTACCCTTTCCCATTCCCTGGCTTTCCTCCGCTGTGAGTCCAATATACTTGTGCATACACCCAGTTAGAACCAGAATCTGGTGAGCCTGTAAACTTTCATGAACGTTCTGCAGACCTACAAATCTGTGCGCTTTTTTTTCCCTACTTTAATGTTCTGGCTGTAGGTTCACGCTAATTCTACTGATTGCTTCAATGTCACAGCTAGTATTTTTTCACTTAGTGAGGATGTTAAGCATGGCAGGAAAATGAATATAAAGCTCCACAGTACAATTATCAAAACATGCTATTTTAATTCAAAATACAATGATTCATACTTTATTCCACCTTCCCCCCCTCCAGCAGTTGACATGTGCACTTATCTGATTTAATTTTATTTTTTTTTTGTTCTCTGTAATGGCTTGTCTCCATTAATTATATACTAAGCCCATTTCTCCCCAAACTAGCTGCAACATTTCAGTGTTCTCATCACAAAATGTCAAACTCAAGATTGATTCTGTACTTTAAATATATGGTTGCATAGTCTTTTGAGCTCCATAAAGAAATGTGTTTGTTGTGTTCCTTTTTACACCAAAACTTGGCTTTTTCCATTGTCTTTCTTTTTAAATTACAAAGGCAATACCTGCTCTGGTCTACAGATCGATTGCAGAAGTCAAAGGTATTCTGTCCCAGTATTGTATTTCTTAAATGCACTCTCTAGATTTAAGAGTTTCATTCAAATACTAAGTCTGATTCAGTCAATACCCAGTCTCTGTCCCTTCCTTCCTAAAGAGAAAATACTGCAATACTATCTTAAAGGAACATTGTAGAGAATCTTTGGGCTGAATTTTCTGAAAGTAAGTCCATGAATAGGATAGTTGCAAAAGAAGAAGCACAAATGTGCAAGAAACAAGAAACTATGTTACCTTTACTATGACCAGGAAGGAAAGAGTCCTTTCCCACTAGCCTCTTAGGTTCTCCATCTGGGGATCTACAAGTGGCTGGGCAAAAGATAGATTAATAGGAGAAAAGCATACAGGTTTATTTAATATAAATTTTACTTGACATGGAGCCTTCATAAGGAAATGAAGACCCAAAGAAATTGTTAAACCTAGGAATTTTTATATTAGGTCTGATGAAGAAAGTCATGGGGAAAATATATAGGACAAAGGGGGATGAGCCAAAGTAGTAAATGGGGAACTTAGAAGGCTGTGTGTTCACATCCCTATCAGTGTCAATCTTCTCCGGGATATGGGTATTCATTTCCTCCAGTATAAGGGGAGCACCTCTCCCAAGAAGGCTTTACAGTCTGCTCGGGGGAGAAGGAGGAGGTCAGAGAGTTCTTCCGGGACCTGCAGTTTTCTCATATTCTTTCAGGTCAAAATAGTCAGCATGCCATATTGTGGGGTAGTGTGTTCTGAACCCCATCACTAGCAAGTAAGTACTAATATAACCAGTATTTACCTAGTGCTTCAGATGGTGCTAGTGGTAAAGAACCTCCCTGCTAATGCAGCAGACTTAAGAGACATGGGCTCAATCCCTGGGTCAGGAAGATCCTTGAAGGAGGGTCTGGAAACCTACTCCAGGATTCTTGCCTGGAGAATCCCAGGGACAGAGGAGCCTGGCAGGCTACAGTCCATAAGGTCGCAAACAGTCGGACACGACTGAAGTGACATGCATGATTCACACAGATGACTGAAAAATAGATATATAGACTGATATAGACATACAGATATGTATAAAGTAGTATTACATGCAGGGAAAAGAAAACAAAAATTTTAGAGAGTAAATTTCTGAATTAAATACATAGATATGCATAAAAATTTATGAAAGATAATGTACCTAAAATTTTAAGTACTGAAAATTTTGTTGCTGGTGTAACACAGATATATGCCTATCCATTTTTCCTTCTACAGGTTCAGCAATATTTCTGATACTTACAACCAGTGCCCAGGATCACAGCTCATTTCTCTACCTTCAAGTTGCGAAGTGAATTTACATAAATATTTGAGTTGAACTCTGAGACTTTCCCTTACACACACCATCACACTACTGTCTGCAGGCTAATAGGCAGGGATTTCCCTTCTTCTCTGAAGGGATGAAGAACCAGATCATCACCTTTGAGTGAGGTAGCACTTTAGACAGAACTAATTTTTAGATTTCTCTGGTAACCATTTCACCTCGAGAATGGTTTAGGCATAAAATCTGGAAGCAAAAGAGAAAAGATAGTACTTTTCCTCACATGGTTCAGAAAGTCACTGTGGCTTATACTACAGACTGAAAGAGGAGGGGAAAGCAGAACATTGAGCAAAACTGGTTGATGAAGGAAAATATGCAATGTGCTAGTGCATCTTGAATTTAACTCTAAAAGATTTATGTACTTAAGGACTTAACAAAACAGTAAATTTAAAGGATAGACAGCAGTGAAGGGCATGGTTATTTATTTTATAAATGTAAGGACAGTGTCATTGACATTTATAAAGTGAGGTATATTCACTTTATTTGAGGGTCATAATATGACCCTCAAATTTCAGGACATATCATGAAATTTTAATATCTTCTTATAACACAATCACTTGAATTTGACAGTGTTTCAGTTCTTATCACAAGAAGGCTTGTCAATTCCTGGCTGAAATACCAAGTTATAAAATCTTCTCCTCAATTTTTGGCATAGTTATTTCAGTTCCAACCTGGCCACCTGTATTTTACAACATTACTATCAACAGCATGCCTTAAACATTGTTAAAAGTTTTATATGAAGGTGGCAGAATGCAGATTCTAAAAAGCATGTAAACCTGCAAAACATAACTAGGCTGTCAGGAAAAAGATTTGTCGGCAACATATACAGGAAATTCATTTTGCAGTCAACCTGGGTCTTATCAAGGTTCTGTTTGCTATACAAACATTGATGAAGTAGAAATCTAAGAGGCGATTGGGGCTGCTCACTGGGTAATCACCCACTGCTCTGCGGTTGAATACACAGCATTAGGTAGTTAACAGAGAAGGAACCCCGACAACTCAACAAGCAAGGCTCTTTTATCTTCAGGTGGTTAAAAAAAGAAAGAAAGAAAGTCCTGTTTTCCCTTATTTAATGTACCAATTGACCCAACACAAAATAAATAGTTGGGTCATTGGTTTCTGTTTGTCTTTAGAGTATGAAAAATCTGATTACTCAGTCATACCCAGAGAGATGGAAAGAAGACATTAGTGATTTATAGAAAGAAGCCTGAAAGAGTTTAATGCTCAAAGAGAGGAGTGGAGGTGAACGTCTCCTCCCTCGTAACTTCAGGGGAAGTCAGAATGAAAGACGAAAAGAAAGGGACAGCTGCCCAGCTGGCCAGGTGTTTGGAGGCAAAATAGTGCCACGTTATCTTGGTAAATCCATCTCTGTCTAACATCTGGTTGCCAGATCTATAAACTAAAAATCCTGATTTTAAAAAAAAAAAATCACTTATAAGTTTTTCTTTTAGCAACAGTGATCTATCAGAGAGAATTAAAAATTAACTCTTATCCCCAATACCGAGAAAAACTATTGTTGATCTGATTCTACTTGCTCTCAGACGTTTTCTGTGCACAAGCCCTTTGAGAGACAAATGCTACCTCAATGTCCTACGGGGTCTCCAGATTTATGCTAAATTTTAATTTTAGTTAAAATTTAATGTATTCATTGGATAGTTAAGAGCATGGTCTTTGAAATGAGACAAACCTGGACTAAAGTTCAGTAGTTTGGAACAATACACATTAAAACTCTTCATGACCTTATCTCAATCATAAAAATGCAGAAAATAAAATTTTCTTAGAGCTCAAGATTCAGTGAAGATGTAATGACACAGTGTACAATACTTAAAGCACTGCCTAGAAGGTAGATCATATAGTAAGCCCTAAATTATTAGTAGTTTTCACATTTTTATCTGTTTTAAAATTAGCAATTAAACAACCTGGCAGTTAATGTGTGCCAAGTTACTCTTTGGAAACTTGGATTCTGGTCCCTCCAGACAAGAACACTGTCACCCAATGCATGTGCCAACCAAGGGTTGCTGGGACACATCTCCTCTGCAGGTCAGGGCCCAGGAGTTAATAAAAGAAGAAACAGTCTCAAACCAGTTGCCTCTATTGAAATGAAAGTGAAAGTGTTAGCCACACAGTCATGTCCCACTCTTTGTGACTCTATGGACTCTCTGTCCTGGAAGTCTCCAGGCAAGAATATTGGAGTGGGTAGCCTTCTCCAGGGGATCTTCCCAACCCAGGGATCGAACCTGGGTCTCCTGCATTGCAGGCAGTTTCTTTACCATCTGAGCCACCAGGAAAGCCACCCATCATTTAAAATATAGATATCAAATAGATACTTCTTCATCTAGTGATGCGCTACTTACTTATGAGCTACAGAGATACCGGGCACATGGCAGGGAGAGAACCTCGGCTTGAATCCCCACTCTATGTTCTGTCCTCCAGGACAACCACTTAACATCACCTGATCTCAATTTACTCATCTTTAAGATAGTAAGGAAAACTTAGAGCAACATCTAGCACTAGGAAATTTATAACTAAAACCAGCATCATACAGAGCTTTGTGGGATTCATATCCTGAAAAGTACTGATTTAAAGATTGTCCTAGCACTCCCGTGAGACTGAGAGCTACTTCTACAAAGACGGCTTTTCACACTTCCACGCCGACACTGACCGTCTGTCTTCCGCAGTTGCTGTGTGCAGATGACTGCAGCAATCCCAGATTCCCCAACAGACGTAACTCAGTGAAGGAGAGGGGCATTTCCGACCATGAGCATCCTTCTATCGGCAAAGGAAAAGATGATCAGATGGGAGAGAACCTGCCTGCAATGCTGGAGAGGGTTTGGAGACTCCCTGCAGAAGGGAATGGCTACCCACCTTAGTATTTTTGCCTGAATTCCATGGACAGAGGGGCCTGATGGTCTGCAGTCCACCGGGTCACAAAGACTCAGACATGGCTGAGCAACTAACCGTTTCACTTCACCAGACCAGTCTCAGATCCCCCTGGCCGGAACTGATGGTCCCTGAGGAGAGGAACAAGACCACCAAGAATGACGCAGATGAGAGATGGCTTGTCCCGAGGCATAGGGGAGAGTGGAAAACGTAAGCAAATTTTGTGGGGGGTGTCTGCCTGAAAAAGGAAGCAGGGGGTTGGGGGGGAGGCAAGGAGAAATGGCTGCTATAGCAAACCACAAAACCTGCCCCCAAATTATAATCTCTCAGTAATATCTACCACATGCCAAGCACATTATGTACCAGACACTGGACTCGGGGGGATTACAATTCTCATAACCATCCACTCCAGTCCGGCGCCTGTCCCCGTCTCTCCAGGGCAAGTGCGCTTGTTTTGAGTCACTGTGAACAAACCTTAAGGCCATGTCTCTATCCTCATTTACTCATGCTTCTCAGCAGCAACAGACACAAATAACCCCTTCCCAGACACAGAACATTTTCTTGTTTTTACCCACCAGCAAGCTACTGCTTTCCAAACTCCTCAGCTGATTCTTTCGAATGTGACGTGCCCCAGGTCCCCTGATCTCTGCTCATTCTTTTTCTCTGAGCCATCTCTTCAGGGCCTGTGGCTTTAAAATCAGCAAAACTATTCGTTCCCGAATTTATACCTCTCCAGCCCAAAGCTCTGCCCAGAGCTCCAGCTTGCATATTCTACTTCTTATTCTTAGATACCTATGTGATATCTCTACTTGAATCCTAAAATACAACTTAAAATTAACATATGAAAACTGGAACTCTCAATTTTCTTACCCAAATCAGTTTCCTCACAAATTTGACTCCCACCGTTTGATTGTTCTACCCATCAAAGGGGGCTTCCCTTGTGGCTCAGATGATAAAGAATCTGCCTGCAATGCAGGATACCTGGGTTCAACCCCTGGGTTGGGAAGATCCCTTGGAGCAGGAAATGGCAACCCAACTCCAGTATTCTTGCCTGGAGGATTCCATGGACAGGGGAGCCTGCAAAGAGTCAGATATGACTAAGCAAGAGGCTGCTGCCCAATTTATGAATCATGAGTCACCCATCAAACAAAAATTTAGGATTTATCCCAGACTTCTCTCTTTATTAAACCCCTCAAATTTAATCCATTGGCAAGTTTTGTCATATCTACCTCTAAAATACATCCTGGATGTATTCATCCAGTGAAGATGGATTCACATCTTTTTATCACCATTTCCATTATTACTTCACTAGTTCCAGCAACATCATCTGGTACCCAGAATAGAGGAATAGCTTTCTAACTATTCTTCCTGAAAGACAGATAGCATCTATCCCACAGTCCATTTTCTACACAGCACTCAACTTTTTGAAATACAAATCAAACCATGTCATTACATTTCTTAAAAGTTTCCAATGATTTCCATCGTCCTTGGAGAATATGCAAATCCTTACTGTGGTTGAAATGAACGACATCGTAATCCAAACTCTGCCTTCCTCTAGACCTGTCTTCTGTCTGCTCTTACTACACTCTGGACTTCCCTGGCGGTCCACTGCACTTCCACTGGAGGAACTACGGGTCTGATCCCTGAACTAGGGTCCCACATGCTACACAGAACAGCCAAAACCAAAAAAGTTCCCTGTTCTAACCGACTTTAAGGCCTTTGCATTTCCACGCCCTGTCCACAGAATGCACGTCCCCTGACCGCTCACAAGAGCAGCGCTGTTTTGCGATCAGGTCACCTCCAATGCCGAGTCCTCAGAGAAGCTTCCCCAGTCTCCTTGTGTGAGGCTGGGCTGTCCCTATCAGCCAAGGCATTCTTCTCACGCTGCCCTGATGGATATCCTACATAACACTTAGGGCTACCAGAACCGTTTAATTCTATACTGTTTGTCTTCCCCAGCTAGAAGGCAAGCTTCAGGAGGATAGGGCTTCTGGACCTCTCATTCAACAATGTATCCCAACATTTAGAATAATGCCTAGCACAGAACTGCTACTGAATAATTTCTGGACTGAGTCAACAGCACACTAGAAAGTTAGTGTGTTTATCCCCAACGCACTGATGTTGGAACTGAGAACCAAAGAGGTCTGAAAAATTTTGTCAGAGGTCCTCTAGCTTGTGGCAGGAGAATCCACACTTTAACCCTGAATGTTACAAACTTATCCAGTGTTCCTTCCACTACTCCACTGAGAATTTAAATAGTTTGTTTAGAACCAACGTTAACATTCTTTTCTGACCACATGATCGTTTTTTTAATGTGACCAAAGATGGAATACAGCTAAAGTGGTAGTAGCAACAATTACAGAAACATATAAGAGGACCTGAAACTCTGAGGTTAATAAACCTGTTGAGACAAGAATTCCAGGACTTCAATCAAATGTTATCACTGAGCAAGCGGAGATCAAATGGAATGTTAGTATATGTTAAGCATCATGTGAAACTCTACAAAAACACTATCAAAGTACTATGAAATTTAAAACATTTTCAAACAGAAGTCCCAGCTTGAGCCCAAACTATTGGAATGTTTTACTTTTTTATAAATCATATTTTGATTTTATAAAGCATATTCTTTATCTTACTACATCTATAAGGCTTCCTTTTATTCCTTCCAAAACTGGGGAGGCGGGGGCTGGTTACAAAAGTCTAGTCCATCAAAACACAGATTTACTGAACACATTCACCACAGCTGAGGGCTATGACTGCACTGAGCCCAAAAAGCCAGTTATAATTTATGATCCTTTAAAGTTTTAAAAGGAAATATCAGTTGAACTCACTGCAAATTTGACAGTCCAGAAGCTTATTCGGTGCTTTCTCCAAGATCCGAATGAACCTTGGGGAATACTAAAATTCACTGGCAGCTCTGACGTTCCAGAAGGAATCTAATAATGTCAGGATCCCCTGCTAGTCAACAGTCCCCTGGGTTTCCCTAAGTCATTCCAAAAAAATATTATCGTCCGTCACCCGGCTGGGCTTTACAGAGCCACATGGCCCAACCGGCTCTGCTCCCCGTGATTGATTCAAATGTGGGTTTCATAGATAGCAAAATGCTTAGCATGGTGTGACGCTCCGGTTCCCAAGGAAAGCAAGGTCGGCATTGGATTTGGCACCATGCTTCACTCATTGCCCCTTGGGTATCTCCAAACATTTGATGTGGCATCGCTGAGCTTTCTAAACATTCAGTTTTATAAATATCATACACCTCCTTTCACGTGTCACCGGGTTTCAGTCCCCAGATGAGACATGCTCTCTGCTGGGCTGAGAAGCTGAGTGCGGTTTGCCGGCTTGTAGCTGCAGTACCCAGAAACGGCCACGCGGGGGACAAGCGGCGCTGCCATCAGACCAACGTCCCTAAATACTAAACAACAAATCTAGAACGGAACTGCAGAGTCTTGTGTGTATGCATATAGACACATACACACATATATGTATAAACATAAAGCATATTAATATGTAGACGCTTTCACCTAACAAGACGAGAAATTCCCAGTTCCACCTGCCCCATAGCCTTCAAATACGTCTCCATTTGGCCTGTCCCTTCTCCAACCTGTAACTGGAATTTCTTTCAGGGAGCGCAAAACAAAGGAAAGGTCTCATCTCTGGGAACCCACAGCTACATTTACGTATGAACAGAGCCTAAGGTGTCTCAAAAGTACGGTTCCTTTAGGACATTAGATCAGAAAAGGTATTTGTGAAAAGTAGGCATTTCCCAGGTGGCTCAGTGGTAAAGAATCCGCCCGCCAATGCAGGAGATGCAAGACATGCAAGAGACGTGGTTTTGATCCCTGGGTCGGGTAAGATCCCCTGAAGAAGGAATGGCAACTCACTCCAGTATACTTACCTGGGAAACCCCATGGACAAAGGAGTCTGATGGGCTACACTCCATGGGGTTGCAAAAGAGGCTGACGTGATTTAGCAACTAAACAACAGACAACTGCATACTTTAACATCTGAGACGCACAACTGTTGTTTTTTCATGTTCACTTGGAAACACTTTTTTTCCTTTGTTGTTGTTGTTAACATGAAGAGGGTAGTGTCCAGTGTGTATAGATAAATTGCACAATACACCTCCCATTCTCTACTCTCTGGGTGCCTGCCTCCCTCTTTATTCACCTTTACACAAGAAACTTTACTCTTGCCAAAAGGGCAGCTGAGATAGAAATTATAATTTATTTGTGCCATCACTCTGAAAACTAAAAAGGAACCAACTTATATGAGGAACATTGTAGGGCAAAAAGGAACCACTATAAATTTACCTGTGCAGATAAAACTTTGAACAACGTTTTTTCACTCTGAACTACTTCTTTTCATTCATCTTCCAAAACATGGCCAAAGGTTATAGTTTGTGATAACAGGTCTTGGGTGTCAAAGAGGCACAGTGAAACCATGATCACAACCATATATATTTATATACACACACACCACACACACACAAAGAGGTCATTCATTCAAATCTTAAGAAGAAAACAGATAAGCAGTGAGGATTTACTGTATCACCCAAGGGACAATATTCAGTAACTTATAATAACCTATAATGAAAAGTAATCTTATTTATATATATATAAAGCTGGATCACTTTGCTGGACCTTTGAAACTAACACAATATTGTAACAACAATACTTCAATTTAATAAAGAAGAAAACCAGAAGACAAGATAGATGAGGCCTTGACTGGTACCATGGTCAAATATTGATGTTGTTGGATTATTAGGACAGAATCATCAAAACAGAGAGAGTGAGGTCAAGCAAGCCACTGGCAGTTTCTCCTAAGCAATCTCCAACCAGTCACAGGCATGCTGTGACCAGCTTCTGTGTGGCCGCAACAAGTGTTCACAGCTGGTCTGGCAAGCAGGAGCCTAGAGCCCGGAGCAGGAAACACATTTTCTCTTGGTCCAAAAAAGGATACTTGAGGCAAGAAGCCAGTTCAAGAACCCAGTAGCTCTTTCCGTTCCAAGGTCAGCCTGTCCTGTCTGAGCCAAGACCAGTTCCCCTATTCGTCTATGAGATTTCCTTAAAGATACACAAGTAAATTTAATAAATAAACAGAAAATAAAAGATGAGACAAAACAGTCACTGCTTCAGCAGAGTCACGTTTAGGTGCTGCAGCAAGAAGGACCCCATTCAGGGCCCGAGTGGGTTCTAGCCTGACTCTCAGAAATGAATCGTCCAAGGAGACACACATGCTGAATTTTTTGGGAAGGGGCGCCCGGGTGGAGAGCGGCAGGGTAAAGGAACCCAGAAGAACTGCTCTCCACGTGTTTCACAGACTTGGGTTTTATGGTGATGGGGTTGGTTTTAGTGTGTCTCTGGCCAGTCATTCTCAGGGTTCTTTCTGGTGGCGTGCACACTTCTCAGGCAAAATGATTTCAGCATAAGGGTCTCTGGGAGCTTAGCAGGACCTGTGTCTCTTCCCTCCAGCTTCTGGCCCCCGAGACTCTCCTGCTTGTTTGGGGGGCAGCACTGTGGTTTTTTTATCAGGCTCTGCTGTTGGGAGACAGCTCAGGCAAACGGCTATCCATGCGTCTGGCCAGGGTGGGTGGTTTCGGTCAACGGTTCCCTAACACGGGGAACCACGGAGTATTTCATTCTGAGAGGTCATCTTCATTCAAATCAAGAAGGGCCTACGACTTTATGGTGAGGGCCAAGAGGTGGCTGGTCTAAATGATCTTCCAGGAGGTTAATTGGTTTAATTCGTTTTTCTGTGTCCATTAGAATCTTAGAGTCTGGAGTAAGTGGTTTAACTTGAGTTACAGAGAGAATTCCCTTACGTTCTAAGCTCTACCACTTGAACGTATGATCGACATTTTGAGCCATGGGATCCTTTGTTGGGGCTCCTTGTTCACTGTAGGATATTTAGCAGGATCCCAGGCCTCTTTATCTGCCCGCAGTGCTCCGTATTCTCTACCTCCTCCCCATCCCCACTATGAAAACCAGGAACATCTACAGATAAAGCAGGTATCCCTTGCCAAATATCCCTTGGAGGGCAAAATCTCCATTAGCTCAAAATGTCAATAAGGTTCATTTTTAAAGCTTTGCCCTTAAATATGTCATGAATGTGTCCAGTTCTTTCCATCTCTACTGCCAGCGCCTCGGTGCAATGCAGGAGCCTCTCTGGCTTTCTTCCTCGTGATCTCCTAAGCAGTCTGTCATATCCTTCACTCTGCCCCCCACCACCACCTCAATCTTCTTTTCACACGGGGTAATCTTTATGAAACATGAATATGACCCTGTTAAAGCCCGACGCCACTATAATACTTTTGTTTAGATGATGCTATTTTCAGCGGGCTCCAAAGCGCCATCTCAGGGACATAGCACGTTTCCAAAGTGACTTCTGACCCTGGAGGCTCATGTGACCTCACCCACATCTTTCCATCTCTAGCTGGAGTATCCTTGGCTTCCCTCTCCTACCGCAGCAATGGGCACCTTTAAAGGAGCAGCATGATGGCCTCGGAGCTTCCCGGGAAGCTCTGCTGGTAAAGAATCCGCCCGCAGTACAGCAAACCCCAGTGTGATTCCTGGGTCGGAAAGATTTCCCTGGAGGAAAGACAGGCTGCCCACTCCAGGCTTCCTGGGCTTCCCTGGCGGCTCAGACAGTAAAGAATGTGCCTGCAATGTGGGAGAGGTGCTCGACTCCTAGATTGGGAAGATCCCTGGAGGAGGGCATGATGACCCACTCCATCATTCCTGCCTGGAGCACCCCCATGGACAGAGCAGCCTGGGAGGGCTGCAGTCGATGAGGTCACAAAGAGCTGATGAGGCCACAGCTGAGCGGCCAAGCACCGCCCAGCACGCGGTGGCCTGGAAAAGAGCTCGACGACGGCTCTAGTCCTTCCCTTTAAAATAATTTATCTTGTAACATTAACTTTTATACCTTTCAGAAAGTACATTGTGAATCTTTGTGGAGATGGTGAGATAAATTCTTACCACCTTGAGGACAGTGAGAGCTGTTATAACAGGGAAGCAAAGAGAAATAAATCGTGTTTGGGGGTTGAGTTTTGGGGTTTATTTTTGAAACTCAAAAAATAAGTTCTTGAAGTCCTCATCAGAAGCAATAGTTTTGAAAGTCAAAGCCACTAATTTTCAAGAGTTTAATTTGTTAAGATGAAAAAAAAAAAACACTTGAACGTCAAAAGGGAAGGTTCTAGGGGGAGTAGTGTGCAACTGATGCAATAAAAATATGTGAAATAGAATAGGACCTGAAATCACCCAACCTCTGGGGGCATCAAATGAGGTTATCTGGTCTAAGAAAGGATTGCAAGATGGACTAAAAGAAAGTGCTGTCCCTGTGGCAGGGGCCAGTAGATCCTTCAAACCTGACCAGTCTTGGGGGACCAGGTAGAGAGAAATAGAATCACTCTTCAGAGAGAACTGAACCCAACTGGTCTCCCACTCCAGAAAGCTGCATGGAGCCGAAACAAGCCATCCAAAGGGCAGCCACCAAGGCCCATGTGACTATTTAAATGTAAATTAATTAACATCAGATGGAACGCAGAGTTCATTTTCTCAGTCTCACTCACCGCATTTCCAGTCCTCAGGAGCCACACACAGCCTGGGACTCCTGAGACTCCTGATTCGGACAGAATAGAAACTTGTCCACGATTGCACACAGTTCTACTGGCCAACAGAGTCCCTCCTCAGGCTCCACGTTCAGGAGCGCTGGCCACAGGAGAGACTGAGGCAGGATAGACGCGTACCGTGTGCCTAAATATTTATTCAAGGTCAATTAAAGCTGTTAAATACAATTATGTCCTTTCCCCCTACTTTGACAAATATACTCATAATTACCTGGAATTGCAAATTTAGAATTCTCAGACACCGAGTCCCACAGAGATAGAAGCGTGACGGCACGTGGAGAGTCCCTGGTCTACATCCCAGGCCCTTCTCATCTCACTCACAGCCGCTCTGACACTGTGATGAGCCTTCCACGCACACACAGACACCCCAGTCTATGCATCCAGGTTCCATCACAGCTCTGCAAGCAGGAGCCTAGGAGGGTAGGCACAATTGTAGCACAACCCACCCTAAGGAAGGAGAAGGCAGAGAAGAGTCCCGTTTGGGTCTCTGGGAATGGGATCAGAGTCCTTTAGGTCCCAAGATCCCAAATATATAGGACATAATCTACAGCGAGAGGGGAAGGTGCAGGCTCTTGGTGGCCATGTACCCTCAAGCTTACAGACTCCTTGGTTCGTGAAGGATCACAGCCAGGAAAAGCCAGAACAGGGCCTTCTAAAGAGTGGGCCCCAAGGCAAGTTCCCATTTGCTCTGCGTGTAGTACTTGTTCTGGGCTTGCTGGATGAATCCGCTGAAGAGTCCAATACTACCGATCTTAAATGCACACTCAACACTGTCTGATAATCCTCTCTCTTTCCTTGACTTCATTCAGAAGGAAATTCCATTCGTTCCCGAAAAAATCTCTCTGCTACCTGCATCTCTACCTACTCTACCTTCTTTTTGTTATAGTGAACAAACTCTTCCTGCCAGAAGCAAGGCCAGCTGTTCTGAATCCCTTTCCGGATTGCCTTCTCAAAGACCCCGGTCCTACAACCATGATCTCTTTGTGCCAGGTCATCCTCAAACATGCTCTGCTATTCCCTTCCTTTAAAAGGAAAACACACACACACACACAACCCTCCCCTAAATACATGTTCCACTTGCAGCAAACTCCTCATGAGACTTCTCTACAGTTGCTAACACCTCTTTCTTGCATTGCATTCTCTGCTCCATTTACTCTTATCAAGGTCAAGGATATTCTCCCTGTTACCAAACTCAGTGGTCATTTCTGGGTCATCACTTGTTTGAATTCTCAGAAGGTTTTGGCATAGTTGACTATTCTCTTATTGTTAAGATGCCTTCTTTTCTGAGGGTCTGGGTCATAACATTCTTCTGATTTTCTTTACCTACTGGATGCTCCTTCTTAGTTTCTTCTGTAAGACCCTCCTCTTCTGCTCAAGTTTTAAATGTTGGAGTTCCCGAGCAAGGGCTTGGTTGCCAGGCTATCCTCTCCAGCCTGTCTACAGTCTCTACCTGGATTACATCTTTTATTCAGATGGCTGCATATGCTTTCAACTCAGTGGAGTCCAGACTTGTATATCCAAGTGCTTTCTTGACAACATCATCAGAATGTTTGATTTGTATCTCGGAACAAAACTCTCTCTCTCCACCCCAAACATGTTCTTCCTCCAGTCTTCCCACCTCAGTAAACTGTTCCACCATTCACCTAACTGCTCTTTCCAAAACCTAGGAGTTATATTTTATTCCTTTCTTTCACTCATGTCCTGTATCCAATCCAACAACAGCCCTGTCAAACTGCACCTTCAAAATATACCCTCGATATGGCCATTTTTTTACCACCTCCATCACTGCCACCTTTATCCAAGTCCCTATTACCTCCCATCTGGACCACAGAATAATCTCTTAACTGATAGCTCTGTTCTATACTCACCTCTCCACAATCCATTCTGTACACAACCGAACTGTTTGTTTGGTTTTAGCTGCATTTGATCCTGACACTTTCTGATTAAAAGAAGAAGTGTTGGTATAAGGGTGAGCAGCCATCATACTCTGAATACATTTTAAAGGCAGATGGCAGGACTGCTAAAGGGTTGGAAGTGCTCCCCGTTATCCTTAGAATAGCGTCTAAACTCTTGGTCAGGGCCCCAGAGCCCTGAATGAAACGGTTTCCATCCACCTCTTCAATCTTATCCCATCCTGCTCTCCCCGTCCATCACTCAGTTCAGTCCACACTGATCCTGGTTCTCATCGTAAAAATGCAACCCTCTGAGCTTCTGTACGTGCTCCTCCTTCCACCTGGGATGCTCTGTCTCCAAATCTTTGCGTATCACTCTGGGGTCCGCTCAGACGCCACTTTGCACATGCTTTACTTCACCACCCCAGGCTGAAGTGGGTCCCCAGTCACTGTCATCTCACCCTGTTAATATGTTTATAGAACTCACTGCTACCGCACGCTTTGTTCATTTTTGTCTCCTTGTTAATAATGCAAGAAGAATTTAACTTGCTTCCATTTGTATCATCCTCGGGTCTAGAAGACTGCCTGACACATAGTAGGTGCTCAGATAACATTTGTTGTGCTATTAAGTTAGGTTAAGAGAAGATTTTAATGTCATCTTTGATGAAGACCCAGTTAGTTGTTCTTTTTGTCATCTGCTGAGGGTGTCCACTGGAGAGAATAAGTCATTTAAGTGACTGAATTTCACATGTAACAACTGTAGGCAGAAATGATGCCCATCCATAGCTGAGAGTTTGCTAAGCCTAATCTCAACTGTTGTCAATAGACACATTCCCCTTTCAGTGACAAAGAGAACCAAAAACACCAAAAATAAGAAATGCAGTCCTTGACATCAAAAATTATAGTGATTCTATTAGAGGCAAAACTCATATCTGTACTTGAGAGAGATTAACTAGGCCAGTGGGAAATGCAACCATTTGTTTTACGCTTGTTTATACACTTCCACACATACCTCAATGCAAGGTCTGATACCCTCTATGAAATAACGCATTGGTGTCATTGGATAACTGCGAGTGGCTATTGATGGCCAGTATTTTATACAAACCCATCAGGTCTAAATCAAGTACAACAGAATAAAAGTAATCCAGAAGAATGTCTTAATTTAACTTAGTAACTGATCGCTTTAGAGTCTACCTATATAACTAATATAATTAATGGTAGTTTAGGGGCTACACTTGAGCTGAGGGAAGAACTTAGTAAGCTCTTCTCTAGGACTGGCCATAAATTTGAAATTTCAGCCTTTCTTTTGCTGAAGCGCATTGAGGGAGCTAGGAACAATCCAAAGTACCTTTTGTTCTCCGTCAAGAGAAGGGACAAGTATACACCGCTTCCTGCAGCACAATTTCTTAAATGCCAATGTGAAAAATATCCTTTTCTTTTAAAATTTCATTTGAGCCTAGTTAATAACAAGTGCCCCAGCCAAAGCCCAGCAGAGCAATCAGCTGTGACTGTGTCCTTTGTCACAGCATTGAGAATGTGCCAAAGATGGAAAGTTCTTCTCTGAGTCTAAATGCTCCCAGGGCATGTCAGGACTACTAAGTCAAATCCGCACATTAGGAAATGAGAGGACAATCATGGTGTCCTAGTTGCAGAACACAGGGCAAAACAGCCTGGGTTGCTGGGCTCCTCTGCTCGATCTGAGACCGATATAGAAGCAAGAGGGGAGCGTGAGTTATAGTAACCAATGCACATACAAAGTGCATATGCCCATGAAACCCTGGGGAGCAAGCGCTTTTTCTAACTGGATTGGGTGTGAGAGGTAGAAGATGACTGCAGCCTGGGGCCAGCGACAGCCAGCACCAGTCATAAGAGAAGAAAACCTTCCAGGCTGGCTCCTGCATCTTGCCACATTAGTCTGCGAGATTATAGTCCGGCCTTCTACTGTAGAAATCAGCCACATGACTTCAAGTTGCCCTGGTGAGAGCATTGCAAAATCTCTGCTGAATGAAGTGTAGATGAAAATATGTGAGCTGCCCGGACAAACTGGAAACCTACCCCTCCTAACCCTTCTTCCCTCAAGCCCTAAATTGCTAGCTTCCAACCTAAAAAGGTACAATGTTCTGCTAAAGCTTTGCTATTTTTAATATTTTTATCATATTTATTTTTTAGATCTAATATTTTAATTGAAATATATTTGACAGATAACATTGTATAAATGTAAGGTGTACATTTATACAAGTACAACAATTTGATACATTTATATACTGGAATATGATTGACACTATAGTGGTAATTAGCACTTCTATCACATGACATGATTATCATTTCTTTTCAGTGGTTGGAATAATTAAGACTTAGTCTATTAGTAATTTTGATGATTACAGCACAACATCATTGTTAGATTCGCTATACTGTGCGTTAGAGCTCCAGGACTTACTACTCACAAGTTTGTACTCTGAAACAACATCTGTCCTATCCCTCCCACCATCTCCTGATAACACCATTGTACTTATCTCATTTGGCATAATGTCTCTCTGTTAACTTAAAGGTGAAACTCTGAGTTGCTTGGTGAAGTGATAGCAAATGGGAGTGATACAAGCAAGTGTTTTGTACCTGGAGACCATACCCTTCATTGTCCTTAAACTCACCATATAGGCAATACAAAACCAAAAGTTGGTAGAAGAAATAAACCATAAAGATCAGAGCAGAAATATGAAATAGAGATTTAAAAACAATAGAAAATATCAATAAAACTAAAATCTAGTTCTTTGAAAAGATAAATAAAGTTGATAAACTTTTAGCCAGGCTCATCAAGAAAAAAAAGGGAGAGGACTCAAATCAATAAAATCAGAAATGGAAAAGGGACAGTTACAGCTGACACTACAGAAATACAAAGGATCATAAGAAACTACTACAAGCAAGTATACACCATAAAATGGACAACCTAGAAGAAATGGACAAATTCTCAGAAAGGCACAGTCTCCCAAAACTGAATCAGGAAGAAATAGAAAATATGAACAAATCAATTACCTGTACTGAAATGGAATCAGTAATTTTAAAACTCCCAACAAACAGAAGTTCAGAACCAGATGACTTCAATAGGCAATTTCTACCACATCATATTCAAATGAAGTTAATCTTAGAAGTGCAAATTTATTGTAGTTATGTTTGATGAAATTCATCAATGCCATTTATCTCATTAGTAGATGCAAAAATCATATTATTTAAAGGATGAAAAAAGACTTTAATCAAGTTCCAGACCTGTTCATTTTTTCAAAAATCTTAGCAAACCAAGACTAAGACTAGAAAAGAAATTGAGCTGGGAATGACAACTTAGAAAATCAATAGCACTAACTTACCCCATCAATAACCAATGAGAAAATACAACAGTAGCAAAAAACAAAAAAGAAAGAAAAGGGGGGAAAAGCTATAAAATATCCAGAAATTAACCAAGAACACACTCCATGGAGAAAACATAAAAACTCTAGTAAAGGTCATACTAGATGATTTATAAAATTAAATAGACATTCTATTCTCTTCGACAAGATGACTTAACATTACAAAGATATTCACTCTTCCTAATTTTATAAATTCAATGTAATACCCATCCTACTTCCAGTTGGATTTTTAAACAGCTAAATAAATGTATTCTATTATTTAATAGGAAGCCAAAGTTTTAAAAGATTTTTTTTAAGTGGCAAGCCACCAGATATGAATACACACTTTAAAATTGTAATATAAAAAAAATAAGATACTATCACAAGAACAATTATATCGACCAATGAAACACAATAGAAAGCTCAAGGATATACCATTTATATGGGACATTTTTATATACGATAAGGATAGCATCACAAATTCATGGAGAAACAATGAATTATTTAGTAAAAAGGTTTGGGAAAAGTGAGTCCCTATTTAATCTTACATGCCAAAGTAAACTATGAAGCAGTGAATATCTAAAGGTGAAGGATAAAACTAGAAAGTTGGTAGAATAAAATGCAGGACAGCTACAGATTTGAACAAAACTTTTTTGTTTAAACAAAACTTTGAAAGCACAAACAAGGAGAGAAGTGATTAAGTTGTCTACATCAAAATGAAGAATTTCTGGTCAATAAAAGACATTATGGATAAAGTTAACATACAGCTGACAGAATGGAAGAAGATGTTTTCAAAGTATAAAACCAACTAGGGACTAATGTTTAGAATATACAAGAACACTTAAAATTCTATAGTGAAAGATAACAACCCAAATAGAAAAATGAATTGAAAATATGAATATCCAATATACAGAATAAACTCAAGATGCTGACAAATAGATGACAAATCAAAACAAATGGCAACTACAGAAATACAAATTAAGTTCTTGTAGGCTGGCAAAAATTGGAAATCTGGATAATGCTAACTACTGACAGAGATGTTGGTAGAAATGAAACTTTGTCCATTGCTGGTGAAAATATAGACCAGTGCAAACTTCCTAAAGAGCAATTTGGCACTAGTCACAATAAATATGTATCCCATATGGCCCAGAAATACTGCACCATTATGTCCAAAAGAAATTCTTATAAGGTCCCTGAAGACACGGACAGAGTTATTCATCACAGCTCTAGCAACAACACCAGAGTTTCCCACAGCCCATGACCAACAGAGAAGGCAGCTGGACTTGACCTATCTTGGCAGGACCCCACTCAAGAGCTCAGTTCAGCTGTGACAGAATTCCATCAACAAGAGGCAAAAAGAAGGCTTATTTTGACCACAGTCAAGGGGGAGAAGAAGGAGAAGGGCCAGACTAGCCCTCACCCGCAGAGAAACGTTCAGTATCATCCCTAAAGCCTCCCCCCAAACCTATATGTGTGTCCTAGGAGGAGGAGTCAGTATTTGATCATTCACCACGGAGAGGGCATTGATTGTAAGTTACCGTTAGTCAAAGAACAGCAAAAGAAGGGCATCACCAGTGAACAGTGAAGGTTAGAGATAAAGATCTCTTTTCCCTCTTCCTCCGCCTGTGTTAATGAAATGGAGGAACTGAACTTTAAGGAGAGTGTGGAGAGGAAGCTATCTCAGAGCTACATTACAACCATCATCCTTGTATAGCATCATTGTGTAGAGGGTACCCACCAGAGCTGGCTTGTCCAATAATGTGCCCAATCATAGCAGCTCTCAAACGATGGGAATGAAAGTGTTTATCAGGTCACAGCACACAACTTTGCCTCCTGTCACAGCTGGACCACAGATGTCTAAAAGGATTAGGATGAAGAAGAGAAGAACAAGCAAGACGATCATGTCCCCAAACGTCTTCCATTTGCAGGTCCTGGAGTACACAATTATTGATCTCCAGAACTTGAAATGGAAATCGATGGTTTCAAAATGATATAGAAAATAAGAGAGTTAAAGGATAACCTTACAAAAAGTATAAGCCATTAAATGGGGAAATGTTCACATTCAGCATCTATATCTGTGTGCGCAATGACAAAATGAGTTGTGAACAAAAAAGGTCAGTCTTAGTTTCTCAGAGGGGCTTCACATTTCACAAAACCCATGAGTTACTCTTTTCAAGTCTCAAAATATCCTTTGAACAACTAGACTGCAACCAAATCGAGCATAACATGTGTTTTTTTAACCCTGATTTATTCTTGGTAACATAGCTGGCAACCCATCCAGCTATGGCTGGTCAAACTGCCTGATTTGAGACCTGAAATAAAAACATCATTTCCTACTAAACTTTGATTTTGTGCCAGATGTTCCAGCTTCAGATGCCCTTGGGAGTTGATTATTAATGTAATTATTGCTGAATGCATAAGAATATCCAAATATCTTCAAATATTAAGTTTTGCCCTGAAATAAGATAACCCTATGCAAGTGTGATGATTTGGATTTGAGAAATTAAACAAAATAGAGAAGCAAAGAAAAATGTCCCAGATATGAATAGTCAATAGGTAATGAGGCCACGATACGGGCTTCCCTCGTGGCCCTAGTGGTAAAGAATCTGCCTGCCAATTCAGGAGACATAAGAGACGTGGGTTCGGTCCTGGGTCGGGAAGATCCCCTGGAGGAGGCTTTGGCAATCCACTCCAGTATTCTTACCTGGAGAATTCCATGGACAGAGGAGCCTGGTGGGCTCTATAGTTCATGGGGTTTCAAAGAGTCAAACATGATTGAAGTGACTGAACACGCATGCAATGAGCCCATGGTATAGTCACAGCTCCTGTATATCAGTAAGATTTGACAACATAGCAATAAATATCAGGTCAGGTCACTCCTTTTGCCTTCAACAGCGTCTCCACATCATCAAGGAAAATTCTTCTGTTAAAGCTCAAGTTCTCAAAAGCAGGACTGGGTACAAAATCTTTCACTTCTGTGTAGTACTAATGAAGTTGGTTGTCATTTTATTTATTATACTCATTCAGCTTTATATTAGGAAAAGAAAATGACATAAAAGAAATTAATTGAGTTCAGGGCAAAAGATATCCTACATTTGATGTTTTTGAAGTTCTAAATATAAATAAAAGTGTCAAAGCATGTTTCTGAATTTTTATAAGATTCTAATTATACACATATTTAATAACCCCATTAGGCAGGATGCTTTAGGAAACACTGAAGACTCAGATTATTATGATTAGCATAATAATTAGGTCATTTATCAGGAAAAACTATGAATAATTCATTTTAATTAAGAAATTGATATAACAGTAAATCAACCATCAGTGCCAGAGCCTAGTAAGTTATGGACTGCAGTAAATCACCAGTAAAACTAACTTCTGGGTATAAGATAATAAATTGAAACTTGTTTCATTAATTTAAAAAAAAACACCAAAATTTTTCTTGAACTTTGCATATTTGTCACTCAATTGATTTTCCCCGAGCATGTGAAACACTTTGCCACTGCATAATTTGAAAACTAGAAAAAAGTATTAGGTATCAGAGATATGAGAGGAAAATGTGCCTCTCTCCTAGATAATAAATGTTGCCACTGTGTTGTTTTCCTTACGGCTATGCCAGATGGCTAACTTTTAGAATTAAGAGTAGGAATATGTGTTATACAGAGAAGAAAAGGCCCATGCAGAAAACAAGTATCTGAAACCAACTATTGCTGTCCATAAATGCTGGCTGAAATGATTCTGAAAAAGAACAAAAGATTCTTTCTCCACATCCATTTACCTCACAGGGAGAGCACAACCAGCTTATAAAGCCTGTTGAGATCCCAGGACTCAGAGCAATCCATTATGAGATATCCTGCTGCTGCTTCCGGTTTAGCCAGAAGGAAAACAGGCCAAGAGTTATAATTGCTTCTGGGAAGAGAGATAAAGATCAATTTAAAGATTGTAATAAATAATCAATATTAAGATACAGGGATGCCTAATACACGAAGGCCTAAATAACTTATAAAAGTATTATTCTGAATTTTAGGATGTGATACTCTTTAAAGCAGTGTGTTTCTATTTTTTTCTTATAATCTATAAGTTTAAAAATCATCAAGTAGACTTTGGAATTTGAAAAGACCAAATAAGCCCTTTTTTAGTGTAAGAGTAACTAAAAGCTTTAGGGAATATGACGAAGTTCATTTGAACATGGGAGCTTGGGGACTGTTTTCTGTGCTGAGCAGAGGACACGTTGGACAATTAAGCATTTTACTCCAACACAACTGAGCTGAATCATCCCCCAGTTAACTCTGGCCACAGCCCTGATCTCAGAAATGTCACTGCTGCGATGTTGAATGGGGTTCGGAGAGGCAATGACCACCGCCAAGCAATCCAGTAGTCTGACCGTCAGCCAGGAAGCAAGGCCGCTGGACGCCTGCAGCCTATCATTCTTCAGGATGGTCAGGCCGCAGACTTGGATGCCGTCTCAGACTCCTTCCTTTCAACGTCCTGACCAACTGGTCTGCGTGTGCTATGGACTCAATCTGTAAACATCTTTCCACGCTGTCCCGTCATAGCTGTCCCCAACACTACGCTCATTCATGCACTAACCATCTCTTTAGTTGCTGTAATAAAATAGTCTCCGATTGACTTTTGTGCCCTCCTATATGCCCTGTTCCAACACAAGTCTGATCGTAGCATTCTATCACTTAAAATACTTCAATCATTCCTAATTTCTTTGCTTACATTTAGTGACTACTTACTTTTCCAGCACCTGCCTTACCAACCCTAGAGATGACTCAGTTCCTACAGATCTTAGTACATGTCCTGTTCTCATCTCTGAGCCTATATGCATATATTCTGGATTCAGCCAAATTGAAGCTTTCACCTCTGTAGCTACAACTTTGAGACGAGATAGCATTTGATTGTAAATTCATACTTAAACAGAAGTCCTGAGACACCACAGTAGCAGAGCTGGTTCCTGCTTACCCCTTCTCCTAATTTCCTGTTATCTATAGTGCCAGCTATTAACAACACTGAATTTTGTCCCTCTGCATAAAGGTAAGGGAGCTTTATCCACCAAGACCAGCCCGAATTCAAACTAGCGTAGAGTGAGATGACTTAGTACTAAGTGAAGACCAGACAGGGATTTTCTGAAATCAGCAGCTAGGCCCCTCTAAGAATAACAGGATCACAGTCCCAAAGAAAACTTCCAGTGCTTTCTGTTACTTCACTCAGGAACAAAATTAAGATCCCATTTGACTTCCATTCTTTATATTTTTATAACTTCTAGGGGCAGTGGGGACAGATTTTCCCCTAGCCTATTATTCATAAATACCCATAAAAGAGGAAGTTAGCACAATTTTCACCAAGAAAAGGAATTTTTAGCAAAAGATGCCCAAAACCAAATAACACACTTTCTGCACTAGAAAGATTTAAGTGATCAATTTCCCAGAAGAAACCCAGCAACACTGGCTGAGCTTGTTTAAAAGGAAGCATCGATATTAAGAATTTGCGTTAATTTCTGTGTGTATGATAGATGTATTATATTATTAGTCAAAAAGTTTTATTCATTAAAGATAACTAAAGTGTTTGCTGATGAAATTATATATGCCTAGAGTTTGCTTTAAAATAATACAATGGGGGGCTGGTAAACATAAATGAAACAAGGTTGGCCATGAGCTTGATTATTTTTAAGCTAACTTATTAATACATGAGAGTTAATTATACAATTCTCCCTTCTTCCATATAAGTTTCTAAAATTCTGTAACAAAAACTTTTTTAAAAAAGAAAGAATATTTATAGCCCACTGATCCCATTTGTTCTTATAAAAGAAGAAAATGACTACAAGGAATGCCAAGAGTGTTTCAGGCCTCTGTTGGGAGATTTTTCTAAGGGTTTTCCTTTTTTTTTTTCCCCAACTATTTTTATTAGTTGAAGGCTAATTACTTTACAATATTGTAGTGGTTTTTGCCATACATTGACATGGATCAGCCATGGATTTACATGTGTTCCCCATCCCGATCCCCCCTCCCACCTCCCTCCCTATCCCATCCCTCTGGGTCTTCCCAGTGCACCAGCCCCGAGCACTTGTCTCATGCATCCCACCTGGGCTGGTGATCCGTTTCACCCTTGATAATATACATGTTTTGATACTGTTCTCTCAGATAAACACCAATACAGTATACTAATGCATATATATGGAATTTAGAAAGATGGTAACGATAACCCTGTATGCAAGACAGAAAAAGAGACACAGATGTATAGAACAGACTTTTGGACCCTATGGGAGAAGGCGAGGGTGGGATGATCTAAGGGTTCTCTTTAATATGATTCTACCGTCTCTACTTGAAATCATCACCTCTCCCCTCACTCCCCCCACCGTATTTATTCTCCACAGCTTAGTTTAGACACAGCCCTCTTAGAAAGCCTGAACTTAACATCTTTCTCCTTCCCAAGTCAAGGTAAAGTGTTTCTAATACATGTTTTCATAGCACCTCATGTTTCTTTTAATAGGGTTACTATTACACTAAATTGTGCATATTTCCTTACTTATCTGCCTCTTCCACTAGAATCTACAATAGAATCCAAGGTTTTTGAAGATAAGAAACATCTAAAATACCTTAGAACTTCCCAGATGACTCAGTGCTGTGTTGGGAAGATCCCCTGGAGAAAGAAATGGCAATCCACTCTGGTATTCTTGCCTGGGAAATCCCGTGGACAGAGGAACCTGGCAGACTACCGTCCATGGGGGTTGCGAAAGAGTCAGACACGATTATTCAGAACTAAACAAAAATTTATCTTAAGAAAGAATTTTAAGCTACATATTATTTTCTTTATCTTTACACCTTATTTTTTCATTGTTCTTTGGGTTTAATCTCTTTCCTGCTGATCCTTCTTACCTTGAAAATCTTTCATCATGTGGAGAGGTCAGGAACAAAAAAAAAAATTTATTTTGAATCTAGCAAGTCCTTAATTTTTGATGTTTCCTCTAAATTTTGCCTGAAAACTGAACTGTTTCTTTTTTAACTCATCTGTCTACTTGTATTTTATAATAAGCAGTGAGATGAAGGAAGGTGGCATTGTCAATGTTCTGCCTGGAAATCTTGGCTAGATCATTGGGCTCATCAGTTACATTTGCTGTTTTCCATTTTACTGCATGGTAGAGTGCTAAAATATAAAGAAAGCTGAGTGCTGAAAAATTGATGCTTTTTTGAACTGTGGTGTTGGAGAGGACTCTTGAGAGTCCCTTGGACTGCAAGAGGATCAAACCAGTCCATCCTAAAGGAAATCAGTCCTGAATATTCATCAGAAGGACTGATGCTGAAGGTGAAACTCCAATACTTTGGCCACCTGATGTGAAGAACTGACTTTGGAAAAGACCCTGATGCTGGGAAAGGTTGAAGGTGGGAGGAAAAGAGGATGACAGAGGATGAGATGGTTGGATGGCATCACCAACTCAATGGACATGAGTTTGGGTAAACTCCAGGAGTTGGTGATGGACAGGGAGGCCTGGCATGTTGTAGTCCATGGGGTCACAAAGAGTTGGACCCGAATGAGCGACTGAACTGAACTGAACTGAGAGTGCTGAAAAACTTTCTTCTATTATATAACAAGGGTCTGTTTTCTTCTAGCTTCCAATAACATTTTCTCTCTCCTCTAAGCGCTCACCAATAGTCTATTTGAGGCCCTTTTAGCAACTGCTAACATGGTCCTCACGGCCCTTAAGATTTTATTAACATCTCCCCAAGTCTACCCACCATCAAGTCCATATGTTTCACTGTTTTTTATGGCAGTGTCCCATTTCCAAATATCAAAATCTGTTTTTGTTATCTATCACTTTGTAACAACTCATCCAAAAACAGTGGCTTAAATAACCATCATTTTCTAACATTTCATGATTTCTTTGAGTCAGAAGTTTGAGAAAGGCTTGGCTGGACAGTTCCGGTTCAAGATCGCCTGGGTAGTTTTAGTCAGTTGATGGCTGGAGCTGAAACAGAGCACCTGGGAGCTGTCCAGACTTCTCTTTGTCTTTCTTGGTGTACACGTGGCCTCTATGCATGTGATGGTTTGGGCTTCCTCACAGCATGATGGTCTCAGAGCGGTCATCCAGTTCACATGGGGGCTGAGGGCTCTCAGGACAGATATCCTCGTAGAGAAGGTGAAGGTTACGTGACCCCTTATGACCTACCTCAGAAGTCACATTACTTGTGTTACTTCTTTGTATTCCAGTGGTTAAAACAGTCATAAAAGGTCACCCAGTTTAAGGAGAAAGAGATGTAAAGCCTCTCTTTCAATGCAAACAGTATCACAATCAGATTGTTTAAAAAAAGAAAAAAATGGGGTAGGAAACAGGCTGTGGCCATCCTTGGAAAACACAGTCTGCCCCCCTTGGTTGTTTATACGTAAATATATTCCATAGAGCTGTTATGATGATTAAATAAACTAACTGAGAGCCTCTTGCATACAACAGGTGCTTAATAACATTTGTCACCTTCCTCGCCCCTAAGAAATGACACAATACAATACACTTTGAATAGTACATTTTTTAAAGTTAAAAAAAAGAAGCTCAGTGTGGCCAAATATTAGTCTGTCTCCTCCCACTATGCCCATTATTTCCATATGCTTCACAGGATAACTAGAACTCTTCTTACACAAGGGGTGATTATTTTTTTAGGCCAATAATGGTAAACTTACTCCCCTTCTTGGTACTCAGTTTAAGAATGAACAAATAAACACCAGCTCTAGCCTTTCAGATCTGAGACAAAAAAATATGGAGTGGGAGGAATTCTAGGAAACCCTCCTCACTCAAACAAAGCATCTAGAATCTACTCCCAAATGCCCCCACTTCCTGCAGGCGTGTCTGACTGCCTGGTTGCTTCTTCGTGTATACTCACATCCCTGTCTTAGACACCACATTTTCCCAGTTGGGCTTACTGAGCTTTTGTCTAGGATCTGAGTCTGATATAAGGGGGGAATTTTCCATATACATGAGTCTTCTACTTACACATACTTTAACAAAAAGAATGGGTCTATATAAATTCCTAAGCAGATGGTATAAAAAGACAAAAAAGGAAAGATATACCCATTTGAATGCAGAGATCCAAAGAATAGCAAAGAGAGATAAGAAAGCCTTCCTCAGTGATCAATGCAAAGAAATAGAGGAAAACAATAGAATGGGAAAGATTAGAGATCTCTTCAAGAAAATTAGAGATACCAAGGGAACATGTCATGCAAAGATGGGCTCAATAAAGGACAGAAATGGTATGGACCTAACAGAAGCAGAAGATATTAAGAAGAGGTGGTAAGAATACACAGAAGAACTATACAAAAAAGATCTTCATGACCCAGATAATCATGATGGTGTGATCACTCACCTGGAGCCAGACATCCTGGAATGTGAAGTCAAGTGGGCCTTAGGAAGCATCACTACAAACAAAGCTAATGAAGGTGATGGAATTCCAGTTGAGCTATTTGAAATCCAAAAGATGATGCTGTAAAACTGCCACACTCAATATGCCAGCAAATTTGGAAAACTCACAGTGGCCACAGGACTGGAAAAGGTCAGTTTTCATTCCAATCCCAAAGAAAGGCAATCCCAAAGAATGCTCAAACTACTGCACAATTGCACTCATCTCACACGCTAGTAAAGTAATGCTCAAAATTCTCCAAGCCAGGTTTCAACAGCACATGAATCATGAATTTCCAGATGTATAAGCTCGATTTAGAAATGGCAGAGGAACCAGAAATCAAACTGTCAACATCCATTGGATCATGGAAAAAGCAAGAGAGTTTCAGAGAAACATCCATTTCTGCTTTATTGACTATGCCAAAGCCTTTGACTGTGTGGATCGCAATAAACTGTGGAAAATTCTGAAGGAGATGGGAATACAAGACCACCTGACCTCCCTCTTGAGGAACCTGTATGCAGGTCAAGAAGCAACAGTTAGAACTGGACATGGAACAACAGACTGGTTCCAAATAGGAAAAGGAGTACATCAAGGCTGTGTACTGTCACCCTACTTATTTAACTTATATGCAGAGTACTTCATGAGAAATGCTGGGCTGGAAGAAGCACAAGCTGGAATCAAGATTGCTGGGAGAAATATCAATAACCTCAGATATGCAGATGACACCACCCTTATGGCAGAAAGTGAAGAGGAACTAAAGAGCCTCTTGATGAAAGTGAAAGAGGAGGGTGAAAAAGTTGGCTTAAAGTTCAACATTCAGAAAACTAAGATCATGGTATCTGGTCCCATAACTTCATGGAAAATAGATGGGGAAACAGTGGGAACAGTGGCTGACTTTATTTTTCTGGGCTCCAAAGTCACTGCAGATGGTGATTGCAATCATGAAATTGAGAGACGCTTACTCCTTGGAAGGCAAGTTATGACCAACCTAGACAGTATATTAAAAGCAGAGACATAACTTTACCAAAAAAGGCCCATCTAATCAAAGCTATGGTTTTTCCAGTGGTCATGTATGGATGTGAGAGTTGGACTATAAAGAAAGCTAAGCACAGAAGAATTGATGCTTTTGAACTGTGGTGTTGGAGAAGACTCTTGAGAGTCCCTTGGACTGCAAGGAGATCCAACCAGTCCATCCTAAAGAAAATCAGTCCTGGGTGTTCACTGGAAGGACTGATGCTGAAGCTGAAACTCCAGTACTTTGGCCATCTGATGCGAAGAACTGACTCATTTGAAAAGCTGACTCATTTGAAAAAATTGGGAAAGACTGAGGGCAGGAGGAGAAGGGGACGACAGAGGATGAGATGGTTGGATGGCATCAACAGCTTGATGGACATGGGTTTGTGTAGACTCTGGCAGTTGGTGATGGACAGGGAGGCCTGGAGTGTTGCGGTTCATGGGGTCGCAAAGAGTCAGATACGACTGAGCGATTGAACTGAACTAATCTACTTACTTATTTATTTTTATGCCCCTACCAGTTTTCTCCCCGTGCTCCACAGATGATTATTATAAAGTGCTTTTACTAACATGATAGGCTGGATTATCAGTCAGGCTCACAAAACCCATGTCTTACCAAGCATCAAGCTCTACTAGTGATTAGTCAAGTTTACAAGAAAGGAGCCACATCACAACAGGATACAGCTTCCTGAATCTCTTCCTCACATTGGGATGCATTGGGTTTAGAGTAACAAACACAATGGGGAATGCAAAATGACGTAAGGAACTTCTGTGCTTCTCTCAGCCTTTATGCCCTCTGGTCATGTGGTAAGAAGATCTATGTGATTAACTTCCGTTATCCAACCCAGCTATGGCTCATAAAGCTAAAAATGTCATGAAAGTGTTAGTCACTCAGTCGTGTCTGACTGTTAGCAATCCCATGGACTATAGCCCGCCAGGCTCCTCTGTCCATGGGATTTTCCAAGCAAGAATACTGGAGGGTGTAGCCACTCCCTTCTGCAGGATATCTTCCCAACCCAGGAATTGAACCCAGGTCTCCTGCATCGTGGGCAAATCCTTTATCGTCTGAATCACCAGGGAAGCTCCCATAAAGCCAAAAACTGAAGACTAATTAATAATGAATAATCCAGATGAACCAGGTACCTCCTGCTATAAAGATTCTTTACATAAGAATCAGAGCTCCGTACCCTCAGATCTTCAATTACCTTCCAGCTAGTAAATTTCATCAATTTGTTAACAAAGGGGTCTTCCTAAAGTCAGAACTGCAGACCTGTTTATTAATCCTTTTATGGTGTTTACAATTTACTTCTTATTTTGACATATTCTTGCAGCATGTGTATTATTTGGTGAGCACGTATGGATACACATTTGTATCCAATATTTATTCGTGTTGCATATTTACCTCAAAATTCTGTTTCTTACTGGTTTCTTTATCCCAGTGTCTTAGGATCTATCCATATTGCTACATGAACACCTAATCCATTGCTTCTAACTGTTGCATACTACTACATTTTATTTATTCCTGTCCCAATGAGGAGAGCTGGCTATCCTCACTTCCTTAGTAGCTGGAGAGCCAGCTTGCCTCCCTTCCTTAGTACCGGAAACAACGCTGCAGGCAATATTTTTAGATATGAGAACTTCATTAGGATATTTAATCCAGAGCATTATTCTTGGGCAATATGAAACAAATATACTTCGCTTTATTAAATACCACCACCTCCAAAATAAATACACTCAGACTATACTCCCACCAGGGCACGAAGAGCCCTATATTCCCACATTCCTGCCAACATTTGCCATTATCCAACTGATTGGGGGTAATAATTACAACAGAGACATCTCATTTTTTTTTTTTTTTTGGAACTTTAATTACTAGCTATGGTGAGGATTTTGACATATACTTGTTCCCTTTTGGAATTTCTTCTTCTCTAAATTGTATGTCATGCCCTTTATGCATTTTCCAAATTTTAGTTACAATGGCACATTCCCAACTCATTCCTCTTGACTAGATTCAAAAACTGTCCGTGGATTCTTGAATACGACACGAAAAGGGGACTGTAGTGAAGGGGTGGTCAGGGTGGCAAGAGCTAGTGGTCCTCACTAACTGCAGCAACAATAACTTACTCTTGCAAATCTCACTAAAACACATAACACTGTGAGTATCTTGGGAGGGCCCCTTCCAAAGCAAGTAAGGAGACCCAAACCTAAGCTTTGTTTGTGCCATGGTATACCCACCTGTATGCAGTAAGTTCCACACACACATGGGTCCAGTCTGAGCCTTCTGTTCGGTTCCATTGATCTATTCGTCTGTTCTTGCACCACACGAGGGCAACACAAGTTTATTAGCATTTATTTGTAGTTGCTTGAATTTTATCAATAAGCATGTATTGATTTATTTTGTAACTTTTAGAATATCACTGAAAATTTCTTAGAATCCCAAATAACATTTCATATTTTATTTTTAATTCAAATTTTATATATCCCCACCACCGATCCCCTCACTATGCCTAACAAAATTCTCTAACCAACATGATTTCCCACCTTTAGAGGATACCATTCTCCTCATATTCCCAGGGACATTATTCTTTATAGTTTTTATTATTTTTATCAATGGTGTTATCTAGCTAATAAGACACTTCCTAGAAAAACTCATCTAGCCCCTTTCATATTAGTGAATTAGCTCATGCATTCATTTACTCAGTAAATAGTTTTTAAGTGCCTACAATATATCTAAATGTTATGAATTCAACAGCAAAAAAACATATGTTAACTCTCATGGAGTCTAATTCTTACCATAAATCATTTCCTTTACAGAGAAGAAAGCAGAAAATATATGGGGATATATAAGTACTTTCTTCCTTTCTTTTATAATATGAAGTTATTAATAATAATATGCCTCTTTCTGATATCCATTGCTGTAAATGTCTAGACACTGCAATGCACCAGTGGTGGTTTCTACAAAAACAGACTTTGTCTTTGTTCCCTTTTCCATAGGTCAGCTCACCACTCTATATCACTACAGCGTGTAGGTCTGAGTCACAGTGGTCCATGCAAAAATTGGAGTGCTCTTTTTAATGCCCCCGATGCACACAGTGCTGACTTAGATACTATCCTGTTGGACTACAGTTATTTCCCACTGTGTTCACGCCTCTTTCCCTCACACTTTAAAGAGACAAAACTTCATAAACCATTCTCATATTGAGGAAGATCAACACGCTCTAAGGAAAACGAGCATGCTTTCACAACATGATTGAAAATGAGTGCATTCTTCTTTTAAACCAATGGTAGTGGCGGCCGTAGTGGCTGTTTTCCTAATGCAGAATTCCTGACATCACTTATTCATAGATAAATTCAAGCTTGTCGAGTTTCGCAGATTCTTTCCAGAAACTAGCTTATCTCTCCAGCCTAATTGTCTGCCTCTCCTGCACTCTAATTTGCATCCTGGCAAAGTTCCCAAAATAGAACATGCTATTTCCTACATCTGCATTTCTAGTTTCACTGTGACTTCTACCTGGAATGTGTTTCCAGCACTCATTTCTTCACCTGTTTCCACCCTTCATGCAAAACTCAGCCCCAGGGGACATGACTCTTCTCCAATCACATAATGCTCCTCTCCTGAGACACCCCCCCCCCACCAATGCCTTGAATATTCCTGTATCATAACTCTGAAATAAGTCTTTTATTTTTTTTCCTTTATTTTTATTAGTTGGAAGCTAATTACTTTACAACATTGTAGTGGTTTTTGCCATACATTGACATGAATCAGCCATGGATTTACATGTGTTCCCCATCCCGATCCCCCCTCCCACCTCCCTCTCCACCCGATTCCTCCGGGTCTTCCCAGTGCACCAGCCCCGAGCACTTGTCTCATGCATCCAACCTGGGCTGGTGATCTGTTTCATCCTTGATAGTATACATGTTTCGATGCTGTTCTCTCAGAACATCCCACCCTCGCCTTCTCCCACAGAGTCCAAAACCCTGTTCTGTACATCTGTCTCTTTTTCTGTTTTGCATATAGGGTTATCATTACCATCTTTCTAAATTCCATATATGTGCGTTAGTATACTGAAATTAGTCTCTTAAAGTGATCGGTTTACATGCCTGTCCAGTTTACCAGCCTACAAGTTTCTCGAGAGCATAAGCCTGTCATTCCCCCCTTTGCATATCCAGCTACTGCCTCAGCCCCTGCCATGAGCATGCGATCAACAAACACTGGACAGAGCTCAACTCAACTAAAACAACTCTCTGAACCAGAACTTTGAGCTCATGCAAATCACAACTATCCCTGAAACGAACCCTGTGGGTAAACCAAATAGCCAGCTCCCCACATAAGAAATGTGAAGAGCAGAGAAGGCAAGTTAACTCTGCAACCACTTTGGTTGAATTCCCTCCTTATTCTTTAAGTGAGAAAATTAACACGCCAATTCGTATACTGAGCATGCAACACCTTAATAACTATCAACCCATTTCTTGATAATACAATATTATCATGCCTGGCTTAGCAAAGTGGTTTTCAAACTTGGCTTTTTGAGTTGGGGCAGAGATCAATTTTGTTTATTTTTTGGTGCATATTTTCAGTTGTGATTTTTTCCTCTAAGTAAAGCATGAACAGAAAAATGGTTACATGGAACAGATAAACGTGAGTGAGCTAGTTGAGGATGGATGAAGAGCTGAGCGGACCCAAGATGGATCCTCGGGATCCCTACCACTCCTTGAAGCTCACATCGACAGCCATTGTCCATCCATAGGCAGCGCATACAGTCCTGGGATGGAGCACAAAAAGCTAAGCTTGATGACCAAGACTTCTTTCCTTCATCACACCTCATCTCATGATCATATTTTAATTTTTTTTTTTAATAGTTAGACTCTGAAACTACCAACTTCATTTGTATTCAGAAGGATCAAGTTTCCATCATTTCTAGGATTCTGAGATGACTCAAGAATGTTAGAGCTAGAAAGAAAAAATGACGAGGGAGGTCATTCTATCAGTGATATACAATTACCTGCCTCACATGCTTTATTATACTTTATTATTATTTTACAGGTATTGTATGAAAAGTGCTATAGAGCAGCATTGCTCAATTTTTAACATGCAGAGGAAATATCTGGGATCTTATTAAAATGAAGGTTCTGACTCAGTAATCAGGAGTGAGATAAATATTCTAACAAGTCTCCTGTGCATGCTAAGTCACTTCAGTCACGTCCAACTCTTTGTGACCCCATGGATTGTAGCCCACCAGGCTCCTCTGTCCATGCGGATTCTCCAGGCAAGAATACTGGAGTGGGTTGCCATGCCCTCCTCCAGGGAATCTAGGAGGATCTGACGCAGGGACTGAACCCATGTCTCCTGCGGTTCCTGCATTGCAGGCGGATTCTTTACCACTGAGCCAGCAAGGAAGGCGACAAGCTCCCAGGCGATGCCCATGCTGCTGGTCCACAGACTGTGCTTGGAGAAGCACTAAAGGATGCAGGGGGGAAATGGGTGAGAAATAGTCTCTAGTTTTCAGTGAGTTCACAGTTTCATAGACCTGAACTGTAAGAACTCAAATACGAAGCAGCAAGGTGAATACTGAAAAGGATGCTGATCACCGGGAAGCCTTGAGGTCTTCCATGTGCCACATGGGCTGTTCTCAAATCTCACGCCAAGTTCTTTAAGAAAGTAACATGAGGGTCTCTCCTGTAGCTCAGAATCCGCCTGTCAGTGCAGGAGACTTGAGCCCTGGAGAGGCAACTACTGAAGCTGACAGCGCCCTAGAGCTTGTGCGCCACAGCAAGAGAAGCCGGGACGCTGTAACTAGGGAGCAGCCCCTGCTCGCCACAACTAGAGAAAAGCCCCTGCAGCGAAGAAGACCCAGCTCAACCGAAAATAAATAAATAAGAAAACTGCAAACAAAGAGAAAAGTAACACGAAAGAAATCAGGAGGACCCACTCAGTAGGTCCCAAAAGAAACTAAGCGTGTTCTTTTTCTGATCCTTTCTCATGCGCTTTTTTAGCCAAGTGGTAGAAGGCTGACCTTGTTTACTACCAACACACTTCTGCTTTCTTTTTGCAGAGAGAGCAGTAAAGGAAGATAGACCTCAGAGAATGCCAGCTTCCTCACGGTTTCCGAAAACAGACTCTGAGACTAAGCAAGTATTCATCCTGGCGGAGATGTCACCTTACAGAGACAAAAATCGAGCTTGTTATCAAACAGCCAAGCCCGCTCTTGGGTGTAGGTGTCTGGGTGTCAAGCTGAAAGGGAAGAAGATGCAGGTCTGCCCCCACACACATGGCCAAGAACTGCTCTGGAAAATTCCATTTTAACAGGTTAACAGTTTCAGGGCTAAACTTTCAAAACACAGCTTTACAAACCTGGATTTCTTTGCCATGAAATCAAAAGACCACAGGGCTGAGCTGCCGCTCAGACCCCGTCCTGGGAAAGCGTGTCAGGATTTCACTCTCAGACCTCAGCTTCCAGGAGACGTACAGGATAAGCGCCCCCAGTCTGCAGGAAGAGTCTGTTCTGAATTTCCTCAAGACCCATTTCTCAGAAACAGCCAGTTTTTCCCCTCATCTCTTTTCCCAAACTGATGATAATGCAGCGCAGAAGGAAACACATGGACTTGGAAGGACAAGTCTTTGGGCAATGCTCCTCAGTCTAGGGTTTTCATCCATAAAACAAAGACAATAAGATCTATTAAAATTACCTGACAGCATATGGTGAGATTTAAAGAAGAAAATGTAAAGAACCATAAAAATGACAAAATAATAATGGTAGCACCTAATATTTATTGAGTGAACACTGTATGTACCTGAAATTTCCCATATACTACCTCAGCTAATACAGCAATCCAAAAGGCAGGAATCATTATCATCATTTTACAGTTTTAAAATCCTGAGCCTAGGGAGATTAACTCAACCACATCACGCTGCTAGTAAAAAGCCAAGCATGAGGCACATTTGCTATTTCTTAGCCCCCAGCTTCCACTGCAACTTGCCCACAGGACTCCAGTTTCCTTTTGGGGTATCAGATCTCATTAACAAGTCTTCTGATGCTGGGAAAGATTGAGGGCAAGAGGAGAAGGGAGCGATAGAGGATGAGGTGGTTGGATGGCATCACTGACACAATGGACATGAACTTGAGCAAACTCTGGGAGACAGGAAAGGACCAGGAAGCCTAGCATGCTGCAGTCCATGGGGTCACAGAGAGTCAGACAGAATTTAGCAACCGAACAACACTAGGTAGCAAAATAGTTGATTTACACTGTAAAAGTTGAAGGACCAGATCTTTCTTCCCACTAGACTGGAACTAGAAGGGCAATAAAATTTAGCCAAACACTCATTTCTGGGACTCCTACCCTTGAAACATTGGTGCAAGACTTTAAAAAAAATAGTGAGGTCCTATTCATTTAGAAGTAAATGAATTGTTCCTGTCTTGAGAAATTTCCTTTAGTTCTTGTTCCTTGCTCCACTCAAAACTATTGGTTTCTTCCTATTTCAAGACGTGGTTCTCCAATTTTCAGTCTGCCAATAAATTTCCTTTTTTTTTGCTTAAGTGGGCCACTATTTGTTTCTTTGCAATTAAAAAAGTTAACTGATATACCAAGCCAGGATTCAACTCAGGGCTGCCTGAAATCCTAAGCTCGTGAACTAAACTAATAAATTATATTCTCTCTTAAGTGTCACATTAAGTATTAAAATGTACAGTGTTTCTCTTCTCCTCCAATCTGCACCTATATTCATCTATAACCCACCCATTAGTTCATATGATAACTTCTACTTTCTAAAAACAAATGTGAAAATTATTTCTTAAGGGATAATTCAGAAATTCTCCTAAGTGCCGTGGATTTAAGGTGAATCATTGAGTCATCTGAAAAACTGAAAGAAGAGCTGATAAGAATCAATGAGATCACTGTCACCTAACTTTGTATAAATAGAAATATCATAATAATTTAATGAAAACAGTATCTGGTACCCCACTGCTTAGATGCAATGTATCACAGACAAGTCTCTCCAAATATAAACAGTAAACAGGGACTACAAAGACAAAATTTATTTTTTCTCAGCTTTGTCTGTTTCAAATTTTAAAACTATCCAGGCTCTGCTACGTAAGCTAGCAGTGTCCCCGGGAGTGGTCTAAGCAATCATCCTGGACATCAAATAACAGGAAGCTTTCAGAAAGGAAAAAAAGGATAAAAGTTCAGCCACAGTTTAATTTCCTCTCTAATTCCAAAGGAATATATTTACTGAGCTCCTTGGCAAAGGGACTTTCTTCCAGTCTCTCAACACTTTTTTTGTTTTTACTAGATGAAAAACAGGCACAACAAATTGATCTGGGCCCTGAGATTCAAAAGTTTCTGAAAAAGGGACGGCAGGAATGTGCTACAGGTTGAGAGGAGAGGAGGGAGCCAGAGCCACGGGTTCCTGCATTTGTCTGGAGCTGTTACCACTCACTCAAGGAACGGCCAGTGTTTCATGAAAGACACAAAATGCATGTCGACTGAAAAAAATGCATAATCTAAACGCTGAGAATTATGTTTTACTTGGCAGACTTGCTAAGGAAGTAAACCCAGAAGATAGCCTCTCAGATAGCTCTGATGAACTCCTTTGAGGGGGAAGGGACGAGCCAGGATATACAGAAGTTTTTGCAACAAAAACCAGGTAGTCAGAACATCAAAAGATTACTGTTCATAAAAGAAAACCAGACATCTCAAGTTAATGAATTTAGTGCTTTATATGAATGGAAAGATGCAAGAGTCTGGGCTCATTAAAATCATTCCTTTGGTATGCCCCTTAACTACCTAGGGCCAGTACCCTGCTTTTCTCCATCCTGAGTCCCCTCAGGGTGCTCAGTAGGGGGTGGCTGCAGAGGCTGGGGGCTTGGTCGCCGCAACATCCTTTGCTTACTGACAGCAGGCAGCATTTCCATATGCAAAACATTGCACCCCATTGGAGTTTGTATTTAAGACTAAGTGATATTCTCAAAATTCCCTCACATTAAAGGGTTGAAGGATTCTTTCATTCAGAGGAACATTTTTTAGCACTTTGAGGGACTATATTAAGCATCTAGAGAGCTCAAATCAATACCTCACTGTGAAATTCCAAGTCAGAGGATCATTGGGTAAAACATGAGAGGGTCCTCCTAGTAACCCTGATAACCCAATCCTGTTGAATCCTGCTGAAACCACAGAACATTGAATTGCATCAAATCCAATATGCTGTCAACAAGTAGGCTTTGTAAGTTTAAATTCTAGCAAAATAAATAAAGACAAACTGATTGCACATTAATTTGATGACTATTTTTATTGAATGTGTGACTGGAATCATATAAATATTATAAATGACTTGGTCTAATACAATAAAATCGATCCAATTGGAATTCTTGAAAAACCATATCCTAAAAAAAATGAGAAGAATGAAAAACACTGGCATAGAATTGCAAATGGAATTATCTGATGGATCTGGAATGCCATTAGAAAAATTTCTATTCACTTCCTTGAAGATTTGTAGAGAGAAGGTTAGAAGTCTTGCTATAATGGAACAGGAGCCTTCTATGTAGACACTGCAAGAAGGAATATCTACAATGACACAAGCTAAGAATATCCCCTTTATCCTAAGAGCTACGAATTTTAATGTTTTCATTTACAATTTATTTCAAAAGTTGGTCTAATACTCCTACTCTTACTCTTTGATAAACAATCTTTCATCAAAATGGCCTTTCTAAGGAATAAACTTCTCTTCTGTTTACAAAGACTGCATTCTGTTCTTAAGCAAGCAATTCTGATTTTATATTTACTGCACCATTCAATAGAACTGGAAAAGTTGCTTTTTATTTTGTGTGTTTTTTTGCTGTAAGTTTTACTACTTCAAACTTTTCTGTGTCTGCCAAAGGGAAAAAAATAAACAAAATCAATATTTGGATTTAAACTTGAAAATATGATGAGAAGAAATGGTATATCAACAGTGCATGTGGGCATGCTGTTCTTTGTTTTGCCTACTTTCTAGAATGTAAGCTTATGATACATATATTTACAGATAGCTTCTTCTCCTTCTATTACAGAGATTAACAATTCCTTTCTCTCAATTAACATAGAAGCTATCATTTATTGAGTAGTTGTTATATGCTCCATACTATACTAAGTTCTTTAGACTCATACAAGAACTCTATGACAAAGGTCAGATTAAAATGGTGAAAACCTGTACATTATTCATTCAAGAAGTATTTATGGAGCAGCTACTACCAGACATTATTCTGGGCTTTGACAATATAAGAATAAACAAACCAACAAAAAGAACCCAAAGTCACTGTTCCTGTAAAAATAACAAAAATAGAAAAAAGCATTCACAGATGAAAGAATATTTTTAAATTATGACAGTTTGAAAACAAATCAGAAGTTGCAATGCTGACAGAAAATGCTGAGAAAATATATTCAAAAAATACATTCAAAAGGCAATCTAGAATTATATGTCCAGTTCTAGAAAGAGGGCAAAACATGAAAATCATTAGATGGAAACAAACTGATTCTTCCCATTAATAAATAAAAGCAGTTAAAACATACTTCTAGAAGAGGAAAAATCATCTATAATGGAAGGTCAGCAAAGCATACAGGAAGGGTGAACAAAGTAGATTCCACAAAATACCAATAACAACAGTGGTGGCCATATTATTATTTGTGTATGGATATGTCCTTACCTTAAAAATTATATCTACAAACATACACCAATATTTTATTACCATTATATATATATATATATATATATATATATATACATACATAATGTATACAGTATCATGGGGAAATTTTCCTCTAAAAATTTAACCTGAAATAGATCCATTTATATGAAGAGAAAATTAAGTTCTGTTGTCCTTTAAACACAATTATGAATAATGACTTCTTCTAGGTGCTGCTGTTTTAATCAATTGTTATTTTTATTGCCTATTTTTATGCTCAAATTGTCACAGCTTAGCCAGTGGGAGGTCTTTTTAAGTTGGCTTTGAAGTCTTGTCAACAGCATATCAGAACATTTCAAAGTGTACTCGCTTGCTGGTAACAAAAATTTCTAGCCTAATCTTGAAATATCTCTTTCCCAAGGCATAGAATTATCTCCTCCTAGAAGCACTGCTATTTTTAGTTGAGAGTTACCATTTCTCTATGATATCCCTACTTGAAATTTTAACTGCTCACAAAACTATAATTAAACTTCCTTACTTTTATAGACTGATGAACTGAATACATTTTATTAATTTTATTAAAATTTATATAATTACTTGATTTTTAAAAATCTGTCAATAAAATCTGTCTAAAAAACAGTGCTAGTATTTTGAGTGATTTGTGATATTTTATTCTGCTATGATTTTATGCACTCAAACTGCATTTCAGCCCAATATTTCTAATTATTTCCAGGAAGTTTCATAATTTTTCAAATTTTTATACAGCAATATTCCTAAAGCTGTTGCTTTCTTTAATACGTTTTATAATTACTTTTAATTATGAGACAAAAATTTTAAATCAACTGCTTGGCAAATGTCAAGACATATACTTTATCCATCTATGAAATAAAGTGAAAATGTTAGTTGCTCAGTTGTGTCTGACTCTTTGAGACCACATCCATGGCAACTGTAGCCTGCCAGACCCCTCTGTCCATGGAATTCTCCAGGCAAGAATACTGGAATGGGTTGCCATGCCCTCCTCCAGGGATCTTCCTGACCCAGGGATCAAATCCAGGACTCCTGCAGGGCAGGCAGACTCCTTAGCTTTTGAGACACCAGGGAAGCCCCTATCCATCTATACACAAAGACTTCCAAAAAAAAATTTTTTTTGGTAGGACATTTTTTAATTAAAATAAGAAAAGCATTGTATCTGTAAACAATAAGGCAAACTAAAATTGGAAACAATCTCCATTTTTGCTTGGAGAGAAACAGATTCTGAGGCATGCAAAAAGATACAATGCATCATGGAAGTTCAGTATGTAAGCCCTCACAGAAAAAGCATCTTCAGATCTCTTTGATGATGCTTATATGGGAAAATGGTACCCTCTGGTACAAGACTGATTGAAACTGACACTTTCAACTCTATGCTCAAATTGGAAAAATGTCCCCTAAGGATAGAGAGGCAATACTCAATTAAAGATGCCTGATTGTTAGAGAAAATGATACTGATTATCTTGCCTCTGAACCTCAAATTAATTATGCAAGATAATTCTCTACAATTTAAGACTGCCTCTATTATGTGATCTATTAGAACTATCTGAACCTCCTGGCCACTTAACATATGGCTTTTCAAAAGTAGCTGAAAAATGTGTTTCTTTTCTAGCCAGAATTTATTTAAAAATTTTAAGGACAATAACTTGAGCTATATCATCTAGATACATTAATATTTATAAATCTAGGTATAGCTTTGTTAAAACAGAGCTGCTACTAGAATCCAAGCTTTCACAATCATTTGTACAGTTTAAAAACCAAAAGTAATTTTGACTGAATCTGAAATGATAATTTGTCCCAAATCATTGCCTTAAGGTCCTATAGTCATTACAGTGGGAAAGCAAAGAGATTAATCTATAGTAAAAAGTAAGTTTCCCTAAGGTTGTTTCTATGCTAGATCATCAGTTAATACATAATTTTAACCATCTATATAGAGTACAAAATCTGATGTTTTTTAGAAATACCAGCTAGGTTGTGTTGCATGCACCAGTTCCAATTATCTGATTCTGAGTAACTCCAGGACTATGGTGAGAATTCTGAGAAAGGAGTTGAGAGCTAGATACATATTTTTAGCCATCCTGACTCCCAAGAAACTAGAAAGAATTTCTTAGAACATTACCTCTACCTTTCAAAATATGAATGAATACTCTTTCTACTTCGAATTAAGATATCTAATACATGTTTATTTCTATAAACACCTTTGAAACTAAATGTTTATTATATCCAAAGATGTTCAATTTAATAGGAAAAAAATTTCACTCAATGCCTACTAAAAGCCTGTATACCTAGAAATGGGGATAAAACAGCGAACAAAATAGACACAATTTTTCCCTCACTAGGTTCTCATATTAGCAGGAATGTAATAATTTTTATAATAATTATCTAAATAGTAAAAGATCTTCAACACTATAATAACAAACTAAATCCGACAATGCATAAAGAGGACCATAGACTATGATCAAATTGGATTCATTCCAGAGTCGTAAGGATGATTCAACACACACGTCAGTCTGTGCGATACGTCACACTAACAAAAGCAAAGATAAAACCACACAGTCACCTCAGCAGATACAGAAAAAGCATCTGACAAAATTCAACATTCAGTCATGATAAAAAGTCTCACCAGAGGTAACATGTCTCAACATAATAGAAACCATTTATGACAAACCCACCGCTAACATAATACTCGGTGGTGAAAAGCTGAAAGCCTTCCAACTAAACTCAGGAATAAGTCAAGGATGTCCACTTTAATTATTTCTATTAACACAGTATTAGAAATCCTAGTCACAGCAATCAGGTAAGAAAATAAATAAAAGGAATCCAGATTGGAAAAGAAGAGGTAAAGCTGTCACTATCTGCAGATGACATGATACTCTATATAATGAACCCTAAAGTCTCCACCAAAAAAAACCTATTAGAACTAACAAATGATTTCAGCATGGTAGTAGCATACAAGATTGATATATGGAAATCCACTGCATTTCTATACATTAGTAATGAAATACCAGAGACAGTAAAAAAAAAAAAAAAATCCCATTTAAAATCACATAAAAATATGCCTAGGAGTAAACTTAATCAAGGAGGTGAAAGGTTTATACGCTGAAAACTATGAGACATTGATAAAGGAAATCAAAGATGATTCAAAGAAATGGAATGATATCCCATGATGTTGGATTGTGGGAAAGCTGGACAACTACATGTAAACTAGACATTTTTCCAAAGAAGACATGCAGACGGCTGACTGCCATGTGAAAAGATGCTCTGAATTGTTAATTATTTGCAAAATGCAAGTCAAAACCACAATGAGATATTACCTCACACAGGTCAGAATAGCCATCATCATAAAGTCTACAAATAACAAACGCTGGAGAAAAGTTATTCCATCAGGATGGAAGAATGGCTGCTCTTCAAGGACACTGAACACAGAATAATCACAAATACACTTTAATAAAAAGCTTAATATTAAAAGAACAATTACTAAGAAAAGGCTTACCATTTCTAGGCAATTTTATGCCTTTTTGTTTGATGCCAAAATAATCAGCCAAATTTCATCTCTTCTTTATGGCCAATAATAGATGATGTTTCCTTCTTAGAGTCTTTCTTCTTAAATCTTTTCACAAGACCTATCTTTCTCTTTGAGTTGTTCCTTTAAACTCTTTCTAAGGTCCCTTTGTATCTTTCCAATTTTGAAACAGAGAACTAAATATCAAACTCTAGAACTACCTGACAAATTGTATATAAAGCAAAAGAATGATCTTAGGAACTCAGAAGCCCCATATGTTTTCTTTCTTTAATATTGTTTTAGAAGCCTTAAATGAGGAGACTATGCAAAGTGGGTCAGTGGAGGCAAAGGCCTCCTGTACAGAGGAAATCTTGACAGACAGCTTCCTCATCACCTCTTTTCTTATTAGGACCTCAGAGACTGTGCCCCCTGTCTTCCTGTGTGCTACCAAGTACTTCTTCCAAAGAGAGTTTTCCATGATCCTAAACAACTCGGAGCTTTCCCACAGTTTTTGCAGATTGTCCATTGCAAAAATAAATAAATTAAGATAACCTTAACTAATCATAAAGATCTTATATTTTCAGTAAGTTACTGAGCAAAATAACTCCAACATCTGTAAGACCTAGAAAGAAAACTATGCCTCCAGTCCTTTGGCTCTGTCTCTTCATTCTCTCTTTGGTTCTGGTGATGTTACATCTCAGTGGACATGAGATAAATATATTTTGCTCCTTGGACTGGTGATTCTGATAAGGATGAAAAAAGTTAATTATGTCTTAATGACACACATATCCCTTCAGGGGTGGGCAATAAAGGATCCCATATTTCTTTGCACACAGCAGCCTCTAAATAAACATCTGCTGCATGAATGAACTAATGACAAATAAGTTAAAGATGACACTGAACCCTTTAAATCTTAAGGTCAAGGTAAGTTTCCTCTACATTTTAAGAAATAGAGACTTTTATCGGTTTTTTTGTTTTTGCTTCTGCTTCATGAAAGTAAATTATAATTACCTTAGTCATCATTCTCAGACAAGGGATGACAATTCATTCTTCTTTCATGAATAATTAACTCAAAATATTAAAGTTCATAGAGGTAATCAAAGATATTAGGGAAGCAGCTGTTCTTTTTTTCAAAGGAAATTACAAATCATGGTAGTACAAATCCTTTTTGGAATAAAGCAACATCATAAACCTATAAATTAAAAATTTTACTTATCCATTTTTAATTATAATAGGAAGAGAAAAATATATTCAGTTAACCCATTAATAAGTCTAGGTTAGGGATACAAAGAAAAGGTTATGGGTAGAAATAGAGAAGGAAGCAAAAGAGATCAAGAAGATAGAGGGAGAGGGAAAATGGAAGAGACAAAAGGAAAGAAACAAGAATGCAACAAGAATTGAAAGAGAGAACTGTCCCCTATTAAAGGCTTTTTAAGCAATTACTGCTCCAGGCTATTAAAGTTGGCCAGTGGTGCTTCCCCAATAGGATTAAACAGTAAAGTCAAATTTTGAATTTTCCTAAAGAGTCAAAGGACAATAAGCTACGAGCTGAAAGTTTGCTATAATTTAAAGACTACAATAAAATTTAGTATTAATTTAGGGAGAGAAATACATATTTCCTACTCTATCAGTTATAACTAAGTTTCAACTGCAAGTGAAGAAACCACGATTAAGAGCAGCTTAAACAAACAGCTTCCTTTTTTCCTTCACAGAACAATAAGTCCAAGGGAAGGCAGTGCCTGTGTTCCCTGACTGTTCAGTGATGTTACTGAGGATTCACAGACTTTTCTCTCTATGCCCTGGCCACAATAAGAGACCTCTTTTCATCATCGTGGCCTCCCAATCTCTTAATTACTCCCGAACCAGCAGGCCTCATGACAACAGGTAAGGAAAGAAGACTGCAACTGGAGAAAAGTAGTGATGAACAAGGCCCAAAGGGCCTTTCTGCATGCCTGTCCCTCCTCCCCAGAGAAGCCACGGCATCGGGGACGCCTCACTCAGCCCCTTGGGCTTGCATCTCACAGGCCAGTACCACGTCCCGTAAGGAGATGGGCTTGTGTATGGGATTGTGTGAATCCCCGTGTCCACCACACTCACATCTTTAAGGGTTCTGGTTATTTTGCCTGGGGGGTCACACTTACGTGAAGCAGACAGCGGCCATTTTTGCTTGGTGGTCATGCTCCAGTGATCTAGTGGCAAGCAGAAGAAAGATTCTGCCCTCATATGACATTTAATTCAGGGACAAATATATTGCCTTGCAACTGTACTCATTCATTCAAAGACACACTCCAATTTACATAACACGGATCTCATAATCAAATCAATAGCAGGCCTTTGAAATTTCAAAATGCAACCACAATACATGAAACTTCTCCAATTCTGCCAGGTCCTTACAGTTTAAAATGCAAATTACTGTGTGCTCCAAGCAAACTTAATTCTTCATGAGTTTAACTTGTCATCTAAGTCTTACAACAGAAGTACTTGACCTTGTGTATATTCAGTGAATACAACTGGACACGAGTATTCTCATTTTCTCTCATGGACGCTCAGGAAAACACAAGCTTGTTAGATAAATTATGTACTCTCTCTGGGTTCTCTGAACAATAAACATAATTCAAAGTTAGTATTCCTAATAATTACACACAATAAACATTTATATACTAGGGTACATATACACATATATGTGTATATATACAACTATATATATTAGTATATGTAAACTATCACATATAATTAGGATATATAAACTGGGCTTTCCTGGTAACTCAGATAGTAAAGAACCTACCTGCAATGTAAGAGATCCAGGTTTGATCCCTGGGTCAGGAAGATCCCCTGCAAAAGGGAATGGCAACCCATTCCAGTATTCTTTCCTGAAGAATTCCATGGACAAAGGAGCCTGGCAGGCTACAGTCCATGGGGTCACAAAGAGTTGGACATGGCTGAGCAACTAACACACCTAAAAAAAAAAAAAAAAACCTGATAGATATATTTATATATATAAAACATATATTATAATAAGTCACATATATATATGTAAACTGTCACAGATAATGGTTTCTGGTACTTTACTATGGCTTCATGAATATTTTTATCAAAATTCTTATTATCAATACATTATATTAGAAATGTTTGCATGTTATGCTCTCCCATTAGTTGTAATCTCTATAAGGATGCAAGGATTCTGTCACTTATTACCAAATTCATACTCTCTAGAATAGAGATTTCTACCTGGAAATTAGTAGGTGCTTCTTTTTGCAGAATGAATGAATGAAAGAAGGAGTTGGATTTTTTACTTTCTTGTTCAGGTCAAAGTCCATCTATTCCTTCAAGTGCTCCAACTCGCATTTGATGATCCACATTGCTATGATTATGCTAATATGTTAGAGGTGCTTCCAACTAAAAATCGTTGCTCTCCATTGGGTTCCAAATGCATGAAGTCACTAGTCACTACAGTTCCTGACCTTCAACATAAACTGAAAGTAGTTCAAGGTGAAAATCAGGAATAAGGCCCTCTGTACTCTGGGAAAAACAGGCAGGATAGGCCTTCAGATAGATATTTTCAGGAGAAGATTTTAAGAGCTCAATTTCTTGCATCTTTTCATACCTAGAAAAGCACTGAAATCATTAATGGAGACATCTGCTCCTCAGGACTAGCAGCAACCTTCTGCCAAAATGTGTGCTTGAATGCACATATCATCCTTCTCTAAAATCATATATATCCTGATCTTCCCCTCTACCTCTTTGGAGCAGTACCTCAGAGATACCTGAGTAGCTGTCTCTGGGATATAGTCCTCATTTGACCCCAAATAAAACTTAAGTCACAACTCTCATGGTATGCTTTTATGTTTTTTAAGTGTTAACGTATTTTTGAAAGAAAAAAATTAATGAATCTCTTAATATTCTTCAGATGCCACTGAGAATAACATGATTTCATATTTCTAACATTGCCTTAGGTCCAATGATTATATAGAAGTTGATACCAAACGCTGACCCATCACTATTGAGAATCCCCTCTAAAATTACATTCAAGTACCACTGCCAGATAGTGGAAGGCAGGGAAGCCTAGAGTGCTGCAGTCTGTGGGGTCGCAGAGTCAGACATGACTGAGCCACTGAACAAAAACCACCACCATTGCCAGATGCCCGTACTAACCTGAACCATTCATTATTTTAATTTTCTATCCAGAAAAAAAGCAGCATTTTTATCAACTTGTCTTACAATTACTTAGAAGCAAAAACACAACTTTAAAATACAAAACAATCAGGTCTAAGATCTGATTTGATTTACAAGCTAATAAATTAGTCTTATTCTTCCCTGGATGCTGGCAGAAGAGACAAAACTCCTGAGTCAGAGACAAAGGTTTTATTACTCACGGCCCAGCAAGCAGCTAGAGCATCAGCATGTTTACAATGGTTCTTCCTGCCCCCAGATCTCACAAGGAGACAAGGAGGAGCCCAGACAGATGCTGCATATGCAGGGTATGTGCACCTTAACCGAAAAAATTGAGATTGAGGAATCCAAAACACTTTTATAGAAAGGAATGAACAAGTTTGCCCTTTGTCTGGGGGTAGAAGGAGATATTACCTCATCTCTCAACCTCATTAATTGCATAAACAGCCCTGAAAAATGACCTCAGTAAACAGCAGTTAGGGCTGAATCTTAGGACATTCAGCAAGACATAAAGGACAACTAGTGACCTACAAAGGACCATCTCTCCCAGTGAAGCTATTATTATATAAGCACAAATAAATCATCAACCAAAATTTGCAAACTTTTGTTTATTCTGCAGAAAACAGAGAGCAAGCATATTTCTACGTAGTTCAATGTCTGGGTTCCACTTGGCTTTTATTCCCACCTACTATGACTATGACTAGAGCAAAGAGTTCATAAATGAAATGCAAGCAATGAGGCTGCAGCGGAAGTCAAGGTCAGAGGATGAGGGCTTTTAAACACCATGATAAGGTCATTGGACATACCCAAAGAAAACAGGAGTTACTTGAGGGTTCAAAGTGAGAGAAATTCAATTAGCATTTTAGATAAATGGCACAGAACCGGCAAAAAGAGAGGCGGCGGCAGCTTAGTCACTCAGCTGTATCCAAATCTTTGTGACCCCATGGACTGTAGCCCACCAGGCTCCTCTGTTCATGGGGATTCTCCAGGCAAGAATACTGGAGTGGGTTGCCATGCTCTCCTCCAGGGGATCTTCCCAACCCAGAGATCGAACCCAGGTCTCCCACATTGTAGGTGGATTCTTTACCATCTGAGCCACCAGGGAAGCCCAAAAATAGAGGCAGGAAGGCTAATTTGGAGGCAGTTGAATGATTGTGAGTTGACCCAAAGAGTAGGAGGCAGGATGCACATAAAAGTAGACGTGAGATATGTTTAAAAGGTAAAATTGTCCTAATTTAGAGTTTAACTGTATACAAGAGGTGAGAAAGAAGAATTTAAGAAAACTGCCCGCTTCTGCTTAAGCAGCCACGGAAAGGTAACACTATTCCTGAATGCACAGAACACAGAGAATGTAGCAAATGAGGGAGTGAAGTGTTTAGTTCTTTTGATCCTATAAGGAGTTCAAGATGTACTGGGACATCTAAGATGTCTAATAGAAGTTGATACGCAGATGTGGTGCTGCAGAGATAAAGCGAGGCCGGTGCCATGGAACTAAATGGTAACTGAAGCCTCTGAAGGAGGAGGAGACCGTGTGGGAGCGTATGAAGAACAAGAGGAAAAAAAAAAAAAAAAAAACACAGGCTCAGGAGAAACCTTCAAGTATAACCAAATCCTGCAGCACAATCACTCGAAGACTCAAAAGAATTACAATCAGAAAGAAGAAAGGAAATCAAGAATGCGTGATACCACAGTCACTAAAAGAATATCTCAGGAAAAGAGACATCAGAGTCAAATGCTAAGGTGGATTCAGCTGACTTCAGGACTTAACATGTTTATTAAACTGAGTAAGGCGCTCTTTGATGTAAGCAGTTTCCTTGGAATCGTGGAGGAAGAAATCATGTCACCAGAAAGAGAAAGAGAAGTGAGATGAAGAAATGACAGATGTGTGTGTATGCAGGCAACTGTTTCAAGCAGTGTAAAGTACAAATGGAAACAGAAGATTTCCAGCATTTGTTTCATTTCTTAATGATAGGAGAGATTTGAATATGCTTTTAATGAACATAGGAAGGAACCAATAGATAAAGATTAAAGAAATGGATATAAGACAGGAGAGATGGTCAAAAGAGACGCAAAAGGAGAATTTTCAGAAAGATAAAATCACAACTCTCATACAAATATAAAAAGAACATGTATCAAAAATGCCCCTTGATTTGCTAAACAGTGAGGTAACTTGTAAGATATTAAGACCAGCTCAAAGCGATTTAATCAGATGATTTACCTTTAAGTATTACTAAAGAAGGGCTTCCCGGATAGCTCAGCTGGTAAAGAATAAACCTGCAATTCAGGAGATCCCAGTTGGACTCCTGGGCCAGGAAGTTCCCCTGGAGAAGGGATGGGCTACCCACTCCAGTATTCTTGGGCTTCACTGGTGGCTCAGACAGTAAAGAATCCACCTGCAATGCGGGAGACTTGGGTTCGATCCCTGGGTTGGGAAGACCCCCTGGAGGAGGGCATGGCAACCCACTCCAATATTCTTGCCTGGAGAATCCCCATGGACAGAGGAGCCTGGAGGGCTACAGTCCCTGGGGTCACAAAGAGTTGGACACGACTGAGCAACTAAGTGTAGCACAATTATCAAAGAAGTGTAAGGACAAGATTGCTCAGCAAGTGCAAACTGATTAATATCCTAAAAAGCAAAACCTGAAGTCTTTAGTGCGTTTGTACAGAAGAGAAAATTTAGACAGACCTTGTTTACATCACTATAGTGTAAAATGCATAAATTAACTATGCATGTAACTTGACTAAGTCTGGGACCTCTAAATCATAATAAACTGTGAACTGAACAAAGTACATTCCCCTGGATAACCCTTGTGTGGACCTGTAAAACCATGACCCCTTGTGATAATAAAAGGACATTCTGTTCACCTTTGATCTTATTTACAAGTTCCAGACAATTTTTCTTGATGAGTATTTGCTAAGAAGTGTATCCTCTACTTCTTGACAAGTAGAAGAAACACTCAAAAAAAAAAAAAAAATGAATGAAGTTAATGAGATGAAATTAGAGACAGAATTAAGAAAAAGGAACCCAAAATGGTGAAGGGCTCCTGGGGTTGGCAACAGTGTCACTCCACTAGGTCTGGTAACAGAGCAAATGGTTACCATGACCTTTTGAGACCTATAGCTCCAGTGTAAATGCTGTGGACTTCGATAGAGGAACACATTCATCACCAACCCCTGAGCCTGAGAAGGAGGATAATAAGTGAAAGACTATTCCTCAACATCCTCCTGCTCTCTGACTTCTGGTGACTTCCACTGGAGAAATCCATCCTGATGCCAGAGGGCAAAGGAGCCTTGATGTAGGCCCTACATCTCATTCTGCTGGGACATAAAGGAGGGTAGAAATGGCGGAAAGTGGACGCAGAGGGCGGATGAAGAATATCCAGCTCAGGAAGGGAACTAGAGCTTAGAGGGAAAGATAAGGCTTTGAGAGGAAAGAGGACTTTCAACAGTAGCAGGGAGATAAAAGGTAATGAGTGTAGTTATAAGGTTGTTTGTACATTGGAAGGTATTTCTGGGGCTTCTTACTTAATGAATTGAATTTACTATCTTTAAAGTCACCAACATGGTTGGTAAGACTGGAGGTTTTAAGAAAAGAGGAAAATTTGGGGATGGCTCTTGTAGAGAAGTATAGAGGGAACTGACCAGATAAATAACAGTAAGAATTTTTGAAGGAGGGGGTAGAGGTACAGAAAAGGGGAGTTATATGTAAAGAGGATGAATTCATAGTGGAACCCATCTTCAAGATCATTTGTTTTTTCTCCAAAATTCAGTTACAGCCTTACTTCTTTCGTGACATCTCCTGTGACCTCTTCAGTACACGTATAAAAGAACAATGACTAATTGGTACTAAACCAAAAGAATTCTCTTGATGAATTCTAATATTCATGGATGTAGTGTCTCATTGCATTCTGATTACAAATTAGTACATTCTTTATTGCTTCTCAGGAAAGGAAACAGATGGTCAATGGTTATGATTGGAATGAATCCATCTTGTAAGCTAAAATATTCAAGATTATTTCAGGTCAATGTGAAATCAGTAAACTTTATATTCATATTTATATTATTTTTCATAAATTAACCAAATTAGCAAAACTTGCTCAGTGTATCAAATGTCATCATTAGTTCTGAGAAAAGAAAATACAGCATCCAGCAATTTTTCATAACACTAACTACTTGGAGTATTTGTAAAATACTGACTGGATTATGATACCTAATGAGTTAACAAAACAAATTTCTTTTATTATGCTATAATTTTAGACGTTGCATCTTTCATCAGGCATTTTTTAACAGAAATCCAGAATGATGCAAAAGGGAAGGCCACAATTATTTCAAAAGAAAGATGTTGAAATGCAGGGTATATTCAAACAAACTGGATAGCCACGTAGGATGATTTGTTCTGTGCCAAAGTATACTCACATGGCTCCACAAGGCACAAGTTTTGAGCTTCTGTAACTTGCTGCTAACACCACTTCCAGTTCTCTTTGGCAATTATTACACGTTGCTGTAACATCTACAACAACAGTATCTTTCAACAGCAAGTACCTCCTACTTGAATCCTGTCATTTTCTATATTTAAATAAGCCTTTTCCTAGATCGTTTTAACCAAGAGTTTCATTTCAACAGCAAAGAATTTGTTGAAATATCATGGTAGGCAAAGAATTGTACTCTGAACTTACCAAGACTATATGTCTAAGTCTCAAATAAATGTCATTTTCACTTTCTACCATGTTTCTTACGGATGTGCATACATGTCCTCTCTTCTCTACCAGAATATAAATTTCTTACATGTAAGCTCTCTCTTATTTACCACTGTGTACCTTGTGGGAACAGCACATTGTGGGCACGCATGCGCATTTGGTAAATATTTGATGAATGAATGGATAGGTGGCTAAATGAATACAAGAGCAAATTAAATGGTCTGTTAATTAACAAATATTTGAAGAGCTCTCATCTATTTATGAGCTTCCCTGGTGGTTCAGCGGTGAAGAATCTGCCTGCAGCACAGGAACTTCAGGAGACATGGATTTGATCCCTGGGTCAGGAAGAATTCCTGAGAAGGGCATGGCACCCCACTCCAGGATTCGCGCCTGGAGAGTCCCATGGACAGAGGAGCCTGGCGGGCTACAATCATAGGGTCACAGAGTCTCACCAACTGAAGCGACTTGGCATACATGCACATCTGTTTATCACCTGAAAGGCAGTAGTGTATGCCATTGCTAATTGTTCTACTAGGCATATCAGCTGAAAATGTATCTAATTATATTCTTCAATAACTATGTCAAAAGTCAATTAGAGAACTAAAATGAAAATCTCCTCAAATGTGGAAACGCAAAGCATAAACTCTTAGTTTTGCTTTATAGTTGAGATCATGAAAAACTTAAACGGTTTACAAAAGGTTTGACACAAACGCTAAGAGCGGCATTATCCATAATCACTAAAAAGAGGGAAAAGCTCAAATACCTACCAACTGTTAAATAAATAAATAAAACGCAGTATGTCCGTATAATGGAGATTATTTAAAATAAAAAGGAATGAAGTGTTAGTACATGTTGTAGCACGGGTGAACCTTGAAAACATTTTGTAAAGTGAAATTTATATGAAATGTCCAGAAGAGGCAAATCTATAGAGACAGAAAATATTTTAGTAGTTGCCAGGTTTGGGAGCAGAGTGAATAAAGAGTGACTGCTGATGGGAATTAGGTTTCTTTGGGGGTAATGAAATGTTCTCAAATTAGACTGCGACAATTGTATAATTCTGCAAATATACTATAAAGCATTGAATTATATGTTTAAATGGGTGAATGGCATGAAATATAAATGATATTAAATAAAGCTTTTTTTAAAAAGTAAAGATTAAGTGACTTGTTCAAAATTACATGAATAATTAGTGAAACCAGAACTGTAATCTACTTTCTCAGCCAATACAGTTATTGCTTCTTACTTTGCTGTTGTCTTGTGTGTAACAGTTGGATTTTTCGCCCCTTTATTTTCTGAAATTCTTCATTGCTTTTTTTGCCATTTTCATATTTTTATTTAGTTCTCTTTCTCCACCCTCCACCGCCTCCCCCACCCCGCATTTCTTAACTTCCTCAAGCACCCAGGCTGTCCTCTCCAGCTGTTAAATGACCTTCATTTTAATGATCACGAGACTCGGTTTCTTATTTGGCTGCACATCGGATGACTTCGCATACTATTAATCTATTTCTTCCATAAAAGGGACATTTGGGACCAAGCATGTGAAACTTCCCGGGCAGGACTTTGTAGAAGAAGATGACTTTAGCCAAATGTGCCCAGCAGGTGGGAAACCATTGAACAAAAGAATGACTCTGTCACTGGAATCTCATTACATTCATGGAAATGAGAGACTTGCAAGCGTTGTTGAATCTGATACTCCTGCCGGGGAGATTGACTTACAGCTGGTGTGTGAGAAATGCCATTTTCCAGATGACTTCCTCTCCTGTTACAAAGTCTGGCTATGGCCCCTGCAAAGTGCTGGATCTTCTCCATACTTGAGTGTTTGAGACACTTATCTTGTCTTTCCCCTCTGTGCTGGCTCTTTCCACTCATCTTTTTTTAATTTTAAGTGTTCTACTCTAGGAAGATTAATTCTTCTCTATTGAGTTCCATGTCTTTATGAATATACGTGCGGCCATGGTGATCATGTCCACTGGGACTGAGAGAAGGCAGAAGGTAAATGGTAGTTCACACTATTAAAGAAAAGCTCAAGGTAATGCATTTTCTCTCTCTGCAGGACATGGCTGGATCACTTCCCCAAGCCTAAGAAATGAAAAATGGACATCTCCTCATCTATCACTGTCAGTCTCTAGAAACATGGTTAGATGTAATTAGCAGGTGACATTTTTTCTTTTTTTCCAAGTGAAAATGTCCAATGTGAGTCTTTCGCTGGTTTAAATTGTAAAACAGATAGGTTTTCTTCTATTTTTAAAAACATTTTGGACTCTGTGGGAGAAGGCGAGGGTGGGATGTTCTGAGGGAACAGCATCGAAACATGTATATTATCAAGGGTGAAACAGATCATCAGCCCAGGTTGGATGCATGAGACGGGTGCTCAGGGCTGGTGCACTGGGAAGACCCAGAGGGATGGGATGGGGAGGGAGGCAGGAGCGGGGATCGGGATGGGGAACACATGTAAATCCATGGCTGATTCATGTCAATGTATGGCAAAAACCACTACAATATTGTAAAGTGATTAGCCTCCAACTATTAAAAATAAATGGAAAAAAAATTTTTTTAATAAAAATAAAAACATTTTCTGGTGGCTTTAAGCAGTTTTTATTCACTAACTGCCCATAGTTATTATTCATTTTCCTTTAATCCCAAATTATTTGAGGGACTCGTGAAACTTTTATGGGAAAATAGGAGAAAATTGGTAAGTTCATGTCATTCAACCTATAGTACAACTTGTAAATTGTGGAGTGAAGAGAGGAAAAAAGGAAAAGACAGAAGAATGTTCTAGGTACAGACATAGTAGGAATAATGGCCCAACATGGAGTCTTGATGTTACACTGTCATATTTCACGGAGTTAAAAGAGAGGGTTTTAGGAAGCTGACAGTGATGGTTACCTACCCAACAGGCGTTTGTCTCCCTTCTTTCTTGCTAACAGAAGTGCAATGTGTTTTGAGTTGACGGTGTGCCCAGCTCCAGGAACTGAATCATGTCTTATCAATCATGACTTTAATGTCTCTTTTTGATTCCTTCCTATTTGGGATACTGGTGTGCCATAATGATGCTTAGAACTTCAGCAGCCATCTTTCCACCATAATGCATTAAAGGAGGATAAATATAAATGTGCTTAATACCTGAAACAAAACTGGGTCTTTGATGACATCACTGCACTGATGAACTAGATGCCCTGGCTCCTCCAGACCCTGTATAATATAAGGAAGAAAAGTGTCTCAAATGCTCAGTTGGTTGTTTATTAATTGCAGACCTACACATCATAACTGAAACAGTGTCAGAGCATTTTCATACCATCAAGAATTTAAAGGATGCTCGAGATTATAAGAAAATTGAAGTTTTTGATCAGGCTTAGATAATTTAAGCCTTCCATCAAGGTCAACTGATCTCTCAAGAGTTGCATCTTTTCTCTGATATGCGCTTCTGGATGGCCTGACGGAGGTGAAAGGCAGTTATAGATAAGCAATGGATACAGCGCTGGGTCCTCTCTGAATCTTGAGTTTTCATTCACAACAAGGACCACTGATGGCTTATGGTGAACAGTGTTGGATTCGTGATCTCTGAAGAAGAGAATTTAGCTTTGGGACCAGAGACACAGCTTCACTCACTCAGAGCGTCACTACAGTTTTATTACAGTGAAAAGGGGATAGAGAAAGCTTCTGACCTAACATCAGAAACATCAGAGAGTGCCCCACTGACTAGTCTTATCAAGGCCTCATATACTTTTTCAATGGGTTACTAACAACAGAAAGGCCTGAGCAAACCCACTCCCACAACATACATCTTAAGATAACAGGATTAGCCAGAAGGTTCTTGTTAAGAAGAAGAAACTTGCCCTCAAGCAAGATACATTGTTGGTATATAATAATTAATACAGAGTTTAAGGGAAAACATACTCTTGAACAAGATGAGATGCTTTGTTGTGTAAACATTCAGTCAGTTCAGTTCAGTCGCTCAGTCGTGTCCAACTCCCTGCAACCCCATGAACCGCAGCACGCCAGGCCTCCCTGTCCATCACCAACTCCCAGAATTTACCCAAACTCATGTCCATTGAGTCGGTGATGCCATCCAGACATCTCATCCTCGGTCGTCCCCTTCTCCTCCTGCCCTCAATCTTCCCCAGCATCAGGGTCTTTCCCAATGAGTCAACTCTTTGCATCAGGTGGCCAAAGTATTGGAGTTTCAGCTTCAGCATCAGTCCTTCCAGTGAACACCCAGGACTGATCTCCTTGAGGATGGACTGGTTGGATCTCCTTGCAGTCCAGGGGACTCTCAAGAGTCTTCTCCAACATCACAGTTCAAAAGCATCAATTTTTCGGTGCTCAGCTTTCTTCACAGTCCAACTCTCACATCTGTACATGACCCCTGGAAAAACCATAGCCTTGACTAGATGGACCTTTGTTGGCAAAGTAATGTCTCCGCTTTTCAATATGCTATCTAGGTTGGTCATAACTTTCCTTCCAAGAAGTAAGCTTCTTTTAATTTCATGGCTGCAGTCACCATCTGCAGTGATTTTGGAGCCAAAAAAAAATAAAGTCTGACACTGTTTCCACTGTTTCCCCATCTATGTGCCATGAAGTGATGGGACCAGATGCCATGATCTTAGTTTTCTGAATGTTGAGCTTTAAGCCAACTTTTTCACTCTCCTCTTTTACTTTCATCAAGAGGCTTTTTAGTTCCTCTTCACTTTCTGCCATAAGGGTGGTGTCATCTGCATATCTGAGGTTATTGATATTTCTCCTGGCAATCTTGATTCCAGCTTGTACTTCTTCCAGCCCAGAGTTTCTCATACTCTGCATATAAGACAAATAGGCAGGGTGACAATATACAGCCTTGACATACTCTTTTTCCTATTTGGAACCAGTCTGTTGTTCCATGTCCAGTTCTAACTGTTGCTTCCTGACCTGCTTCAGATTTCTCAAGAGGCAGGTCAGGTGGCCTGGTATTCCGTTTCTTTCAGAATTTTCCACAGTTTATTGTGATCCACACAGTCAAAGGCTTTGGCATGGTCAATAAAGCAGAAATAGATGTTTTTCTGGAACTCTCTTGCTTTTTTGATGATCCAATGGATATTGGCAATTTGATCTCTGGTTCCTCTGCCTTTTCTAAAACCAGCTTGAACATGTGGAAGTTCACAGTTCACGTATTGCTGAAGCCTGGCTTTGAGAATTTTGAGCATTACTTTACTAGCGTGTGAGATGAGTGCAATTGTGCGGTAGTTTGAGCATTCTTTGGGATTGCCTTTCTTTGGGATTGGAATGAAAACTGACCTTTTCCAGTCCTGTGGCCACTGCTGAGTTTTCCAAATTTGCTGGCATATTGAGTGCAGCACTTTCACAACATCATCTTTCAGGTTTGAAATAGCTCAACTGGAATTCCATCACCTCCACTAGCTTTGTTCATAGTGATGCTTTCTAAGGCCCACTTGATTTAATCATTAACTCTGGGCTTAAAGTAAGTTAGTCTTAGGCAAAACAGATTGTTGCCATAACAACTCAGAGCTGAAGGAAAAAAACGTCTTATGTGACTAAGATGAAGGGATATAGAAGAAAAACCTTTGTCCCTTTCTCCTCCTTGAGGGCCCTGGTCTCCTTATTGACCTACCAAAGATTAGTTCCCTCAGGATCATTTAAGAAACAATAGTGAATGACTATTAAGATTCCTGGAATATTCCTAAAGAAGACAAACTGTTTGATCACATGAGTACATGGATAGTTACAACATCTGTTAGGCTATATAATAAAAATGAACTTTGTGTGTAGGGGGAGAAGAAAGCAACAAAGAATTTCACTGTGTCAAGTTTGAGGTGCTTGTGGATCAGAAGTTCCTAAGATTTCAGATTTCACATGCCATCAAAATCTCCAAATAAATGTGAGAAACTAATTTAAGACTATCAGTTTTTCATTTTGTTATGCCAGGATATATATTTTTAAAAACTATCCACTAATATCAATATTTCATTTTTTACAAAAGGATATTTAAACACCAGAAATTAAGGAGTGGATCTTAATATAAAAGGCAATTTGTCAAATTAAGTAAATGACTTCATTTTAAAACTACATTAAAATGTTCTTTTATTTTTCATTTCCTCTTGTACCAACATAATCCCCATCACTGACTTACAACATATCACAAATTGGCACTTAGAACAACAGAAATAGATTGTGCGTACAGAGATTTGGGGCCCCACAGAGAAGCGATAGTTGAAGATCTAGACTCATAAGCCTCTTATTTGGAGTTGACAAAACAGATAATCACAAATACTATTTATTCACTACCTCTCTACGTCAAGCACTGTTGTAAGGGTTTTACATTATTTCTCATTTCAGAATCACAATTCTGAAAAGTAAGGGAGGGTAGCTGATTTTTATAGTTGAAAAAAATTGAGACTGAAGGCTTTAAGCTGCTCAAGATCACAAAGCAGAAAGTGTCAGAGTTAATATCCAAGGTTTCTCTAACCTGAAGCTCTATATTTTTAAGTGTGATGTGACACTGCTACCCTGGAAAGAATATATACAGTGAGAAGGTCATCAAGGATGGAGCTCTAAGGAATACTGACACTTAAGCTGATGCTCCAGAAGGAAAGAGCCTAGGAAAGGGAAAAAAATGAGATCATGTAAAACAAAGGAGAGGAGAAATCCAAAAGAAATGTGTTGTCAAAGATTCCAAATGTCACGGAGAAGCAAAGCGAAAGCGTTAGTGGCTCAGCCATGTCTGACTCTCTGTGACCCCACAGACTGTAGCCCACCAGGCTCCTCTGTCCATGGGATTCTCCAGGCAAGAATACTGGAGTGGGTTGCCATTTCCTTCTCCAAGGAATCTTCCTAGCCCAGGGATGGAACCTGCATCTCCTGTGTTGGCAGGCAGATTCTTTACCATCAGCACCACCTGGACAGCCCCCTAGAATCAGTAGCTGACTAGAACTCTAATCCTTTTCACAAGTCTGGAACCAGCCTGGATCTCCTTTTTTGTTACTGGCTCATTGTAAGGGACTTAATCTGGATCACTTGAGCTGTTAGATTAACTACCATTTGAAGTTTTGACCTTGGTGCTTTATCAGTATCATATCAAACCATATTCAAATTTATATAATATCTATTATATTTATAATAGATATATTTATATAATATCTATTACTTATAACAATAAGTGCCTCTAATAGAAATAGGGTTTTTTTTTTTTAACAATGTAATTTGTAATTTAGGAACTCTGGATGTAGAGGAATACATTTGCTGCAACCTTATAGCCTGTTATAAAATTTCAATTATAAAGGGCTTCCCTGGTTGGTAAAGAACCTGCCTGCAATGCAGGAGACCAAAGCTGCTTCTAATACGCACAAAGACTTGAACTGCAATTTCAGCTTACGATCATTAGGAGGCACTGACACACTGATATCAGAGTTTGAATAATTAAGCCTATACTTTGTATTAGGGCTTCCGTGATAGCTCAGTTGGGAAAGAATCCGCCTGCAGTGTGGGAGACCTGGCTTCAATCCCTGGGTTCAGAAGATCCCTTGGAGAAGGGAAAGGCTACCCACTCCAGAATTCTGGCCTGGAGAATTCCATGGGCTGTATAGTCCATGGGGTTGCAAGGAGTCGGACACAAGTGAGTGGCTTTCACTTCATACTTGGTATTCGATACAAGTTTAGGACAATCCCTTTTATCAAGTCCTAACAGAGATTTCCAGTCATGATTTCTTCACCCTTTCAGTGCCTGACATATATTTGTCTCTCAGGTCCAAATTCTTTCCTTTTGCCTGCTCTGTGAAAATGGATCTGGGCCCTTTAAATATTTTCCACCGTCAACTGTACGAAGTCAAACGTTGTAAGCAGATATGCTGGAGGGACACCTCAGGGGGAAAGGGTTTTGCGTCCTGGTTCCCATGAGCTCACTTGGCAGACTCCTGCGGCACATGCCCAGGTCCAGTTGCAATAGCTCAGGCAGCTTCCAGCACCTCGCTCCTGCAGGGAGCCAGCTCTTCCAAAGCCAGGCTCCTGTAGAGTGGCCAGGAACACAGTGACGGTCACCACCTCTGCACAGTTTTGCTGCATTACTTTAGGTGAGATACCACCTCGGGAACAACCTTCCCTGGAGCCCTAGAGAAAGGCAAGTTCCTGAGACCAGATTTCCAGCATACGCCCCCAGGGTAGCATCGCAGTGACATTTCTGACATTCAGGGAGGGCTGTGCCTTCTGCAATAGGTTCCAGATCTCAGTCCTGGAATGTGGGGAGGGGAGGATGAGTTGGGGCTCTGTCTTGCATGCTCTTCTCAGCCCTTTGGGTTAGGACCACTCCTTAGACCTGTTACACTGTATTCTTTACAGTTCTCTTACCAGTGAAAGAAGCATCGCTCAGTCTCCTATTATAGTTCATGATTCTCTATATTAAACTTTCTGTGTTCAAGTTACTATGTGACTTTTCTTTCCTGATATGACCCATGCTGATAAATTCCATTTACACTTACCTTTATTAAAATAACTAAAGTAATTATATGGGCTTCCTGGGAGCAGGAGGAGAAGGGGACGACAGAGGATGAGATGGCTGGATGGCATCACCGACTGGATGGACATGAGTTTGAGTAGTCTCCGGGAGTTGGTGATGGACAGGGAGGCCTGGCGTGCTGCGGTTCATGGGGTCGCAAAGAGTCAGACACGACTGAGCGAATGAACTGAACTGAACTGAGGGGGCGCTAGTGGGAAAGAATATGCCTGCCAATGCAGGAGACACAAGTTCAATCCCTGGGTTGGGAAAATCCCCTGGAAGAGGAGATAGCAACCCACTCCAGTATTTTTGCCTGGAGAATTCTATACAGAGGAGCCTGGCAGGCTATAGTCCATGGGGCCCCAAAGAGTCAGACAAGACTGTAGTGACTGAGCACAAAAGTAATTAAAAACAATAGTAACTCAATAAATTTCAAAGATAACATCACAACTTTTAAAGAAATAAATCATTCAAATAATACCTTTCCCACTACACAGTAATTTTGCCAGTTCACCATGTTTCCCAAGAACAAGGCAAACACCCTTTCTGGTGAATTTTCCTTAACCCTTAAATTTCCTAGACGTGAAAGGAGGAAAGAGGAAGACAACTGAAAGAATCTGATTGAGAACCTATCACATCTTAGAAATCTATGTATCTCATCTGCCTTAATTCCCAGAGAAATAACTATTATTATTCCAGTTTATCTATGAGGAAACTGAGACCAAGAGAGGTTAAATAACTCACTGAAGATCACATACCCAGTAAATGGTAACAGAAGATTCAAAGGCAGGTACAGCTGATTCCAAACTTCTTATACTTCACCACAGACCATTATTTGTGTGACTGTGTCTCTTCTTTCTGAATCAGATACAGAGGGCGCTCACTGTGACCGAACTGTTAGTTTACGTTTTCACAACCTCCATGCCCTCAAAACACAGCTTCTTTTCTTTGCATGCTTCAGAAGAAAAAGAAAGAAGCAACTACCTAGAAAGCATGTAATAACAGAGAAAGCTTTCATGTGCATTTCCCTTCAGTCAAAAAAAAAATTTTCTAATAATATAAGCGGTGTGAAATTGTAAACTGCCTGTTCTTTTTCCAATCAAAACATACTATTTAGGTGGCAGTGATAATTAACTTTGGCAACTTTAGCCCTAGACATATTGGTTTATATTATATCAAATTTAGCACATTTTTCAAGTGTTGAAAGAAAAAAAAAAAAACTGTCAGCCCTAAATTCTATCCTTCACAAAAATATCCTTCAGGTATGAAGAGGAAAAAAAGACATTCTCAGATGAAGGAAAACTAAGAGAATCTGTTCCCAGGAGACCTAACTTAAAGAATGTCTTAAAGAAATTCTTCAAACACAAAGGAAATGACTTCAGAATGGTAAAATAATAAACCAGTAGGCTAAAAAAAAAAAAACACACACACAAGGAAAGGGTGAATTTAATAGACTATCCCTCTTCTCATGGATTCTAAATCATGTGTGATGGTTGAATCAACAACTATAATACCAACTCATGGAGTGTTCCATGTATATAGAGGAAAGTAATTTTTTAATGGGGAGAGTTAAGGGACTTATTTGAATGGAAACAAGAGTCCTATACTCCACTTGAAGTGGTAAAATGTTTCCCATAGATTGCCACTGCAGTTATACACATTCATTGTAATACCTAAAAGCAACCACTAAGAAAACGGTATATTTAAAAATAGTTCAAGGAAGACAAAGAAGGACCCCTCTATCACATATTAGGGTCTCCTGGAGAGAATCAACTTCAGAAGAAGTGTCCAACACCCAAGAGGACAGGATGTCTCAGTCACCCAGCCTCAGTCTTCAGCTTCTCTGGCACTTGAATAGAATAACCATGAACCAGAATAACCACAAAAAGTGTCGCACTTTAACAGCATTATCCTCTAGGTTTTGAAATAGCTCAACTGGAATTCTATCACCTCCACTAGCTTTGTTTGCAGTGATGCTTCCTAAGGCCCACTTGACTTCACATTCCAGGATGCCTGGCTCTAGGTGAGTGATCACACCATCATGGTTATCTGGGTCCACTGGACTGGAAAAATTTCATTCCAATACCAAAGAAAAACAATGCCAAAGAATGTTCAAACTACCGCACAATTGCACTCATCTCACACACTAGCAAAGTAATGCTCAAAATTCTCCAAGCCAGGCTTCAGCAATACGTGAACAGAGAACTTCCAGATGTTCAAGCTGGATTTAGAAAAGGCAGAAGAATCAGAGATCAAATTGCCAACATCTGCTGGATGGTCGAAAAAGCAAGAAAGTTCCAGAAAAACACCCACTTCTGCTTTATTGACTACACCAAAGCCTTTGACTGTGTGGATCACAACAAGCTGTGGAAAACTCTTACCGAGATGAGGATAACAGACCACCTTTCCTGCCTCCTGAGAAATCTGTATGCAGGTCAAGAAGCAACAACTAGAACTGGACATGGAACAACAGACTGGTTCCAAATCAGGAAAGGAGTATGTCACCCTGATTATTTAACTTACATGCAGTGTACATCACGCAAAATGCTGGGCTGGATGAAGCACAAGCTGGAATCAAGATTGCCAGGAGAAACATCAATAATCTCAGATATGCAAATGATATCACCGTTATGGCAGAAAGTGAAGAAGAACTAAAGAGCCTCTAGATGAAAGTGAAAGAGGAGGGTAAAAAAGTTGGCTTAAAACTCAACATTCAAAATACTAAGATCATGGCATCTGGTCCCATCACTTCATGGCAGATAGATGGGGAAACAGTGGAAACAGTAAGAGACTTTATTTTCTTGGGCTCCAAAATCACCACAGATGGTGACTGCAGCCATGAAATTAAAAGATGCTTGCTCCTGGGAAGAAAAGTTATGACCAACCTAGACAGCATATTAAAAAGCAGAGACATTACTTTGCCAACAAAGATCCATCTAGTCAAAGCTATGGCTTTTCCAGTAGTCATGTATGGATGTGAGAGTTGGACTAGAAAGAATTGGAGCACTGAAGAACTGATGCTTTTGAACTGTGGTGTTGGAGAAGACTCTTGAGAGTCCCTTGGACTGCAAGGAGATCCAACCAGTCCATCCTAAAGGAAATCAGTCCTGAATATTCACTGGAAGGACTGATGCTAAAGCTGAAACTCCAGTACTGTGGCCACCTGATGCAAAGAACTGACTCATTTGAAAAAACCCTAATGCTGGGAAAGATTAAAGGCGGGAGGAGAAGAGGAGACAGAGGATGAGATGGTTGGGTGGCATCACTGACTCGAGGGACATGAATTTGAGCAAGCTCTGGGAGATGGTATGGTAATCAGCAGGGAAGCCTGGAAGCTGCATCCCATGGGGTCACAAAGAGTTGGACGCGACTGAGTGACTGAACTGAACTGAGAATGACCATGGTGGAAACAACTGACCTCCACATGGGTGTGTCAGCCTGGGCTCCTTTGCACCGACACTACACTAGCTACCGCCACTGGTGAATGTCTGTCTTGCCAGCAGCACAGATCAGTGTGCCCCCACTATGAACTATCTTTCTGTGAAACCAACCAGGCACTTACACTCTGAAAAAGGCAATGTTTCATCCTGCCTGGGCTTGTAGTCCAGATAGGGCTCTGCATTTTCTTTCCTGGCCGTGGTTCCCAGCCAGCACCAACAAGGTGTTCATAGAATGGCTAAATTTATCATCACAGACTGCGACGTAACATTACTATCAATCTACACGCCCACAGTACAGAGGAGGAGGACCAGCAGGGTCTTGTGACTGCAGTAACCATTGCTCTACCCCATATTGTGCCATCGAAGTTGCCAGCCCCATAGAAGACTGAAGCGGCTTCATAAATGTGCCGCAGAGAGCAGCTTGGCGAGAACATGTTGAAAGGATGTTGTTCTTTAGTTGCTAACTTGTGTCCAACTCTTTTGCAACCCCATGGACTGTAGCCCACCAGGCTCCTCTATCCATGGAATTTTCCAGGTAAGAATACTAGAGAGGGTTGTCATTTCCTTCTCCAGGAGACCTTCCTGACCTAGGGATTGAATCCACATCCCCTGCATGGGCAGGCAGGTTCTTTACCACTGAGCCACCTGGGAAGCCCTCGGAAGTATCAGGCCCAATCTTTTAGGATGCAGAGTGTGGATCTTAAACAAACAGCCGTTATGTTGTTCTATGTCCATAATGAATAAACGGGACTGGCCAACACTGGATGGAGATAGAAGCAGTCACACTCATGACCACGTCCAGGAACCCACTTGGGAAAAGATGCATGCTCCCCCACAATTTGGAAGGCTGTGGAATCCTTCCACTAAGGACAAAGCAAGAATCTCACTGATCTTAGAGCTAATGCTGCTAACTGTTCACTTTGGGAGCCTTATGCCCGTAAATAGGAGAGGAAACAAAAGGATTACTATACTGACAGTGACAAGTGACCATCTCTGCTATAAAAAGGAAATTACAGCAGCCATGACCCTATAAAGACAGAGTGACCAAGAGGCTCACACCACTCAGAATAAGGTGGGCCATCCATCCACCAGGCAAATCACACTGATCGGCAGACGTGCTTGGCGATGGGGAGAAGAACTCAGGATTGGTAGTGAAGGAAGGAGGTAGTGAATATCACTCATGGCCTCAGCGGCAGCTGGATTTTATTCATCAAGGTAAGCTTCTTGTAAGATTTCCAATCAAAATTCTCGAGAGGCTGTGCCTGAATGCATGTGTATCTGAGTTCAAAGGGTAAACTGTGAGGACTGCTGCCGGAACCCACCCACTTCGGGTAAACAGGGGCGTCCCCCTCTTCCCCGGCTACTGTGAGCAGTGGTTGATATCTCAGCCACTCCCATTTCTGGAGATTTGCCCTCACAGGAACGGGAGCGGCCTCACCTGGGAGGCTATGACTGCCCATCTCTCCCCAGGCACGACCACTGCCCTGGTTGACCCCCATCATGGGGCATGCCCTGGCTGTACAATTTGTCCTCTGCAGCCTCCTGTGGGATAAGGTCCATATTCTGGCTCGGGTTCTTTTTCCTGTCCTATTCTGTTTTCCTCAGTTTCCTTCCCCTGAAAGTACTTTCCTGAAAAAACACTGACAGAAGACTTCCTGTGTCATGGTCTGCTTACAGAAACTCCAGGGAGGACACCTATGAATCATGAAACTGAACTATGCTAGACATGCCTTGTAAAACTTGATAATTTCCATCAAATGTGAAACCTGAAACCAAACGGTTAAATTTAAATCCATAGATAACAGAAACTCCACTATGTATTTCATATTACTTGAGTTAGGAAACAAGCATGCCTGCATGATGCTGAGTCATTCAGTTGTGTCCGACTCTTTGTGACCCCATGGACTGTAGCCCACCAGGCTCCCCTGTCCATGGGATTCTCCAGGCAAGAATACTGGAGTGGGCTGCCATTTCCTACTCCAGGGGATCCCCCAATTCAGGTATCCAATCTGCATCTCCTGCATTGCATTGCAAGTGGATTGTTTACCTCTGTGCCACCTGGGAAGCCCCAGGAAAGCAGAGTTTTTAGTAAAGATAATAAAATATCATTAATTCAAAAGAGGCAATAAGCTTTCTGTTTCTGCTTTAATGATGTCGTTCCAAAATCTTCATTACTCTAAAGGCAAGAAGCATGCTTCACAGAAAGCCTAGCTTTCACATTACTAGTTTCGTATGGGCCAAGAAAACCAAAACGGAGGCCACCGACAACAGGAAGAAATAACTTTTGAAATAATTTCACTCTGCCATAAAATTTACTCTGCTTATAATTAATTGTCATTCAGGTGGTTTTCCATAAGAGTCCAATTGTAAAAAATATACTGGAAAACAAAGTCACAAATCAGCATTGTACTATAGAGGGAAATACTTTTGGAAATTATATATAATATCATGGATTCAAAACACATTAAATTGAGGGGAAAAAATTAAGAACACCACAGAGAATTGCAATATTAATTGGCAATCATAACACTAGGAAGCTTGGTGGGTTCAATTCTTGTCTAGAGGACACAGAGCAAGCATATTATCTTTTAACTCTGGTTCTTGTAGGGCTTCAAGACTAGAAACTTATAACTTAGGGGACCAAATGTAAATTATTTTAAAAAGTGCTCCTATCACCAGTAAGAAAAGAATATGTCATCAAAATCCACTGTTCAACTTCCAAAGATCTAATGTTTACAAATCTCATCTTCCATCACAGGGAGCTTCCAGTATCTTAACAAACCATGGTGAGGAGCACTCAAATTAGCACCAAATCTTATCACAAGCTTTTGGTACAGAACACAATAATGCCCTACCTATTGAAATAATGGTTTCTTTTAAAGTTCTTCAGTCTGTTTTCCAAGGCCTTTCAAACTTTGGCCCTAACCTACCTTTCTAAGCTTGTCTTTGACTTTTCCCACATGGCCCTACGTGCTGCATCGCTTCAGTCGTGTCCGACTCTGCGACCCCGTGGACAGCAGCCCACCAGGCTCCTCTGTCCACAGGATTCTCCAGGCAAGAATACTGGAGTGGGTTGCCATTTCCTTCCCCTAGAGACCAACAAAACTGGGTGGTTTACTGTTCCCTTATTGTCCCACATTTCTTTATTTACAGGATAACTTCATCATCCTTAGACTCTGGAAGAAACTGCTTGGGTTCAAGTTTCTCATCATTATTTTGAAGGGAACCTCAAGCATCAGTATCAATTTATCCGTAAGTACTTCATTGTATACCTTTAAATACAAGGGCCATTTTTGTTTCCAAACACAGCCATGGTGTCATTCATTATCACATCAAAAATACTGAACCATAATTCCTTCCAATAAACATCAGATAAGCAGTCAGTATTCAAATATCCATGACTGTCTTGTACATTTTTAAATGTTTAGTTTGAATCAGGACTCAAATAAGAATCACACATTGCATTTGACTGTGTTTCTTAAATTCCTTAAGATTTTTCCATGCCCACCTTTCCCTCTTTGAAATTTGCTTATTAAACAAACAAGATTATTTGTCCAATAAAGTTTTCTACATTCTGGATTTAATGACTGCTTCCCCATGGTGTCTTTTAGCATGTTATTCTATCCCCTGTATTTCCTGTAAGCCAGGCTCATAAACTGCTAGTTAAATCTAGAGGCTTCATCTGTTTCAAGGTAAAAATTTTGGCAGGAATATTTTGGAGGTGGTGGTATATACTTCTTTCAATAGGTACAATACATAATGTCTAGTAGTTTCTCTTTTTGTGGTGGTAACAGCTATAAATGACAATTTCCTAGATTAAACATATCATTGAGGGTCACAAAATGGTGATATTTGCATCCTATTATTCCTTCTTTGTTTATTGGCTATGATAGTTTTATAGAGAGAAACTTACCCTCATGAACTATTTGACTGCCCTGAGGTATAGTTGATATAGGAACAGATGATTATATGCTAGGGGTAGGATGGGATTAGAGATGGGGAGGAAGTTCAAGAGGGAGGGTACATATATATACCTGTGGCTGATTCATATTGAGGTATGGCAGAGGCCAGCACAGTAGTGTGGAGTAATTAACTTAAAAAAAAAAAAAAAAGCTTGATTCTTTCAATAGGAAGAAAAATTTTGAAGATGATTTCTCAGGCAAGAAGAGCTCTGTTAATACACTGCCTAATGGAAAGATTTGGTGTGCCTCTTCTCACCTTAAAGCTAGTTATAGGAGCTTCACTGGTACTACGAAAGAGCTTAGTATGGACACAGTGTGGGGAACCCAGTAGCCTGGAACTCACTCCCACCTGACAGATACAGAGCTAAAAGCAAGGTGATCCACTGCTGATGACTGAACCCAAGGACTGTGAGGTCTAACTTCCCTCCAGGGCTCATCAGGTCAAAGGGTACATCATGGAGTCCAGTGCATCAGATATGGGTCACGTACAAAAGACAGACCCTGTGAAGGTTTATATCATGTCCTCTCCAACAAAACCCACTGGGGAGTGCCCTGGGGTTACATATACAGCCTGCTACATTCCCAGCAACTCAGGAGAGAGCATCATTTGCCCCAAGAGGACGATCAGTGAGAAGTTCTTAAACTTGTGAGAGGGGGGCTCTGAAAATCTCACGAGAGAAAAATTCATCTTTAAATACCTGCTGAACTCAGACAGCTCAAAGCCATATTAAGTCATTTTAAATCTGTGGTTAACAAAACAGATTGTGTGTCCATTATGGTTATGAAATTTTTTTTTCTCTTTATGGATTTTGATCTCTTGGCCATAGATCAAAATGTTAATTGTGACTGTGGCTGAGAAGTGGGATATTTTTCCTACTGAAATACTATTATCTTTTTTCCAGAAGTTCTCTATTTTTATATGAACAAAAATTAAGTTATAGGGATTTACTGTTTAGGAAATGAATGAGTAAACTTGTCAAGGCAAATAATGGTCTATTTCTTAACTTATAGACATTTTTGGATTGATTTTCCTAGTTCTCATCCTACTCTGCCCTAGGCTATTTGAAAAGCTGCAGCTAAAACTCATCCTCTGCTTTGACTATTTTCTGCCCAGTCATTTTATGCTTCAGCAAAATTCTTGTTGCCTTCCTTAATGGCCTTCTGGGAACGGAAGAGCAACTTCAATAAAAGTACAATGAAGTAAGTGATGGTACCAAGCCATTAACAAAACTCTAAGCTTGTCCTATATCCCAGAACATATTATATTAGTAAATCCCCTCTAGCTTTTAACATATTTCTATGCATATTATTCAATTTATCTAACAAACACGTGTTTATATTTATCAAGTGCTTTTTCTGCATCTACTTAAAGTCACACTTTTTTTTTCTTTTTTGTCTGTTAATATGGTAAATTCTCTAGTTATACTTTCTTATGTTGAGACCTGGGATTACTGGGATAAACTTGATCTGAATAATGAATTATTGTTTAATAACCAAATGTTAGATTGGCTAATATTTAATTTATAATATTGAAACATGACTTAACAAGAAAAATTGGCTTATAATTTTCTTTCATTGCCTTTACCTGATTTTGGAGTCAATATTGCACTAATCTCATCAAATAAGTTGATAGTACTTATTTACTGGAATAAATTTGAAAGATTAGTTTTCCTTGAAAATTCAATAGAAATCCCCTTGAAATAAACTGGGGGCTACAAAGTTCTGGTAGGAGGGAGGTATTTTCCCACCATTTTAATGTTTCTACTGCTGATTGACCTATTCAATTCTCTTAATTTGGGCCCTTTATATTTTTCCAAATAGTTGACTTCTTATTAGATATCAAGTAAATACTTATATAGTTTATACTACTGATTTTTATTTAAGATATACTATAGCCGTAGTTTTTTTTTTTATTGCATGTTTCTGTTTTCATTTTTTTTTCTTGCTCAGTCTTAGTTTTGTTGATACATTTCTGTTTTAATTCTTTATTTTATTAATTCTTGTTTTATTGTCATTAATTCCATCTCTGTTTCAGTTTGTTTCTTTGGATTTCCTCTATTACATTTCCAACTTCTTAAATTGAAAGTTGAGCTTATTTATTTTCAAATTCTCTGTATCCTGGTAAATTTATTTGAAATCAAAGGATTGTGTTAGCTATGTCTTAACAAATATGGCATGAGGCTTTATTGTTATTTGAGTCATAAAACTTCATAATTCCTTCATGATCTCCTTTTTAGCCCAAGGATTGTTTATTAATGTAAAACCTGACATTTAAGATTATGTAAACTATACTTCTTTTCTTCATTAAAATTTCCAGCATTAATCAATTATGGTTACAGAATATAGTCCACATGATACTGATTCCATGGAATTATTGAGGCTTCCTTTACGGTCCAGTAAATTTTCCAAGTGAGAGAATATTTTGTAAATAATCTGTGCGATCATTTGTCTTCTCAGTTGCGTTCATGGTTGAGTTGTAGTTTGTGCCTATGTGTGTTTGTATATGTGTATATCTTTGGGGAGACAAAATTCAACCAAACACACATGACAAGAGGGACTTTGCAGATGTGATTAACTTAAAAATCTTAACGTGGGGTTATCATCCTGGGTTATCCAGGGGCCCACTATAATCACACAGACATGATAGACGCAAACACACAAACACAATACACACATACATACATCTGTGTACATAAAATAGTTCAAGCTTTTCTACTGCATTACTCAGTTCTTCTGTGTCTCTAGGGTCTGTCTGATTTATTTGTCCATTTATGAAGGGAGCATGTTAAAATCTCTTGCAACATATGTTGACATATCTATTTTTCTCTACCATTACGCCATTGTTACTTTATATAATTTAAGGCTATGTTAAAGCATCTATATAAATGCTGACTATACTTCTTTGCAAAGACCTGACTCATTGGAAAAGACCCTGATGCTGGGAGGGATTGGGGGCAGGAGGAGAAGGGGACGACAGAGGATGAGATGGCTGGATGGCGTCACCAACTCGATGGACATGAGCTTGAGTAAACTCTGGGACTTGGTGATGGACAGGGAGGCCTGGAGTGCTGCGATTCATGGGGTCGCAAAGAGACGGACACGACTGAGGGACTGAACTGAACTGAACTGAACTGAACTGATACTTCCTTTCTTTATTATTTTCTTTAACATGCTCCCCTCATAAATTGGTCCTAAGTGGCATCTGAGCAGGAAGGGGACAGCCATTACTAATGATCGCAGGGTCAGCCCTCAGAGGCAGTCTGGACCTCTGAACACAGCCAAAGCAACATGGTCCACGCGCTGACCTTCACCAAACCCCCAGCCAGCCCCTCCTGTTCTCATACTCCTCCCCTCTGCAGCAAGGGAGCTGATGCTGGGAAGGCAAAGAGCGCGCACTTACAGGGACTTGAGCGAGCGGAGGCCAAGCCTCACGGCTTCTGCTACAGCAACGTGGGACCTGCTCCTGCCCCTGCAGAGCAGGCACAGTCGCTGACCAGTGGGATCTGACCCTCGCCACTCCTCCGGCCCCATCTCCTACCACGGCGAGAGCTACCAGCACATCCCGACGCAACGTGTGACTCCTGTTCATGTCAAATCCAACTCTCCCACCAAAGCCAGTGGGCCCACACACTGTGTAGGGAGGCTCCCACAGAAGGACACCCCTTTGAGACCTCCACGGGTAACACCTGCACTGAATCTCACTGAGGCAGGGAAAGCCAAGCAAAATGAGAAGGCAGAGGAATGTGCCTCAACTCAAAGAGCAAGAGAAAACCCCCTGGGGGGCAGGCGGAGGACACAGTAACGAAACAGAAGTAAACAGTTTCCCAGATAAAGAATCCAAATCATGGGTAATAAGAGTGGTAGCTGAATTGGCACAAGGATAGATGAACACAGTGAGAATTTTTGACTAGAAACTAGAAAATATAAAAAGAACCAAACTGAAGAATATAAAAAGGAAATGAAAAGCACACTACAAAAATAAATAAATAAATAAACAGCAGACTAGGTGATACAGAAGAACACATAAAAGACCTGGAAGGTAGAATGATGGAAACCTCCCAATCAGAACCACCAAAAAAAAAAAAAAAAAATTTTTTTAATGATAAGAGCTGAAGGGATTCTGAGGCTGGCATTAAGCATAGCAACAGCCACACAGTATGGGTCTGAAGAGAAGGAGAGAGAAAATGGGACTGAAAATGTATTTGATGAAGTCAAGCAACATGTAACATTTGTTACTTAAAAACACCTTTTTCCTTCAACTCTTCTGTTTTTATTCTGTGAGTACTACTACATTCAAATTACTTTAGAGATTCAACATGCCCATAAGGAGCAGTAAAAATGAAAAACTCCTCAGAAGAGTTCTGAGAAGAAAAGCAATTTAATGTCTACCAAGCTTTTCCTCAGACAATTTAACCTAGTGAATGACTCCTACACAATTACAGAGGAATTGTTAGGAATCATTTTTTTTTTCTTTAAATGAGTGGCTTACAGTTTGATAGAGTATTTATTACTTCAGCTCTACAAAATTAACAAGCATAATTACACACATAGTCTTTCAGAAGCCTAAATAATGAGACCCCCAAGAATTACTAAAGAAAGACAAAGAACCAAAATTATACAAGTGTGAATTAGAACTATTTGAACCCTGGGTTTAGAATCCCAAAGAAGAATAATATCCTCAAAGAAATAAAGGAGAAAAATATATACTAGGATTTCCTTCATGTCCTCCCTCCTTTATCTCTCATCACTAGACAGAGTTTGTGCTATAAGTATTTGCAGTACATATGCTGGCTCAATATTTTTTATCTAAACCATTTTATTGAAATAATATGACATACAAAAAGCTGTACATATCATTTGCATATAATTATATGAGTTTGGAAATTTGTATATGTATCCATGAAACTATCACCATAATCAATGTCATAAATATATCCATCACTTCCGTGGGTTTACCCCCATCTCATCCATCTATCTATTTATATGATCCTAACATAAGATCTATACTCTTAGAAAAATTTTACACATACCATAAATAATTTTTTACAAAGCTACAATAATCGTAGTATCATTAGTATGGTATTGACATAAAAACAGACATAGACCAAGGGCACAAAATAGATAGCCCACATGTGTGCGTGCTAAGTCACTTCAGTCGTGTCCAACTCTCTGCGACCCTGTGGACTGAAGCCCGCCAGGCTCTTCTGTCCGTGGGAGTCTCCAGGCAAGAACACTGGAGCAGGTTGCCACACCCTCCTCCGGGGGATCAGGTGTCAAACCCGCATCTCTTACGTCTCCTGCATTGGCAGTTGGGTTCTTACCACGAGTGCCACCTGGGAAGCCCAGGGAGCCCGCACATAGAAGCAAACCGATCTTTAAAAAAAAGTGTCAAGAATACTCAATGGGAAAACAATAGTCTCTTCAATAAATAGTGCTGAGAAAACTAGATGTCCACATGCAAAAGAATAAAAGTGGATGCTTTTCTTACGCTGTACGCAAAACGTCACCCCAAATGGGTTAACGACTTAAATGGCAGACCTGAATGCACAATACTGCTATGAGAAGACATAGGTAACAGGCCTCTTGATATTGATCTTGGCAACAATTTCTTGGATCCGACAGCAAAACGACAGACAACAAAAATAGGCAAAAGGATTTACAGCAAAATAAGAACCACCTGGGCTTCCCTGGTGGCCTAGTGGTAAAGAACCCACTAAAAGGTCAATATCCAAAATATATTTTGAAACTCCTTCCTACAACTCAATAGCAAAAAGAAAACAATACCAAAAAACCCAAGTAATCTGATTTAAAAATGGGCAAACTGCCTTCATAGAAAATTCTCCAAAGAAGACATACAAATGGCCAAGAGGTATATGAAAAGATGTTTAATATCACTCATCATAAGAGAAATATAAATCAAAACCATAATGAGAGATCAACCTAACATTCTTATTAATGCATTTTAAAGCAGAGCCATAGTTTTATCACCTGTGCATATGAGAACCAGATCCAATTCTCTCATGTTATCCAAGCTCATAAAAGAAAAGGATATTATTCCCTAACAAGAGAGCAGCAGAAAGGAAGTAGTGAGGGACTACCTATCCGCTAGGCTTTCTTAAAATATACATTCTGTCTTTTTGTGTGCTGAGTGATGAGCAAAGTTGAGCACACTCCGCACACTCTGAGCATTTTATAACCATAGAATCATTCCTTCCTTTCCAAATGGAGGGTTATGATCTCTGTGCCTCATGGGTGAGGCAGTTTTGAAAGAGCATAGTCTAGGAATCAGGAAACCAGGTTCCAAATAGTCTAGCTCCGCTGTGGAACTTTAGACAAGCGATTTAATATCTCTGTGAAATGAGGGTAGTGATCCTTCACCACAAACACTTCTCAGGAGTAAGGATCAATTGAGACCACATAAACACTCGAAAAACCTAAGGTCTATCAAGGAGTCTTATGTAGTTCTAGAAATATGACACTTGGTATAAAGTGTAACATTCCAGCTGTTAAATGATGAAGAAATGTTAGTTTAAAATGAATCTAGGCCATGATCTTCAATGGCTAAGATCACACACACACACATACACACACACACAAAGAGAGACAGACATTATTCATGGATTCCTGAAAGAAAGATCTAAATCAGATCAAACCACCAAACCAAGTCTCTAGATTGAACTGCCAGTTTTCAGGAAGCAAAAGTACATGTTAAATGACACCACACGGAAGTAACCATCAAAATCCAAAATTCAAGAAACTCTATAAGGGAAATTGCCTTGTTTTTTCAACAATTTGCTGAGGAAAAAAAGAGACTAGGGGAATTTATAGAAAAGAAACTTAAGGGATTTCCCTGGTAGTCGAGTGGTTAAGAAGCTGTCTTCCAGTGTAAGGGGTGCAGGCTCAGTCCCTGATCAGGGGAACTAAGATCCCACATGCCGTGGGGCAACTTTGCCCGTGAGCTGCAACGTTGAACCCGCACGTCCCAAGTAGAGAGACACCTACATACCACAGCTAAGAACCCACATGCCACAGCTAAGACCCAGTGGAGCCAAAAAACAACTAAATAATTTTTTTTTTTATGAGAACCAAGTGAATGTGTGAACACTGTTTGGAAATCAATTCAATAGACCAAGATGAAAAAATCATTCTGGAGACAAACATGGAAATCTGAACACTGGATATTTGTTGCTATTAAGGAATTTTCCATTTTTAGGTGCAATAATGGTATTGTGGTTATGTCTGCAAGCAATTCATTATCTTTAAAGAGACAAACTTAAATATACATGGGTGAAATGATATAATGTGTGAGTCTCCTCAAATAAGCAGAATGTACAGACAATGGAGGCTGCAGATAGAACTGGGTGGGGATAGACATGAGCCTCCTAGTAAACATACCCGGACCATGAATTAAAATAAGGAAACTAGAAGAACAGGATATAAAGTATACAGTAAAAATCTGTTTTTAGGAAATCTTGAACATGCCATGCTCCCTGTGGAGTCAATTAACTTTCACCCATCACAAGTTCTAACAAGTGCTCAGGAGTCAAAAATCACAAAACATGAAAACATTGTTTTTCAGTACGAAACTTTCGGGTTTCAAATACGCATCAATGAGAGGAGTGTCTGTTTATCTCCATCGCAGACTAAACACTTTCAAGGATACCAAATCCTTTTAACTTATACCTCTTTCTATTTTTTTCAAAATGTAACTGGAAAGGTGAGCTTTGTCTGTTCAGTTATGAACGAAATCTTGGGAACTCCTGTGAGATTTGTGGTCACCAGTCGTAACCCTCAAAAAACAAAGTGTTCTCAGGGTATTTTAAAAACTGGTTTGTGGTGTACTGCTTGTACCTCAGGATCCCAGACCCTTGACCATGCGTGACACAGACACATTTCAGCTGCAAATCATTTGCTTTATTAAACTTTAGAGTCCATAAAAACATTCACGCTACTAAAAAATTTGATCCCTGGGTTGGGAAGATTCCTTGGAGGAGGGCATGGCAACCCACTCCAGCATTCTTGCCTGGAGAATCCCAAGGACAGAAGATCCTGGCGGCTACAGTCCATGGGGTCACAGAGAGTCAGACATGAATGAACGACTAAGCACAGCACAGATTTCCAGGAAGAAAAAATGAAGGCAAATGCCGGTCTGTACTTTTATTTTTAGCAGATTAAATAATCATAATATAATTACTAGCAACTTCAAAGCATTCTGCCTTTATGTGCACTTCCTAAAAATGTATATAACGATACTAGAAATTTTTGGACCAACTCTTTACATGGAAAATAAAAATGTATCTTTAAACACTCAGCCTCCAAAATCCTCAATAACACACAGTTCTCCTAAGTATACAGCCACCTTTGGCTTCCGTTCTTAAAACCCACAGCAGCTTAAAAGTAATTCTGTAATTAGGTGATGTCCCAGACAAAATGAAGAGAAAAAGCCCAGAGTCATGCCATTCCAGCCACATAAATCTAGTCCCCTCTCATTAAAGGATGGAAATCGTATTAATTTCCTGGAGTTGAGGAAACAAAGGGCCGTGGAGCTCGGCGGCTGAAACAACAGCAATGTGTTGTCTCACGTTCTGGACACGCACGTGCCCAACGTCCAGGTGTCGGCAGGGTTGTGTCTTTCTGTTGGTTGTGAAGAAGAAACTGCCCCACGCCTCTCCCCTGGCTTCTGGTGGTTTCCTAGTGATCTGTGGCACTCATTGCTTATGGAAGCATCACCTTGATCTCTGACTTCATCTTCACATGACATTCTCTTTGCATACGCGGCTGTGTCCAAATTTACCCTTTTTTTAAGGACACCAGTCATACTGATTCAGGGCCCTCCCTCCTCCAATATGATCTCATCTTAACTAACCCGCTACAGCCCTATTCTCAATAAGGCCACATCCCATGGTGTGAGAGGTTAAGACTTCAATATGTGAATTTGGGGGATAAACTACTCAATGTATACCAGGAATTAAGATAACTTATTTGCTCAGATGGTATGCAAAGTCAGTCAGCCAAGATATACAAAAGGCAGGGAAAAAAAGAGAAAGCCGTACATATCAAAGTTGTAGAGATTTAGTTCATTTCAACAATCCATTTATACACACATTTAAGAAAACTTATTGAATAATACCAACAATGTAAAGATACAATCAGGGATAAAGGAGTTCACACGCCGTTAGGGACAATCTGATACATGTGCCCTGCACAGACAAATAACATTTTAAATGTTTATTCAATACTTGCTTAGTGGCAGTGGAAAGAAACTGATGTCCTATTAATAAAATTACATACTTTCTTTATTCCAAAATCATGCATTAAAACTATAATTAATATTTGCTTTTATTTGGGAAGTTTTTCCTCTTCACAGTTTACTGTAATAGTCATAATTAAGTAATGTTAATAATCCATACTCATTAAGGACCAAGGTAAGTTATAAGACTCTAGTTACAGCTACATTGTTCAGCAAATATTTGAAAGGCTTTTTTTTCTAGCTATCAGGTTGGTAAAAGAGTCTCTACTTTTTTGTAGAAGAAGTCCTACATTTTTATAGTTCTTGATCTCTTCTCAGTCTTCTTTTGCAATTTTCAAACTAGATAAAGTCTCGGGAGGCATACCTAAAGGTTCAAACTTCAGATAATAAAATAAATCACCAGGCTTCCCTGGCGGCTCATTGGTAAAGAATCCACCTGCCCATCCAGGAGACACGGGTTTGATCCCTGGCCTGAGAAGATCCCACATGCCTCGGAGCAAGTCAGCCCGTGCATCACAGCTGCTGAGTTTGTGCTCCAGGGCCCCGGAGCTTCAGCTGCTGAGCCCTCACACCCCAAAGCAACAAGAGGAGCCCCGCACTGAGGAGCCTGCGGAGAACAGCCAGGGAGAAGGCCCTGCTCTCTGCAACCAGAGAAGAGCCCCCGCAGCAACGAAGACCTAGGGTGGACAAAATCAAACAAACAACATCGCACAGAAAAAATAAACCAAAGCACCCACTCTCATCAAATGGGCCTCCCAGGCAGCACTAGGGGTAAGGAACCCACTTGCCAATGCAGGAGACATAAGACACATGAGTTCAAGCCCTGGGTCAGCAAGATCCCCTGGAGAAGGACATGCCAACTTCAGGGAACCGAAACTGCCTGGTTTCAGAGTACGCAGCATGACCCAATGGACCCATGTATCCCCAACATATTACCGGGGATAGAGAACATTTAGGAGCATCTTCTTCAAAATTTCCATTTGTTGGTGCCCCGTAGTCAGAGGTAGGAAGCAAGGACAATATGAACTTTTCTGTTGTGTGAGGAATTATTTATGAAACTGTAACATGATGCACATTTTATTTCCCACTCATGCCAGTGAGCTCAGTATTTCCTTATGAATTAGAGGCCCAGGAAGCTTTTGATGTGCCCCTTAATTAGTTTTGCAAACTAGTAGAGGATATAACCACATAAATCAGGGAATCTCAGACTGGACACAGCTTGTAGGCAGAGGAAAAATGCAGAACATCCCTGCAGTCTGTCTGTTCCCAGCATTACGCACCAGGGAAAATAACCGCTGAGTGGTGCCCAGACTCTGGAATAGATATCTGGGCACAAATCCTACTTTGGGCATTTAACTCTGTGACCTTGATCAAGTCATTTGACCTTTCTGTATCTCATTTGCCTCTTGGACAAAATGGTAATAATATCAGTGCCTGCTCCTTGGAGTCTTACACAGATCAAATACATCAATATCTGTAAACTGTTTAAAACAATACCTGGCACATACCAAGCACTAGCTATTATTTATTATAAGTTTGTAATTGAAAAGTTAAACTGTTTTGTTGTGACGTTACATATTAATGCGAACTTTAAACAAGCATATTTCTTAGTTGGCATGGAGTGGGCAGTGAAGCAGCTGGGCATACATTCTACTCAACAAACTTCCTAGGAAGGGAAACACTGTTCTCTCCAGGGTAGGCCCACCTCCCTCCACCCCCAGGAAGATGCTCTCTGCTCAGGCTGATCTCGTCCCAGAGGCTTCAGAAAGCATTTTGCTGAACAGAAGAGAACCATCCAGCCTCCGAGGACACACTCAGCTCACTGAGCCATTCTCTTACTTTTTCTCAATTATCAATAGCACACACAGACTTCTACCAGACACCTGTTAGCGACTTTTCCTCCATCCTCTTCTGATCAAGGAAGATAAGGATCAATCTCATGGTTGTATTATTGCTGTTTACCCTGAAATTATTCTTGGCATTCTCAACATTAGAGGCAATCAAAGGTAACAAGAATCTAAAATACATTTGTAACCACGTCTGAAACCTCAAAGCCCTCAGCCACCCAAAGATAGACTTCACCATGGTCTTCTGGTCCAATCATTTAACAGATGCTTATATGAGAAGCTATAAAACTTCAAAAAATCATAATCAAGTATCACAAAGTATAAATTCTGTAAAAAGAACCAAAGTTCCTGAGACAGTAGAGGAGGGAAATGAGCATGTAATTGCTAGAGGGAGGAAACAAGGGTGAGGAAAGAGACTGAGGTTTAGAAAGATTCTACAGAGAAAGCATTTGAATGGGCCTGGAAGAATGTGTGACAAGGATCTGCAAACTTATCTTCACCAAAGAGAGGTGAGGAATAGACCCACCTCCAATATTAAAAGCAGCTCACTGCAACAGTGACTACAATAGAACCAGGTTTGCTAGGAAGAGAGTGGCACTGATGGCTTGAAAACAGTTTCACCCACTCAGTCAGTCCAGTCCAGTCGCTCAGTCGTGTCCGACTCTTTGCAACCCCATGGACTTCTGCAGCAAGCCAGGCCTCCCTGTCCATCACCAGCTCCCAGAGTTTACTCAAACTCATGTCCACTGAGTCGGTGATGCCATCCAACCATCTCATCCTCTGTCGTCCCCTCCTCCTCCTCACTCACTCCTCATCAACCCCCACACACTTATCTTCTACAGAATCGCTAATGCCCAGAAAAGAGACTACAGAAAGGGCACAGATGTGCGTTTATCTCACTGGACGTGAGCACAGAATCACAAGCTGGAATGGTTAGGACTAAAAGACAAAATTTTATATTGTGAAAATACCCAAACGTAGGATAGCCTAAGCTTTCAAAGCCAAGTCTTGATCATTTTTCTCTGCCGCAAGAGATGTCTAATCCTGTAGAATTTCTGTCCTAGATGGGTCTTGCAGAAAGGGTAGCAGGATGGAGCAGGAAGGAAACTTTTTTTCTCTTCTTGTTTTCAAGTCCCTTATAGCATACACCATAGGAACTACTCTCTCAAGATAAGATCCAGCAACACCCACAATGCCTTCCAAAAGCAAACCAACGTAGCTTCCAATTTATTTGATATTTGGTGTTACTTGTGTTCCCATCCATGAGAAGAGACAAGTTTTCCTACAATGAAACCAAGTCAAACCAAACTAAACAAAATTCCCCATATTCTTAGAAGGTACCGGCAACTCTTTGCTGACCACAGAAAGGGTCCCAATTCCTGAGCTTGGCTTAGGTCCTTATCTTTTCCTCCTAATGTGTTGAGACAACTCTCCTGACTTTTCCCCAATTGTATTCTCTCCTCTCTGCCTGCATACTTATTTTATTTTATTTTTTATCTAAATAATACCCATTCTTCATGTTCCAACCTGCCCTCCTCCTGTCAGCTACTGTTCTGACTCTTATGTATTAACATAACACAATGAGAGGGTCCCATCTAGGAGGATTGGTTCCTGAAAGAGTGAAAGACGTGTTCACTTTGTGAGCACAGAGGCCTGGGCCCTCTGTCCACGTCTCACCGGGGTCCCAAAGTGTGCAAGGCCTCGCAGAGCTGGGTGTGCGTAGGTACCTTTGACGCTGAGCGCAAGGCCCAGTGACTGAGATGGGATACAGCAAGAAGAGATTTGGGGACTGTGGATAGTGAACCCCCTGACCTTCAGAGAGCCATAGGAAAGATCAGCAGTGACCTTGAAGAATTAAGACCAGAAGTGGTCTTCAAAATTCCTAGGCTTCTTAAAATAGAGAGGATTCCTTAAAATGATGGACAATCATCCCCACAAATCCTGTTGGATGGGGACTAAACCAATTAAAGCTGATTTGAAAAAATTAAGAAATATGATATCTGCCACAACTGAGAATAATAGAACAAACTCATGACTTTGGTCTGTTTGGCTTCGCTCATTTTTTTAAAGTAGATTCCCTCTCTTCATCTTGAATACAAAATATTTCCCATTTCTGTGGTACAGCCTCATATATAAATCCCCACATGGACAAATTAGATAGCCAGAAAAAGATTACTGGGCATGTCATGATGCTGAAGATTCTGTTGCATGCTCAGTCATGTCTGACTCTTTGTGATCCCATGGACTGCAGCCCGCCAGGCTCCTCTGTCTGTGGGGGTTCTCTAGGGAAGAATACTGGAGTGGGTTTCCATGCCCTCCTCCAGGGGATCTCCCCTATTACTCAGAGATAAATGAGAAGCACTGGTAGGTTCAGTGGAAGGAAAGTGGCAAGAATGAAATGGGTATGAATCCCTCAGCTCCTTCTGATGTCACCCTGTACATCTTCATGGGGAGTCAATCCCCTGTCTGACCGCCTTCAGTCAATTCTGGTGGACAGCAATGGTCAGGCTCTTTAGTGTGGATCAGAAGATTTTGGTAGTGTACTACAACTTCATTACAAAGTGGCATGTGACTGTGAAAGCAAGATTTAGCCCAACCCTCCTAATGTCTGAACAGTGAACAAACAGGCACCAGGAGAGTTTCCGTAGCTTCAAGGGGACGACCACACTCTGCCCCCAGCCAGACTGCCTCATACCTTGCATGAAAACCTCAGTCTGCCCCAAGTATATCCTGACAGCAGAATTGATCAGCCTTAAAGTTAGGTGAAGAGACAGACTCTTGCATGAATCAGAGGGATGCTGGGTGGGTGAGGGGGCAGAATCTAACCTCCCACTCGTGAAGGTGGTCTATCACACAGCTGTGAGTGCAAGAGTAATGGGCCTGTGCAGACTTGTAACCAGTCGTATATGTTGAATGACACTCACTCATGAAGGAAATATTATCTCTGTCATCTTTATGCCAAGGACAAATTCTCTAGCATAAATATTTCCCAGATTTATTAAGGAATAACTGAGAAATAATACTGTATATATGAAAAGTATACTACATGATGATTTGGTATACACTGTAAAAAGATTATCACAATAAAGTTATTTAATACATCCATCACTTCACATAGTTAACTTTTGTGCACGTGTGTGTGTGTGTGTGTGCTTAAGATGTACTCTCAGGAAACTTCAAGGATATAATTCAATGCTGTTAACAATAGTCACGTTACACATTATCTCCTCAGAACTTGCTTATAACTGAAAGTTTGCGTACTTTGACCTATGTGGCCTCATTTTTCCTTCCACCTAGACCCTGGCAACCACCATGCTACTCACTGTTTCTATGGGATTGGTGTTTTTCTCTTTATTTTTTGTTTTAGATTCCACATATAAATGATACTATATAGTATTTTTCTTTCCCAACTAGCTCATTTCTTTTAGCATAATGACCTGCAGGTCCATCTATATTGTCACAAATACCAAGATTTCCTTCTTCTTATAGGATTAATAATATTCCATTGTCTATATATATATATATACACATAGAGAGAGACAGAGTTACGTTTTCTTTATCCATTCACCTGTCAGAGAACATATCTTGACTCTTGTGAATAATGCTGCCATGACCATGTAAATGTAAATTTCTGTTTTCATTTCTTTTGGATAAATACCCAGAAAGGGGATTGCTGGGTCATATGGTAGTTCTATTTTTAATTTTTTTGAAGAATTGCTACCACTGTTTTCCATAATGACCCTATCATTCTGAGATTCTGAGAATGGTATTTAAGATGCTAAGTGCTATGGACTAAATGATCGTATCCTGACAAATTATGTGTTGAAGCCCTAATCCCCAGTGGATGGAATTTAGAGACTGGACCTTTGGGGGGTGACTCGGTTTAGATGAGGTCCTAAGAGAGCGTCTGCACGGGGGGATTAGTGCACACACAAAACAGAGGAAGAAGGGCTCCCTGGGGGCTCAGATGGTAAAGAGTCTGCCTGCAATGAAGGAGACCCGGGTTCGAGCCCTGGGTCGGGAAGATCCCCTGGAGAAGGGCATGGCAGCCCACTCCAGTATTTTCACCCAGAGAATTCCATGAGCAGAAAAGCCTGGCAGGCTACAGTCATGGGGTCGCAAAGACTTGGATACAACCAAGCGGCTAACGCGAGCACTTTAAACAGAGCAAGGGACCAGAGCCTTTCTCTCTTCTACCTGAGGATACAGCAAGACAGCAAGCCCCTGCCACCAGGAAGAGGGCACTCAGCAGACAGCAAATCTGCTGGCAGCTTGCTCTTGAACTTTCCAACCTCAGAGCTGTAAGAAATGAACATATGTTGTGTAATCCACCCGGTCTCTTCATTTTGTTATTAATAGCCAAAACTGACTGAAATACTGGGTAAGTACTCGAGTTGGCTGTTGATTCTTTTCACTGTGGTTGATTCTTCTCAGGGTCTTTCAGATGCCATCCCCAAGACACAGTAGAATTTACCTGTGTTCACACTCAGATAACACTGTTTATACCAAAATAAATTTAAATTACAGACTATAAAATGTTGGGGTGTTGTTTCTGTATATTCTTTGCCAATAAATAATTGCTAATATATACAAAGCTGATAAGTTGTAATTAGGATAGACATCTATTTTAAAGATGGGAAAACTGAAGCTCAGAAATCTATTTACTAATTTTGGACATTTCTAAGCCTTAAATTTTTCATTTGTATGATATATGGTCGTTGTGATAAATACAAATGATAAAGGAAATACAAATTTCCTTTCTCAGTACCAGGCATTCAAGAAGCATTCAGTGAATTATCATTTCAATATTCTAAATGAAATATAAATGAATTAAAGAATGTTTGAGCCCTCATTTTAATACCTGAGGACATCTGCCTCTAGGCAGTAATAGAATTTTACTTTTACACAAAAGTTTAGAGCTAATTTAAGACCAGTTCCTCTAAGAAAGATGCTTAAAGAAGTCTTTTTACTTGCCTGAGAGAGCATAGAAAATCTGTTGCTTAGTCATCTCAGTCCTGAAGACTGTGCGACCCTGTGGACTGTACCCTGCCAGCCTCCTCTGCCCATGGGATTCTCTAGGCAAGAATATTAGAGCTTCAAAGCTAAAGTCTATCAGGGATCTAATAGTGGCTGATAAACAGAACTAGTACATTTTCAATTAAATCCTCTTATGTTTCATTTAGCATAACTATACTCAATGTCCCACATCCCAAGATCCATCCCCCACACCTACGTTTCATAGAAGCCATCCCAAGCATCTTATTACATCAGCTTGTTCATTTTCCTCTGGCTATTTTCATTATCCTCTTTTTGGTGTTATGTCAAGAGATACATGACATCATTCTAGAGAGTTGCCTTGTGGTTCTATTTCTGGCTGTAGTCCACCACTTTCAGTCCTGGCCCAATGCCAGGTTAGTCATATACTGATTCACCAGCTGGCAAGAAACCAAAGTGTTTCTAGCCATGGAAACTACAAGAGAGAAAATGAAATGGGGAAGGCAGACAGAAACCCAAAGTCAAAGACTCACTTCCAACTCCTGGCCCAAGATTCAATTTAGAAAGAATATGTGAAATGATGCCAGTAGACACTGGGAATTTTACAGTGTTCTGAGTAATTTTTGACCTTTCCACAATTTCTGGCATGAACAATGCATTAAAAGAATACTAAATCATCAATGTTTTTTTTCTCATTTCTAAAACTCTTTTCAAATGATTTTTCCTTAAAGTCTTAGATTTAAAATGGATATTTGAGATTTTAATATTGTCTTCCAAACAACATCTACTTTTGTAACATCCCCTCCTCAGGGGGCAGTCAGCTACATTGTTTGACAGATCCAATTATTAGGAAGTCCTTAGTTTCATTCAGAGACCTCTGCCTTTCTGTAATTTCCAGATGCTGGTCAGAAAATCAATCTTAAGGCCACAGCATTTCAAAGTTGGCAAGAATCTCAAGACTGTTCTGCTCTGTAGATGTCCACAATCATAGTAAATCTCCTTAGCACATTAGAACTCATATTAGTTAGTTTTTGCCAGGTAACCAACCATCTCCGTTATCCTAAACAAAAACACTTATTGTCTCTCATCTGAGTAATCCTTCCACTGGCTGGCTCAGATGCAGCTAGGTGGTCTAGAGTGAGTGGCCCGATTCACATGTCAAGCAGTTGTCAGGCTGGTGGTTCTGGAGGGGACCTCAGCTGGGACAGTTTGTCTTTGCTCCACATGGTATTTCATCATTTCATCCTTCAGTAGACACCCTGGGTTTCTTCACATGATTATCTCATGGACCAAAGAGCACTACTTTTTCAGCCCCGGACGAACCATGTTTGCTAACATTCTTTTGGCCCAAGCAAGTTACATGGGTGTATGGGTCTTCCCTGGTGGCACAGCAGTGAAGAATCTTCCTGCCAGTGCAGGAGATGCAGGTTCGATCACTAGGTCGGGAAGCTTCCCTGCAGAAGGAAATGGCAACCCACTCCAGTATTCCTGACTAGGAAATGCCATGGACAGAGGCGCCCAGCAGGTTACAGTTCGCAGGGCTGCAAATGAATCACGCATGACTCAGCGGACTAAACATCACCAAAAACAGGGCTGGACAGTGTCACCCAACCCTCTTCCTAAGTTCATATCCTTCCCAGAACGTTGTAATGTGAGCTTATCATAGGGTTATAACAAGGGTTACTAAAGACGTAATTAGTTAAGTTAAAGTGAGGTCATACTGAAGTACAGCGGGCCTGTAACCAATAGGACTTGCACTTTATAAGAAGAGATACAGACACACACAGGGGGAATGCAGTGATGACTGCAGGAGATCAAGGATTGCCATTAATATCAGAAGCCAAGAGAAAGGCAAGGAACAGATTCTCCCATGGAGCCTTCAGAGAGAATATGGTCCCACCAATAACTTGATCTCAGACATCTTGCCTCCAAAGCTATGAAATAAATGATTTCCCTTGTTTTAAGTGACCTAGTTTGTGGTAGATTGTTATGGCAGCCCTGGGAAATCAATCACACAGCCTAGCAGACATTCAAGGGATGGAGAAAAAACATTACCACTTTTTACTTTTACTTCTACTAAAGAAACATCACCTTGCAAAGTGATGTACACAGGGATGGGAAGAATCTGCAGACATGTTTTCAATTTACCAGAGAGCTCTTCAGGCACGTGACACTTACAGTTATCACCATTCCCCCCCGCCCCAATCATCCTTTGCAGGATAATTCCTCCCCATTTCTATAACAAGATCTCAAAACCCCTTCCATATAGGAGGCTCTCTTGTATTACAAATTTGTTCCTGTCCCTCTTGAAATGCAGGGCACAGGCTTCCCTGGTGTCGCGGTGGATAAGAATCCACCTGCCAATGACACAGGTTTGATTCCTGGTCCAGGAAGATTCCACATGTCAAGGAGCAATGGGGCCCATGAGCTGCAACTACTGAACCTACGTGCTACAACTACAGAAGCCTGCGCCCCGAGAGCCTTTATGCAACAAGAGAAGCCACCACAATGAAACCACGCAATTAGAGAAATCCGGGGCAAAGCAGCAAAGACCCCGGGCGACCAACAGTCAAAGTAAATAAATAAAATCCTTAAAAAAGGAACCACGGGGCAGCAGCTGGGGGTGGGGAGAGGTGGTGGGTGGAATGAGTTGGGAGGCTGGGATTGACACATACACAGTATTTATACTACGGGTAAAATATGTAACAAGTGAGAACGTGCTGTGTGGCACAGGGGACTCTACTTAAAGCGCGGTGGTGACCTGGATGGAAGGGAAGTTCAAACGGAAGGGGATATCATGACAACCGATCGCAGTATTCTTGCCTGGGAAATCCCATGGAGAGAGAAGCCAGGCGGGATACAGCGCATGAGGCTGCAAAAGAGCCAGACATGACTTTGTGACCAAACAGCAACATTTATATGTGTGACTGATTCACTCTGCAGTGCAGTTGATACTAACACAACACTGAAAAGCAACTCTACTCCAATAAAAACTAACTTTTTTTAAAAGGGCAGGTCATTGATATTACTATACACTCTGGATGTTTTCTCTTGAGCCACACTATTGAGTTCTGTGTTAGCCAGGCTGTGTTTGGCCGCAAGTAATAGAAAAATCTGTCTAGCCAGGGCTTATTGTTTTGCTTAAGAAGTCTGGAGATGGCTGGTCCCAAGTTGGATAACTCCACAGCATCAGGGGTTATGTCTGAAATAAGAGAATCTCTGAAATTCTCTTAGTCACCCCTGAATGACTGCAAAAGGTCTACCTCAGCACTGAATATCATATTTCCATGTGGCCGTGTCCCATGTGAGGCCAAGCATTGGAAAGCAGAAATGAAAGAGAAGTTCCTTGACTTGCCGTCATCATGTCATCAGGAGAGAAACACTGCCAGGAAGTCTCTCAGAAGATTTCCCCACATTCTCTCAGGCTAGAACTGAGTCACATGCTACTCCTTGCTACCCAGAGACTGTGAAAGCAAGTTCCTGCTTTGCCAGCTCTACTGAGGGCCCTGGTAAGGGAGAAAGCTATCGGGAAGGTCTGTTGGGTATAGCTCCTGGGCCGCCAACCAAGGGTGTTAGACATGCTTCCTCAGAAACACATGACATTTTGAGGCAGGTTATTATGGACGTGCTCACTTTTACATAAGGGATTTTTAGAGATGACCAAGAAATTGTCGCTGACTCTCTAAATTAGCAACTAATGTACTTATCATATAAGACAGGGAATAAAACAGAGAATAGGAATTAAGCATGCGGGTTCTGAAGTCAGACGATCTGGGCTGGAACCCCAGCTTTTAATTTACCAGGTGAGTGACCATGGGTAAGTGACTTAACTTCTCTATGTCCAAGGTTCTGCATCTTAAAAATAAAAATAGTACCTACTGTTAGGGTTGCAAAGATTAAATGTATTACACCTGTTACAATGTCTTGTACAAGGTAAATACTCAACAAATATCAGTCATTACCTCTGCGCCCACTGTAGGGATAAGGTAAGGACCAGATGCGGAACAAGGAGCAATGATGTGAGTGGACATATATTTACATTAATAACCTATAAGAACACGTCAGAATCTATTAAAGGGAATTAACTTTGGTAGTCATAAAGAGGCTTTTTAGTGAATATTTTCACATATTCTAATTGTGAGAATATATAGTATCTAATCAAGAAATATTCCAAGTTCCCATTAAGTATTTAAATCAGGTAGGTCATGATTTCAGGAAGTTATAAGGTAAAACATTTTCCCAAATTGCAGCAAGTTACCTTTGAGTGGCTGAGTTAAGGATTTTGTTTGCATATTTTTACCTTTCTGGAGCTCTTCTGTGGAAAGTAGCATGACGCCCACTTCCCTGCAACTGAAAGACGTCTAGGTCTGAAATGCTGGAATCCATGACTATTTTAGGTTACGTGACCAAGACGAACTAAGGTTGCAGATAGAATTAAGGAGGTGGCTGACAGTTGACACTAAATAGGGAGATTCTCCTGGGTGATCAGCAGGCTCAATATCACAAGACCCCTTAGCTGTGGTAAGGGGAAGCTGAAGAGCCAGGGTCAGAGCACAGCTGATAGGGACAGAGCAAAGGGGTGAAGCAGGTGTTTAAACAGGTAGTAGTTAATAAATCCCGCTAAGGGATCATAAACAGAGAAAAAAGTATGGGAGAGCCCCGAAAGTGAATAATAACTTCAGAAAGCAGGCTTGCCTAATAATAAAACCATGTAACAGATGCACAAAACATGGCCCAAACAAAAAACAATGGTAGAATGAGACCCACAACCTGGCCAGTGAGGCCAGCAAGTTAATAATTCCTAGAACATGCTCCTTCTCACTCACTAAAAGCAAAAATATAATGGGAAGGTGACATTATACTGAAACCTGTGATGATTTCCCATATTTTAGTGTATGTTACGGAGAAGGCAATGGCACCCCACTCCAGCGCTCTTGCCTGGAAAATCCCATGGATGGAGGAGCCTGGTGGGCTGCAGTCCATGGGGTTGAGAAGAGTTGGACACGACTGAGCAACTTCACTTTCACTTTTCACTTTCATGCATTGGAGAAGGAAATGGCAACCCACTCCAGTGTTCTTGCCTGGAGAATCCCAGGGACGGCGGAGCCTGGTGGGCTGCCGTCTATGGGGTCGCACAGAGTTGGACATGAGTGAGGCAACTCAGCAGCAGCAGCAGCAGCATATGTTACTGCTCTTTCGCTCACTTCAGTTGCACCAGGACGGTCCTGGTTTGACCACACTGGGACAAGAACGTTCCCCCACCGGACATGGAGAAGGAACTGATGGTGGAAGCTCAACATGTGCTCCAGAATGAGGAAAACGCTGGTCTTCTGCTCCTCCCCACTTATCCCCCGATTATAAAACTGTAAGTTCACGGGGCAGCGTCCTCATGCTCCCTGCCTGTAAACCTCACAAGCGTCCTGTTCTAATAAATAAATCACTTATTCTCCACCATGTTTCCCCTGGCCGAGTTCTTTCTGTGCCAAAACAGAAAGAACCAGAGCTGGCCTCGGTTTCAGGGCCATGTGAGAAAGACTCAACTGGCCATTGCTGGTGGGGAAGGCAGCAGGGGACAATGAACAAAGGCGTACAGGCAGCCTACAGAAGCCGAGAAAAGTAAGAAAATGGAGTTTGCCCTCATTTCATTGTTCAGTCGCTCATTCGTGTCCAACTCTTTGAAACCCAATGGACTGTAGCAGGCCAGGCTTCCCTGTCCTTCACCATCTCCTAGAGCTTGCTCAAACTCATGTCTATTAAGTCGGTGATGCCATAGAACCTCTCAAAAGAAAACAGTCCTGCCAACTCCTACATTTTAGCCCAGTGAGCCCTATTTTGGATCTCAGATCTCTAGAATTTATGGTACTAAGTTTGCGTTAAGTCATTAGGTTTACAATTATTTCTTATTGAAGCAATAGAAAGCTAATATATATGTTCCCCATGTTTTAAATAATGAGAATGAATCATTTCAACAGTCAGAAATAAATAAAATTTAAAGATTTTATATATATATGTATACAAAATGGAAATGGGACCAGAGTATTAAATAACATTTCCTTAATGTATACATGAGATGACACACACCACCAGCTTGTCATTTTTCATAGATATGGGCCCAAGGCACCCAGGCAATTTTCATAAGGCACAAAAGAGGCCAAGTGTATGCTCTCACATGCCTGGTATTAATATTTTTCATTCTACCTATTTCTGAGTCCTTCACAGACTGTTCCACAGGCAGCAGGCATGCTGCATCTACCTAGTCTTCCACAGAAGTGCAGATTTTACAAAAACAACAACAACAGGAAAATCTAACTGCAAAAAGGAAAGACACATCAAAAAGACTGGTAATACAGCATCATTGCTTGAACAGCAGAAAATGCTCTGAGACACCAGATAGAAATCTGTTTCTAATGTAATATACCTAGTTTTCCAGAGAACAGAAAATTGTCTGTTATAAATGCACTGTCATGATGACAATTGGGGAAAAAAATGTTGCACCAAATTCCTCTGTTTTTCATCCTAGCTTTGAAACCTAGGACCTAAAAAAGATTTAAATACAGTAGCTTGATGTTTTCTAAAGATGAAAATTAAAAGCAGTTGGAAAATCTTCTTTAAAGAGCAAATCAAAGTAGTTGTTATAAGAAAAATGTTTAAATTTTTTCTTAAATTGTTCATTTCCCTCTTGATCATGAAGTAATGTAGATGGTAAGAAATGTCTAAAATACAGAAAAATATGTAAAAGAAATTACTAACCATTCATATTCAGAGGTAATCATTGCTAAAAACCTTTGCTATATTTTCTCCCATTTTGGAGGCTTTTTTCATAGCAAAGATAAAATAATATATTGTATATGCAATTTTATTTATTCTCTTAACATTAAAACAATAGCCTTTGCTTTGAAATACAAAATTGTAGTAATACCATAATTTTTATATTGCATAATTTTCATATTTGCATCCACTGTGTGGATGTGCCAAAACACATTCACACTTTCCCTGAAGTTGAAGAATTAAGTTACTTGTAAGTGTTCATATTGACAAATAATGCTTCAACCAAAAGCTTTATAGGTAGATTTTTCTATATTAAGGATTGTTTCTTTAGGATCAACAGAAGTAGAATAAAATAGGTAAAACCTAAAAGCTTTTGTGAAGTGAAAGAAACCATAAACAAAATGAAAAGACAGCCTACAGAATGGGAGAAAATATTTGCAAATGATGTAGCCAACACATGATTAATCTCTAAAACATGCAAACAATTCAATATTAAAAAAAAAAAAAACCCAGTCAAAAAATGGGTAGATCTAAGATACATTTCTTCAAAGAAGACATACAAATGACTAAAAAGGATATGAAAAGATGCTCAAAATCACTAATTATTATAGAAATACAAATCAAAACTACAATGAGCTATCACTTCTTATTAGTCAGAATGGATGTCATCAAAAGTCTACAAATAATAAATGCTGGAGAGAGTGTGGATAAAAGGAGCCCTCTTGGTGGGGATGTAAATTGGTACAGCCACTACGGTGAACAGTATGGAAGTTCCTTAAAAAACTAGAAGCAGATCCCACTCCTGGGCATATATCCAAAGAAAACCATAATTCAAAAAGATACACGCACCCCAATGTTCACTGCAGCACTACTTACAATAGTCAATTGTAACAAAGCATCAAAACAAACTAAATGCCCAGGAACAGATGAATGGTTAAAGAAGATGTAGTATATTTAGACAATGAAATATTACTCGGCCATAAAAAAGAATGAATGCCATTTGCATCAACACAGATGGACCTAAAGATTATCATACAAAGCGAAGTAAGCCGGACAGAAAAAGACAAATATATGATACTGCTTATATCATTAAAAAGGTACAAAATAACTTAAATACAAAACAGAAATAGACCCACAAATATAAACAAACTTTGGTTACCAAAGGGGAAAGGTGGGAACCAAAGGAGTTTAGGATTAACAAATGCACACTACTATATATAAAATTGATAACCAATGAGGACCTACTTTAGTTCCACAGGGAACTAAACTGAATATTTTGTAATAACCTCTAAGAGAAGAGAATCTAGAAAAGTATATATATATATGTGTGTGTGTGTATATATATATATATATATGTACGTATGTATGTATATCGGGCTTCCCTGGTAGCTTAGCTCAGCTGGTAAAGAATCCGCCTGCAATGCAGGAGACCCTGGTTCAATTCCAGGAAGATCCCCTGAAGAAGGGATAAGCTACTGGGGTCGCAAAAAGTTGGACATGACTGAGCAACTAAGCACATATATATACGGAATCATTATTCATTAAACTTACACCTGAAGGTAACACATTTTAAATCAACTATACTTCAACAGATTCTTTAAAACATAGCTTAGAATTGGAGTAGCTGAACTGAAACACAAGAATATCTTTGAAAATGTAATACATATTGCTAAAATTCTTACTAAACATGTATAGATTTATCTTCAACGAATACTTGAGATAGTCTATATTACAACTCTCATAAGCACAGGGTATTATTACTTTTAAATCTTTATAAGTTTGATAAACAGAAAATAATATTCCCGTTTTTTAATGTATTCTTTAGTTAGGTTAAACACCATTCACTTTCTATTGGTACATCCTCTTTTGTAAATTTTCTAGTCACATCATTTGTCAATTTGTTTTTTAGGATTGATTTATTAGAATTTATAGCAATGGGGCAGAGACACTGAGCAAATGACTAAAGCAAATACTAGTTTATTATGGGGTTAGTTTCAGATCAGATACTCCCAGAGAGCATCCTCTCTCACAGCAAGAAATGACAAGCAAAGAAATACTGCAAGACCCTGCTCCCTGCCTGCCTCTAGGGAAGCCTTTCCAAAGATCACCCCCATACTGGATGTTTATACTCATAAAAAAATCACAAGACATAATCACACGCATAGAAAATCACAAGACATAAATTACTTGCCTGTACTTTCCTAAAAATTCTTACCTTCAGGAGCAAGTTTGTGGTTCCAAGGAAATCCAGACATACCTTATCTAGAAGACCTCTCATAGAAGGAAACGGAGGTAGGCAGAGCAGGGCCAAGAACACACGATTGGAATAAGACTTCCCAGGCCATTGCATGTCCGTGCGGATGATTCCCTTTAAAAAAGAGAGGGGGTCCCTGAGACCTACCACCATGGGATGAATAGTGAGTGGATCAATGAGTTTCATCAGTTATTTGTACTCAGTGATATGAATCACAAATGGAGTTGCCCTAATTATGTTTTTAGAGTGGTTTCATATAATTTTCATGAACTGTTTGTATAATGACTCTCCACCCTGTTAACAGCTTGGTTTGGCTTAAGAATAATGTAACAAACATTCTAGGTTTGAGGGAGTTTTGGTTTATCTGGGGAGGTTTTGTTGGTTTTTCTTTGGGAATAGCTAAATAAATCAAATCAAATGGGTGGTTTCCTAAAAATAAAACTTAAGATACAATTATTGCTTCAGGGAGGTAGGGGGAGGGGTGTGTGCAGAGCATTCCAGGTGGATTTTCAGATCAAAATCTCATCCACTTGAGAAATCAAAGAAAAAATAAAGCATGTCATGAAAAAAATAGAGGGGGTCCCTCATTGAGCGAGATGTCTGACTCCAAGGACTTCTCCAGGCCAGAATACTGGAGCGGGTAACATTTCCCTTCTCAGGGGATCTTCCCAACCCAGGGATCAAACCCAGGTCTTCCCCATTGCAGGCCGATTCTTTACTAGCAGAGCCAGGGAAGCCCAAGAATGCTGGAGTGGCTAGCCTCTCCCTTCTCCAGGGGATCTTCCCAGCCCAGGAATCAAACCAGGGTCTCCTGCATTGCAGGCGGGTTCTTTACCAGATGAGCTACCAGGGAAGCCCCCTTATTGAGCAAGACACCCTATTGGTAGTTGCGCATGGTATCCACTCCCTGAGGCTTCCACTTGACAACTCATAATGATGCATATTGGGACACGGGTAGGAGGCAGCAGGGCTGCAGGAGGAAGAGGAGACTCCATCTTTCCTCTCTGTTTCCTATTCCTGTGAACATCACCAAAGTGTTTCTCCACCCTGAGGGCAGTTCCTTCTTGAAGTAGCAGTTGAATCCAGCTGGCATTTTTTTTTCCAGTACTTGAAGAGCCAGTTTTATCAAATCCCACCCCAGCCTGAGACTCGCAGCAGCCGGGCAACACCTCTTCCTCAGGCCTTGCTCTGAGCTCCGAGACACCAGAACCTGCTGAGCAGCGGCCCCTCCTCGGAGGTCTGAGTTTTGGTTCTCCAGGGTGGGTCTTCTCAGACTCTCGACTTTAGTAATCCCAGCCTCTGCCCTCTGTGCCCTCCGCCCTAGCTGCTTCCTGCCATGGCAACCTCCATGACACTTCAGAACTCTCTTGTGGTCTAGGGACAGAGGTGAGGCTGGGGTGGAGAGACCAGACTATTTCCCCCACTGCCTCTCCACCTCAGGCAGTGTCTCCGCAGCTCCAGCTCCTCCTGAACAGGGTTTCAGCTTCTTTTGGGTAATTCCAGCCCCTGGGCTTTGCTAAGGGCATCTCTTCCCTTAGATGAAGGTAGGTGATGTCTTCCTGCTAAGACAAGTACCTGCGTTATCTCACCATCCCCAACTGAGTCTCTCAACCCCTTCAAGACCTGAGTAACCAAATTAAAAGTCCTCTGTTAAAAACACCAGAAGCAGTTTCTGGGTTACTGGTTGAACAGTGGTACCAAGGGAAAGGCTTTTCCTATTATTTCCCACCATTGGAAGGAGCTCCAGTTATGGAATAATCCTGGCTTCTCTCTGCCACGTACCCACGGAACCACTGACAGAGGACTAAACTGATTTGACTCACGAATGTGGACGCAGAAATTAGGCTCATAGAGTCCAGGCTTTTCCCTTCCCCTTTTCTCTGAATGTCAGTGCACCCTCAGGCAGAGTGTGCTCTGTTTGACTTTCACCAGTATGATAAAAAGATCCAACCCTAAACAGGATGCTTGCAGATTTCCAGGGCTGCAAGCTGGGTAAATCTGCCTAATTTTAAGTTTGTGGATTAGAAAGTCCACGGCTGACAAATGCAAGCACACTGTTCTTTATCAGCAGTATCAATAATAAAGGTAATGTTTTGATTATTCCATCTTTATCACTCTGGTTTCATACGCCTCAGTACAGAACTCAAACAGGGAAGAGAATCTTATTAAGACCCCTCAGAAACCCAGCATAAATAAACATCATACATATTATATTCTAATTAATCATATTCCTAAATCCCTAGACCAATTAAAAATAATAGCTAATCCTGTAATTTATAGTGTGCCAGGAATCATTCTGAGTATTTTACATATAACTCATTTAATCTCAAACCAATACAATGTGTATTATTAAGATTCTGTTTTAGAGCTAAAAAAAAAAATGAAACAGAGAGATATTATATAACTTGACCAAAGTCACACAGATAATAAGTAGGTAGAATCTATAATCAAACTCCAGAAGCCAGGCTATAAAATCTATACACTGAAGCATCATGCTGCACTGCTTACAGTTTAGATTTTAACAAATGATCCTGCACTTCATCTAATGTGATTTAATTTTAGTCTTTGATGCATTATTTTCAAACATTTCATGGAACCCAAAAAGCAGTCTCACTTCTTGCTGCACTTCAACTTTGATATAGAACCCTGTGTTATTTCCCTCTCCAAGAAGAATCCATTCCCACCAAAGACATCACTAAGCAACATGAGTGCTTGCAAGCTAAGTTGCTTCAGTCATGTCTGACGCTGTGATTCTATGGACTGCCGCCCACCAGGCTCCTCTGTCCATGGGGTTCTCCAGGTGAGAATACTGGAGTGCGTTGCCATGCCCTCCTCCAGGGGACCTTCAACCCAAGCATCAGACCCGCATCTCTTGTGTTTCCTGCATCGGCGGGTGGGTTCTTCACCACTAGCGCCACCCGGGAAGCCCACCGAGCCGTGCCGATTTTACCAAAGATTTCACAAAAGAAATGGAAAAGGCGATTTGCCACTAATAGCCCGTGGCAAACTACCATGTTTCTGCAATGAACACATTCCTAAAGACTTCAGTCATTCTCCTCTGGCAGCCTGAAAGATGATGATCCCATAAAAATACAGGTAAAACCTTTCCTCCAGCACCCACCCACACCACACACAAAAGCTTCCACCCTTCATTACACTCTGCAGTATACTCCTGCTTCGTCCTCCAGACCTATTTATTTAACCCCCTACCACAAAGTTCAACAAAGATCCCCCCGTCACAGGGGCCTACCCTTCTCAGGAAGAGGAAGAAGTGGATAGAAACAGATTGAATGTTGTGTCAGAGCTACTCTATACCAGCTTGCAAGAGCCAGCTGCCAAATTTTCAGGAATTCTGCAAGCAGTCCTTATGTACATTAATTATAAAAAACTAAATTACATAAACTTAACAGTAAACAACTGGCATTAGAACAAAAATTATAAATACTCAAAACTGCTTCCTAGTTCTTTTGCTATATTTTGCACTTATCTATGCTCTTGAAGTTATTTACAGTTACTATTTCTGTATGGTGAGAATACTAAATAAAAATGTTCTTTGTATCACTTCCCAGCTCTGTATTCAACAATATCTTATCAGTAGCTTAAAATGAGCCATGGTGGGAGAATTTATGCCATGGAAATAGGCAAAACTTAAAAACAAGAGGTTTTTTGTTTTTTCCTGGAGAGCCTATTGTTAAATGTGTATAAGCACACCAGTAGAAGACAGTGTACAGATGATAAATTTATTGCCAAGATGATAAATAAGTTGCCAAGTCATGTCTGACTCTTTGTGACCCTGTGGAATGTAGCCCACCAGGTTCTTCTTTCCATGGGATTTCCCAGGCAAGAATACTGGAGTGGGTTACAATGCTCTCCTCCAGGGGATCTTCCCAACCCAGGGACTGAACCTATGTCTCCTGCATTGGCAGGTGGCTTTGTTACCATTGAGCCACCAAGGAAGCCCAATAGATAAATAGATAGATGTATATATGCAGACATACTTACTTACCTATACATAAAGATATGCAGATAAATCAATACAACTTTCCTTATGAAATATCTCTGTATTTTAACAAAAATTCTTTTAACTTTCAATTAAACAACTACATACTCTGTGTATTTCCCATTAGATTATAAAACACATGGTTTCATACAGGGCATGAAAATTAAAACTCAAACAATTCACTGAACCTCCTTGCACATAAACAGACAATAATAGGGAAAGGGAACTAACAATAGAAACCATGTAGGTTTGGCACAGAAGATTCTTTGAAGACTTGGAGGGAAAGGCTGAGCCAGCACAAGTCCCTGGGAGCAGTTATACATTCTAAATTACAAGTGGTCAGCATAAACATTCTCCAATAGCAGGGGTGCACTTAGAGACCTCTTCCCTAAACAGGAAAAATGATACTTTAAATTGAGATGGAGGGTAACCAATTTCTACATAAGAGCAATACCAAGCAAATTTGCCAAATCTGTTAGTTAGAGAACTGGGAATTGATTGTGTGGGGCAATCTTCTCCAGCTCCAATCTAGGTAGACAAAATAGGTTTTTTTAAAATGTCATGATGCTGTATCTCTCTGGGTTTTATTATAATGCTAATGACATACTTCAATAGTGACTGAATTTATTATAGTAGTAACTACAGCTTGAGATCCCAAAAAGCCGAGGCAGCGCTATTTCCCATTTTATATTTACAAATGCAACATATTTTTATGTAAAATTGTTACCAAGTCCAAGCTTGCTCCACTCGCCACACGATAGGCCAATGAACCTGAAAGACGAGGTGTTGAGGCAAGGAACATGACTTAATTTGGGAAGCCGGCTGGCCAAGAAGATGGCAGACTATCATCTCAAAATAACCATCTCAAGATGCCAGGTTCCTTCAGGGATCAGAGATCGGGGCAGGTGAGGGAACAAAGTAAAAAGCCCATTTAATTCTGCAAATGTCTCCTAGAATGGCAAGCCTCAGGCAGGGGAATGTGTTAGTTTCTTTTCCTTACAGTCATTCATTGGCGGGCAGGGTCAGATTATCTCCTTGCGAGCTAAACAAAGGCGCTTTAGTTTAGGCCAAGTGGGCAGGGTTCTCTGAGGCAGGCCATTATGCAATGGTTATAACAGTCAAAGAAACAGATCCAACATGGAGTCTAAATTAACTCCTCCTTGTTACAAAACTTTAAAATGTTAAATGTCTTATGATTTCAGCTATAAACATTAAAATAAACATGGGGTAGAAGCAATTCAGTTCAAATATTTACCGTGTTCAAATCACTGTTTTCATCACCAGGGAGGTAAAAAGATTATTCAACAAGAGCCCTACTTTGCAGATATTTACACTGTGGTTGCGGAGAAGCAACTGAGTGTAACCTGGATAACCAGCCTATCCAGCTTGTAGTACAAATACGGTCACACTTTTAATAATCCAATTGCCCCATGCCTGAATAACCTAAGCACCTTCTCCAGCAGAAATCTGGGGGCAGAGCTATTTACTTGGTTCAAAGAGGAAACTTTGAAGTACACAAGACAAAATTAGAGAGTTCGATCAGTTTATCAACTGAGGCTGTGAGTTGTGAGCCTCAGTTTATAACTTCCATTACTTTTGTTCCCACTTCCTGGCGTCACTATTGAAGATGGATCCTCACCTTTGGCTGCTAAGTCATCCTTGCCAGGTCAGACCTCTGAAGAGGCTGCGGTTATCCCTTCTGCTTTGGTTTTTAAAGTTTCATCTCCTTTAGCTTGCTTTCACAAGCCCATCATGCCAAATTAAAAAGAAAATCTGCTATATAGTCTGTCTCCTAAGACAAATGGCCACTTTGGTCCCCTTAAAATGTAAAGTTTCACCAGATATACTGCATCTTAAATAATTCAGAAAGAAATCTGGGCTATGATATATGTGTACACAAATTCCCAAGAACACAGAGTACGGGGCAATTAAGTTTGACTGAATAAAGAGAGTCTTCCAGAGTCAGTGATATTTTCCCTGAGACTTAGAGTGAGGATTATGAAAACAGAGTGAGAAAGACATCGATAAGTAAAACAGCCCAAGGGAAATGAATATTTCAATATCTGAAAATAAACGTGACAGAAACACAAGGTTCATGGGTGACCAGGAATGAGGGAGTTGAAAAGGAAAAGTTAGTTGAAGATCTACCTTTTGTTCAACTTAAAATATCATGTTAATGAGCTTGAAGTCTATCGTCAAGACAATGTGAAGCCACCCAAAGATTAAGAACAGAAGAAATGAGTGCCTGTGTTAGGGGAAATACCGATGGAATTGCTCACCCTGGCAGGCACCATACTAATCATTTGCTTGAGTTATTTTCTAACAGGAAGTCCTGGTAAAGAACACAGAATTTGAGTAAGATAGGTGTTAGCTCTTCTCTAAATTTTTGGTAGAATTCAGCTGTGAAGCCATCTGGTCCTGGGCTTTTGTTTGCTGGAAGATTTTTGATGACAGTTTCGATTTCCTTGCTTGTGATGGGTCTGTTAAGATCTTCTATTTCTTCCTGGTTCAGTTTTGGAAAGTTATACTTTTCTAAGAATTTGTCCATTTCATCCAAGTTGTCCATTTTATTGGCATAGAGCTGCTGGTAGTAGTCTCTTATGATCCTTTGTATTTCAGTGTTGTCTGTTGTGATCTCTCCATTTTCATTTCTAATTTTGTTAATTTGGTTTTTCTCTCTTTGTTTCTTAATGAGTCTTGCTAATGGTTTGTCAATTTTGTTTATTTTTTCAAAAAACCAGCTTTTAGCTTTGTTGATTTTTGCTATGGTCTCTTTAGTTTCTTTTGCATTTATTTCTGCCCTGATTTTTGTGAAGTAAGCCAGAAAGATAAAGAACATTACAGCATACTAACACATATATATGGAATTTAGAAAGGTGATAACGATAACCCTATATGCAAAACAGAAAAAGAGACACAGAAATACAGAACAGACTTTTGAACTTTGTGGGAGAATGTGAGGGTGGGTTATTTCAAAAGAACAGCATGTATACTATCTATGGTGAAACAGATCACCAGCCCAGGTGGGATGCATGAGACAAGTGCTCCGGCCTGGTGCACTGGGAAGACCCAGAGGAATCGGGTGGAGAGGGAGGTGGGAGGGGGGATCGGGATTGGGAATACATGTAAATCCATGGCTGATTCATATCAATGTATGACAAAACCCACTGGAAAAAAAAAATTAAAAAAAATTTTAAAAAAAGAACACAGAATTACTAAGCCATCACCAACCGAAGAGTTCAAGCAAAGGCCAACGGAGGCACCCAGGTCTTTCCACCTCCCAGAATCCTCCTCGCTGGCGTCCATCTTGGCGGAACAATGTGCGCAGCCGCAGGAAGGACCCTGAGTCAGAACGACTGGCCGAAGAACCAGACTGCGAGTCGCGTGGCAGAGCAGGCCGCCTGGGTTCTCTCGCTCAGCGGCTCTCCGCCTGGGCACCCCTTCCAATAAACTCTCTTGCTTTTTCAGCTCGTGTATCTCCTCAGACGACTCATTTCCAAGCGTTAGACAAGAACCCACCCTCAGGCCTTGGATGGGGTCCCCCTTCCTGCAGCCCCTGGATCTGTAATTCTGTGAGATAATTGGTACCTGTGCTGAGGGAAGACTGGCTGGAGGCGAGAACCTGAAGCTGTCCTCAGTTATCCAGCGCTGAGCCGGCACAGCCCTGGGGCAGAGGCAGTGATCGCCCACGGGAAAGAACTCATCCATCGGAGCTTTAGGACAGAGTTAGAAAGACACTGAGCATACCTGCGCTGAGTGAAATAGAGGGAAAGTCAGAAACGACACTGCGGTTTGTGGCGAGGCAGGCTGAATGAAAGCTATGCCGTTAACCACACTAGGAAACGTTAGAAGGGAGCGCTGTAATGGAGCCATAAATAACAGCTTTCTTTTGGCCATGCTGAGTTTGATGTGCCCACCGGCCATACATGTAGAAAAGCACTTTCTAAATTCACATGGCTAAAAAAAAAAAAAAAAAGGTAAATGCTTTTATTCGTCTCCAGGATTAAAATGGGATTAACTGTGCTGTAAGGAGATAAAAAAATACAACCTACAATAAAATTTCTCATATATACAAATATTCTGTACAAAAACACTTCTGGCACCAATAAGATAGAATAATAGGTTGAAAATACATATTATTTTTTCTTGGTATATTTACAGAATGAAACAGTACCAACTGATGTAGATGAAAGTGATTAATAAATAGCAAGAATTCACAGTTTGCTATTTGGAGAAAATATATGGATTTAGAGCCTTACCTCATATCATAAACCAAGTTAAAAAGAAATATAAAATAGAAGACAATGAAGGTGAATATGTCTGCAATCTCTGGATCTCAGGATGAGGAATATCTTGTATACTTAAAAACAATGAAAAAACTCACATAATTTATAATTAATAAATTTGGCTACATAAACGTTTTATATCTTTCAATAACAAACAACTAAATTAAAAAGATGCAATATATTAAAATGTATAAGCAACAAATTTAACAAGAAAAATATTTATATATAAATATCTAATAAGATATTATATATCCTTAAGAAAAAAGAAAAGGGAAAAAGCTACAGATAGATAGTAAATATTTACTTCACTTAGAATGAAGAAATTTTCTAAATTTTAAAAACTTCATGAGAAAAGCAAACACTAGTAAGTTAGTAATAAACAGACACTCTCAGATATAGCTGATAAGAGTATTAATTTTAATTTTTTAAAAAGCAAAGTGGCAATATTTACCAAATTTGATAACATAGTCTGATTTCCCAATTCTGATAACATAATGTAAAGAAATCATTAAAAAATCAAAAAATAATTTACATTATTAAACACTGAAGTACTTATCTTTAAATACATTTAAAGATTTACATATTTCAAAATGTATATTCTGATGTTTATAATAATGAAATATAGCAAGTACTGTAAAAGTCTAGGAGACTGATTTAGATGTAATCATCCTAGATGTAATCAATATAGAAGTGTGACTGTAAGAGCTAATTCTATAAAAAGAAAAAAGATCCACATGTATAATATGTACAGATTCTTGATCCTTCCAGGAAAGGGAAGGACTGTGCCCCTCATCCTCTCCTCCCAATCCAGCTGGCTGGAGTTTGAGAGTGCTGGTGGAAGATAGAAGCCCTAAGTTGATGATTGTTGTTATTGTTGTTGTCGTTGAGTCGCTCAGTCATGTCCAACTCTTTGCAACCCCATGGACTACAGCACGTCAGGCTTCCTGTCCTTCACTATCACCCAGAGTTTGCACAAACTCATGTCCATTGAGTTGATAATTCCATCCAACCATCTTGTCCTCTGTTGTCCCCTTCTCCTCCTGCCCTCAATCTTTCCCAGCATCAGGGTGTTTTCCAGTAAGTCAGCTCTTTGCATCAGGTGGCCAAAGTATTGGAACTTCAGCATCAGTCCTCCCAATGAATACTGAGGGTTGATTTCCTTTAGGATTTACTGATTTGATCTCCTTGCAGTCCAAAGGAGTCTCAAGAGTCTTCCTCAGCATCGCAATTCAAAGCATCAATTCTTCAGTGCTCACCCTTCTTTTTTGTCCAACTCTCACATCCATACAAGACTCCTGGAAAAACCATAACTTTGACTATATGGACCTTTGTCAGCAAAGTGATGTAACTGTTTCTAATACACTGTCTAGGTTTGTCAAAGCTTTCATTCCAAGGAACAAGCTTCTTTTAATTTCATGGCTTCAGTCACTAACCACAGTGATTCTGGAGCCCAAGAAAATAAAATCTGTCACTGTTTCCATTTTTCCTCCTTCTATTTGCCAGAAAGTGATGGGACTAGATGCAATGATCTTAGATTTTTGAATGTTGAGTTTTAAGCCAGCTTTTTCACCCTCCTCTTTCACCCTTATGAAGAGGCTCTTTAGTTTCTCTTCACTTTCTGTCATTAGAGTGGTATCATCTCTATATCTGAGGTTGTTAATATTTCTCCCAGCAATCTTGATTCCAGATTAAGCTTCATCCAGCCTGGCATTTCACATGACGTACTCTGCATATAAGTTAAATAAGCAAGATGACAATATACAGCCTTGACATAGTCCTTTGCCAATTCTGAACCAGTCTGTTGTTTGACAATAGCCAACACACAGATAAAGCCTGGATTGTCAAAAAAGCCTCCTCATATCATCCTAGACTCATCTAATGCAGGTGTACCTGGCATACACATGCCACATACATTCAGTGTTCTAAGTGACAACACTGTAGAACTCTATGCACAGTTATACAGAAATTAATAACTTTTGCTCACTGATCAAAATTTGGCAACCCACCTCTGAAGGTTGGGGTACATGTATGTGTCAGAGCAGATGGATGAGAAACAGCATATAGATCTGTGTGCCCCCTCATTCTTCTTTACCATTTAAGATATCACCTCACTCCAGTCAGAAGAGCCAACATCAAAAAATCTACAAATCATAAATGCTGGAGAGAGAGTGGAGAAAAAGGAACCCTCCTACATTGCTGGGGGGAATATAAAATGGTACAAAAACCATGGAGAACAGTATGGAAGTCCCTAAAAACTAAAACAGAGCTACTCTATGACCCTGCAATCCCATCCCTGGGCACATATCTGGAGAAAAACATAATTTGAAAAGATACATGAATCCCAATGTTCATTGCAACACCACTGACATTAGCGAAGACATGGAAGCAACCTAAGAATCCACTGATAGATGAATGGATAAAGAAGATGTAATATACATACCATTGAACATTACTCAGTCATAAAAAAGAATGAAATAACACTATTTGCAGCAATGCGGTTGGACCTAGAGATTATGATACTAAAAGAAGTAAGCCAGACAAAGACAACCATCACATGATATCACTTATGTGTGAAATCTAAAAAAAAAATGATACAAATGAACTTCTTTAAAAAACATAAATAGACTCACAGACATAGAAAACAAACTCATGGCTACCAAAGGGGAAGGGAGAGAGAGGGAAACTAGGAGTCTGGATTAAAAGATACGCACTGTGTGTGTGCTAAGTCACTTCAGTCATGTCTGATTCTTTGTGACACTATTGACCATAGTCCGCCAGGCTCCTCTGTCCGTGGGATTTTCCAGGAAAGCATACTGGGGTGGGTTGCCCTGCCCTCCTCCAGGGCATCTTCCCGACTCAGGAATTGAACCTGCCTCTCTTATGTGTCCTGCATGGGCAGAAGGGGTCTTTACCACTAGCGAGAACTGGGAAGCCCAAAATACACACACTACTATATTGGAAAAGACCCTGATGCTGGGAGGGCTTGGGGGCAGGAGGAGAAGGGGACGACAGAGGATGAGATGGCTGGATGGCATCACCGACTCGATGGACATGGGTTTGAGTAAACTCCGGGAGTTGGTGATGGACAGGGAGGCCTGGCGTGCTGCGATTCATGGGGTTGCAAAGAGTCAGACATGACTGAGCGACTGAACTGAACTGAACTAATATATCAAATATATAACCAACAAGGACATATTTTAAAGCACAGGGAACTATACTCAATGTCCTGTAAGAACCTATAATGGAAGAGAATGTAAGAAAAGAATATATATGTGTGTGTGTATGTATAACTGAATCACTCTGCTATATACCTGAAACTAACACAACATTGTAAATCAACTGTATTTCGAAGAATTTTTTAACAGGAATACCCACAATAAAAGATAACAGAGGGACCTAAGAGAAGGAACCTGAGTTCCTCATGACTGCTGAGTCTCATTATTAGTAATGGATTGCCTACTTCTTCTTTCTGTTCATGACAAAGAGAAACAGATTCCTATCTTATTTAACCCACTTTTACCTCAGGCCTCCCGTCAAGCTTCAATGTTAAAAAGATCAAAACCTTAACATTGTTCTATGCTCCCAACAGTATCAGAAGGGAATATAAGCAATATAAAATCTACTGCTCTGGACAAATAAATGCATAATTAAAAAATATTAACACAGGAGTCAGTCTCACAGGTCAACAACATTCACAGTACTCCAAAAATGTCAGTTTTTTGGTCTCCTCTTTTAGATATCTGAATTGCAAATCCTGTGATCCGTGAAAGTTCCCCAGTCATAGGCTCTCTGCTGACTCATTAAGAAAGCAGTGTTTGTTATTTTACAGTATCCTTTGAAGAATTAACTTAGCCTCTTACGTTATGAGAAAATTTTAAATATAGCTACTTTCAAAAATCCAACTGTAAAGCTTTACAGGCGTCCCTGGTGGCTCAGACCAGAGAATCCGCCTGCAGTGTGAAAGGCTCAGGTTCAATTCCTGGGTGAGGAAGATTCCCTGGAGAAGGGGATGGCTACCCACTGCAGTCTTCCTGCCTGGGAAGTGGACAGAAGAGCCTGCTGGGCTTCAGTCCACGGGATTGCAGAAAGAATCAGACACAACTAGGGACTACCACTTTCACGGCCCCAAACAAACCCAGCCATTGGCCCAGACTGAAACGTATTGAATATTTTGCTGTCACCCGGAAAACATGCCCCAGCTGGACAGTGTGAGAAGGAGATGCTGTGGATACACGTCCTCAACTCTCTACACTTGGGAGGGAGGGAAAATGGGAGTTTGGGATTAAAATGTACACACTATTATATATCAGAGAGACAACCAACAAGAACCTATTTAAGTACAGAGAACTACACTCCATGTCTTATAACAACCTACAGTGGAAGAGAATGTAAAAAAAGAAAAATGTATATATACATGTATGTGTCTAGCTCAGGGGAATGAGCCATGGGAAACTATTACAAACAATGGCAGCACTCAGGCAAGTCTCCAGGGCAGCATGTTAAGAATCAGAGCAAAAAAGCCATCTGCCACAGCTGGTGTGGTAATGAGGCGTAGAGTGGGAGAGTTTCACTTCCACACACGCAAGGCTGGTGAAACACACCGAGCTAGTGAAGAGTCCAAAGGTTCCGAGAGATGGAAGGAACTCGGCTTGCTATGAATGACCTATATCTAAAATATTGCCACACATGCATACGTAAGCCAAAAACATAGTTCAATAGACATATCTAAAGAAATAAGGGAATTACTATTTTCAGTGAATCACCACCATCATTTCCCAGACTCCTCCATAAGTGATATAAAGACAATTGACTTCCATGCACTATTAGCTAAATTGCTAACATATCAATGATCACTGGAGCAGAACAATAATAGTCATATAAATTTATATGATAATTGCTGAATTACTAAGATAAGTCTGATAACAAAAGACACTAGTTAACTGTTGTCTTGCCTTGCTTCCTTTCAAAAGCAATCGTTTTCAAAAACTCTCAGGAAAAAATTATGAAGTAACAGTGAGAATCAACCACATTGAGAACAGTAAGCAAAGGAATGAAAAAAATTAGCAATAAATACTCCTTCTAAGATCTTTTTTAAAATACCATAACCATTTTTGGTTAAGTTTTGTGGTTCTTCTAGAGCTATTGATGATTATAAGATATCTACCATTATTTCAGAAAGTAAGTACAAAGAATGAGAATTTTAAGGTAGCTAAAACCTACCATAAAGAATATTTTCATGGTTTTCTTCAAAATTTTAATTGCTAAAACTAAAAATCAAGTAGAAATTCCCCAAGCTAAGAGTTCATTAATAATGGGTTGCTCACTTCAAATACTAGAAATATTTCTTAAAACATAAGCAGTTTTTTGTTTTTTTTTTAATCATAAAGAGACATGAAAGATCATTTTCCTGTTCTGAGAGATCAAGCAAGATTAAAAGATGATAATCAATATCTGTCATTTTAATCAAGGAGTGTACCCTTTAGGCCTTTCCATTTCTGATATGATCATGTGGGAACAGCACTTAAAGGAGAAAAGCTCCAAATTACATCAACATTGTCGCCAGGGTTAGTGAACCTAAACAAACGTATTCTTTGTGCAGCTTACAGAAAGGCACTCTTCTGGCTGGAAGCCTCTTGATCCTTATCAGGGCACACGGCTTATCAGTCAGAGTGTGGCCCCACTTTCCTCTTGGACAGTGGCCCTGTAGCAGGGCAAACTAGTCCAACAGTCCTTGGGAGCCCTGCCTGCCTAAAGGATTAAGAAGGTTTGTCGCAAATTCTTCTGAAGTGAAAACTCTGGGAAATTTCTTCCCCCTAAGTGAACTGCACAATACAGATGATCCCAGAGGTACATACACGTCAATGGAAGAATGAGGGGGAAATTGAAGAAGTAAGTTCCAAGGAGCTTTATTTGAAGGAATAGATGATTTGTTTAGAACTTTTACAAATGCACTTCTAATATTTGACTCACTTTTCCAACCACTAATTTGGGTACTTTCTGAGTTTTCCCAGCACTGAGAGGGTACAATTTACCAGAAAACCAAGAAGAAGCACAGCTGGAAAATCAATACATCCAGTTAGTTTCATTTTTCTAAATCTCCATTTTAAAGAAAATCCTACATTATTGTTCCTAAGGTTTTTTTTTTTCTTTTCCTATACATACTTTTTAAAGTATATATAATATTAATGCATAAGACTAGGTCTAAATGATTATAAGTTTATTTTTTAATTTTAAGATGGCATTTTTAAATCTAAAACATTACATTTTAAATAATGGGTTGAGTCTTTTTAGCTTAGTGAATCTAATCTATGACCTTTAGTTACAAGTCATCCACTGTATCACAAATTGAATTTTATTTTCTCACAATTCATCATGCTTATATTTTGCATGCATTCTAAAAGTTTTTTTTTTCAACCATTGTGATCTATTTAGTAACTTTTATTCAAGAGACTGAATAGATTTTCTAAATCTTAGTCATTTCTTTTTTCCTTTTAGCAATATTAAAACTTGATGACTCAGATAGCCTAGAAGTAAATCTATATACCTATAGTCAATTAATCTGTGACAAAGGAGGCAAGAATATACAATGCAAAAAAAGAGAGAGTCTCTTCAGCAAGTGGTATTGGAGATGTTGGACAGCCACATTCTAATCAATGACGTTAGAACACACCTTCACACCACACGTAAAATAAACTCAAAACGCCTTAAAACTTAAATATAAGACATGGCACCATAAAACTCTCAGAAGATAACATAAGCAAAACATTCTCTGACTTAACTCATACCAATGTTTTCTTAGGTCAGTCTCCTAAGGCAATAGAAATAAAAGGAAAAATAAACAAATGAGACCTAATCAAATTTTCAAGTTTTTGCACAGCAAATAAAACCATAAACAAAATGAAAAATCAACCTACAGAATGGGAGAAAATATTGCAAGTGATGTGACTGACAAGGCATTAATTTCCAAATTATATGAACAGCTCAATAAAAACTCAACAACAACAACAACAACAAAACAAACAACCCAGTCGAAAAATGGGCAGAAGACCTAAATGGACGTTTCTCCAAAGAACACACACAGATGGCCAAAAGGCACATGAAAAGATGCTCAACATCACTTATTATTAGAGAAACGCAAATCAAAACTACAATAAGGTACCACTTCACACCAGTCAGAATGGCCATCATTGAAAAGTCCACAAATAACAAAAGCTGGAAAGGGTGTGGGGAAAAGGGAACCTTCTTACACTGTTGGTGGAAATGTAAGTTGATACAGCCACTATATTAAACAGTATGGGAATTCCTGAAAAAACTAAAAACAGAGTTGCCATACGATCTAGCAATTCCATTCCTGGGCATATATGCAGACAAAACCATAATTCAAAAAGATACATGCACCCCCTATGTTCATAGCAGCACTAATTTACAATAGCCAAGACGTGTAAATAACCTAAATGTCCTTCGACAGAGGAATTGATGAAAAAGATGTGGTACTTGGTCTATGTACATAAAGAAACACTACTCAGTCATAAAAAATGAAATCACATGAATGGACTTAGAGATTATTGTACTAAGTGAAGTAAGTCAGAAAGAAAGACAAACATCACAAATATGTGATATCACTTATATGTGAAATATAAAATATGACACACAGGAACTTATCTGTGAAACATCCAGAATCAGACTCACAAACATAGAGAACAGATCTGTGGTTGCTAAGAGGGAAGCAGGGATAGAGGAGGGAAGGACTAGCAGTTCGGAGTTAGCAGATCCGAACTATTATATAGAGGATGGGAAAACAACAAGATCCTTCTGTATATCACAGGGAGCTGTATTCAATACCCTGTGGTAGACCACAATGGAAAAGAATTTGGGACAAAGTGGAAAAGTAGGATTGACATACTCACTATCATGTTAAGAGAGATAACTAATGGGAAGCTGCTCTATAGTGCAGGAAACTCAGCTCGGGGCTGTGATGACCTAGACGGGTGGGATGGAGGCTGGAGGGAGAGAGATTCGAGAGGGAAGGGATATGTGTACATGCACAGTCAATTCACTTTGTTGTCGAGCAGAAACTAACACAACATCGTAAAGCAATTATACTCCAATAAAAAATTAAAAATTAAAAAAATTAAAATTAAAATAAATTTTAAAAAGAAAAATAACATATCCATACGTGTATATATATGTATGTATAACAGAACCACTTTGCTGTATAGTAAAAATGAACACAATAGTGTAAGTCAACTGGACTTCAATTAAAAAATTGAGTTAAAAAAATCTAGAAAGTTCCAGAGACAAAAAAAAAAAAAAAAACTGATGACTCGTATCACCAGAGAAAATATAAAGACCCTCTTCTCATAAAAATTAAATATATATGTGTATATATAATATGTCACATTAACAAGGATATAAAATACTTTGAAAAGACTACTGAACTCACAGAGATATAAAAACCCACCAGAAACCAAGTCTATGATCCAATTTCAGAGCAGATTTCTCTTAAAGGTATGGTATAATTACAGGAATTTTTTTAAAAATCAAATATAAGTGATTCTCTCTGGCTATCCCTCCTGCCCAAAATACATCAAAGAAGTTCTAAGGAGTAATAATAACAAATAGAACAGTAAAGGGCTGAACCAACCCATTTGATACACAAACTATCTAATCTCTTTTCTATTTATTCTATCTAGGTATGAGTCCAGTGACCATATAGTTAGCATCATTCATCAAAAATTATGATGTATTTCTGCATTAAAAGATAGTAGACTTATCAACCTGAAACATGAATTTAAAGACATTATTAAGAAAATATAATCGAAGTAAATAGTGATAACACATACATACTTAGTACATACAAAACTAAGAGGGGAAAATGGGAAAATGACGGTGGAAGGGGTTCTTCCTTCTAGAAGAATGCTAGAAAATAAATGTAGAAGTAATAGAATTCAAAAAAATCACCATTTTGTGCAGCATTGGTCACACAGTGGTGAGCATAGCTGCCTTCCAAAAAAAATCACCATTTTGCAACCCCCTGTGTGATATCTGATTCAGACAAGGATCCAAATGGATGCTAAAGCCATTGAGTGAAAAATTGTTGAAGAGCAGGATAATCCATCCTATGATCCCATCCCACATACCACTTCTGATTTATAAGAGGAAGGAGTACCTCTATGCTGCAGAGATCCAGCAGACATTACCTAACTAAATAACTAAACTGCTCATCAAGAAAGGCACAAACAGACATCGTGTGCTTCCTAATGTGATGCAACAGGAAGTACACAAGTGGGAAGTGGGATATTTTTTAGACAACTAGCCCACACTCCAAAAATGCCAGTGGCATAAAAGCAAACAAAAAGAGGCATGGCTCTAGATAAACAAGATGAAAAAGACATGGCAGCAAAATGCATTACATAATTTTGATTGAATCTTGAACTTTAAAAACCTATGGAACTTTTTCTTTAATAATTGGAGAAATTTGAATATAGACCATAGATTTTTATTATATTACAGAACAAATGTTAAACTTATTTGGTGTCTAGCAGTTTTGTGGTTGTGTTAGAGAAAGCCTCTGTCCTTGGCTTACATGCTAAATTATTTAAAGGTGAACTGTTAAAACTATCTGCAATTTATGTTTAATAATTCAGGAAAATATATGTATGTGAGATACATGTGATTATACACACACAGAAAGAAAAAGCATATGTGGCAAGATGTTAACTGTTAATTCTAAATAAAGATATACTGTTGCTTATTGGACTGTTCTCAACTTTCATAGCACTGAAATTCAAAATAAATTGTGGAAGAAAAAGAGCTAAAGGGAAGAGGAGGGAAGCTGGTTAATATGGAAGCTCTTCAGTATAATTCCATGTAGAATATATAGCTCCTCTTATATCATCTAAATGCTATGTTAGAGGCAAAATAAATATAGCGTTTGATATAATACAATCCATGACATATGTCATGATATATGACATGTCATGATATGACCTATGATATTCATGATATGATAATCACCTCTGAAGAAAATATCCAAACATACTAACCAAAAGATTAAATTCAGTTAACAGTTTAAAATATCTGGAAGCATACATAACTTCAGCCATGCAACAGTCAAGTTTAATCTCAATTTTACTATTTACTAGTTATGTAATCTTGGGTATGATACTTAATATTAATTGACATCTCCTGGATTTATCTTCCACAAAATAGAGATGATAATACTTAACTCATGTGGTTGCTCTGATAAATAAATGCTGTAATGCTGCAAGTCAGTGGGTCTCAAACTTCAGTTCGATCCCACTCACCCAGAAGGTTTGACTCTACCCCCAGAGTGTCTAATTAATTAGGTTTCAGGTGGAGCCTAAGAATGTGTGTTTCAAGTGGGTCCCCATGTGATTCTGATGCTGTTGTCCTACCTACTGGGGATCACACTTCGAGAATTACTGCTATAGATATTCACATTGGAAAATGTGCACACCCTCTAACAGAGAGAGAAATCTGTCCCTCTACCTCTCAGGGTGACTTCTGTTACCTTGAGTTGGCTCCTTCACCAACCCACGCTCATCTGTATTTTTTTTTCCTCTAGCTGGAGATCCTCACCATTCCCATCCCTGGTCTTCAGCTAGAACACACATAAGTGTCTCATTAGCCAAAAACTGAAAAGAGCACATGAGCTGCACTTAGTTCCACTACAGTTTCCATACAGTGTCATATGTAAAAAATTTAGGCTTATTCTGGAATTAGCATGCTACATCAGTGCCTGATGTAGGATGTTCAGAGTGAATTGTGCCCCTGTGGTACCTTCATGAGCATCTAGCATAAATCCCAGAGCCATTCTACCCAGCTGGAGGTCTGCCCTGATTCCTAATTTTTATCTATGTTTCCTGCTACACAAATAGTACAGCTGTGGCCTTCAGCCTGATCTTTTTAGATCTTTCTCACCCCTCGACTCCCAGCATGACCTCAATGAGAGAGAAATCAAATTTCTAGGACTAAACTGTACAAACCTGAAAGCTCACACCACAGACCTCATTTTTGCCACTGTTCAGATCACAGTCAAGCTTACTCTGCACTCTGACTTCGGATTTTGGATCTCAGCACTCATGGAGGTTTATCAGTTGTTGTTCAGTCACTCAGTCATGTCTGACTCTTTGCAAATCCATGGACTGCAGCACACCAGGCTTCCCTGTCCTTCTCCATCTCCCGGAGTTCGCTCAAACCGATGTGCCATCCAGTCATCTCATCCTATGCCTCCTCCTTCTCCTCTTACCCTCAGTCTTTCCAGGCATCAGGGTTTTTTCCAATGAGTTGACTCTTCACATTAGGTGACCAAAATATTGGAGCTTCAGCTTCAGCATCAGTCCTTCCAATGAATATTAAGGGTTGATTTTCTTTAGGATTGTCTTCTCTAACACCACAGTTTGAAAGCAATTCTTTGGCTCTTAGCCTTCTTTATGGTCCAACTTTCACACCCATACATGATTACTAGAAAGACCACAGCTCTGACTATATGTATCTTTGTCGGCAAAGTGATGTATCAGCTTTTTAATATGTGTCTAGGTTTGTCATAGCTTTTCATCCAAGGAGCAAGGGTCTTTCAATGTCATGGCTGCAGTCACTGTTCACAGTGATTTTGGAGCCCAAGAAAATGAAGTCTGTCACTGTTTCTTGTTGCTTCCCCATCTATTTGCCATGAAGTGATGGGACTGCGTGCCATGATCTTAGTTTTCTGAATGTGGAGTTTTAAGCCAGCTTTTTCACTCTCCTCTTTCACCTTCATCAAGAGGCTCTTTAGTTCCTTTTCACTTTCTGCCTTTAGGATGGTGTCATCTGCATATCTGAGGTTACTGATAATTCTCCCAGCAATCTTGATTCCAGCTTGTGCTTCACCCAGCCCGGCGTTTTGCATGATGTACTCTGCATAGCAGTTAAATAAACAGGGTGACAATATACAGCCTTGATGTACTCCTCTCCCAACTTTGAACCAGTTCGTTGTTCCATGTTCGATTCTAACTGTTGCTTCCTGACCTGCATACAGGTTTCTAAGGAGGCAAGGTCAAGTGGTCTGGTATTCCCATCTCTTTGAGAATTTTCCACAGTTTATTGTGATCCACACAGTCAAAGGCTTTAGCATAGTCCATGAAGCAGTAGATGTTTTTCTAGAATTCTCTTGCTTTGTCTGTGATTCAATGAATGTTGGCAATTTGATCTGTTTATCAGAACAGTATAATAGATTGCAAAGAGCATGGGTTCTAGAGATTCAAAGATTTAAGTTAGAATCCTAGCTTGATTACTAGGTAGGAAACCATTGACCAAATTACTTAAGGTCTCTTGGGCCTCAGTTTTCTAATTTATACAATGGAAATAACATAACTTGATGTAGAAAATTAAATGAGATAATGCATATGAAAACACTGAATTCAGTATCTGACTACAGTATGCATGAGATGGATTTTTTTTTAAGTCATAGTGATGATGTAGAAGATGATAACTGACAAAGAGAGGGCAAAAAAGAAAAATATTCCTGCTGGTGAAGTTAGATCTGTGGCTATTTTCTGGCCAGCTTCTTTTTTTTTTTTTTTTTCTGGCCAGCTTCTTTCACACATTTATCCCTCCACCTTAAATCCCACCAAGCCTCATAGCTCATAGGATTGAAAAGCTAAATTTAAAAAATCTTTCCAATGGCTATCCTGATCCTAAGATCTGGGAATGGACATTATGTTCTTCCCATGATAGAAAGGATTTAAAAAGTTAATGGGAACAATTACTCTGCTTCCTGGAATTTCTTAATGGTAGAGATGTTCCCAGGGACCTTTTCCTTATGTAGGGCTATGAGTCTGGGGGTTGGAAATATTGCCCCTAATAAACCCGACCACACAGTGCTCTTCATTGGAAAAGACCCTGTTGCTGGGAAAGATTGAGGGCAGGAGGAGAAGGGGGCAACAGAGGATGAGATGGTTGGATGGCATCACCAACTCAATGGACATGAGTTTGAGCAAACTCCAGGAGATGGTGATGGACAGGGAAGTCTGGCGTGCTGCAGTCCATGGGGTCACATAGAGTCGGACGTGCCTTAGTGACGAAACAGCACAGTGCTCTATTCTGCAGGGTTATGAGATGGATCCTTAGTGAGAGGCACGTGCAATAGATGAAAAAGCAGTGGACGGGAAGCTAGAACAGCTGGACTTCAGTTGCAGTCTCTCACCAGGAACTAGTTGTATGACTTTGGACAGTGTTTCAGAATTCTCTCTTTCCTCATGTGTGAAATACACATGTACTCTGTAGGATCTCTGTTACCTTTCAAACATTACGGCTACCTCTGTTTTAATTTTGGCCCTGGATTACTCTTCCAACCTGGAAGAAGAATCGTAGTTGACATACAGTTTTGTCAGTTTCACGGTTTAACTCATGAAGGTCCCGAGAGTCACCTAATAGCTGGCCTCAAGAACTATATCATAATTGCGATCAACCACCTTGAATAAAAACACAGGAGGAGCATACACGGCATTCAAGTCAGATTTACAAAAAGTAGTTCAAGTTCTCATGAATATACACTTAGTGTATTCACATTTCTGTAGCTCCATTTATGCCCTAAAGAATGAAAGTAAATGCTTTTAACCTTTTAAAAAGCTATAATCAAGTAACAAAACAGGTTTCATGGCATGACTTGATTCTTAAAGAACATATATACAGTTCCGCACCCCAAGGTAATATGATATATATCACTCAATGATACAGATTTCGTAAACTTTTCTCTTTTCTTTGATTGCCAGCATTTTCTAATCTTCTACCATGTGCATGGATTTCTTTTGTAATAACAGACAAAATACAATATTCTGAATTCCGTTTCTCTTTCAAAGTCTTTTACAGTTTCTCTGCCTGCAAAGTAATTCAGATTACTAGACTTCTAATCATATTATGGCTAAAAAGGAAAACAAATGCTATCCATGGTTCCCTAGCATGTCTTCCAAGCAGAACATTTGTTTCCATTAAACTTTATCCTATCTTTAAGAACTCCCTTATTGAGGTTTCTTAGGTTACTCTCCTCATTCCTGACTGTTTCTCACAGCAAGCAGAAAATGGTCAGCCTGCCATAAAAAGGGGGGCAGGGTGGGCTGTAAGTTTCAGAGTTCAGATTCACCTGCTTTTCCCAAAAGCTAGTCAGTTATGGGAATTTTCGCACTGGGACCCCTTAACAATCTAAAGATGGAAGAAAGGCAGAGTTGCCTAAGTGCATCTGACTCCTACTCTAGGCTGAACCATGACTCCACTGTTTCCAAGCTGTGTGACCTTGGGTCCTTTACGCCTTCTCTCACCTCCTCAGTTTTCTCATCTGCAAAATGAGTACATAAGCTTGTCAGGACGGCATGAGATCCTACTCGTAAGACAGCACAGTTCGGTGCATGGAAAATAGTAGTTACTTATTGGAACATCTGATGGCTCAATAATTAATTCTAAAATATGATGTAGATCTCCACCAAAATAACTTCAGAAACTTAGCTTTTCTTCATCCAGTACAAAATCCCATCCTGTCATCATCAGCTTTCTCCCATTTCTGAGAGAAATAAATATACTTAAGGACTATTTCAGGCAATTTTTCTGCCTTGATTTTATTCTATCAAAACTCTACCTACTCAATTTCTCAATTTTAAAATCGTTTAATGCTCAAGTGGGCTTCCCTGGTGACTCAGACGGTGAAGAATCCGCCTGCAATGTGGGAGACCTGACTTCGATTCCCTGGGTTGGGGAGATCCCCTGGAGAAGGGAACGGCTACCCACTCCTGTATTCTGGCCTGGAGAATTCCAGGGACTGTATGAAATGAAGTCACTCAGTCATGTCTGACTCTTTGCAACCCCATGGACTGTAGCCTGCCAGGCTCCTCTGTCCATGAGATTTTCCAGGCAAGGTTACTGCAGTGGGTTGCCATTTCCTTCTCCAGGGGATGAAATGAGCAAATCCTATTTCTTAATAAAAAGGTTATTATTTCTCAGGAATAGAATCAATAGCTAAACAATCTAACTATATAAACAATTTTTTTTGAGCTGGAAGGAAATTTACAAGTAGCCATATCTTAGGACTTCTCTGGTGGTGCAGTAGTTAAAACTCCACACTTCCACTGCAAGCGGTGGGGGTTTGATCCCTGGTCTGGGAACTAAGATCCCAGAGGTCGCCTGGCTCTGCCATTGTTAGTATCAACTTATGTGTACATATTCAAATATTCATATATTCACATTCAATAGTTTTTAAGCTCCTAACACTGAAAGAAACAGAAACTCTGTTAAATACTAGATGCAAAAGAGATGGTACAAAGTCAGTACACCTGCTTAATCTTTCTTAATTATCAAACTATTTTGGTAGCAACTCAGAAGTAATGTCTACCATAAAATGAAAGCAGAGGGATGTTGAAAGGACCATTCACGTTACCTTTAATGTTCCATTGATTGATATTAATTTGTTGTACTTGAAGAGTACATGCATGCTAAGTCACTTCAGTTGTGTCTGACTCTTTGCAACCCTATGGACTGTAGCCCACCAGGCTCTTCTGTCCATGGGATTTCTCCAGGCAAGAATACTTGAGTAGGTTGTCATGCCCTCCTTTAGGGGAATCCTTCCCACCCAGGGATTGAACCCACATCTCTTACATCTCCTACACTGTCAGGGAGGTTCTTTACCACTAGCACCACCTAGGAAGCCCACTTGTAGAGTAAATGATTCTAATGGTTAATCTTACTAGCAAGGTCCTAGCTCTGCTATATGAACAGGGAAAGTACTTAGCCCACCTTTAAATGTGGTTTATAATAATACCTACTTCATAGAGACATTGTGATGATTATATGAGAAAAAGTATAAATCATTTAGCAGAAACCGAACATAAGTGTTTATTAATTTTAGGCAATTATTATCATTATTTTTATTATTGAGAAAATACGAGCACTGGAGAAGTTAACGTCTCAAAGTTCCTTTAGAGAAGAATACTTCAGAGAAGGTTAAGTGCCCATGAGAACAGCAATTTATCCTAGTCTATTTTCAAAGTTCATTCCTTGACAAATTGATTCCTCTTGCTATTCCCTTGGGGCAGTTTAGGAGAAAAACTTCAATTCCCTGCTTTGTTGGTTTGACCCCATGAGAGTTACATTCACCTGGTTGAACTCATCTGAATTCACCTAATTAGCCTTTGCAATTGATGACCAGGATTTTTTCCCTTCACTATAAAACCATTTAGACATGAAAGAGTACAAAAGACAATGTGAGGTGTAAATGTGACGGTGCTAAAATACCAAGATTAAACATATGCTAATATTTTGCTCTCTTTGCTTCAAGTCTCTCACTGTTCACTAAGGAAAGAAGTGTTACACCTACATCTCTACCCTCAAGCTGCCATCTTCATGCCTAGAAACAACCACTGTCCTAATGATGGTGTGTCTTATATCTATGATGTTTTTCTACTTTATTACATATGCAGCATCCATAAATAGTACTTTTTTTTAAGTCTACATAAATGAATTATACTTAAGTATAATTTGCAGCTTACTCCTTTTTACTCATCATTGCATTGTTGAAGTTAACCATACTTCCTCTTGTAGATCTGGAAGATTTATTTTAAATGTTGCTTAGTAATTGTCTGACTAAACAATGGCTTATACATTTATTCTTTGTTAAGTGGATTATCTCCCTTGTTATAAACCTGCTCAAAGACTCTCCCAGTGCACAAATGCCTGGGGTCTTTTAGGGTAAAGATGTATAATGGTAGGATGGAGAGGCAGGTGCAAATCACCTCTACAAGGTAGTCACAAACTGCTCTCCAAAGTCATCAACCAACTTACGCTCCAACAAACATTCAATATGGTTTCGTCTTCTCCTACATTCTTAGGAGCACTTGGTATTGTTATATATATATATATAATTTTTCTGATTTCTCATTGATATTTTTTCACATGTACCTGAATTATTTGCCAATCCAATCATATGCCAGGAATCTTGTGATGTCATTTTCTAGAAAAAGTCTTTGTAAAATCAGAAGACGGAGCAAATAGATGCATGAGTCTAAAATCCAATCATTCATAAAGGGTATTTTCTTAAACAAAAAGACAATTTCAAAGAAGGGAATGAGTCCACACATGAAAATACAAAAATGAACCAAAAATCAGGTTCTTATGAGGCAGTTGGAGGAAAGCCAACAAAAGAAATCCTAAAGTTCAACTCCTGCTCTGAAGTTTAGGGTAAACTGGATTTTTTATTCATTCCTTAACTAACTACAAAAACTGCAATTTCCTTTTTGTATCTTTCAGAAGCAGGGTAGAAATATATGAAGTCCTCATCAAAATTAATAAACATTGCCTGTTGAGATTTCATATGCCACTCAGCTGGCAAATTAAGATTGATTCAAAATTTTATACATCAACTGAGGATAAACTAATGAGCTCTGTGTATGAGGTTGTGTTTATTTAAATGGACTGAATCCAACTCTTCAATGTTACAAATGTGCTTGCTACTTGGTCTTCATGAAAATAAAAACCACTGTGGTCCTATGCATACGAATGATAATACCGTTTTATACAAAGGAGTATTAAACACAATAATAAACCACTACACATTACTACCTACCAATATTATATTTACTGCCAGATAAAATTCCAAAGAATAATTATTGGCTTCATAAATGTAATTTTTAAGGTTTAAAAAATGTTTTTGTTGCTGCCGCTGTCATTTTTGTTTGCTTTTGTTATTCTATTCTGCTTTATATTTCCCACCATTGAAAAATGATAATACTCAGCTATGTAAACTGTCTTTATTATAGTTTCATCACTGAGATGTATTTTAGGTAATCTTACTACAAAAAAATATCCAAACATCTGGAAATAATATCTACACAGATACACAGGAAAATAAAGTTGATGCTTGGTACTGGCCCGTTACATCCTCAGGTAGCCATTAAGGTGCTCTGACCTGGATCTCATGAGATTCTCTGTAAGATATTAAAAATTATTTCCTAGAAATTTGTTCATGTTTGATAAAAATAGATTGCATGTCCTTTAATTTTCATAACTTGTTTCTAAGAGAGAGCAGGAAAAAGACTGCTTTTATTTAAGAGCCTTTTGAAATTGACAATGCTTGATCACTGGGTGTTCAGTAGAGGCAATGATTCACCTAAATTTATATTTGTAAGTGTAATCATTTACTAAGAAATGATTTTTAACAAGCCAAATATACATATTATTAATAAAGCCATGCAGTGATTTTAGATATTCATCTTAAAAACAATTTTATAGCTATAGTCCTCTTAAAAATGTATAGTCTTATAAATGCTATTTATGAAAATATACAAAGTTGTAATAAATTTGCCTTAAAGGAAAGTGTGTCACTCGTAGAAGATAATGGAATCAACAGTATAGATTAGTTTCTTGGTTGTATACAGCTCACATAATAACTAAACAGTATAGTGCACTTCATGGAGCGATGGAGCCTACTCTGTGTTTAAAGAACAAAACTTAAGTAAATAAAAAACTTTTCCACAGTTTTATATTTCATTCTTTGCTCAAGTCTTTTCAAAAAATAAAACCATTCACTGGATTTCTAGATTTATTATTATATCCCTGGTACAAAATCCACTTGGTCATGGAATGTCATTTTTAATATACATTTAAGAATTCTATTAATATTTCATTAAGGATTTCTGCATCTATATTCATAGGAAACATTGTCTACAGTTTTCTTTATTATTTTTCTGTACTGTCTTTGATTTTGGTATCAGAGTAATATGGGCTTCATAAAATAAATTGGAAGGGTTCCCTCTCCTCTTTCTTCTAGAAGAGATGGTGTAGAATTGGTATTAATTCTTCTTCAAGTGGTTTGTAGGGTTTTCTAGTGAAACAAGTTGGACTCAGAGATTTCTTTTGAGGGTTTTTATTTTTTTCATTACAAATTCAATTTATTTAATATTCACAGGACTGTTCAAATTAATTATTTCATATTAGGTGAGATGAAGTAGCTTGTGTTTTTTGAGCAATTGGTTCATTTCACTTAAGCTGTCAAATTTCTGTGTGTCAGGACTTCCCTGGTGATCCAGGAACTAAGACTCTATGCTTCCAAGGCAGGGGGCCCAGGTTCTATCCCTGGTCAGGGAACTAGATCCCACTTGCCACAACTAAGAGTTCGCATGCTACAACTAAATATCTTGCATGCCTCAACTAAGACCAGGTGCAGCCAAATAAATAAATAAAAATATTAAAATGAAAAGTTTCTGCTTGTAGAACTGTTTGCAGTAATCCCTCACCATCACTTTGACGTCTGCACTGATTTTAGAGATAATCCCCTTTTCTTCCTGATATTGGTGATCTACACCCTTTCTTCTTTTGCCTGAGTCTTTGTAGAAGACAGTCGGTTTTATGGATCTTTTCAAAGATCCAGCCTTTTGTTTCATTGACTTTCTTACTTTCAATTTCATTGACTTCTGCTTTTATCTTTATTATTTTCTTCCTTCTGTTTGGTTTCAGTTTATTTTGCTCTTTTTTCTAGGCTCTTGAAGTGAGTCTTTTTTTAGGTTCTTGAAGTGAGGGTTTCAGGCTACTGATCTGAGGCTTTACCTCTTTTCCAGTGCATTGAGGGCTGTAAGCTATGCATTGAGTGCTATAAGCTTCCCTCTAGCTGCTTTAGTAATGCCCCACAAATATTAATATGGTACATTTTCATTTTCATTCAGTTCAATGCATTTTTTCATTTCCTCTTTGAGGAATGCAATTTTTCATTTCCATTTTTTCATTTCACTTTGAGACTTCCTCTATAAATATTTAGAATATGGGTTTATTTATAGTGTGCCGTTTAGTTTTCGAGTGTTTTGAGATTTTCTTTTGCAAATTTCTCTCTTAAGGAATTTAGGGCCTACTCTAAGGTAGTAGGAATTCCCTGGTGGCTCAGAAGTTAAAGCGTCTGCCTGGAATGCAGGAGACCGGGGTTTGATCCCTGAGTTGGGAAGATCTGGAGACCCTGGAGAAGGAAATGGAAAGATCTGGAGACCCTGGAGAAGGAAATGGCAACCCACTCCAGTACTCTTGCCTGGAGAATCCCAAGGAGGGAGGAGCCTGGTAGGCTATAGTCCATGGGGTCGCAAAGAGTTGGATATGACTGAGCGACTTCACTTCCACTTTCACTAAGGTAGTATAATCTTGTTTTAATTTAATTACATCTGTGAAGACCCTATTGCCAAATAAGGTTATACTCACAGGTCCCAAGGAGTAAGACCTGGATATCTTTGAGGGTCATTATTCAACCTACTACACAGACATTGTTTTAACTCTGAAACAAAGTTTTAAACAAAGAATCATACTGGTTGTTTTAATGAATCACAAACTATGAAAATATATAATGACTTTTATTCACAATCGTATACAGGATTATGATGCATGGAACTAGGGATGAGAGGCAATAAATTGATAACGGACAAAGAATTGATTTTAACTATAAAGTGTTTCTTCAGTAAATTTGATGATGAATTCCAGATAACACACAATTGTCATTAGTTTTCTTTCATAACAAGATCAAATTTTGTAATGACACATTTCTCTGGGTAATATTATTTTAAACGTGTCTTTCTCACTACAGATTGACCTTGAGGGCAGGGTCTTGTCCTGCACTGTTGCGTCCTCAACGTTTAGTTTCATGTCTAATACTAGAAAATATTTTCAACAAATATGTGTTCAAGAGATTGAACACATGAAAGCATACAATATGATGATAGGATTTGCATGAATTCCTCTTATAATATCAAAGATGAAATTCTTAGCTAGGAATGACTATGTTAATGCTTTTACCTTGGTCCTAGTTCACTACTCTGCTCTTATTATCTAACTGTCTACTTTTAGGGTAGACATTTCAAATCCATCATGGTCTAGCTTTTTCTGGTATAAATGTTGATATGCTATGTGCAGAGTACTCCAAATCTTTCTGTGTTAAAGTCTCCAAAAATTCAGTCCAAAAAATAGGAAAACTTTCTTCATCAATTACAAGATGTCATCTTCTGTATTTTTTACATTTTTCTATTTGATAAATTTTGAAAACACAAAAATATAATTTCTGAGATAGCAAACATCCCTATTATTGCTGCTCATAACTGATTCCAGTCTTATAAAAAAGAAATCAATCTAGATATAACTGAAGTCTACTTTAACTCTCTACCCCCACACTCTGTCTTCATAATCATGATTTTCAGCGGGATACTTTCAGCTCTTTCTAAATATATGTTTACATTTAGATCTTCCAGTCATCTTTATTCTTTCTTACACAATTTTAGTAGAGAAAAAGTTTGATTTTTAAATGTAGATAGCCAATGGTCCCTACCGTGTTTATTCTTCATTCTTTAATTTGTAATGTTACTTTTTTAGAAAATGAAAATTTCCATTTATGTTATTTAGTGTCTCTTGAATTCTCTATTCTACTCTAGCTTTTTAGTTTACTTCTAGTAAGGTAAATTTTAGTTTATTTCTAGTTAACTTCTAGCACATTATTTTAATTACTAAAGTTTTTTATAATAAGATTAGATACCCAGTGAGGCAATTTCCCAATCTTTTTCTTTGTCCGTTATTCTTGGATCTTAATTCTTCCATATAAATTTTGGATCAACATCAAATTTCATGGCAAAGAACCTAATTGGTATTTTGCCTGGAAATGAATTTATTTATAATTTTATTTACATCATTATGATATGGGATTCCTTGAATCTATGAACATGGCATCTGTCCATTTTCAGGTCTTATATTTTACATATATAAAATAAGTAACACACTGGAAAAAAAAATAAAATAAAAAAATAAATAAAAAAAATAAAATAAAATAAGTAACATAAAACATTTTTAATTTTTATTTCATTAAAAATGTTTTATAATTTTCTCCATAAAAATCTTTAAAAGACCCTTGATATCTCTCAAGGATTAAGAATTGTTTTTAAGTATTTTCTAAATAACTATTGGAATAATATTAACTAATGTTATTGCATGCTTATTAGGCCAGACACTGTTCTAAATGACTTTACCTGTGTTAACTAATTCAGTCCTCATAACAACTCTAAGATATATATACATATATATGTGTGTGTGTATATAATATTATTAGCTCCCATTTCATAGGCGAGGAAACTGAGGCACAGAGAGACTAAGTATCTTACCCCAAATTGCAAGTTTAGTCATCTAGTACTGGCAGATCTGAAATTTGAGCCCAAGATTCATATGCAGATTATAGTTTAATATTGGAAGGAAATTATGGTGCCCTAGCATTAGGTTGCCAGGAAGTACACCACCTGTCGGAAGGTCTTAAGGAGAACTAAATATTTAGAGTCACTGGGGCTATAACAGGGGCCAGTAACAGATCCATTTCTCATCCACATACTCTGAAAAAATCAAATTTTATCTGCTTTTCCAGTGTTGGTTAGATTTCAAGCTCATGGGCTATAACAGGGGCCAGTAACAGGTCCATTTCTCATCCACATACTCTGACAAAATCAAATTTTATCTGCTTTTTCAGTGTTGGTTAGATTTCAAGCTCATATTTAAAGTTTTATAAATAAAATTATAAAATGTGAAGAAATAAACAAATATTTAAATGCTTTAAGAGCTGTGTTGGTCTAGACTATAAAATCATTGTGTAGCTATTTGGCCAAATAATAAATACTGAAGAATAAGAAAATGATTTTTGAAAAGGAGAACCGATTCCTAATGTTCCATAGCTATGTACAAATGGGACAGGGCACATTTTATACTAAACATGCCAATACAGATTGTTAAGAACATTATACAGGCTGTTACCAAGAACCACGAACAAGGAGGAAGCTAATCTTTTAATGAGGCAAAAATTAACTATTGTTAATTCTGCCTTGAGCAATAGCTGGACTCAATATGCCCATCTTTTTGAGTGGATATTTCCAAAAACACACATATAGTTTATTACCATCTGTTTTGTAATTTTGCTTAGATAGACCTATATGATTATTCATGATATATTGACCTAGTTCTATTCACTTGTAATTTTTTAAAGTTTATTTTTAATTTGAGGATAACTGCTTTACAGTATTGTTGGTATCTGCCATAACAATATGAGTCAGCCATAAGTATATATATATGTCCCCTCCCTCTTGAACTTCCCACCCACCTCCCACCCAACTTCAACCCTCTAGGTTGTCACAGAGTACCGGGCTGAGCTCCCTGTATTACATAGCAACTTCCCATTAGCTATCGAACTTGTAAGTTTTTTCTTTTTAATTATCTTCTAATGAGAAAACTCCAGGGTCCTTCTCCGTGTTCTCCTGAACCGAGTCCTCATTGTTCTTAGGTTGCCAACTCTTCAGTTATCCTTACAAGACCACTAAAGCTCATGAGCCCGGCTGGGAACAAATCTCAGGTGCTGAGATCAAATTTCTCAGCAAGGTTCTGCAAAACTTAATTAAGAATCAATTCAAGCCTTCACCTCAAAAATAAACCATGGCTAGGAAGTCACATCATCATACTTTCTTCTCATTCCTTGCAGCCTCTCATTTTTCAGATATTTGTATTAATGTACCTGCCTTAGAATGGAATTACTCTCCAAGAAGCTAAAGCCATTCAAAAAATAAAGTGAAAGTAAGTCTGCCCTATGGGCTATTTTGTAGCATATCTTTAATGATTACCTTTTATTCAAAATACCTCCTCTAAATGTAACTCTCTCTCTTAGACAGGAGTTCATCACCCTGCACTATTCTATAAGATCATATGGTAACATCCATTTTCCAATTAAATTAACTTGCCCAGATAAAAACTAGTCTTTGTTCCCTTATGTCAGGTTACCAGAACATTCCACATCTTTCTAAGGATCACTCTTCAGTGGTAGTGGTCTACAAAGAAATCAGTTGTATTCCTGTGACAGTCAGTTGCGACCCCAGCAACTGCACTTCTTCCTAAGGGAACTTTACTTTTATGAGTTGTCTTCCATGTAGCCACTTTTTCTAAGGGAAGACAAAATCCATCTCCTTCCCCAGCATGGTTGTCTCATGCCTTTACAAAGCTTTGGTTTGCTTGTACACGTGACCCAATTCTGTCCAACAAGACATGGGAAGTCTGTTGAGACTTTGGAGGGATATCCTCCTTCTCTTAAAAAGAGATCCAAGATAAAGGTTTCCTTTTTCCCTTCCTCTTGACATAGCGTTTGCAATGTCTGGCACGGCTGCAGTCATCAAGCAACAATGAGGAATCAGTTTAGCACAGGAAACGGAAAAGCAGAAAGATGGCAAGCATCACAGTTTCTAATGGTTTTGTTGAGCCACTGAATTAGCTAACCCTGCACAGAGGAGCCTGGCAGTCTACGGTCTGCAGGGTCAAAAAGAGCCGGACATGTCTGAAGCAACTTAGCACGTAGAACAGTCCTCCCTGACAGAATTCTGCTAAGAGAATCAGCTAAGGAATGTATTCAGTTAAAAGTAAAAGACACCGCAACACAGGGATTTAAACTAATACATTTTTATTTTTCTCTTTCAACATGAAGTCCAGAGGTACATACATGGTGAGGTTGGAAGATGACCAACACATGGTAATACAGAAAAGCCTCTGTTTAAAGTATAGAGCAATACAGAAATAAAAATATGGGTAATAGGAAACTGGGAGAGAATATGAATTAGTCAGGCCACAAAGCTTGATCTAGAATGATGACATGAGCTATGTTTAAGGTTGTGTTTACTTCAATTTACCACTGAACAGCCAAAACAGCAACGCAAAAGATAAATAAGAGATCAAGGGAACAAGTGAGTCACTATAGCTCCGGCCTGTGACGCAGTTTGTCATAGATGTACAAAGTTATGTATGCTTCAGTAAAGTGAGGAATCCCATCGGAGGAAACCAGAATTGTAAGCTTTCTGTCTCTTCTACTGTTAAGTGATAGAGGGACAGCTCAGGAATCAAGGATCTATGTATTCTTTTATCATAAGAGGAAAAACAATTTATCAAAGGGAAAAAAAAAATCTTGCTAGACCAAATTCTGTGATGATTCCATGACTTTCTTTTTAGTTTAGTCACTCAGTCATGTCCAACTCTTTGCAACCCCATGAACCACAGCAGGCCAGGCCTCCCTGTCCATCACCAACTCTGGAGTCCACCCAAACCCATGTCCATTGAGTCAGTGATGCCATCCAACCATCTCATCTTCTGTCATCCCCTTCTCCTCCTGCCCTCAATCTTTCCCAATTTTTTCAAATGAGTCAGCTTTTCAAATGAGTCAGTTCTTCCCATCAGGTGGCCAAAGTATTGGAGTTTCAGCTTCAACATCAGTCCTTCCAGTGAACACCCAGAATTAATTTCCTTTAGGATGGACTTGTTGGATCTCCTTGCAGTCCAAGGGACTCTCAAGAGTCTTCTCCAACACCACAGTTCAAAAGCATCAATTCTTCAGTGCTCAGCTTTCTTTATAGTCCAACTCTCACATCCATACATGACTATTGGAAAAACCATAGCCTTGACGAGACAGACCTTTGTTGGCAAAGTAATGTCTCTGCTTTTTAATATGCTATCTAGGTTGGTCATAACTTTCCTTCCAAGGAGTGTCTTTTAATTTCATAGCTGCAGTCACCATCTGCAGTGATGGAGCCCAGAAAAATAAAGTCAGCCACTGTTCCCACTGTTTGCCCATCTATCTGCCATTAAGTGATGGGACCGGATGCCATGATCTTAGTTTTCTGAATGTTGAGCTTTAAGCCAACTTTTTCACTCTCCTCTTTCACTTTCATCAAGAGGCTTTTTAGTTCTTCTTCACTTTCTGCCTTAGGGTGGTGTCATCTGTATATCTGAGGTTGTTGGTATTTCTCCCGGCAATCTGGATTCCAGCTTGTGCTTCTTCCAGCCCAGCATTTCCCATGATGTACTCTGCATATAAGTTAAATAAGCAGGGTGACAATATACAGCCTTGACGTACTCCTTTTCCTATTTGGCACCAGTCTGTTGTTCCATGTCCAGTTCTAACTGTTGCTTCCTGACCTGCATACAGGTTTCTCAAGAGTCAGGTCAGATGGTCTGGTATTCCCAGCTCTTTCAGAATTTTCCACAGTTTATTGTGATCCACACAGTCAAAGGCTTTGGCGTAGTCAATAAAGCAGAAATAGATGTTTTTCTGGGACTTTCTTACTCTTTCGATGATCCAGCGGATGTGGGGAATTTGATCTCTGGTTCCTCTGCCTGAACATCAGCCTGAACATCTGGAAGTTTATGGTTCACGTGTTGATGAAGCCTGGTTTGGAGAATTTTAAGCATCACTTACTAGCATGTGAGATGAGTGCAATTGTGCAGTAGCCTACACGAGACTTTAGAACTGTATCGATAAAAGACAGGACTAGATACGGACAAATAAATGCAAAGCACTTGGTCCTTGGGATTCCTGTTAAGGAGGCTAAAAAACCCAAATCAGGTGTGTTAGATTTTACTATGCTGTATTAGAGAATAATCTCCGATGGTGTAAAGCCCTCAGAATCGAAAAGGAGAGAAAGTGACATGTGATGGGAGATTTTAAATCCATTAAGCATTCAACACTTTTCCTACATTAAAATATAAAGAAGTAACATGCAAGGAAATAAATCAAGCTACTAGCAAAGCTGAAGAACCAAATGCCACAGGGAGCTGAGCCGCAAGTGAAAGAAACTTTCAAAGGGCAGCTGCTGTGTAAAATTTTCAAGTTCAATACCATAAGCAATGGGTCACAGAGGGTTTTAAAACAGCTGAACGTGTGTTACAGTGTTTGAAAGCCAAAGAACACACTACTAACCTCAAGGGGCAACTGATGGTAAAAAGTTTTAAAAATTGACATTAAAAAGCGTCTGGAGTCGGGGTAGGACAGCAGTTCTCAGAGTGTGACTGAGCTCTGACCAGCAGCGTCAACATCACGCAGCAACTTAACAGGCCAATGCTCAGCCTCTGAGGCAGAAACCGGCCGTCCAGCCAGTGTTCCAACACGGCCTCCATGTGATTCTAAGGCACCTTCAAGTTTAAGAAACACCGGTATAGGGGCAAGGAGTCCTAGCCACCAGACAGGGTGGCTAGGTGACTAAAAAGACCAGCTCTGAGTTTGTATCTCAAATCATCTGCTTCTACATGCACGAAATTCAGCCAGTACTTAAACCCTCCAAACCTATTTATAAGTATACCTATCTTAGAGGTTCACTGTAAGGATTACCAGTAACATTCATGGAACCGCCTCAGTAAACAATATTAACTCTTATTTCATCGTCATCTTCACAAGACTGTCTGAAGGCATGACTATACTATTTCTCTGTGCGTAAAGGTCCTGAGTACTCAACGTTCAACGTGGTCTGTAAAATAAAACAACAAGGTGAGTGCCATTTTGTGGCAATACTTGCATAGGAATGGTTGAATTAATAGCAACAACTCTTCTATGACAACATATTTGGCATGGTTTTAAGTGCTTTACATTCACTAACCCATTTAATACTATTTAATCCTCACAAATCTCTACAAGATAGAGCCTATTATTGCTCCCACTTTACAGATGAAGAAACTGACCCAGAGAGGTTAAGTACAATGTCCAAAGTTACCAAGTTAGAAAGGGGGAGAGTCAGCATTTAAATACAGATGATCTGTCTCAGAGTCTTGGAGTGTGTACTCAACACTATCCTAAACCATTTCCCTAAGCTAAAAACAAGCTTTGATGTTAACGCAGAAGTTTCAGTTATCTAGACAAATACACTTACATGAAGTATCTCCTTCTCCAAGGGACTGGAAAAATGGAACTTTCTATTGTTATTTCTGTGACCTGCTCTGTAATCGTCTCTTCCGTATTCATTAAATGCACCCAACTGATTCCATAGACACGCACGGTGGCCTAAAAAATGGGATGGCTGTTCCCTCTAAGATGGTAGGAAGAAATAAGAGGCAGGGAGAGCTAGTGAGAAATGCACATGCTGGGAAAATTCATCCAGTTCCCCAGCTTCTAATGTTCTCAGAGCAAGGGCATTTCAGGATAACAGAACAAACTATTACCCTCCAGCAGCAACAGGATCTCTGCTATGTCTGACTCAGATGCTCAGACGGTTGAATGTGCTAAGAGGAAATAAGAGAACAGAGCTCAAGGGAAACAGGCTGATTGCTCTGAGTTGCTCTCTGCATGCCTTAGCAAGCTGCCTGGATGCCTGAGTGTGGAAGGGATGAAGCAGTTTCCTCAACCTTGCTTGATAGATTTTGTCAGGGCTTCCAAATTTTCTTGGTATTCTAAATAAGAGAATTCAGACTCCAAAGCTGCAACAAAAAGAAGTAGTTCTTTGGACAGAAAGCTGAAAGACAGATCAATTTTACCCTTAACTCCTTCAGACTCTGGTTTTTGAATGCCTGCCAAATCCTTTAGGCTTCTTCAAGATGACCAATCCAAAAAAATTCACTCACTGTTTCAACATTCTCAGTTGCCCACTGTTCTAAGATATACTGTGCTATGACAAGAAAAAACAGAAACAAAAGCAAAACTCTCTACTTACTTCCCAATGCCAGAAAACAAGCTGCAGTGAAACTGAGAGAATGTGAGATGAGCTTTTCCCCTTATTATTTAGGGTGAAACATGCAGACCAGGTTTTTGGCAGAATGGAAATTTCAGTAAGTGTGCTATACCAACCATACCCTCTCGCTGAAAGTGGTAACTAGTTACCAACACTTTCCCTGGATGTCTAATATGTTATGGAAATAGAGATTGAAAAAGAAATACCTATGGTTTACTCTATAAAATTTTTCATTGTCTAATCTACAAAGAAATACTAGAAGAAACAAGATTTCTCATATGATGAGTAAAACGTTTCCTTTCACTGCCTGGGTGTGCAGTCACTCAGTCTGGTCTGACTCTTTGCAATCCCATGGACTATATAGCCCAACAAGCTCCTCTGTCCATGGAATTTTCCAGGCAAGAATACTGGAGTAGGTTGCCATTACCAACTCCAGGGGATTTTCCCGACCCAGATATCAAACCCACGCCTCCTGCACCTCCTGCATTGGCAGGTAGATTCTTTACAACTGCACCACCTGGGAAGCCCTTTCACTATGACTGTTCATTTGTTCTAACAACAGAGAGCTTTTCTTAATGAGACTATTTCCCCTAATTTTCCATTCAACTTATCTGCAAATAATTGCTAAAAGTTAAAGAACTTTGAGTTTTGTTAGCTGTGTAATAATATTAAGAAATTAATATTAGTTTTTAGGTGTGATAATAGAAGTTTTTAAGATTAGGGACTTTGACCTCCCGCAGGAACTAAGCTTCCCACATAACAGAAGGGAAAGAATCTGTAAGGTCTAGGAATAAACTGCCTCAATGTCTTTTGTAAGAAAGTCCTTAGGTCAATCACTTAGCAGAAAAGGCTTTCTTAAGTGACAGAGGATGAGATGGCTGGATGGCATCACCGACTCGATGGACATGGGTTTGAGTAAACTCCAGGAGTTGGTGATGGCCAGGGAGGCCTGGCGTGCTGCAGTCCATGGGGTCGCAAAGAGTCGGACACGACTGAGCGATTGAACTGAACTGAACTGAAATGACATAAGCCTAAAAAGAAACATCCTCTTATTTTTCATTTTATATAATCCCTTTCAGTAACCCCCAAAACTCTTAACAAAGTGCTTGTCATGTAGTTTTGACAGCTGAGTCCTGGGAATTAGAGAGATGAGGAATTATCAGACGTGGGGGTTCCACGTCATCTCTGGGGTCTTTATTCAGGGTTTCCTTTTCTAAGACTCCATCACCAACCTTAACATCTACTCTCTACTCTCTCTTCAAGATAACTTTCCATTTCTCCATCTGTTTGTTTCCATTCCAATTCACCATCCTCATTTACGGGAACTTGACTGTAAGCTCAGACCTTAAAACTGAAAGGAACCGATCAGAAAATGAACTGGAAAATAAATGAAATCCAATCCAGTCCCATTAAGTGCACATTAATGCTAACAGGTAGGAAAAAGTGTGAAAACAATATAAAATAGAGTAACATTGCAGTAGAACAGTTGAAACTAATGGAATGAAATGTGGACTACTGTATATGAAAAGAAGTATTAGGTAATGGATGGCTTGAATCTGGAGGGTGAGTTCCATTGATAGCCATAGATGTGAGAAAAATTTCAAGGGTATCTGCAGTTCTGGAGCTCGGATGTCCTAAATGACATCTCTAGTTAATATTCAATTTCAGCCAACTGAAAGTGTAACCTCCATCAGTGCTTGTAATCTAACCCTAAGATTGTTTGGATGACATACTTGTTTCCAGGAAAATTATTAGTTTTAAACCTGGGGAATTAAGTACACATACGATAAAGTAAATCAAACCTCTATAGTACTAATATTCTTTAGTAAAGTTTAGAAATGAGGTATTTAAAATAAATTTGCCTATGATAAAAATATTTCAACCTTGTGATTCCAAAAGAAAAAAAAAATTGACAGGACTGAATACTTGATTTAGTTAAAGAAATTTTGTTGAATCCATCAGTATTAGAAAATTTAAGAAAGCCTAAGACTCATTTTTATAAGTTAAATGTGTCCTATTACAATGGTTACTTAAGTACTTGGAAGGTTCTTTCAGGTGAGTAAAGGACTTGAAAACAAATGCATTGATTTCATATAAGTAGTTTAAAATGTTGAAGGGAGTCTTAAGTTTATAAATAGATTCAAACATTAACACCTCCTTAAAAGTAATTCTTAAAATTTGCTACATTTTTAAGTAGAATAAAATGATTAAGTTGAATTTCAAAGCTAAAAATACCTCTTTTTTAATATATAAATTTAATACACTGAATATTAAATATTAAAAACAAAGGTTTTTTTTGGTTAGTCTTAAAATTACCATCAACAAGATGCCCACAGTAGCCCCTTAATGTAATCTGGACTGCTTCCCTCATAGTGCAGTCTGGACACAACTCAGAGATGGATGCTTCTAAAATGCTATTAAGCAGCATTTCTCTTCAGAAACCTGTTCTTTGACTTTTCCCTTTTCTGATTTAAAGAAGAAAAAATTGAAATAGGAAAAACAAGTTTTTAATTAAATTTATTTAATCAAACAACAAAAAAAGTTCATCCATTTCTCCCAGCCCTATAACACCCCCTGTCTCTTGCAAACACCAGTCTGATCTCGGTATCTATGAGCTTCTTTTTATTTATTTTTTTTTAACTTTTTATTTTATATTGGAATATAACCCATTAACAATGTTTTCATAGTTTCAAAAAAAGATAGCACTAAGTCATGTCTTACTGTTATGATCCTATGAACTGTATCCCAGTTCCTCTGGGATCCCAGGCTCCTCTGTCCACGGGACTCTCCAGGCAAGAATACTGGAGTGGGTTGCCATTTCCTTCTCCAGTGGAACTTCCCAGCCCAAGAATTGAACCCAGGTCTCCCCCATTGCAGGCAGATACTTTACCAACTGAGCCACACAGGAAGCCCATTATAGTGTCAGGTGGATAGCAAATAGACTCTTGTATTTTTATTTTTTGTTCATTTCTATGTTTTTAGGTTCTACATATGAGAGCAATCATACGATATTTGTCTTTTTCTGTCTGACTTATTTCACTTATCATCATGCCCTGAAAGTCCATTTGTGTGGTCACACATGGCAAGGTTTCATTAGTTTCATGGCTAAATAATATTCCATTATTATTAAAAATCTGCAATTTCTTTATCCATTCATCCAATGAAGGACACTTAGATTGCTTCCCTATCTTAGATACTGTTAATAGCGCTGCAACAACAATAGGGGAGCATGTATGCACATTCAACTGCTCAGCTGTGTCTGATTCTGCAACTCCCTCACCTGCAGCCTGCCAGGCTCCTCTGTCCATGGAATTTTCCAGGTAAAAGCGCTGAAGCAGGTGGCCATTTCCTGCTCCGTGGGATCTTCCTGACCCAGGGATTGAAACTGCATCTCTGATGTCTCCCGCATTGGCGGGTGAGTTCTTTACCCGTGTACCGCCTGAGAAGCCCTACATGACAGCAGGCACACGGAAAGATGCTCGGTATCACTAATCATCAGGGAAATTCAAATCAACCACAAGGAGATGTGACCTCACAGCTGTCAGAATGGCTTTTATTAAAAAGACAAGAAATAAGGTTGGCGAAGATGTGAAGAAAGGGGACCCTCGTAAACTGTTGGTGAGAATGTAAATCGGTGCGACAGCTATGAGAAGCAATACGGAAGTTCCTCAAAAACTTAAAAATAGAACTGTCATGATTCAGAAACTCTGCTTTGCAGAGTTTTCTCATAGTGAGAATCTTCTCACAGTCATTGCACCCATTTACATTCTCACCAGCAACGTGTGAGGGTTGCCTTTCTCCACATCCTTGCCAAACTTATTTCTTGTGTTTTGTTTGTATTTCTATAAAAGCCAATCTAACAGCTCGGAGGTCATATCTCATTGTGGTTTTGACTTGCATTTCCCTGATGATTAATAACGAGCATCGTTTCATGTGCTTGTTGTCTTTTTTTCTTTTTTAAAAAACCTATTTAGATCCTCTGCCCACTTTTTAATTGGGCTGTTTGTCTTCTTGATACTGAGTGTTCATTTGTATTTTGGATATTTTGGATATCCTTATTGGATACATGATTTGCAACTATTTTCTCCCATTTGATAGAGTGCCTTTTCATTTTGCTGGTGGTTTCCTTTGCTGTGCAGAAGCTTTTCAACCTGATGTAGTCCCACTTATTTATTTTTGCTTTTGTTGCTTTTGCTTTTGGAGTCAGATTCAAAAAAAATTATTGCCAAGACCTACATCAAGGAACTTCAGTTCAGTTCAGTTCAGTCACTCAGTCATGTCTGACTCTTTGCAACCCCATGAATCGCAGCACACCAGGCCTCCCTCTCCATCACCAACTCCTGGAGTTCACCCAAACCCATGTCCATCGAGTCGGTGATGCCATCCAACCATCTCATTCTCTGTCGTCCCCTTCTCTTCCTGCCCCCAATCCTTCCCAGCATCAGGGTCTTTTCCAATGAGTCAACTCTTCGCATGAGGTGGCCAAAGTATTGGAGTTTCAGCTTCAGCATCAGTCCTTCCAATGAACACCCAGGACTGATCTCCTTGAGGATGGACTGGTTGGATCTCCTTGCCGTCCAAGGGACTATCAGGAGTCTTCTCCAACACCACAGTTTACTGCCTGTAATTTCTTCTACGAGTTTTATCAGTCCAGGTCTCATGCTCAATTCATTTTGAGTTAAATTTTGTGTATGGTATAAGACACTGATCCAGTTTCACTCTTTTATAACTGGCTCTCCAATTTTTAAACATAATTTATTAAAGAGATTGTTCTTTCCTTATGGTATATTCTTGGTTCCTTTGTTATAAATTGACCATATATGCGTGGGCTTATTTCTGGGTTCTCTATTTTGTTCTACTGACCTATGTGTCTGTTTTTATGCCAATACTGTACTGTTTTAATTACTATAGTTCAGTTTGAAGTCAATCCAGTTTTGTTCTTTTTCAAGATTGTTTTGGCTATTCAGGGTCTTTTGAGGTTCCATACAAATGTTAGGATCATTTGTTCTATTCCTTTGAAATGTACAATTGGATTTTGATAGAGACTGTGCTGAATCTGTATTTTGCTTTGAATGTTACAGACAATTTAACAATATTAGTCGTTCCAATCCAAGAGCATGAAAGGTTTTTCCATTTATATATGTCTTCTTCAATATCTTTCATTAATAACTTGTAGTTTTCAATACCCACTCCAGTACTCTGGCCTAGAGAAGCCCATGGACAGAGGAGCTGGCAGGCTGCAGTCCATGCAGCGGCACAGAGTCAGACACAACTGAACAACTAAACATCAGCAGCAGTTTTTAATTCAAAGGTATTTCACGTCCTTAATGAGATTTATTCCTGGGAATTTTATTCTCTTTGATGGAATTGTAATTGTTTTCTTAACTTCTTTTTCTGACAAATTATTATTAGTGTAAAGAAATGACAGTATCTGTGTGTGTTTATTTTGTATCCTGCAACTTTAATGAATTCATTTACTAGTTCTAACACTTTTTGATGGAGTCTTCAGGGTTTCCCATATATGATATCATGTTGTCTGCAAATATTGACAAGTTTTACTTCTTCCTTTCCTATTTGGATGCCTTTTAGTTCTTTTTCTTGCTTAACTGCTCTGGCTTCAAACACTATCTTGAATAAAAGTGTTGAGAGTGGACAGCATTGTTTTGTTCCAGATCTTAGCTGGAAAACTCTCAGCTTTTCACTGTTGAGTATGTTGTCAGCTGTTGACTGTCCCATTTGGTCTTTATCATGCTGAGGTATGTTCTCTCTAAACCCAGTCTGTCTAAAGTCTTTATCATAAATGGAGGTTAAATTTTGTCAAATGCTTTTTCTGAATCTATTGAGATGATCATATGATTTTTAGCCTTCATTTTGTTGATACGGTATACCACATTGATTGGTTTTCAGTTGTTAAAGCATTTTACATCTGTGGAATAAATCCCATTGGATCATGATGTATCATCCTTGTGATGTATTACTGAATACAGAATGCTAACATTTTTATGCTAATATTTTATGCTGAGGATTTCTGCATATGTGTTCAGCAAATATATTGACCTATGATTTTCTCTCCTGTGGCATCCTTGTCCAGATTTCGTATCAGGGTAACTTGGCTGTGCAACGCTGGAGTGGCAAGCAGCCGAGAGGAGATATCCCACGTCCAAGGTCAGTAGCAGCAGCCGTCATGAGATAGTCCATGTCCAAGGTAAGAGAAACCCCAGGAAGATGGTAGACGCTGAGAGAGGGCATCAGAAGGCAGACAGACTGAAACCACAATCACAGAAAACTTTAACCAATCTGATCACATGGACCACAGCCTTGTCTAACTCAATGAAACTGTGAGCCATGCTGTGTACGGCCACCCAAGATAGACAGGTCATGGTGGAGAGTTCTGACAAAATCTGGTCCACTGGAGAAGGGAATGGCAAACCACTTCAGTATTCTTGCCTTGAGAACCCCATGAACAGTATGAAAAGGCAAAAAGATAGGACACTGAAAGATGAACTCCCCAGGTTGGTAGGTGCCCAATATGCTACTGGAGACCAGTGGAGAAATAACTCCAGAAAGAATGAAGGGATGGAGACAAAGCAAAAACAATACCCAGTTGTGGATGTGTCTGGTGACGGAAGCAAGGTCCAATGCTGTAAAGAGCAATATTGCATAGGAACCTGGAATGTTAGGTCCATGAATCAAGGCAAATTGGAAGTGGTTGAACAGGAGACAGCAAGAGTAAACGTTGACATTTTTGGAATCAGCAAACTAAAATGGACTGCAATGGGTGAATTTAACTCACATGACCATTATATCTACTATTGTGGGCAAGAATTCCTTAGAAGAAATGGACTAGGCATCAGAGTCAACAAAAGAGTCCAAAATGCAGTACTTGGATGCAATCTCAAAAAACAACAGAATGATCTCTGTTTGTTTCCAAGGCAAACCATTTAATATCATGGTAATCCAAGTCTATGCCCTGATCAGTATTGCTGAAGAAGCTGAAGTTGAACAGTTCTATGAAGACCTACAAGACCTTTTAGAACTAACAGCCAAAAAAGATGTCCTTTTCATTAAAGGGGACTGGAATGCAAAAGCAGGAAGTCAAGAAACACCGGGAGTAACAGGCAAATTTGGCCTTGGAATATGGAATGAAGCAGGGAAAAGGCTAATAGACTGTTGCCAAGAGAACGCACTGGTCACAGCAAACACCCTCTTCCAACAACACAAGTGAAGACTCTACACATGGACATCACCAGATGGTCAACACCGAAATCAGACTGATAATATTCTTTGCAGCCAAAGATGGAGAAGCTCTATACAGTCAGTAAAAACAAGACAGGGAGCTGACTATCACTCAGATCATTAACTCCTTATTGCCAAATTCAGACTTAAATTGAAGAAAGTACAGAAAACCATTAGACCATTCAGGTATGACCTAAGTCAAATCCCTTACAATTATACAGTGGAAGTGAGAAATAGATTTAAAGCACTAGATCTAGACAGAGTGCCTGATGAACTATGGACAGAGGTACATGACATTTTACAGGAGACAGGGATCAAGACCATCCCCAAGAAAAAGAAATGCAAAAAAGCAAAATGGCTGTCTGAGGAGGCCTTACAAATAGCTGAGAAAAGAAAAGACACAAAAGGCAAAGGAGAAAAGGAAAGATATTCCCATCTGAATGCAGAGTTCCAAAGAATAGCAAGGAGAGATAAGGAAGCCTTCCTCAGTGACCTGTGCAAAGAAATAGAGGAAATCAATAGAATGGGAAAGACTAGAGATCTCTTCAAGAAAATTGGAGATACTAAGGGAACATTTCATGCAAAGATGGGCACAATAAAGGACAGAAATGGTATGGACTTAACAGAAGCAAAAGATATTAAGAAGAGGTGGCAAGAATACACAAGAAATATACAAAAAAGATCTTCATGACCCAAATAATCACAATGGTTTGATCACTCACCTAGAGCCAGACATCCTGGAATGTGAAGTCAAGTGAGCCTTAGGAAGCATCACTATGAACAAAGCTAGTGGAAGTGATAGAATTCAAGTTGAGCTATTTCAAATCCTGAAGATGATGCTGTGAAAGTGCTGCACTCAATATGCCAGCGAGTTTGGAAAACTCAGCAGTGGCCACAGGACTCTAAAAGGTCAATTTTCATTCCAATCCCAAAGAAAGACAATCCCAAAGAATGCTCAAACTACCACACAATTGCACTCATCTCACACGCTCGTAAAGTAATGCTCAAAATTCTCCAAGCCAGGGTTCAGCAATATGTGAACCATGAATTTACAGATGTTCAAGCTGGTTTTAGAAAAGACAGGAACCATCAATGTCAAATTGCCAACATCTGTTGGATCATCGAAAAAGCAAGAGAGTTCCAGAAAAACATCTATTTCTGCTTTGTTGATCACGCCAAAGCCTTTGACTGTGTGGATCACAATAAACTGTGGAAAATTCTGAAAGAGATGGGAATACCAGACCACCTGACCTGCCTCTTGAGAAATCTCTATGCAGGTCAGGAAGCAAAGGTTAGGACTGGTCATGGAACAAGAGACTGGTACCAAATCAGGAAAGGAGTATGTCAAGGCTGTATATTGTCACCCTGCTTATTTAACTTATATGCAAAGTACATCTTGAGAAACGCTGGGCTGGATGAAGCACAAGCTGGAGTCAAGATTGCCGGGAGAAATATCAATAACCTCAGATATGCAGATGACACCACCCTTATGGCAGAAAGTGAAGAAGAACTAGAGCCTCTTGATGAAAGTGAAAGAGGAGAGTGAAAAAGTTGGCTTAAAGCTCAACATTCAGAAAACTAAGATCATGGCATCCGGTCCCATCACTTCATGACAAATATATGGGGACGCAGTGGAAACAGTGTCAGAGTTTATTTTTCTGGGCTCCAAAATCACTGCAGATGGTGATTGCAGCCATGAAATTAAAAGACACTTACTCCTTGGAAGGAAAATTATGACCAACCTAGACAGCATATTAAAAAGCAGAGACACTACTTTGCCAACAAAGGTCCATCTAGTCAAGGCTATGGTTTTTCCAGTGGTCATGTATGGATGTGAGAGTTGGACTATAAAGAAAGCTGAGTGCCGAAGAATTGATGCTTTTGAACTGTGGTGGTGGAGAAGACTCTTGAGAGTCCCTTGGACTGCAAGGAGATCCAACCAGTCCATCCTCAAGAAGATCAGTCCTGGGTGTTCATTGGAAAGACTGATGCTGAAGCTGAAACTCCAGTACTTTGGCCACCTGATGCAAAGAGATGACTCACTGGAAAAGGCCCTGATGCTGGGAAAGATTGAAGGCAGGAGGAGAAGGGGACGACAGAGGATGAGATGGTTGGATGGCATTGCCCACTCAATGGACATGAGTTTGGGTAAACTCCAGGAGTTGATGATGGACAGGGAAGCCTGGCGTGCTGCAGTCCATGGGGTCACAAAAAGTTGGACATGGCTGAGCGACTGAACTGAACTGAACTGAACTTTGGCTTCATAAAATATGTGTAGAAGAGTTCTCCCTCTTTGATATTTTGGAAGAGTTTGAGAAGAATTCGTATCAATTCTTTTTCAAATGTTTGGTGAAATTCACCAGCCTTGCTGTTTGGTACTGAACTTTTGATTGTTTGCAGGTTTTTGATTACTGATTCAATCTTTCTTGCTAATAATCAGTTTGTTCAGATTTCTATTTTATTATGATTCAGTCTTGGTAAGTGGTATTTATGTTATGAATTTATCCACTTCTAGGTTGTCCAATATGTTTGTATATAAATGTTTACATTTTATTTCTTTCAAACCAAAAATCAGCTTAATACTTGTTACTACATTATCAAATTAATCTCTCTATTTTCTACTGTACTCAATTCAATATTATGTTCAATTTGTATTTAATAAATTCTTTGCTAAGCCCCAGAATTTAAAACCTACTTCATCAAGCCTGTTTCTAAAATGAAGCAAACTCTTTTTCTTTTTCCTTACAAATATCTCAAAACACAATTTGAAAAAAAAACATAGGTACACTGCTGCCTAAATAAAAACTAAATTTACCTGCCTCCCCTTCAGCTTGATGGGGCTTTCCAGGTGGCTCAGTGGTAAAGAAGCCACCTGCCAATGCAGGAGATGCATGTTCAATTCTGGCTTGGGACGATCCCCTGGAGGAGGAAATGGCTACCCACTCCAGTATTCTTGCCTTGAAAATCCCATGGACAGAGAAGTCTGGAGAGCTACAGTCCCAGGAGGTTGCAAAGAGTTGGGTATGACTAGTAACTGAGCATGAACACATGATTCATTCCAACACCTCTGCTTATTTGCATGGGCCTCCATAATTTTGGTTTCCATTTGGTGTTGCTCAGTAGTTCAGTCATGTCTGACTCTTTGCAGCACCAAGGACTGCAGCACACCAGGCTTCCCTGTCCATCACTAATTCCCAGAGCCTGCTCAAACTCATCTCCATTGAGTCGGTGATGCCATCCAACCATCTCATTCTCTGTCATCCCCTTCTCCTCCTGCACTCAACCTTTCCCAGCATCAGGATCTTTTCCAATGAGTTGGCTCTTCGCATCAGGTGGCCAAAGTATTGGAGTTTCAGCCTCAGCATCAAGTCCCTCCAATGAATATTCAGGGTTGATTTCCTTTAGAGTTGACTGGTTTGATCTCTTTGCAGTCCAAGGGACTCTCAAGAATCTTCTCTAGCACCACAGTTCAAAAGCATCAATTCTTTGGCACTCATCTTTCTTTATAGTCCAACACTCACATCCATACGTGACTACTGGAAAAACCATAGCTTTGACTAGATGGACCTTTGTTTGCAAAGTAATGGCTCTGCTTGTTAATATGCTGTCTAGGTTGTTCATAGCTTTTCTTCCAAGGAGCAAGTATCTTTTAATTTCATGGCTGCAGTCACCATCTGCACTGATTTTGGAGCCCAAGAAAAGAAGTCACCGGTTCCACTGTTTCCCCATCTATTTGCCAAGAAGTGATGGGACTGGATGCCATAATCTTTGTTTTTTGAATGTTGAGTTTTAAGTCAGCTTTTTCCCTCTCCTCTTTCACCTTCATTAAGAGGCTCCTTAGTTCCTCTTCACTTTCTGCCATAAAAAGGGAGGTGTCATCTGCATATCTGAGGTTATTGATATTTCTCCCTCAGATTCAAATTTATGTCTCAACCTACAGGTTTCCCTTTTCCTCTTTCACTGTTATGTTAGATCAGATCAGGAGTGTCAGGAGACTCGTGGAGAAAGAGAAGAAATTTGTGGTTGCCAACAGAAGGAGGTTGGGCAGGGATGGAGTGAGAGGCTAGGATTAGCTGATATAAGCTATTATGTATAGCCCAGGTAAACAAGGTCCTATCTGTACCATATAGAACAGGGAACCACAGTCAGTCTCCTGGGATAAGCCATAATGAAAAAATATTTTTTAAAAGATATATATGTATATAAACATAGATATATGTATATAACAGAATCACTTTTCTGTACAACAGAAATTAACACACATAAACACACACACACACACAAGAGCAACTAAGCAGAAGCCAAAAGATGCCAGATCTAGTCACAGGATCAAAGCAACAAGCACTGCAAACTTTGAGGGGCTATGCAGGCAACAGATCGCAGTTGCTTCAGTTAGATGATATAAAGCTGCTAAAAGCCTAGGAGGCAAGCTGGAGTTAGAAGAGAATGGATTAGGAACAGGAAGAAAGAGGTTCCAATCTAACAGGCAAAGGTCAACTTTCAAGAGGTCTGACTAAATGGAAAGTAGATAGGAGAACACGGGCAGAGAAGAGGGGCCGGCATTTCAGGGCTGGGAGAAGCAGGCAGATCTCCCCGAGAGGTCCAGGCGTCTGCTCTCAGCCTTGGCACCAGCTCACCACGCTCTTGCCTCTGATGTGTTCAGCTGCTGCAAGCCCTGAATCTACAGTTGGGTTACCTTATTTATGCCTTTTCTTTACAGTGTTTTTCCCCCTGGCTTCTTCCTGTGGGATGAATACTAAAATGCAATCCTAGGTTAACTATTGATTATTTCTCCATTTGGTAGATTTCCTCACAGTTCAGAGTTGGCAAAAATCTACAGTGATAAATGATTCCTCTTTCCAGCAAATGTTGTTTCTGAGAATTTTTAGGGTCAAAGGGAAAACAACAACAACATTCTGATTTTCCAATATATCTGCTGAACACTGCAGTGAGTTATGAACCTGAGCAGAGGATATATCATCCACGAATCCCAAATACAACTGGCAAATATAATATTTCATATTTGAAAGCTATGGCTTATTTCAGTTCATCAGGAAACCATCTTATTTAAGGCCGGCATTCTTTCCAAATTAAAAGTGATGGAACTACAAAACTATATTACATAATCAAAACTATTTATCTCACTTATAGCTATATTCAATTTTTAATAAACATCCTTATCTTTCAATACTTCTACCTCATTATTATCACCTTTCCTCCCTTGAAATAACACCTAATATGACATGGCAAGAAAAAGAAGTGAAGATTTTCCTGGGAGTTTTTTCATTTCTGATATTGACTTTCTGGTAAACATCAAAGAAATAAATTATAATAAAACTTCTTATCTTCACCAGCTATCCTTTTCATATAAGAAATATGACACCATTTTCAAGATAAAAACCATAACATCCAGTAGAAACAAAAATTGTATGTATATTTTCAGATATATTACAAAGGTACATAGATGGGGAAACAGTGGAAACAGTGGCTGACTTTATTTTTGGGGGGCTCCAAAATCACTGCAGATGGTGATTGCAGCCATGAAATTAAAAGACGCTTACTCCTTGGAAGGAAAGTTATGACCAACCTAGATAGCATATTAAAAAGCAGAGACATTATTTTGTCAACAAAGGTCCATCTAGTCAAGGCTATGGTTTTTCCAGTGGTCATGTATGGATGTGAGAGTTGGACTATAAAGAAAGCTAAGCACAGAAGAATTGATGCTTTTGAACTGTGGTGGTGGAGAAGACTCTTGAGAGTCCCTTGGACTGCAAGGAGATCCAACCAGTCCATCCTCAAGAAGATCAGTCCTGGGTGTTCATTGGAAAGACTGATACTGAAGCTGAAACTCCAATACTTTGACCACCTGATGCAAAGAGATGACTCATTGGAAAAGACCCTGATGCTGGGAGGGATTGAGGGGAGGAGGAGAAGGGGACAACAGAGGATGAGATAGCTGGGTGGCATCACCAACTCAATGGACATGAGTTTGAGTAAACTCTGCGAGTTGGTGATGGACAGGAAGGCCTGGCGTGCTGCGGTTCATGGGGTCGCAAAGAGTCGGACACAACTGAGCAACTGAACTGAACATAATTATTTGATCATAATTATTTTTGGATGCAGAACCTATTGGTTGAGCTGACCATTCAATCTTAAATACCCAGCTCAGTATCTAGAACATGGTGGGCACTCAATTATCTGCATTGAATGCATGAAGAAAAAGCATGCATATATGTCTAGTTATACATAACAACCATACCAAAGGGCAGTAGGAAATTTCTGGAAGTAATGGATGTGTTTATTAACTTGAATGCGGTGATGGCTTCGTAGGTGTCCATATGTATGCTCAAACTTATCAAATTCTGCACTTTAAACATATTAAGCTTATTTTGTGTCAATTATACTTCAATAAAGCTGCTTTTTAAAAATGTCAGAATTCATGAAAATGCCACGCTAAATGTATTATCAATGAAGCATATTTTATAATAATATTTTATAAAGTCTCAGCATTATTGGAAATTTGTTTGTTAACTTTTGGAAAAGAAACACTACTCCTAAATTAAACATTAATTTTCACTTCCTGGCTCTTGCAAGATGGAAATTTTTAAAGTAAAAATCAGGCCATTTAATCAACCTCTTATCAGTTTGATATAAGCTTGAATTCAAGATCTCAATACAAGGCCTGTTTTGTCTTGAATGCTCATTTACTTTTTGAGAAAAAATTCAATAAATTTTTTTTCTAAAAAATTATGTGTGAATCAAACACTAATTTAAATGTACCAGAGAATATTCAAAAATTTTTTCTATTGAGTCTTATTATATAAAACAAATTTACATTTTAAAATTTATTTCATTTAAACAGGAGTAATGTACATCTTAGTGTTATATGTGTTTTGTTACTGAGTCCAGCAAGAACAAGCTACTCCAATCAGTCAATATAGTAGTCAGAAGCGCTTTCTGGTATCAAGTACGTCATAGCAAATATGTTCTAAATCATTTCATGACAAAGTAATATATTTCAGTATATACATGCTTATGAAGGGTATAATTTATTGCCTATTCAAATAAAATACTATTCTTTGACTTATTTCCAGTCGTCACTATTAGGGAACCAGATCATTCACAGGACACACATTTTTCAGCACATTCATTCATTCCACAAATATTTATTGATCCTGAGCTATACGACAGACAGGCAGTGTTCTTAAAGTTAGACAAACTGTGACAAATAAGACAATAGAGCAACACCTATTTATCATAAGCAGGGAAACCAACAAACAAGAAAACTTCAGAGACAAGTGCTATGAGGAAAACAGACTAAAGCAATGCGGTGGTGGCTGGCACTGGGGATCATATTCATTACCAGCTGGGGGGGGGGAGGAGGCTGGGGGCGGGAACTGAATAATCCGAGCCCAAATGACCAAATAAGAGGTAGAAGGAGATAAGCCTGAGAGGCAGGCAAGGGCAAGATCAGAAAGGGCCTGAGTTTCATTCCAAGTACTCTTGGAAGCCACTGAAGTCTGAAGAGATGACATAAACTCATTTGTGTTTCAAAGGAATTAAAATTTTTAACTCATTTGTTTTAAAATAATAACTATGAATGGGTGGCAAGTAAAAGCAAGGAAATCAGTAGGAGGATACTCTAGGTGTGTGATGATGGTGGCCGGCACAAGAGCAGTAGAGATGGGGATGAAACGTGGCTTGAGTAAGACATATTTTTAAAACTGTGTTTAAAGAACATATTGGTGCATTGGAGGGATACTGGTGCATGTATGGGATGGTGACAGAAAAACAGCAATCAAGATGGGAAGATTTGAGGAAAAGGGCTCACAAGTCCAATAACATAAATGCCAATTAACACAATATCTTAACCATGCCATAATAATATCACAATAATATCTTAACCATAATAATATCTTCACCATCCAGTGAATCAATATATCAACTATGTACCAAAGGTAACAAGATCTTTCCTTACAATAATCAGGTGGTTTGTGACTAGACAGAGTTTTGTGATATATCTTAACCTCCACTTTAAACTAAAAGAAATAATTCAGTTCAGTTCAGTCGCTCAGTCATGTCTGACTGTTTGCTACCACATGGACTGTAGCACACCAGGCGTCCCTGTCCACACCAACTCCCAGAGTTTACTCAAATTAATGTCCATTGAGTCAGTGATGCCATCCAACCATCTCATCCTCTGTCGTCCCCTTCTTTTCCCACCTTCAATCTTTCCCAGCATCAGGGACTTTTCCAACGAGTCAGTTCTTCACATCAGGTGGCCAAAATATTGGAGTTTCAGCTTCAACATCAGTCCTTCCAATGAATATTCAGGACTGATTTCCTTTAGGATGGACTGGTCGGACCTCCTTGCTGTCCAAGGGACTCTCAAGAGTCTTCTCCAAGAATGAAGAGACGAAGCCAAAGCAAAAACAACACCCAGTTGTGGATGTGACTGGTGATAGAAGCAAGGTCCAATGCTGTAAAGAGCAATATTGCATAGCACCTGGAATGTTAGGTCCATGAATCAAGACAAATTGGAAGTGATTGAACAGGAGATGGCAAGAGTGATCATCAACGTTTTAGGAATCAGCGAACTAAAATGGACTGGAATGGGTGACTTCAACTCAGATGACCATTATACCTACTACTGTGGGCAAGAATTCCTTAGAAGAAATGGAGTAGCCATCCTGGTCAACAAAAGAGTCCAAAATGCAGTACTTGGATGCAGTCTCAAAAAACAACAGAATGATCTCTGTTTCCAAGGCAAACCATTCAATATCATGGTAATCCAAGTCTATGCCCCAACCAATAACACTGAATAAGCTGAAATTGAACGGTTCTGTGAAGACCTACAAGACCTTCTAGAACTAACACCCCAAAAAAGAAGAATTATCTAAATGTTAAGTCTAAGTTACCCAATTATTTTGTATTTTTGCAAAAGGATTTAGAGTATAACTGCCAGCCCCATCCAGCATCTGTATTCCATGGTAGTATAGTATTCAACTTTGCATTCCTCCTTCTCAATCTGAAGCAGGGTTCACAGGAACATCTCCAACTACCTTCAGGCCATGAGTTCCCAAAGCACTTTTAGTTATATTATAAAGTAGTAAATTAGTGAGCATGCCTCTGTCACCTAGTTAGTTATGAATTCCTCCCAAGTAGGGCAAATCCTTAATCCTTGGTGCTCCTAAGAACATCTTCTTGGTGGGAAAGCTATGACAAACCTAGACAGTGTGTTGAAAAGCAGAGACATCACTCTGCTGACAAAGATCCATAAAGTCAAGGCTATGGTCTTCCCAGTGGTGATTTACCGTTGTGAGAGGCGGACCACAAAGAAGGTAGAGCATCAAAGAATTCATGCCTTCGAACTGCGGTGCTGGAGAAGACTCCTGAGAGTGCCTTTGACAGCAAGGAGATCAAACCAGTCAATCTTAAAGGAACTCAACCCTGAATGCAAGGACTTATGCTGAAGCTGAAGATCCAGTTTCATTCCAATTCCAAAGAAAGGCAATGCCGAAGAATGTTCAAACTACTGCACAACTGCATTCATCTCACACACTAGCCAAGTAATGCTCAAAATTCTCCAAGCGAGGCTTCAACAGTACTTGAGTGGAGAACTTCCAGATGTTCAACTGGATTTAGAAAAGGCAGAGGAATCAGAGATCAAATTGCCAACATCCATTGGATCAAAGAAAAAGCAAGAGAGTTTCAGAAAAACATCTACTTCTGCTTTATTGAGTCTGCCAACGTCTTTGACTGTGTGGATCACAACAGAGTGGAAAATTCTTAAAGAGATGGGAATACACCACCTGACCTGCCTCCTGAACAATCTGCATTCAGGTCAAGAAGCAACAGTTAGAACAGGACATGGAACAACAGACTGGTTCCAAATTGGGACAGGAGTATGTCAAGACTGTATACTGTCACTTTGCTTAGTTAACTTTTATGCAGAGTATATCATACGAAATGCCAGACTGGATGAAGCACAATCTGGAATCAAGATTGCTGGAAGAAACATCAATAACCTCAGATGTGCAGATGACACCACCCTTATGGCAGAAAGTGAAGAAGAACTAAGGAGCCTCTTGATGAAAGTGAAAGAGGAGAGTGAAAAAGTTGGCTTAAAACTCAACATTCAAAAACTAAGATCATGGCATCTGGTTCCATCACGTCACGGCAAATAGATGGGGAAACAATGGAAACAGTGACAGATTTTCTTTTCTTGGGTTCTAAAATCAGTGCAGATGTTGACTGCAGCCATGAAATTAAAAGATGCTTGCTCCTTGGAAGAAAAGTTATAACCAACCTAGACAGTATACCAAAAAGCAGAGACATTACTTTACCACAAAGGTCTGTCTAGTCAAAGCTATGGCTTTTCCAGTAGTCATGTATGGATGTGAGAGTTGGATCATAAAGAAACTGAGTGCCGAAGAACTGATGCTTTTGAACTGTGGTGTTGGAGAAGACTCTTGAGAGTCCCTTGGACAGCAAGGAGATCAAACTAGTCAATCCCAAAGAAAATCAATCCTGAATATTCATTGGAAGGACTGATGCTGAAGCTGAAACTCCAATACTTTGGCCACCTGATGTGAAGAACTGACTCATTGGAAAAGACCCTGATGCTGTGAAAAATTGAAGGCAGCAGAAGGGGACGACATAGTGTGAGACAGTTGGATGGCATCTCAGAGGACATGAGTTTCAGCATGCTCTGGAGTTGGTGATGGACAGTGAGGCCTGGTGTGCTGCAGTCCATGGGGTAACAAAGAGCTGGACATGACTGAGCAAATGAACTGAACTGAGCAAAGAGCTGATTCATTGGAAAAGAACCCACTGCTGGGAAAGATTGAGGGCAGAAGGAGAAAAAAGACATCAGAGGAGGGCATCACCAGTGCAATGGCCGTGAACTTAGGCAAACTCCAGGAGATGGTGAGGGACAGGGAGGCCTGGCGTGCTGCAATCCACGGGGTCACAGAGTTGGACATGACTGGGTGGCTGAACACACACACACAAATGTGCCGATTAGTACAATATTGAACTTCAATCAGGGTTCTGAACCAATAAAAACATGTGTAATGTCTAGTAATCAGAAATGAACTGTTGTTCAGAAACGAGTTAGGGAGGATAATCTTGCTATTATGGGTAAAGTGATAGCATAACTTGGGAAAAGACACACGGTAAGCTATTGACCAGGTCATACAATGTTCCTCTCTGTATGAAAGACTTATTTCCTATTATTGACTTTGCTTATGGGTTGTTAATAGGAAGCACACATACACACAGACATATATAAAACAGATTGTTCTACAGAAAACAGAGGTAATCTCTAGAACTTATTTACATATAAGAGGAACTGAAATTCATTTGGTGGTCCATAGGAATCACAAAGGTTATTGCTCATAAATCAAATACTGTTATGTTGCCATGTACTATTTTTGACTAAAAACTGGTTCTGGCTTTATATAAAATTATACCTAAATCAGTAATCATAAAAGCACTGCCTTTTCTCTGGTTTCTGTTCACTAACTTCTAGAACTGATTTTTCTTTCTTTTTTTTTTTAACTATTCCCTTGTTGTACTTACCTTTTCAATTTTTTTCAGACTTGTGTTCACTGAGCCAGGGGGAGTTGCCTTTATACAAGATCTTGGACCTGGAAAGAGCAAGAAGGGCCAGTGATGACTGTCCTAAAAAGGCCATGTGCTCATTTCTTACTTTTAGAAGACCATACTTGCAGATCAACACCATCACTGAAAAAAAACAACATTGGAGTCCTACTCTACCCTGCAATGTTTCATGAACTCTGAAGTTATATTTTCTTTGTTCTAACCCCAGCCTCTGAATCAGAGCCAACTAGAGTGAGTTCTTCATAAATATGCACTGACTGCCTGATTCAGAATTAATGAAAGGCAGGGCTCTGATTAGCAAATGCTACCTGCAGGAGGCAGAAAAAATACCACAAATGGAGATATGATGCCATTAGCAGTTTTATTTTTTCTTCAGGCTTGGGAATAATCACTTATATCTCTGTTTAGACCTTTCCAGATCTGAAGGTAATTTGCAATAGAGTACTCCATGTGAAGCCCTCTTCCACCCAGTGCTGGAGGAAGGGGGCAAGGTGCTTCTAACAATTGATTCCTTTCTTGTCATTTCAGCTGCTCACCAGGATCCCACAAACCCTTACATCCAAAAGATGTAATCAGCAATAAATATCGTACTTGTTTTGATAACTTGTTAATATAGATCTCTGCATACAAAATAAAAGGTCATGAGGTTACGATTATTTCTAGGATTTGTTCAATTGCTAAGTCGTGTCTGACTATTTGCAACCCCACAGATTGCAACATGCCAGGCTTCCCTGTCCTTCACTATCTCCTGGAGGTTACTCAAACTCATATCCACTGAGTCGGTGACTTCTAGAATATGGAGCAAATTAAAATTTAATGTACTCATGGATTGTATACTTGGTTGCCTCTTCCCTTTTTTGGGTAAAACGACTGCTCCCAACTTCCTGAAGGTTTGACTAGGGGGAAAAAAAAAAAAACTCAAACCAAAAAAAGTCCTTTTTTGAAGCACCTGGCCCAATAGTTGGGTTTTATGCCAAGTGCAGAGCTTTGTCAGGCTGCAGAAGACGCATTAGCAAGAGGCACCGGGCCACTGGCCCGCCGGCCCGGAGCATCGTGGGGAGGAGGACCCATCAGCGCCCAGGGACCCCGGCCTCAGAGCCTGTTGCTTGCGAACCAGACGACAGAGCAGGTGCGACTCGGGCCGCGAGGGCTGCTGGCGGTGAGGGAGGCTGGATTTCCAGCCGGGCGGCGAGCACGCAGACCCCCCCGCTTCCCACGCTCAGGTTGGAACCTAGCCATGTGCGCCCAAGCCCTTTCTCCCGTTTAGCCTGTCTCCTGCCGGCTCAGACCCAACCCCACTCTCCGGACCACGGGCGACCCCACAGTTATTAAAACCAGAGGGTGGCGGAAGAGGATTTGCAAGGATGAAGGAGCCAGCGCAGCCTTTCTCTTTGGCCCAGGCTTGGAAAAATCTGAAAGCTATTGAGGAAGGACAGGAAGAGCCGAAGTCAGGGGGTGGAAAGAGGGCGCCCGGGGTGGAGAAAGCCAGCAGCTCCCCGGTCTGTCCCCCCCTCGCAGGTGGTACAGTCCAAAGCGGGGCGGGGCGACGGGAGGCTCCGCCCGCTCTCACCCGGCCCCTCTCCCGCCTTCCCCGCCGCGCCGCCGCGGGAGCGAGTGAGCGCGCGCCCCGACGACCCCTCCCCCGGCGCCCGCGCTGGGGCCCGAGCTCCGCCCCTCGCCGAGCCGCCCCCTGCGCGGCTGCGGGCAGATCTCGCTCCGCTCTGCGGACGCTGCCACCTTCGTGGTCTCTTCCTCCTTCCGCAGGTGTGCGAGGGCCTCTCGGGGCAGAGGCGCTGCCCTGGGTGGCCGGCAGGGCCCGCGCGGCTGCTGAGCGCTCGGCGCAGGGAAGCCGGATCCCCCGCCCGCGCGGCGCCGTGACAGGTGCAGGGTCTGGCTTAAGGACCCACCTGCGGCGGCGGCTGCGATGCCCACCATGCGGAGGACCGTGTCGGAGATCCGGTCCCGCGCCGAGGGTAAGTGGCCGCCGCAGCGCCGGGCTGGGTGCGGAGCGCGCGCGGAGGCGACTCGGAGCCAGCCGGGAGTGGGGCGGTGTGAGTGTGTGTCTGTGTCTGTCGGGAAAGAGATGCCCGTCCCACCCCTTCCCCCAGGAATGTCTGGCTGTTGTGCCTGGTCCCTGGCGAACCCTTCTCCCTGCACTGTCTTCGGCGCCCTCGCGGACCCCTTCGCGGCTGCAGAGCCCCGAGATTGGTGTCCTGGGTGGGATCCCCACGGCTCTTTTCACGCCGCAGCGTGACTGTTCGGTCTCTGCGCTCTCGCCCTGCCCGCCTCCCTCCCCACTAGCGCACAGACCTCTAGGTCTCCGCTCGGCTTCTCCATTCTAGGGCTGCAGATCCCCAACCCGCCGCCCACCTTTGTGCAGCCCCCACATCACGACACCCCGAGAGCTGAAATTGCCTTTCCCAGGATTCAGGATCGGTAGATCCGCAGCCCCTCGCCACTCGGAGCGGGAGGAGCCTTGACTGGGGTTGGGCGCTCAGCGGGCGCTGTGCATTACAGTCTCTGCAGTTCTGCCTCTTGCAGCGGTGTCTCACCCAGCTCCATTCCGCGGTTTTGTTTTCGTGTTTCCGATTACCTGATACCTGCACTTTGGCCAGCTGAGTTGACTTTTTAGCAAGGTGGAAGCTATTTTCTTTGCTCCACCCAGGGCCAGCTGTTGAATGTCAGCAATGAGCAACAGATGCCCGAGGGTAAAGGCAAATACACTTTTGGAGGGCTGAGACTCTTCATCCGCTGAGGAGCCCTCAGCATCCTGCCCAGCATTTGGCCGTCAATTGGTAAATATTTTTTTATTTTGTTCATGGTGAAGCCAAGACTGTACAGATCGTGAGCTTTGTTTTCTTTTGGTTTTCTCTCCCATAAACCCATACTTGAATCCTGCCAAGGGTGGCTCACGTTCTCATAACTTGTTTTTGAGAACTTGGCTGTGGTCACTGGTGTCCCTCCTTCACCCCCACCCCTTCCACCCTTTAATGTTTGGCAACTGCTAAAATGATTTTAGGAGAAAAGCTATAGAAGTTAGGAGAATTGGATTGCAGGGGTTTGAGGGCCGTTTTATTATTTTTCCACCTCTGAGCCTTGATTTTAAAAATGGGGCCTCTGGGCTCTAATGGGCTTCCAAGGTGGCTCTGATAATAAAGAAGCTGCCTGCAATGCAGGAGACCTGGGTTTAGTCCCTAGGTCAGGAAGATCCCATGGAGAAGGGAATGGCTACCCTCTGCAGTATTCTTGCCCAGAGAACTTCATGGACAGAGGAGCCTGGAGGACCGCAGCACATGGGGTCGCAAGGAGTGGGGCTCTCATAGCTCTGATTTTCTGATCACAGCACTTTGGAAATTCTCAGTGGCACGTGTCTGGGGAGAAGGCCACACAAGAGTCAGAAAACCTGTGTCCTGCTTAGGAATTTCATACATACTTATTGTCATTTGTAATATAATAAAAATATACAGGGCACCTTTTAGATGTACACTGTCTTTAAATGTGCACAGTGGAAAAAAATGTACATTCTTTTTTATACTTCTGAGTGAAATGAATTTTCTTTTTCTCTTATTTTTTCTTCCATTTTTATTGAGCTATAATTGACATGGCATTATGACATATGACATAATGATTTGACTTCCATACATCATGTAAAATTACCATATTAAGTTTGGTCAACATTCATCAAGTCATATAGATACAAAATTAAAGAAACAGAAAAAAAATTTTTCCTTATAATGAGAATTGTTGAGACTTACTCTTCTAACATTTCATATATGAACATAATTATATTTATCATGTTGTACATTACATCCCTAGTATTTATTTATCTTATAACTGGACGTTTGTATTTTTTGATTGCCTTCACCCTCTCCCTCACACCGCACCTCTGGTAACCACCAATCTGATCTTCTTTCTGAGTTTGTTTGAAGTATAATTAACCTATAAGAGTATGTTAGTTTCTGTTACAGAACATAATGATTCGATATTTCTAAACATTTCAAAATGATCTGCATAATGTTTAGTTACCCTCTGTCCACATACAAAGTTATTGCATAATTATTGACTATATTTGCCTCACTGTACATTTCATATACAAGACTCACGTATTTTGCAACTGAAAGTTTGTCCCTTTTAATCCTCCTCACCTACTTCTCTACCCTCCCCACACCAATTCCCACTGGCAACCACCTGTTCGTTCTGTGTATGTATGACACTGTTTCTCTTTTGTTATGTTTGCTCACTTGTTTTGTAGATTCCACATATAGGTGGAATCATGCAGCACTTGTCTTTCCCTGACTTATTTCACTTAGCATAATACCCTCTAGATCCACCGATGTTGTCGTAAATGGCAAGATTTCATTCTTTTTTTTAATGACTGAGTAATATTCATATATATACATACACATACATATACATGCACACACCCTGCATCGTCTTTATTCATTAATCTATTGATTGCACTGAGGTCGCTTCCATATCTTGGCTATTATAAAAATTGCTCAAATGAACACAGTGATACATTTATCTTTTCTAATTAGTGTTTTTGTTTTCTTTGGATAAATACCTAGGAGTGAAATTGCTGGATCATATGGTAGCTCTATTTTTAATTTTTTGAAGAACCTCTGTACTATATTCAGTAGTGGCTGCATAAGTTTACATTTCCGCCCAACAATCACCTTCACCAACAGTAGTTATTTGTTGTCTTTTTGATCATAATGAATGAATTTTCTTAATCATCATTTGAGTGAGCCATGAAGGTATGAAAATACAGTGGTAATAGTTGGGATTGCGCTTTCAAATAATAGCAGTTGCTGGATGCCATATCGTGTGAAATGGGAAGAGAGAAAGGACCAGAAAACTATGTGAAACTTCTACCATGTGAAAGGATTTTATCTGAGAGGCAACAGTATTGTTTTTGATTGACATGTATATTTTTCAAGGCATTTTTGCAGAGATTACCCTATAGGACCTTACAGCGCTATAAGGTTGTGAAGGTTGGTGAAGATGGTCCCACCTGATAGTTGATGAAACCGTGTCCCAAGTGATGGAGGTGCTTGGCACATTGTCAGAGGCGTAGTGGCCGTCGGTGAATGACCCTTCCCCCATATTGGTTGGTTCAGTTTATTATGTGCTCAGCATTTTGCTTGGGACCATGGTGAGGGCATCAATGATGACACGGTGGACTGGCGATGTGGCTCGTTGCCTGCTCCACCCACACTCTTCTCTCCTAAATAGTCTCTTTTGACAGCTCCTGCTGCCTGATGGCATTGTTCTGAACTCCTCAGCAGGCTGGACCAGGGTGGGCTTCTGACAAACAGCGGACAATCCAGAGGTGGCTCAGCACTGGTGACCTTGGGCTTTGGCTCAAAAAGCCGAGGCTTTGTGGTGATCACCCCTCCCATGGGGAGAGCTGGGCTTGGAGACTTAGAGCGAAGGCTGAGGCAGAAGGGGGCAGAGGAGAATCGGCTGCTGGAGGGGTGAATGGCTGGCTGTCTTAGGTTGTGCAGATGCTGCTGGTATGAGGAAGCAGAAAGTGTGCACGTGAACACAGAAGGATAGGAGAGAATGGCCTGGAAGGAAGGAATGACGCAGAGAGACCCAGGTGCTGAGAGAGGGTGGCCCATCCCTAGCACACCTCCCCCGACTCTAGAGCACCTCCCCTCCACCCCCCTACCCCCTATCTCTTTTTGTCCCAATTCAACAAGTAGCCTTAGAACCGGCTCTTATTTTTACTTTAAGCCATTTGAATGGGTTTCTATTCCCTGCATCCAGATTGGCCAGACGCATGGCTGCTCTGTGTGCAGGTTATTTACAACCAAATCGAGGAGAAAGAACGGCCACGAAATAAGAAATAGTCTAGGAGGGGATGTTATTAATTGAACAGTGTGCTTGCTGTGGGGGATGTTATTAATTGAACAGTGCTTGCTATGGATAGCAAAGAGCCATGAAAGATCAGACATAAGAACCTGAAGCCTGCGAGGAAACAGTCCTTGAGGAATCATTTGAAATGAGTCCTCACGCGATGCTTCTCAAACGTTAAGGCGCGCACCCATCACCTGGGGATATTGTTAGATGCAGCTTCTAGATGTAAGTAGGGCTGGAGACGCATTTCTGGCGAGCGCGCGGGCGATGCTGGGTGATGGTCTGCAGGTCACAGTGTGAGTACCAGGGTTCTAAGACAATGCCGTCTCTTTCAGCAGTCAGGCACTGAGGTTAGAGCGACCAACTGCAAAAGTGCTGAGCACGACTGTGGCTCACTTGAGAGTTCTTAAACTGGCCGGGGACGGAGGGACACTGAGAAGGAATGGCACGTAAATTTGGGTAAATAAATGCTTCTAGATTATAGAGTATTTTAAATACCAGGATGAGTCATTTGGAGTTTGAATCAAATATTTTAAAAGGATCTTAGAGTTCTTCTAATCCAGTTCTCATTCAAGCATGAGGTCAAAGTAAAATACCTCCAAAAGGGCCAGTTAGGTGCCAAATCACTGTAGGGAAGTGACATCCCCAAAGTATGTTGGATGGTTTGTAGGAAATGTAAATAGACTAGTGTGTGTGTGTGTGTGTGTGTGTGTGTGTGTTTTAAGGTCTAAAAATGACAAAGACCAGGATTAGTATTGGAGTGGAGCAGTGAGACTGGAAAGGGAGGAAATAGAGCTATTTCTCAACAAATCATTATCTTGTTTAACAGATAATCTATTGAACTCCCATAAGTACCATTCTTGAAATTTCAAGAAATTTCAAGTACCATATCTGAAATAAATCAGTGAGCAAACAGAATAGAAAAAGCCCTGCCCCGGAGGGGCTAACATTTTAGTGAGGCAAGAGACAGAGCAAACACAGAAAGTTAGCGAGTTATAGACTTTGTTATGTGATCAGTGCTATAGGACAAATAAAGAGAAGGCAAGATGCGTAAGGTTGGTGGATGGATTGCAACTTTAAATGGGTTGGTTAAGCTAGCCTCATGGAAAAGTCGATGAGAAGGAGGTGGATTAAGCCTGCTGGGAATCTGGGGGGAGAAGTTCCAGGCAGAGGCCCCAAGGCAGGAGAGAGTAAGGAGTGTTGGAGGAACGGGATGGCGGGCGTGTGGGGGGAGAGGGGGAACATAGTAGGAAATGAGGTGACTAAGGTCATGTCATAGGACAATGTGATATAGTGACTATACCACGAAAAAACATATTAAAATAAAAGGAGATTATCAAGCAGTAACTTCAGACTTTAATGTTTATAAGATCCCAGGTATCTCATTAAGACTACTGTTTCTTGAGCTACCCCATGAAGATCTGTTCAGTAGATCTGCCATGGGACTGCATTCTTCACGACCTGCTGGGATATTCAGGTGTAGGTGAAGCACCTTTTAAGGATCTCTGCTTTACAGTCTTGAACCTAATTGATTGGGAAAAGGTATTAAAAGATAAGGAAATTAAGGAGGCATTTCAGTATAGTAAGAGAAGACATAAATTCAAATTCTGAAGTAATTGAGGGACATCCAAATGGACATGTTTTGAGATACTTTGAAACTGAGAGATTAGATGTGGGGAAAAGCAAATCGGAATCTCTGGTTCAGAGATAATAGTTGAAACCCTGGTAGATAAGTTTGCCAGAAAGCAAGGCTAAATGATGCAGAAGACTAAGAATCATATGCCCCTTTACTTTTACTCCAGCTAAATCAAATAAGCCTCTAAATACAGCATTAAAAATCCTAGAAACAGGGACTGAAATAACAGTGGTCTACACAAAACAGAATTTTTCTGGGTGCTATAAAACTAGCATGAAGACAATCCAGGTCACCTGTGCCCACCAAATAAAGTCATAAGGGACATGGGCTCCTTACGCCTTTCTGCCTCATCATCTAAGTGTATAACTTCCTTAAAGTCATAGTGTGGCTGCTGGCGTTCCAGCCATTGTATAGGAATTCCAGGTCAGAGGAAAAATGAAGACGCGTGTGAGACCAAAGGGTTTTCTTGGAAGTCCCACACAAAGGCTAGCGGTTATTTTGCATTGGCTCGCTTCTGCAAGGAAAGCTGGAGTTTTCTAGCTGACATGTAGTGTTTTATTATTAAAAGAAAAAAGGAAGAATTGTTATTGGATAGGCAGCTGACAGGCATTGTCACTGTCAGATTGTCAAAGGCTTTTGCTTGATTAAAAGAGGTGTTCTAGAGCTCATGATTTACAAAATAATGGCCACTATTCAAAACTAAGGAAATGCACACCAAAAAAAAACCACACCATGTACCTATCCAGTAGGATCACAGAGAGTCAGACTTGACTTAGCGACTCAACAACAAGAAAGCAATCCAGTGGTTTGCGTTTTACACTGTTGAATATTATGATGCTAAAATGTAAGGCATTCATTTGACTATGTAAAATGTGTACTAAGTGATAAATTTAGAAGTTGTCCTCAGGATTGTTTTCCTAAACTGGCCTGTGTAAATGGCACCTTTAAAATGTTTGTAATTATAAAATATACTGCATTTTATTTGCTTAAAATGTAACAAAAGGAGCATGGAGGTAATTTGTATAAAAATTGCTAAGAAGAAAATTTTAGGAGGCTGTTTCATTTGTCCAGGTAAAAGAAGACTAAGATCCTTTCTTCCTTTAACAAACATGTATTATGCACCTGCTGTGTGCCAGCCAATTGGATGGTGGGTTAGAAGGGTATAGCAAATGAAGGATTCCCCAAAGTAATCATGAAAATGAGTTATAGATTTATAACTGACATGACATTCTTTCACAGAGCAGGTATGTGAGTATAGTGGTGCTTCATGTGGTCAATATTTGGGAATTCCCAAAACATGTTATTTTGCCTAGTGTAATCCTGGCAAAGTATTAAGTGTGGCAAAATTATATTATTTTAGCCTTTTTCATCTATAGTGCATTATTCTTTTATTTCACTTATATAATTTCAAAAACAATGAGAACTGAATCGTTCATACCTACCTTACAGGCTTAAGGAAAGTTTGCATAGATAAAGACTGTGCTTTTGAAGTTAGTGAAATATTTGCTGCTATATTGAATTTCTAAGCACATGATTTCATTACAGTGTAAATGTTGTAAAGGCAACAGATTCATTCTTTACTACTCCCTGGAACCCACATCTTTCAATGTTCTTATCCTCTGGGCAGTATGCTCCCTAAAGGCAGGGATCTTTTGTCTGTTTTGTTTACTGATATACTGAGGATATTGCCTAGGGCATAGTAGGATTGACTTAAATGAATCTTGTGACCTAAATAAAGATGAGATGACCTACAGATGCCTGATAATCAGCCCTACTTGGTACCCTCCTGCTTGGAACCTGACCATTGAAAAGGGAGCGATTTTTTGTGTTATCTGTTCACTGCTGTATCCTTGGACTTAACAGCTTTTGTCAGATGAACAGTTAACTCTCAACTTTATTTTTAATGACAGAGCTTAGTTTTGGTCTCTTGATTGTAGAAGTAACAGCTGCTCATTGGAAAAAAACTCATACTGCAGAGATGTCAAGAAGACAGTAAAAATCACCCCAAACTAAGCCATCTAAATATAACCACTTAATATATACATTATCATTTAATAGATATCCATTCCAACAATTTTCCAGAAGAGAAATATATTTATTTCTTAAGAAAACTCAGATCAGAGCCTACATTATTCCTAATCTTTTTTTTCCCACTTAGTATTTCATAGACATCCTTGTCTATAAATATAATTTATGTAAACTCCATAAAGGCTTCCCCAGTGGCTCAGATAGTGAAGAATCTGTGTGTGGTGCAGGAGACCTGGGTTCAATTCCTGAGTCGGGACGATCTCATGGAGAAGGGTATGGCTGCCCACTCCAGTATTCTTGGCTGGAGAATTCCTTGGACAGAGGAGCCTGGCGGGCTACAGTCCCTGGGGTCACAAAGAGTCAGACACGACTGAGCAACTAACGCTTTCTTCCAGAAAGGATGGGATTTTAAATTTTAATTTTTCTAGTTTTATTGAGATAGGATTATACATAATTTGTGTGCAACATATTTGTATATACTATATTGCAAAATGATTACCACAAAAATTTTAGTTAGTATTAATCACCTTGCATAGTTACAGATGTCTTCTGTAATGATAAGAACTTTTAAAATCTACTCTCTTAGTAACTTCAAATATATAGAACAGTTGTTAGCTATAGTTACCATGCTGTGATGACATCTTCAGAATTTAGCTTCTAATTTGAATTCTGTACTTAAGAAAGTTATTTTATGTATTTTTAGTTGGAGAAGAATTGTTTTCCAACATCGTGTTGGTTTCTGCCATACCACAGCGTGGACGTGAGTGTGTAAACTGCTCCGTCGTCTGACTCTGCGACCCCATAGACTGTAATGCAGCCCCCCAGGCGCCTCTGTCCATTGGATGCTCCAGGCAAGAATGCTGGAGTGGGTTGCCATTCCCTTCTCCAGGGGATCTTCCCGACCAAGGGATTGGACCCAGGTGTCCCACATTGCTGGCAGATTTTTTACTCTCTCAGCCACCAGGAAAGCCCCTCAAACAGCAACATGAATCATGACTCATGAATGAAAGAATACTTCATTCTGTGTAACAGGTTCTATGTTCATCCACCTCAGTTCAACTGACTCAAACGTGTTCCTTTTTATGGTTGAGTAATGTTCCATTATATATGTGCCACAAGTTCTTCATCCATTCATCTGTGGATGGACACCTAGGTTGCTGAAAGTTTGTAGTTTCGACCACCTTCACCCGTGGAAAGAAATTTTTTTATCTACTGTCGCTATTTAAATCCTCCGTGCCTAGAGCGCTGCCTGGCACTTAGTAGGGCCTCAGTAATTATTTGTTGAATGCGTAGATCGTGTATTTTATGGCAGCTTAGCATTATAGATGTTATTGTATAATAATTAACTAAGTAATCCTCTGTGGGTAGGCATGTAGGTCATTTCCAGTGTGTATTTTCAAAAAAAACAAAACACTTTTGAATAGGCATCTTTATATATCTTTGTACACTTTTCTGATTATCTCTTTGAAAATTCTTTGAGGAAAGGGATTTCTGGGGCAAAAGTATGTATCTTTTTAATTTTTTTATAATGGCAAAAAAATGCTAAAAGATTATTCACGTTAATGCCCTCGCTGAAAATAAACCAGAGGTCCTACCCCGCTACTCCTTCCCCACCACTGGATAGTCTTCTTTATCCTTTTGAATATACAGTGCAGAAAAAAAACTCTAAGTTTACATTGCTGTACTAATAAGATATGCATCCTGATTGGTTTTAGTAGTTATTTTTATTTTTGTCTGAATTGTTTATGCATTGTAAGTTCCTTTGTGAAGATTGTCTTGTATTGAATTTTAAGAGCTTATCACATGCCCCTGACAGTAGCTGTTTTCCCTGTTAATAGTTCATCTTTTCCCTTTTTTGATGTTTTCTCCTGTACCTGCTTGGTTTTTGTAAAGTATAATCTTTCAGTTTCTTCCTTAAAATTTCTGGCTTAATGTCATGTTTCTTATGTCAAGATAATGATAATTTTTCACTTATGTTCTTCTTCTAGTATTAGCACTTTTAGATTTCACCTTTAAACAGTTATACATGTAATTCCTATGGGATTTATTTTGTTGTGAGATGTGAGCTAGGGGTCTAATTTTATTTTTTTCTTAATTTATTCTCTATCTGGCATGATAACCATATGCTTTATCATCTGTTCTCCCCTCACTGATCTGAGGTGTTGCTTTTACATGCTAAATTTACATACATGGTTGAGTCATGGTTGGAGTCAGCCTCTCCCCTCTTCCCCTCTCCCTCTCTTCTATATTTTGGTCTGTTTTGGCCCCTTGTAACAAATTCCTTTGTTACAATTAATCACTGTTATTTCCTCTAATTTTTTTTTCTGGCCACTTTCATGCTTATTTTTCCACTTGAACTAATGAGTGTATCATTGAATAAAGTTAATGTGTTGGAATATTTATTGATATTGCGTTAATTTTATAAATTTGTATTGAGAGAACTGATATCTTATACTGAGTCGTTTAAGCTTAGTTTTACGCTCCATTTATTAGTTTTTCTTTTATGTGCTGGAGAGAGTTTTCTTAAATAAATTCTATCCATTTTAATGATTTGTTCTTTAGATAGCTTATGTTTTATAAAGATATTGTGCATGGAATCCTTTCTAAAATTATGTTTTTGCTCATGACTGACAGAATATGTAAGGTGGAAACTGTTGAGTTTGAAACTAACCATCAGTCTGAATTCTTTCACTTTAAATAGTTTTTCAGTTAATTTTTATCTCCATAGGTTTTAAAATTATACATCATAAGGTATTTTTAAACAAGGTTTTCAATTATAATTAGATTTGATCAGGTATATTCTGATTACATTAATTTTTTTAGTAAGATTTGTTCCTTTTTATGTGCTGAAGTTTTATGTACTTGGGTTCCAACTTACTTTTTCTAAGGTTTCACATAGCCCTTACACAATAGCCAAGGTAACTGCTCTTTTTTATCCTTTTTGTTAGGGTTAGAGGTCAGAATTTAGACCAGCTAAGATTTAACTAATGGTTTTGTAAGATCTACTCCCATCAAATTGACATTCATGTCTTAGATCAGCACTGAGAGAAATAAAGTGATCCACGAGCACTAGACACATATGTACTTGTAAATCCTCTAGCAGCTACACTGTAAAAAATTAAATAAGTGAAATTAATTTTAATAATATTTTTTCTTTAATAGATCCAAAATATCATCTCATTATGATATTAAAAATCAATAATGAAATAGTTTGCATTCTTCTTTGTACTAGTTTGTAACTGCTATGCATTTTATATTTACAGCACATCTCAATTTAAACCAGTCCCCTTTCACATCTGTTTCCACATGTGGCCCGTGGTTCCTGTGCTGGTCAGCACAGCTCCAAATTATATCTCTAGCTTGGACTTAAGGATTTACTAGAGTTTTTCAGAGTATAAAATTTTATAACAGAAATGATGGCTCAAAGTAAGCTTATTAAAAGTACATGTAAAAAAAAAATAAAAGTACATGTGTAGATATACTTCTATCTTAAGTAGAGATTAAGCCTTACTTGCTTCCAACAGAAGGCCTTCTCAAATGTCCTCATAAAACCTCGCAAAATGTATTAGTGCTTAAATAATACTGCTTGTGACATAGCCCTCATGGCAATTTAGAGGTTTCATGTAAATTCATCATGGCATCTTTTGAAGCCTGTTGTTTTGGACCCATTAAATGTAATTCTTTTTTAAAAAGATTTGATAAGACCACTCTACAGGACCTTCCTATTAGTTTTCTTTTAAATGTTAGCAGGAAATGTGTGTACATAGGATAGTAACTTTGGGTAGTTTGCCTTTATATACATTGTTGCCATCAATTTTGTTCATCTAAGGGGCTAAAGAATTTGGCTTACTGGGTTATTTATACATTGAATAAACTGGGCAAAGGCTGTTTTGAATTGAGCCTCTTCATTGTCTTGCTTAAGCCCATCTTTGAAGATGACTTGATGTCTTGATCCATTCAGGGTTGTACTTCAGGAGCCTGGGTTAGGCATGTGGCAGCTTAGGTGCAGACTGTTGCTAAGAAGGTCAAAGGCAGTGGAGGCTCTGAACCAGGAAACCACTTTAGTGGGCCAGACCTATTTAGAATACAAAATTAATCTTCATGAATGAAGCAAGCAAACTGGTTTGCAGGGGTGAGTCAGAGAGGTGGTTTGCTCTGGCACCAGTTTAGAATAATTGAGCTTCTCTAATTAGCGTCGCTCTCTGTGGCTAACTCTGGTCTTAAAGCCAACTTGATGTGGAGGAAATCTCCTTCTAGCATCTGCAGCCCATCTTTCCCCCTTGTCCCTCCCTTTCCCCCGTGTAGATTTAGCCCTACGCAGTCCAGAAAACCTTCGCAGCAGGAGACGTTAGAGAGCTCTAATTTAGCGCTTTGAGGATGTGGCTTGAACCACCCTGCCACCGTTTCCTTGACCCTGACTGCTTGTCGCAGCAACTAGATCCAGTTCTGGGGGCCCTGCCTGTCTGAGCGAGGCCTCCTCTCGGCCTCTGCCCTGGGGAGGAGTTCGGGTGCCGGGCCAGCTGCCGGGGGCTCTGAGCATCTTTTGCTTTCACTCCCCCCTCGGCACTCTTGGCCAGCTCTTCTGGGCAAACGTGTGGCCCGTGTTGGAGCGCTCTGGTTCTGAGCGCGCCTGCTGTCCATGACCGTCTTTCTGGGCACCATCCTGTCCTCCTAATGACTAGCTGACCCTTCCCAGCCCCCTGCTCGTCTGTCTCACTCTACTTCCATTTCTAAACTCAGCCCGTGTCCTCTCCCTGACCAAAGAAATGAAACCAATCTCTCCCTATAGGTTTTACCCATGCTTGATGTGCCGCTGTATATCTTTTAAGTTGGATTCAGTCTGCTTGATGCCAGAATGGACGTGATGAGTATTCTCAGGCAGACTCACTCAACTTTCATAACGTTTTCCCCGCAGTTGTGAGTAAGGGTTAGAGAGACGATTTGAGGAAGAGTGACTCTGCCATCTTTAATGTAGAGTGTGCCCAGGGTGGTCAGGGCAGTGCGAGGCTTGTGTAACAGGCTTACAGTCAAGCGTACGTTGGTGGTGCTCAATCCCGGCTGCACAGTGAATCAGATGGGGATCGTCTAAGCAGTACTGATGCCTGGACTCACCCGACCAATGGAATCAGTCTGGGCCGTCGGGCGTATGGACTAAGCATTGATATTGTATCTTCCAGATAATTCTGATGTCCAACAGTGTTGAAAAATACTGATGCAGTTCTTTGAATTTCCTTGCTTGTGGAGAGAAGAATAGATTATATAAAGTCATATAGATTGCCAGCCGAGAAACCAAGAGCATATGGATATTTTTTTGGGTAAATTTGTCTACTGCCCAGTTACTTAATGGATCTAATTGCACTTCTCTAAATTTCCCCTGTCGGAAATGATGAAGCGTGTATGATGATACTCAGTTATTTGGTTTAGAAGAATTTCTTTAAAATTCTGAATTAAACAGTCAATTCAGTACAACCAAATGAAGAGTAAACACATCCCGTTTATTTTTAGCTGGTTCTATATCTACTTTGGGAGCTTGATGAATATGAGCCTCTCTGCAATGTCATTTCTGGTTTTTGCTAACCTACTTAACTTTTAGTATGTTGTACTTCATGTCTTTATTCCCCCTATATTTGTAGCCTATATGTGTGTAGTTATTTGCACCTGGAAGAAATACCTTAACAACTCAGTAAAAGTTTCCAAAACTTCTGTGGCTACTTTCTGTACAAGAGGTTTATTTTCTTTAGTCTACAGTTATTAATTTATCTCACCCCGATGTTAATAGATCTTTCGCAGGTTAATGTACAGAAAACAGAAACTTACCACAAACCTCAATTTACCTGCCTTCCCTGGTTGCTAAGATGAAGCTCATTTTGAAACTCTTAATGTAGCCAGTATGATTTCTCTGTGGCCTCCTGATGGGTGCTGGGGTCTGGCTTCAGGGTGTGATGATGATGATTTCAAACTTCTAGGAGCAGAAAACAAACTCCCTAGTCCCTTGTTTTGTTATTTAGTCACTAATTTGTGTCTGACTTCTGCGACCCCATGGACTGTAGCCTGCCAGGCTCCTCTGTCCATGAGATTTCCCAGGCAAGAATACTGGAGTGGGTTGACATTTCCTTCTGCAGGGGATCTTCCCAACCAGGGATTGAACCTGCATCTCCTGCATTGGGAGGTGGATTCTTTACCCCTGACCCACCAATTAAGCCCCTATTGTGCCTTAGGTCAAGTGTATTGTGTCCAACCTTTGTGGGTTTTTTTTGTTTTTTTTTTTTAATTCTCTTCTATCCTTATCATTTCTGCATTTAGACTTTTCTTTTTTAGGTGATAATGTTACTTGTACTCCACAGATGGAAATCTTTTTTTAAAAAGAAGCCAGAATTCGATTGGAGGAGGGGGATGGAGTTCTGAATCACTGGTTCAGTTTAACCCCAGATGGCAACTCATTTGTGTATTTTGGTTTAAAGTTCAGTGAAAGAATCATTACATGGGTTGGCCTTTTGTGAATGTAATTAGCAAAGAAGGAAGAAGGCCTTCTTAATTTCCCCAAGTACTCTGCTGAATTCCTCTTGATCTTATTAAGTGACTTTCGGGTGAGTGAACTACTCTCCTATGTTTTAATTTTAACTAAGTCTGAATACCAAGGTCTTCAGTTTGAATTGATAGTTTGATAGTTTTCTTTATAAGATGTCAGGCATTTTTCCATATGTTCAGCTGGAATTGTCTCTGAAATAATTCTGCTGACTCACACTAATAGACTCACCATCTTTACTGTTTATACTTCATGTGTCTTTAGCTGGTTTGGTACCCTGCTATTTGACATAGTAGCCACTTAAAGAGCAGAGTGCATCTGTTGTGTGGCACAGAGAAATCTGGAGAATAACTCACTTGGTGCTGTCCCACTTCCCTAAGTATCTTAAGGCACTGCTCTGTAAATAATTGACTGGACAGAAAAGGAAATAAGGCACTCAGGGCTCCCAAAGGGCCTGGAGTGACATCTGACTTTGGCATCTTCTGAGCTCTGTGGCCTTGGACAAGTCAGATAGCCCCTCTAAAGACTCCCGTTTCGCTTTCCCCAAATACAATAAAACTTACCCATGAATCATCTGTCTCCTGGCTAGAGAGTAGACCAAGGCCGACTGCACATTGGAGTCTTCTGAAGAGCTTCAAAATAGCTGATCTTTGGATTTTGCCCCAGGAGATTCTGATTTCATCTTGGGGGTAGAGGTTGATCAAAGAAAGGTGATTGTGGCTTGGACTACTAGCTATCTGTGGTCAGATGTGGTCAGATTTATAGTATAGTTTGAAGGGAGATCTAACAGATTTATTGGTGGGTAGGACGCAGAGTGTTAAGGATGTTGCAGGTTTGGGGCCCTAAACCCAAAATGATGGCACCATTTATTAAGATAGAAAACTCTGGGATAAAGTACTAAAAACCTCCTTGCATCTTAGAAAAGACTGTGAAGATCCACATGTGCCAAAATAGGTATGTTTCGACATATTTTCTTTTCTTTTTGGAAAGAGGATTGCTTTTATCCTAAATTCAATCTCCTTCCTCTACCTTCCCTTTAGTTTTCTTTAGAAATTCAGTAAACATAACTGTTAGTATCTTGTGCTGTGTGCTATGCTTAGTCGCTCAGTTGTGTTTGACTCTTTGTGACCCCATGGACAGTTAGCCCTCCCAGGCTCCTCTGTCCATGGAATTTTCCAGGCAAGAATACTGGAATGGGTTGCCATGCCCTCCTCCAGGGCATCTTCGCAACCTAGGGATTTAACCCGATTCTCCCACTTTGCAGGCACCTTCTTTACCAGCTGAGCCACCAGGGAAGCCCATGAATACTGGAGTGGGTGGCCTACCCCTTCTCCAGGGGATCTTCCCAACCCAGCTGAGCTATCGGGGCCTATTCCTTGTTTCTATGCATTTTAGCCATCTGGGAGCAGTATGGGTTCATCTCTTTGGAACTGATCACTCTATTGGTGTTTTTGGACACCTAGGAACTCCATGGATTCATCTCTTTGGAACTGATCATTCTGTTGCAGAGACTTTTCACTCCATAATCAGAGTTGATGAGAATAGTCTTTATGTCATCATTGTGTTCTTTTGGCTCTCGAGGTGTTCCACACTGCAGAAACATCTTTCAGAGTGCAAAATTAAAACACTTGCTATAAAGTAGATGCTAAGCAAATGTTCCTTGAATCCGCATCTGCTGAGTGATAGGGATAAGATCAAGCTGTTCAGATTTTGGAAGCTGAGCTTTTAACATGCTGGCGTGGTTTTGAAATCTCATGGAGTTTTCTTCTCATCATGTCCAGGCCCATTGCATGTTGCTCAGCAGTGGCCACAGATACTCCAGCAGATCTAAGGGGCTGATTTCTTTTTTTTTTTAAAGACACAGGGGAAATTTGCTTTTTATGTTTATTAATTATTTTGACTGCTGGCTCTTTGGTGTAGCACACACTCTCTCTCTTGTTGGGGAGTGCCGGCTCTAGCGTACAAGGGCTCGGTAGTTGCCGCGTACGGGCTCAGTTGCCCCACATACATGGGATCTTAGTCCCCCGACTCGGGATCGAACCTGTAGCCCCTGCATTGGAAGGTGGATTCCCAACCCTGACCCCCCAGGGAAGTCGTAAGGGGCTGACTTCGTATCTGTAATCCGTGGTGGTAGCATGTGGAGGCATAGGGATTGCATTATGAGGCTCTCTCTGCCCTGGGTGATTTTTACTTACGGCGTCAGAGGTTCTGGAAGCCTCCCGAAGCCCTCCGCCCGCTCATGGTTCCCGTTCTGCCTGTGAAGTGGGCAGGGCTGCCGGCAGCCGCACGCATATGCAGGTGCCCTGCAGCGCCAGCCGGCTCCGAGCTCGGGCTTTGAGGTCTGTGCAGCCCGCCTGCTGTCGCTCACGCTTCGCGGCGTGATCTGCCTGGTGGGGCTCCCCCCGCCTGACTGAGCCACATCCTGGCAAAGCGAGGGCAGCGGTGCCTTCCGTGCTTTCCTGCCACCGACTCTGGTTTCTCTGAGCCTGTCTCGCCTCACCAGCCTTGGTGGGTTCTCTACGCCCACCCCCGCAGCGCTCACAGCAGCGGAGCCATCCCCGGCCACGTGTGGCTGCAGTCCACTGTCAGACCGACCCCCTGCGCCCAGGGTCGTGGCGGGGCTCCCCGGGGCCCCTCTAGCGATGCCCTGTTCTTCTAGCTGGGTTCACGGACTTGTTGGATATTTCACATGCCAGACTGTGACACAGCTTGTCGTCAATAGGCAGAGGAAAGGTTCACCTCTTTCCCAATGCTGGGTGGTATCCAGTTCTATAGAGTAAAACGCTGTTCTTGCTCATGGTGATTCATGGTGCTGGGTGTGCTGTGCTGACTGCACCCAAGCCACAAATTAGCAGGCAGGCTTTAGCTTCTCCACTGGGTGTTTTTGACACTTGAGACAATGTTTAAAAAATAAAGGTGAATTATATTTTTCTCTCTTGCAAAAGCACAATGGAGATACACAGGTGCCCATCAAATTCCACTGACTTATTCTGAGAACAGTGCAGCAGCCAAATGGTATTTCTGTTTCTTTTGATAAAAAGAAACAGTTCTCTTTTGAGAACTGGTCTTGGAATCAGAGGACTATTGGCCTGTCCACCTGTTTTTATATTGTAAAATGCATCAGGAGCTCTAAAAATAAAAGTTGTAATAATTCAGATAACTTCATGATTGCTTCTTATTCCTTTTTCCAATATGCTTCAAAGACTGACTTATTCAGAACTTTAATTCAGTTCTGTCTTCCTATGATTGTGTTGTGGTGAAATTAACGGGGTTACCTATTCTGCAAGCATTTTTATCAACTAATTCAACAATTTTTTTTCCATACAGAAAGTGGTTAAAACTTGCTTGTGCACTGGCACTGTCTTAGTGGTTCTCTGATGACTTCATAACTGTCTTTGTTTTAAAAGAAAAAGAAAAACTTTAAAAAGATGACATCATGGAATTCCAGGGTTGGAGTGAACTGTCTGCATTGTCCCTGGTCCAGCCTGCGGGCGTTTGGTCATCCAGCTCCTGCTTGAAAACCTCTGAGTGACAGGAATCACACCCCCTTGTGAAACACCCCTTTCCACTCTCAGACGGTTCTAATTCTTAGCAAGTTCTTTCTTGCTAAGAAAGCAATAAAAGCGATTAAACCATTTGTCTCCTGCATGTCTTGCTGGGCCAAATATGCTCCATATTATATTTACACAGCTGATTTTTTTAGGCATTAGTGTAGGATCTTCAATTTATTCAGTCTCCCAAAATCTTCCTGAATTGATTCTTTCATGTCATTTGCATATTTACTAATCGTACGGTGTATGTTATCTTGTCTTATTGGAACCCAGGCAGTCTGGCTCCAGATCCCTCAGGAAGTTATGCATCTACTTTCACTATCCAGGGGTCCCCTTGGATCATAGAAGAGCCCCATGGGGCTCAGGCTCTGGGGTCCCTTATTCTGTCCAGAGTTGCCTGTGTTTGTTCTCTGTACATCTACTCCATTGGCTTCATATCTTTGCCGTCCATGTGGCTTCATGGTGGGGGGAAGGGGGGTGGCGAGGGGCATCACCCCCCGCAGCCCGACTCCCTGACTCTCCACGCCCAGCCTGGTCCTTGCCCAGTGCCGAGTCTGTCTGCAAGTGTCTCCGGACCACAAGTCCACTTTCGCAGAAAGAAGTCCACCTGGCCCTGCCGGTCAGGGGACCCTGTTGACCCTGATACCCAAGGTCAGAGAACTAAGCCAGGAGAAGGGAGTAGGGGCAGGAGCCAAGGGTGACCCAGGGAAGGCTCCATCAGGAGGGCTCGAAAGAAGTGGGCAGCCAAAGGAAAGCTCCAGTGGAAGCCCCTTTATGGATGTTTGTCAACCAGCAGTGAATCTACATCGTTACCTAATCATGGGATCCAGGGTCTCAGGTTTTTAAAGACAGGGTGTGTCTACTCTTGTTGAAGTACAGAATGCTAAGGACTTGGCCAATAACATTATTATTCAGGTTTAGGTAGTGTAAAGGACCTTTTTTCCCTGGAGGAGGGTCCCGCAACCCACTCCAGTATTCTTGCCTGGAGAATCCTAGGGACAGAGGAGCCTGGCGGGCTACAGTGCACAAGGGTCTCAAAGAGTTGCACACGACTTGAGTGCCTTAGCACACATGCACAGAGGACCTTTTTCTTAGGAAAAAAATTCCCTTCAATCTCTGACTATACATTTTGGGTATGAGAAACACTACTTTAAAAACAATGGCCCCCTGCTCAATGTTAGCTGAATTCTCAGTGCAAAAGGAAGGTATTCCTTTTAACTTTCGAATTAACTATTTTTAGCTGCTGCTGCTGCTAAGTCGCTTCAGTTGTGTCTGACTCTGTGCGACCCCGTAGACGGCAGCCCACCAGGCTCCCCCGTCCCTGGGATTCTCCAGGCAAGAACACTGGAGTGGGTTGCCATTTCCTTCTCCGATGCATGAAAGTGAAAAGTGAAAGTGAAAGTGAAGTCGTGTCGGACTCTTCGCGACCCCATGGACTGCAGCCCACCAGGCTCCTCCGTCCATGGGATTTTCCAGGCAAGAGCACTGGAGTGGGTTGCCATTGCCTTCTCCGAACTGTTTTTGGAAATTACCATAAATCCTTTAGAAGCTGTAGATCCCATTTATTAAAATCTGTGAACTTGGAAAGCATGACTGTGGACTACACTTTTCATGAACAGTAGTTTATAATGTACAGGATCCATCTACTTTCCTTTTTAAAACACTTCGCTGTTTCCCATGGTTCTTCTGTGATTAGTAACACTTTAGCTATTCTGCAAGTTCTCACAGTTTTATAGATTTAAAAGTATTGTATATATGTATACACACACGCTACAAAATATGAACCTATCAGGATTTAGAGCAGCTAGGCACTGCCTCGTCTTTTTTCTTTTTAAACTAATCCCCTACCATCTCTTTTGCATTAGCTCCTCCAACTGCCATTCATTCTAACCTTCCTAGTTTTAGGGTAATTATCCTTGATCCCAAATGACGTGAAGGAGGAGAAGTGGGAATTGAGGAGTTCTGCTTCTATGATCTGTTGACATCACACCATCCATTTCAGACAGTGGACCTATCCCATGAATTTACTGTATTGCAAAGGAAGCGAGGAAACGCTTTTGTAGTCGCTCAACACTTTTAAAAACACTTTTCCTCCCTTCTTAGGTGTCTGTGTGTTTGTTGTTACTTGCTATTGAACATGTGAGCCTGTTTCCAACCTTTCCCATGATCTTTTAATCTGCTTTTCCTTGTCCCAGGCCACGTTGTGCGGCAACAGTGGTCTCTGACCACACCTCCCTTCTCCCCAAGACAGGACCTTTCAGTTGGCCAGCGTGTCACTTCAGCTTCCCGGACTTCTGCCCCTTCTGGGATTGATACTGATTAGAAATACATCTTCTTAATCTAGAACACATGTCTGGCTTAGCCTGGTATCCCCCTCCAACTACCAAAAGTTCCTTGGTACAGTTAGGTTTTCTAAACCTTATCACTTCTGCATTGATTAGAATCCAGTCCATAGTACCAATTCCTCACCTTATTTCCTGTACCTTCTCAAGTGATGACGAGTCAATGATGCTTTTAGCTAATTGAGGCTTCTAGGAGATGCCGGATGTGTGTCTGGTGGTTGAAACCCTTCATTGCTAGTCCAGTCCGTTCCTGTGCCAATGTTTAATCTATATTGGGAACATACCACTTATTCTTCTGTCTGACAGAAGGATCTGTGGAATATCCCTCAGGGGATATCATTACATTTCTTCTGTCTTTCATTGTTCTCCTTTTCCTATTAAGTATGATTTGGCATTAGTGTTTTCTTTAGTATTTGCAGTAACTCAGCATGCCCAAGATGATTATTTTTCTAGGTTAGTATCCTAAGCTGGGAACCACAGAAATTGAATGATTACTATGTGTGAGGCCCAACACTAGGCGTGCATAGGTAGGTTGCCGTGTAATACTGCTCAAGATTAGCCTTTCCTCTGAATGTCAGGAATACTTCTTTCAGTGTCTATCACTCAGAATTTGTTGTGCTATTTTGGAGCTTGTTACAGTTCAGCATGAGTACCGGGAGTGTTGAACCATTTTTTTTTTTTTTCTGTTTTAAGCAAGAAATAATGTCGATTTTCACACTTGTTTATTTTTAGATCAGTTCCCAAAAATACACTTAAAGAAAAATATCACTTAACCATGTATGGTAATGATCGGTCCTGATAGGAAGATATATTCATGGGTATCAAGATGGAGATAAGACTGTAAAATTCTGGGAATTTTTAGATGCCTGATAATAAAATAGAAAACTTAGTAAACATTTATTGCATGCAAAGGACTTTCTTGAAGTGTTACTTATGTGACTTCTCTATATTAGATTAGCTCACCTGATAGACATGTGCCCTCACGCCTGTGCTGTTCGCAGTGTTTAAGTCGGGCACATCGGTAATACCTAGTATTATTCTCAGTTGACCTCAGGATGTAGGTGAACAGATTAGTGTTGGAGTGGTCAAAAGACCACTGTATAGTCAAAGCTTTTTCAGATGATGCTTCAAGGAGGATTGGTTAGGGAGACTGCGTTGACATCCAATAGTACCCACGAAGTAGGAGAAAGTCATGGTTGGAACCACTGTGTTGAGGTGGAATAGGGCCAGTAAGGAGAAATGGGGTCAGAGGCAGAGGTTAGGTCAAGCCTAAGCATTGAATGAATAAATGCATCCATCAATGGTAAAGCTCTAGAAGTGACCTGGACTTGATCCGTTTCCAAATGTTTTCCTGGCTTCTCAATTCACTGGCCCTCTGACCATCAGGAGTTCTCCATATGTGAAGCAAAGTTTCTTCATCATTTTGAGAAGAATTGTTGGCGATGGGGAGTGGACTCTTTTGTAACATGAAAAACAATTTTTCGAAGCCGATAACCGTGTTTTACATCATCTGGGTAAGTGGATATTGTTATGGCATTTCGTTATAACTTAAATGGGCTTGAGGATAATGAGCTAACATCACAATTGCGTGAACAAGAGAGTAAAGGAGAAGAAGCTGGGTGTGTGGGAAGCGTTTTGACTGTTGTGCAAGTTCCTTAGGGTGGAAAGACCTATAGAATGTACTGGACTCAGGACTTGGATGGGGCAGCTCTTAACATCAGGGGAGATCTGATCCATCAAGCAGGGTGTGTCGGGAAGGGTTCCAGGCAGCTTCATGATATTTGTGGGGCAGGGTAATTGCTTGTGTGTGCTTCCAGGTCATTGTTTTATGCAGAGCAGAAAAGCCAGCTTGACTGGGGAACAGAGAGTAGGATTCAGCTCCTTGGAGAAGAGAAGCCAGGTTTGGGTCCAGTGTCAATGCCCAGCTCCGTAATTAAATGGACATTGGGACAGGACTTGGCTTCTAGCAGAGGACTGAAATGTCTCTGCTTAAATTCATACTATGGAAGCTGAGCATAATATTCAAGTAGGTAGAATTGTTCCCAGAATCAAGTGAAAAGCTTTTCCAGGAAGATCAAGGAGCGTGCAAATCAGCTGGACTAATGGGCAGACCTCAGAATCCCTCTTATCTGTGCTCATTAGCCTTTTCATATGTCACGACAGCAAACTGCCTGTGATTAGCTTAGCACGGGTCATGTGCCCACCTTTAAGTCAAAAAGGGGAATTGTATTTTGAGGGACCAGCCCCACTGCCTACAGTAGGGGGAGGGGGGTTCTCCAAGGAAAACCAACAACTCTTTTCAGGAGAAGCAGACACTGAACTGGAATGATCAACAGATGTTCACTGCATAGAGCCTGAATCAATATTCAGAACAAGAAGGTGTATTGATGCAATTGAAAATTTCATTTCCCCTCTGGCTATTGTAGTCATGGTATAGAAATTTGAGACGCATTGCTGAGGAGCTTCTATTTAGTTTCCATGCTTTCAAAGGTGTTTATTTCTTCAATACCATATTTGAAATGGTAGTATGTGAGTTTTAACCTTTAAAGCACCCAGTTCGTTGCTGCCAGGGTAGTGGTTCCTTCCTTTTGTTCCCTCTCGGTCTGGAGACAGCTGCAGTCAGGCTCACAATCGAATGTTTGAAACGACTGTTCCACTCCAACAATGCAGAATATGCGACTTCAAGTCTCTTTTGTAGCTCTAGTAACTGCTTCTGTATTTCTAATTACATAAACAATATATATGGTAACCACTAAAAACACAATAACTAAAATACAAATGTCTAAATTGCTCAACCAAAGATTGTTTTACTCCAGACGCTTGAACCAAAAACAAAAAATTATTAAATGAGGACTTTTAATTTATTTTTATTTTCCCCAGCGAACAAAATAAAAAACCTATTAAACCTTGGAAAGGACCACAGGTAACACTCATAACTTCCTACTGAGTAGCGCCTAGCTTTAGTCACACCTGAATTCTGCAGTTGTGCCTTTGAAGTCTCTGGCTAGTTTTCTAGTTAGTATTTTTATATTAGGCTGTTGTCTAAAGATTTCATTCTAGCTCACGAAATGCAAGCAATCAATGTGGTCTCTTTGGTGTCTGATATTAGAAGCCACAGAGTAAAAGGATATATCTTAATAGTGGGACTCTCCTGAATTTGCTTAGGAGGCCATGTGTGTATTCTGACTCCATGTACAGCCTTACTTACAACTGCGATAAAGCCAAGTCTGCAGAAGCGTGCTGGCTCAGAACCGTCTTCCCAGGCAGCAGAATGGTTTTGTGTCCTGTTCTCTTCTCCCTCCCACCTACCCACCCCTGCTTCTGTTGCATAACCCCGTACAGATGACAGTTTTAGGAAAACATGTACTTATTTGATATTAATTTATAAAATCATAGGGTAAAATCTGTTATTTCACTCTCTAGCTTTATTCACTGGTCCCAGCTTTAATTAAATATTATCCTCCCAAGTTTTAAACGTTAGTACCTACCTCAGTAGGCCCCTAAGACTTTCGTTTTTCGCATCTCAAATGTTTTGAAGGAGAGAGTAGCTTTATAATCTCTGAGTAAAGGATAGGGTGACCGGGACCGCTTGGATGATCATATTGTGCTGCATCACTAACATTATCACTTAATCCTCATGTGAACCCTGTTTTATGTGAGGAGGCTGAGGCTCAGATATAAAATAATTTGCCCAGTGCTAAGTAGAAGTGTCATAATCTGAATCTGAACACTGATCTTACTAGAAAACTTGCTCCTTCTCCTCACAGCCTGCCTTTTTGATTTCAACAAGAAAAATAGTGGCTGTACTATTTATGTGTGCATGAAGAGCTAGGCACTTATTGTGGGGAGTGCTTTTTCTCATTTAGTCTGCACAGAATCCTGTGAGAGAAGGTGGGTAGTCAGAGCTAAGTAATCCATCTAAGGTAACCATATCTCACAACTAAGGAACCTCAACCATCTCTCTGATTTCACGCTGTGTGCCCCCAAGCACTATAATGCCTTCCTTGGTTAGACTGTGTTTCTATTATAATTAGAGAAAGATGTGTGCTATCTAAGGCTAGAATTTTCTGGCTGCAAAGAGAATTCTATGAAGTGCTTAATCACTTGCTATATTTAAAGTCCTAAATTTCATTCCAATCTTGGGCTTTGGTTTGGAGCATCAGACAGTGGGTACATGTGGCATCAAACAGGATGAAATGATGGAGAGGCTGTGAGGGGCAGACCAGCTCCACCCCACAAAAAATGCCAAGTATCATCCGCTTCATCCCTGTCACCACTGTCTCACCCACGCCTCGTCATCTTACCTGAATTAACTCGGCCTCAAAACGATCTTCCTGCCTAAAACTTTTCTGTGGATTCCTACCACATGAAGGATGTAAATTCAAGTTTCTTATTGTTTCTTCCAGTCTGGCTCTGTCCCTGCTTGTTTGATGGCTCCCCCTGTCCTCCCGTTTCTGGAAATGCCAAGGCCATTCTTGCCTCCTGGCTTTGTTCCTGCTCTTCCCGGGTCTGGTTCACACTGTCTTTTCTCTTTTCTCATTGAGGGCTCAGCTCAGCCTCTCCTTGGAGAGCTGGTCCCTTACTGCTCAGTAGAACGCTCCGATAGCAGTAAGGACGGCAGCAACAACTGTGAGAACAGCTAGTATTTATGGAACTCTTCTTATTGAATGCAAAGCATTGCTCTTGTACCTGTTAACTGTTGCTGTCTATACCTATTATCATCAAGTCCATTATAAAGATGATGAGACTGAGGCACAGAGAGTTCTGTCAATCATTTGTCAATCGCCTGTTCTACTTCCTTCATCCTACACATCATGATCTGTAGTTATCTTGCTTTCTTCTTGAAAGTAAGTTCCTAAGAGAAGGGAACCTTCTTTTAAGCTGTTTCTTCAACTTTTAAAAAAAATGCCTGGCTCATCGTAGGCACTTAACTATGTTGAATGAATGAATGAGCAGATTGGGTCATGATGTTTATGACAAGAAATGGAAATTTTCAGAGATATGCTTCTGCTGTAATTGTATGAGAGGGTGCAAAGTCTTTCACCTTAACTGTTGAGCGTTTTTCTTCTCTCCTCATTGAACTGTGTGCGTTTAAGCATATGACCGTGTACCTGGGTGGAGGAAGAAAGGAAAACTTGGTAGCCCAGTAGACACTGGTCCGTGGGTGGGGGCCAGGTGGGTGCTGGCAGCAGCCTGTGGTCACGCCTTATCTTTTCAAACGTGGAGATTCACCTGCAAGGACAAAGCGCATCTGACTTTCTGCCCGTGTTTTGGCGGCTGATTGTGTAAAGCAGCTGCTGCTCTGAAACATCTGGCTCAAGTAGGGAGATTTTTATTTTTTTTTAAATTTCCCTGTTCATCTGAACAAATGAGGTATTCACTGTTTTCTTCTTGGTGCTCAGCAGATTCTAATTTCACAGGATTTTAACGCTGAGAGAGAATTTCAGATTACAGTGAGTCCCTACATAGGAACAAATTCTGTTCTGAGAGAGTGTTCGTCAAGGTCAGTTTGTTCATAGGCTGACCGTCGGGTATTCAGTACTGTACTGTAATAGGCTTATAATCCGTTCACATCTTTGAAATTTTGCAACTTGAGGGTTCATATGTAGGGGACTTACTGTATTTGCTTACATTTCTCATTTTACACGGAAAGGCAATAGCCCCTAGGGATTATGTGCACAGGGTCACCTAAGTCCTTAGTGGAACTTAGAGCTCACCTCACAACTGCCGAGCGGGTTTAATAATAAATGCTGTCGGGGGGGATGAACCGAGTGTTCACTTTGGGGCCATGATTGAGACGCTGTCCCATGATCATCTTATGTTTTCTTGATAATGAAAATTATTCTTGAAAATTGAAATAGTCTGCAGGAGGTTGTTGCTTCTATATCCTTACTTAGTAATACAAAGTAATATCTAGTAGTACGTTTCAGTAACTAAAAGTCATGTGTGACTCTGTTTCCTTACACTGAGATTACTGATCCTTCAAAAGTCTCAAAAGTAGCATTTCGTCATTTTGTAACCAAGAAAGCAGAATTTGGTCTAGTAAAATCCCCAGGTTGATATGTGCTTAGGAAATACTAAGTAATTTTATCATTAATTGAAATAAACTGTAATTCAGAAAACAAATGCTTTTCTGCCGGGGGCAATAATCAATTGGGATGTTGAAAACACAAAATATGAAATTTTCAGCATATCCAGAATTCTGAACTAGAGAATCATTGTCTATACTGTTTGGCCTTTTCTTTATTTCAATAAAAGCTGGCCCAGGGGGGTTTATTTGGGAAGATAGGATTGATTCTTGCTGGTCTGAAATGGGAAAAGAATTTGGAAAAGAATAGATACATGTATAATATATGTATAACTGAATAACTTCACTCTACACCTGAATTGTTAATCAACTTTGCACCAATATAAAGTAAAAATTGTTTTAGATAGTAAAACTAAAGGGAAAAAAAAAGACATTGTAGACTTTGGGGAGTATCTCATCAAAATAAGCTGAGGTATTTCAGAAGCCACTATCGAGCCCTTGCTCATTTTTAATCCTGGCAGAGTTAGCTGTGTGAAGGTGGCTGCAGAGGTTTGCCCAGCAGAACTGTTGGTGTCAGAAGAGTAATGATGCTTTAGTGGATGTCACATGCCTGGCTGGATACTGAGGACAATGGGGCCAACGCCTGAGGGATTCTCCGGGAGAATCCAAAATGTGAGGAAGGGCTGTGTATTTGGTGGCGTGGTCATCATTAGCTTGCATACATGGGGGCCATGTTGGGATGCTCCCAAGAACTTGCAAAGAGGAAAACAAGCTTGCCTTCTTTTTTCTGTGCAAGATCAACGCGTGCTAGGAGCCGAGTTCTCGGCACAAGGGGCAAATCTGTCCTTAGGCCTGCAGGTTTCGATGGCCATCCCACTGGAAGATTAAAGGTCAGTTTGAATTTGGAGATGGAGATGGTCTGGAAGAGAGTGAATCATGGAGTTAAAAACTGGCAGTACTCTCCTTAGCTCTTTGGAGGGGAGGAGACGTGTTGGCCTGCAGACTTGGTATCCTGGCCCCATTGCCAAGGTATCCTGACAGGCTGTGAAGTTTTCGGTCCTACAGTGCATTGGCCCCTGCTGTGGAGTGGAGCGCATCAAGCCTTGCTGGCCAAACGCCATTTGGCCCATGTCATCTAGCTACCAGTAGGTTGCTTCACGTGCTCACCAGACACCATCACTTGGTCATTGGACTTTCTACAGAGGCCAACAGGGGGAGAGTTCTACTGATCGTGGGACTGCAATTACCCTAGTTCCTATGGCAATTATTTCTCGTCTTAAACTTACTAGTTGTCATTTTGAATTTATGCGTCAGTCTTACAGACTTGGATAACCTGTGTCTACATTGAAGACAAAGATCTGTTCTTGATATATTGTTAAATATGTTTTTTGCTCATCTGCTAGTTCTTCAGATACTGAGTGCTCACTCTAAGCCAGGGGTGTACTATTTCAATAACTCTCAGTGAAACAGGGGGAGCAGGTGAAATAACAAGTACAGAGTAAGGAGTGACACCTAACTCCTCAGCTGAGAATATCCAGTTATGTAAAGTAAGTACAACTTGAGAATATCAGTTCAGAGCAGAGTGGAGAGCTGGTTTTCTTGAGGCTCTTTGTCTAGCAAGGTACCATTGACTCTACACTATGGTCTTTATGCTATCTTCAGGGAAAATCTAATGAAAGATTTTTAAAACTTTTAATATTGCTATGCCTCTATTTGATAATCCGTAACTTGGTCTGTTCCGGCTGCTATAACACAATACCGTAGACTAGCTAGTTTGTGAATAACAAATTTATTTCTCACAATTCTGGAGTCTGTGTGGGGTTGTGTGTGTTAGTCATTCCGTCGTGTCCAACTCGCTGGGATCCCAGGGAGCGACCAGGCTCCCCTGTCCATGGAGTTCTCCAGTAAATAATACTGGAGTGGGCTGTCATTTCCTACCTCACAGCATCTTCCCGACCCTGGGATCAAACCTGGATTTCCTGCACTGCAGGCAGATTTTCTACCCTCTGAGCCAGTAGGGAAGCCCATTATGGAGGCTGGGAAATCCAAAATCAAGGCACTAGCAGATCTGGTGTCTGGTGAGGGCCCACCTCCTGGTTAATACAGGACCATCTTCTTGCTATGTCCTCACAAGTGGAGGGGGTAAGGGATCTCTCTGGGCTTCTTTTAAAAGGGGGACTTTTAACTCCTCTTTTTATGGTCCCACCATCATCTTGAAAAAGTTTCTCCTCCTGACAACATCACATCCAGGGTTAGGGTTTTAAACTATGAGTTTTTGGAGAAAACAATCCCTGTATGAAATTTTGATTGTATACACTAGGGAGGAAAATCCACTGTGTTTAAAATGTGGCATCAGTTCAGTTCAGTTCAGTCGCTCAGTCATGTCTGACTCTTTGTGACCCCATGAACCGCAGCATGCCAGGCCTCCCTGTCCATCACCAACTCCCGGAGTTTACTCAAACTCATGTCCATCGAGTCGGTGATGCCATCCAGCCATCTCATCCTCTGTCATCCCCTTCTCCTCCTGCCCCCAATCCCTCCCAGCATCAGGGTCTTTTCCAGTGAGTCAACTCTTCGTATCAGGTGGCCAAAGTATTGGAGTTTCAGCTTCAACATCAGTCCTTCCAGTGAACACCCAGGACTGATTTTCTTTAGGATGGACTGGTTGGATCTCCTTGCAGTCCAAGGGACTCTCAAGAGTCTTCTCCAACACCACAGTTCAAAAGCATCAATTCTTCTGTGCTTAGCTTTCTTTATAGTTCAACTCTCACATCCATATATGACCACTGGAAAAACCATAGCCTTGACTAGACAGACCTTTGTTGGCAAAGTAATGTCTCTGCTTTTTAATATGCTGTCTAGGTTGGTCATAACTTTCCTTCCAAGGAGTAAGCGTTTTTTAATTTCATGGCTGCAATCACCATCTGCAGTGATTTTGGAGCCCAGAAAAATAAACTCTGACACTGTTTCCACTGTTTCCCCATCTATTTGCCATGAAGTGATGGGACCAGATGCCATGATCTTAGTTTTCTGAATGTTGAGCCTTAAGCCAACTTTTTCACTCTCCTCTTTCACTTTCATCAAGAGATTCTTTAGTTCTTCTTCACTTTCTGCCATAAAGGTGGTGTCACCTGCATATCTGAGGTTATTGATATTTCTCCTGGCAATCTTGATTCCAGCTTGTGCTTCTTCCAGCCCAGCATTTCTCATGATGTACTCTGCATATAAGTTAAATAAGCAGGGTGACAATATACAGCCTTGACACACTCCTTTTCCTATTTGGAACCAGTCTGTTGTTCTATGTCCAGTTCTAACTGTTGCTTCTTGACCTGCATACAGGTTTCTCAAGAGGCAGGTCAGATGGTCTGGTATTCCCATCTCTTTCAGAATTTTCCACAGTTTATTGTGATCCACACAGTCAAAGGCTTTGGCATAGTCAATAAAGCAGAAATAGATCTTTTTCTGGAACTCTTGCTTTTTCGATGATCCAGCGGATGTGGGGAATTTGATCTCTGGTTCCTCTGCCTTTTCTAAAATGTGGCATAGCGACTGATAATTATTAACTGTGTGACCATGGATGGACAAAGCCACTAATAAGTCTAAAACTGCACCATGAGCATGACAGTATCTAATTTGGAACCGTGTGACCTCCGAGTGATGAGCATACGGTGTGACTGTCATATTGTGCCTCTCTACATAGAAAGCTTTCGGGGGCTCACTGCCAACCAGAGGATGCCCCCCAAACTTCTTGACAAGCCTGAGAGGCCCTTTGCAGCCTGGCCTCCGTGCTTCTTCAGCGCCGAATCTCACCCGTCTTGTCTTCGCCTTTTGTGCATTCCTCAGCAGCTTTGCCCTGTGTTGCCCTTATCTGCACACAGGACACTTCCTCACCCTCCTGGTCCCTACACTGTGTTCCCTCCACTTTGTAGGAAGCCCCAGATGTTTTCTGGTTTCACAGAGTAACAAAGACTTCCCTGGTGGTTCAGACAGTAAAAGAATCTGCTTGCAATGCGGAAGACCCAGGTTCGATCCCTGAGTTGGGAAGGTCCCCTGGAGAAGGGAAAGACGACCCACTCCAGTATTCTGGCCTGGAGAATCCCATGGACAGAGGAACCTGGGAGCTACGGTGCATGTGGTCACAAAGAGGGGGACACAGCTGAGTGATGAACGCTAGAGCGAGAAAGCCCTCGGGCAGGCTTTTATTACCAGCACTTCACTGCGACTGGTGACTTTATCAGTGGGTGGAGAGGCATTGACTTGCTCTCAGTGGCCACCTAACCACTCCTTTGTCCTTCGGTTTTTATTCAGCAAACAATGATCAGGTACTTGCTGTTTGTTGGTGCTGGTGTTAGATGAGTGAAAAGCCAGTCCTTGCCCCGGGGAGTTGCCCTCTGATAGCGGAGGTGGTCCAGGGACTGGGAGGCACAGAGGCCTGTGGAAACACAGGGAGGCTCGCTGCCTTTAACAGAGAATCCTTCAGAAGAGACCTCCCGTCGGCAGGGCTTTGGGGAGGAGCTGGCACTGGCAGGGCAGAAAAGAGAAGAGAAGTGGGTTTTTGAGATAAAGTACTGTTGGCAACTCTTCCTAGGAAAGGAGTAAGGGACTGATTTGATTCAGTCTTATTTATTTCTTACTAGAAAGTAAAATAAGTAGTTTAATTTTTTTCTGCTTTTCTCAAAGCATTATGTAAAAGTGTTGTCAACATTGCAGCAAGATGTTACCCAAATGAAATGGCCTGTATCTGTTTACATTGTTTTAGTGACTGGGGGGTGGCTGAGGATGATCTTAAGAAACTTAAAATTCATCTGTGAACATAAATTCTAATTACTGGAAAGATTAGGATGATCATAGTGAGCTAGATCATCGTGGTGGTTATCTGTTTAAACCTTACTATTTATCTTTTTCCTCTATCTTTATCTACAAAGATAGAACAAAAACCAGAAATGCATTAAATGGTATGTTTAAAATTTCAGAATGCATTGTCATTACCTCTGTGTTGTTAGTCTTGTCTAAAACTATAAACCATTTTAGAATTTTGTGCTGTTTTGGACATGTTTATATGTAATGAAAGGAACTAAGTTGTACTCTTTCTGGGGAAGAGTACAAATTAAAAATGGATGTCACTGTTTTTGAATTGGGTCAGCTTTGACATGACTCTAAAATGCTGCCTTTTATTAATAAATGTAGTAGAAATGTTAAATGTGGGGGGGGGGGGTTCTTTTTATTAGAAGAGAAACAGCACCAATGAGGGGGTAGCGTATGGGCTTTCCCAGATAGCTCAGTTGGTAAAGAATCCGCCTGCAATGCAGGAGACCCTGGTTCGATTCCTGGGTCAGGAAGATCTGCTGGAGAAGGGATAGGCTACCCACTGCCGTATGCTTGGATTTCTCTTGTGGCTCAGCTGGTAAAGAACCTGCCTGCAATGTGGGAGACCTGGGTTCGATCCCTGGGTTGGGAAGACCCCCTGGAGAAGGGAAAGGCTACCCACTCCAGTATACTGGCCTGGAGAATTCCATGGCCTGTATAGACCATGGGGTTGCAACGAGTTGGACACGACTGAGTGACTTTCACTTTCATATAGCTTTTAACAGATTTTAGGCTCTAGGCTAGTTAGGAAATGTGGTTTTGGTCTGGATAATACAATGAAGCATTTCTTATCAAATAAGAAGAGTCTGTCTCTCTCTAAGGTTATGAGAAGACTGATGATGTTTCAGAGAAGACGTCACTGGCTGACCAGGAGGAAATAAGGACTATATTCATCAACCAGCCCCAACTGACAAAATTCTGCAATAACCATGTCAGGTAGGAACTACCAAAGAAGATTGGGACCAGCTACCGCAGCAGAACTTGGGAGGGCATCTCCCCAGCCCGGCCGAAAAGAAAATACTTGCAAGGAGCTTTCATTAAATCAGTTTAATATTTAAGAGCTTGCTGAAGGAGTGCAGATCAGCTGTTTCTCTATCTTCCAGCCAATAAGGAGATGTTAATAAGAATCTAGAAGTAGGAAAGAGCAGAAAGGCTAAGCAGCCATATGCTGCCAATTCTATTTATAGTATCTGAGTAACGAAAGCAGTTCATGGGGAGGTGCCTTTGTCTTAAACCTGTTAGTAGACCTGTGAACTATTGTTTTTGATGAGTAGATTTACACCTTTTAAAAGAAGTCTTTGCAGTTCTCTTAGAACTCCTTTGTGTCAAATAGTCTTTAAATATTGACTTTTTATGCTTGAAAAATTTAGTGTGGTGTCCAGGAACGGAGGGTGTGAGAGTTACTTCACTGTTCTATTTTCCTTCCAACAATAATGTAAAAGAAGACCTCTTAGAAGCACTATTCACTGAGAGGCCCCTGGAGCCAAGTGAAGACCACCCCCCATCACCACCACATGTCAGCCCAGTGGTTTTCTGGTGACAGAACTCCTAGATTTGTGAAATTACCATTTAAAATTAATTTTTACATCTTCAAATTCTAGAGTAACTTTTCTGAGCTTGGGTTATGTGGTTAATCTTCTGTTTAATCAACAAGAGGAAGATTGGATGTTTCTGAGGCCTAAATGATGGTGCCTTCCTGATTATGGACACATCTGATGTGTTTAGTGTGGAGTCCTATTCAAGTTTCTAGAGCGGCAGTGAAGAAAATTCTAATAGACCCCCAGAAAACTCCCCATTTCACTGAAGTGGTCCAGGGACGCCATCTCAATTTTATATTTCTGGTCCTGCTCCAATTGTTGATTTTTGGGGGCAAGATTTTGGACTGTAGCCTACCACGCTCCTCCATCCATGGGCTTCTCCAGGGAAGAATACTGGAGTGGGTTGCCATTTCCTTCTCCAGGGGATCTTCCCGACCCAGGGATCGAACCCGGGCCTCCCGCATTGCAGGCAGACGCTTTACCCTCTGAGCCACCAGGGAAGCCCAACATATCATCCACTACCTTAACTAAAGTTGCTCTTCTTTGTAAGCCATTGCTAGTGATGATAACAAAGGGACTGGCCAAAGGGAAGAGAAGAAACTATGCAGAAAATCAAACTGTTACTACTTAGATGATTCCTTTTCTTCCTGCGTCTCAGCTTGTCCTGCTTGCCTCGGGACAAGCCGGTAACAGAAAGACAAGCTGTTGGGAAAGGAGTAGTGGCTTTATTCAGAAAATCAGCAACTGAGATGGTGGGCTCAAGCCCCCTCAGAGAACCGTCTTGCTTGAGTTAGAATTCAGGCGGCTTTTATTGGTGGCTCAGACGGTAAAGCGTCTGCCCGCAGTGCGGGAGACCAGGGTTCCATCCCTGGGTCGGGAAGATCCCTGGAGAAGGCAATGGCACCCCACTCCAGTACTCTTGCCTAGAAAATCCCATGGATGGAGGAGCCTGGTGGGCTACAGTCCATGGGGTCGCAAAGAGTCGGACACGACTGAGCGACTTTCACTTTCACTTTATTACTGAAAGCTGAGGGAGTGAAGTCAGACACTTCCTGGTTCCCATCATCCCCAGAGGGGATGTGTTAATTTCTTCCTGCAGGCATTTACAAGTGGGCGTGGTCAGGATGTTTCCTGTGAGCTAAACATAGGTATTTTAGCTTAGGGCTCATTACCTAGGAGGCAGAGTTCAAAGAGATGGGCTATTGTGCATCATTTAAGCTTGTAGGAAACATCCCTTTAGTGATTAACTTGTAATATTGTATTTGAAAACAAAAGATTCTTTCTTGTTACACTTTCACTCCTTTTCATTGAGGTTTATGACCATTTGCAGTATTCTTCTGGTTTAAAACAAAGGGCAGTTGTTCATCATCTAATTTTTTTTTTCATCTAATATTTTATATGGTGAAAATAGGATTTTGTAAATGTGGATGCTATTTGTGGAGTAATTAAGTTTTATGCTGCTTTTCATTTTTGTTTTCTAGCACCGCAAAATACAACATAATCACATTCCTCCCAAGATTTCTCTACTCTCAGTTCAGAAGAGCGGCTAATTCATTTTTTCTCTTTATTGCACTGCTCCAGGTAAAGTCATGTTGTAAAACCTTAGCTCAGAATAATGTGTTCAGATATTAATAAACGTGTTTCTTAAGCCCATGACCAGTCTTCTGAAGCTTATCTAAATGCAGAGAGATAAGCTGGTTTGGGTGGGCATTTCTGGCTCCTGCTCTAAGCCAGGTCAGAATGCTGCTGCTACCTCTTCAAGCCTTTTGATTCATGGTCATCAGCTTATTTTAGACATTTGTAAATGTAATATGGCAAGGACTTTTCATTTTGGATGGTGAAGAGGGATAGGATTTTTTCTGAAAATAGTAATTTATTTTAGAAACAGTAATATTGTCAGTTATGAACGTTAGAATGCAAGAGTTACCATTTTAAAGCTTTTTTTGTTTTGAACTTGGGTTAGTTGTAATCAGAAAGGTTTATTTTATTAAAAAGTATTATATGTTCATGTAAAAAAGAGTAAGAAAACACAGCAAAGCATAAAGAAAAAACTTGAACCTCTGTTATTTCATCACCAGGAAAATACAGCTGCTCTCTTAAAATTTGGGTGTGTATCCTTCTGGTCTTTTTTTTTTTTCCTATACCAAGCATTGTTAATTGACTTACAAAAAGGGGATCATAAAGTATATATATTTTATTATCTGCTTACCCTTATAGTAATGTGTGGATATTTTTCCCCATATAATTCATTGTATTTCTAAAATACCATTTTTAATGGTTTATGAAATTTTATTGGCTTGGTCAAAAAGTTCTTTCAGGGTTTCCCATAAGGTGTTATGGAAAAATCCAGATGAACTTTTTGGCCAACCTACTATTGAATGCATATGCTGTAATTTGGTTAACCGGTCACCCTTTGTAGGTGTTAGTCCTACACACAACTGCTTCCGTGAAACTAATATACTTTCTTCCAGCTGCTTACTAGATTCAAGCAAATTGCCTCACCTGGTGTTATTCCACCAAGTTGGTAAAATCAATGAAGCATATTTTAAGAAGCATTAAGACTTTGTTGTTTTCAAATGTATTATAAACTTGCTAGTTTTACTGAATTTCTCTTCCATTTTATTTATTTTTTTCCTTCAAATAGCAAATACCTGATGTATCACCAACAGGTCGCTATACAACATTGGTTCCTCTCTTATTTATTTTGGCTGTGGCAGCTATCAAAGAGATAATAGAAGATATTGTAAGTACTTGTTTTTTTTCATAAATGTAACACTTATTTTATGTACATATTTTAAAATATCAATTTCTTCCTATGTTGTTTTATTCTTGATACAGGCTATTTAAAATACTTATTCATCTTAAAAGTGTTTAAAATATGCTCCCATTCCTGGAGTTAATTCCTCTTGATTTCTATAGGATTAATATTACAGAGTGCTTATTACAGTGATCCCTTAAGTTTGTGCCTTTGTGATGAAATAAATTAATTTGAATGTAGTAATTAGCTTGGAGAGAAAACTATATTTGAACATTATTTTCAAGTATGCTCAGTTTCAACTTGAAGGTTATTTCAAGTTAAAACACGATAACCTCCAAGTTCTAAAGGTAAAAAGTTTTTTGTATTTTTTTATTTTTCCATTTTCCATAGTTTTCCCCTATTAGACACCTTTGATTCCTTTTCATCTTTTTTTTTTTTAACTAGTTGTGTTTCCTTTATTTTATTAAAGGAAAGTAACGGCAAATTTGCTATTTTTATTATTCTGTAGTAGTAAAGAAAAGGGGAAGTCAGTCGGTTTCCCCTTGATAAAATAAGCTGCCCAAAATAAAAGTAGGCTTTTCTTTTTCCTCTGTTTCACCGTTATTTTAGCTGCTTTAGTTGAGGAAGCTAGTATTTTTTTTCCTATGCCCTTTAAATACATTGGCTGTCTGAGATGACCATCTGTCAAGCCTTAGGCAAGTCAGATGGTAAGATGAGGAAAGGCTGAGACATTCTTTAGAAAGCTCCAATGTAAAGTTGTACAAATATTGATATTATTTTGTAAAGAATCAAATTGGGATCTCATGAAGAACACATGAGCTGTAGCATCATTAGGCCAATTAGAAATGGGTCAACTGACCACTGAGATCATCAGCCTCAAAAACATCCAAGTATCCAGGAGTACAAACAGGTTGTATGTGTGCATGCATCTGTGTATAAACCATCATAGTGTCTAGTTGAAAATGGCTTACTTACCGGGACCACTAGCTGAAAATTCATGAGACTCTTTTCTTGCCTGCATCACTCTGCGCAGACTTACACTCCTTGACTTGCACTTGGCGGTCCTTGAGAATTGGTCTTTAAAACAGTTTTGTCTTCCTTTGCCTCATGCATTCCCCTTTCTTCCTCTGTTTAGCCTAATTTTCATTGAGTATCTCTTATTTGCTAGGTATTGTGCTGCTGTTTTTGCATTTTTTCATTTAATTCCTTCAGTGATTTTGAAAGTTAGATTTTAGCCTCATTTTAAAGTTCAAAAAGCTGAAGCTTAGAGAGGGTGTGTAACTTGTGCAAGAAACTGCTAAAATCTGAATTCCATCCTATCCTATGCTCTTCCTCTGTATTGGTGTGGTGAGTCACCAACAATAATAACAACATTTGTTCAGCTTCAGGGAGATGGAGGAGACGTGGGTTCAGTCCCTGAGTTGGGAAGATCTCCTGGAGGAGGGAATGGCCACCCACTCCAGTATTCTTGCCTGGAGAATGCCATGGGCAGAGGAGCCTGGCAGGTGATGGTCCAGGGGATCACAAGGAGTCTAGCGTGACTGAGCACACACTATAGACATAACAACCTTCAGAAGATTGCTGCTGTTATCCCCGTTGCATAGATTAGGGAGAGGAGGCAGAGAGGGGTAGGGTAACATGCTCAGGGTCACAGGGCTAATAACCGAGACTGTCAGAGACCAAATAAGACAGTTTGGTTCCAACGAGCTCTGCCCTATAATCACTGCTATAAGCTGCTTTTCCTTTCTTTTTCCTCTTTTCTCTAGAAAAACTGAAAGTTCTCTAGCTATTGTTTCTAGTATCCCATTCTATGAAAATATATGGTAAATAAAACGGAAGGCAAGAAATCTGTTTGCTTGTTTTCAACAGAACTCTTATTGGCATAGCGTAATAATCAGGTACTCTTGGGAAGCAGCTAACCAGGCAATTCCTAAAGGGTGTTAATAATAGTTTTGTGGGCAATAAGAACATCACGTGAAGTAGTTTTTCAGTAAAAGCATTTTTAAGAAATTGACTAAAAATGTTCTGTAGGAGTGGTTTAATAAGTTTATATCAACCTGTAAAGTAATAGGAAGATTGGAATGTTAATTTCTAAAGAAGGAAAAGCAATAAAAGAATAGTCTAGATAGTTGAACAGAGTATCTTTATCAGTAATTATTAATACATTCATTTGTTCATTCATTCAGCAAAAATGTATGAAGCAGTACTTAGATGCCAGGCATTCATTAGGATTTGTATTCGGATGTGTTAAACTTTTGCTGCAGTGATAAATCATGTCCCAAATGTCAGTGTCTTTAACATAAGTTGATTTTTCATGTACTCGAAGACACTGCAGGTTTTTGTCCAGGAGGAAGGCAGGGAGAGAAGCCCACTGTTCATGTAGCCACTTAGGAATGCAGCTGAATCAGGGCTCTGCTTTGGGGGGTGTCAGTGGTCACCGGAGCAGAGGAGGAGAGAGAATGGAGGCCCTCACTTCTTGTACATTTTGGCCCAGAAACGGTACATATTTCATCTACTTACAGCACAATATTAGAACAATATACGGCAAAAGGGAGCTGTAATCTCATTGTCCATAGATATTTGTTGTTGTTTCGTTGCTAAGTCATTTTTGACTTTTGAGACCCCATGAACGGCAGCCCGCCAGGCTCCTCTGTCCATGGGATTTATCAAGCAAGAATATTTCAGTGGGTTGCCATTTGCTCTTCCAGAGGATCTTCCCAACCCAGGGATCCAACCCACATCTCAAACCCGCATGTTCTGCATTGCGGGTGGATTCTTTACCGCTGAGCCACCAGGGAAGCCCTGCCCATGGAGATAGAGGAGAACTAGATGTTGGGCTTCCCTGGTAGCTCAGCTGATAAAGAATTCACCTGCCATGCAAGAGACCCCAGTTCAATTCCTGGGTCTGGAAGGTCCCCCGGAGAAGGGAATGGCTATGCACTCCAGCATTCTTACCTGGAAACCTCCGTGAACGGAGAAGCCTGGCAGGCTACAGTTCATGGGTTCCCAAGGAGTTGGAAATGACTGGCAGTTAACACTTTTGGTAATAATTGGTATGAAAACAAAGTATCTTAGATTAAGTGGCGTTGTAAAGATAAAGAAATATGGAAAAATGAATTCAATATATATTTAAGAATAAAATTGACAAGATACTACCATCTGACATTCTACATATCCTACTTGTTTTATTACTGCTTTATCTCCAACCACTAGTGTGTAAGTTCCCTGAGAGCAAGAGTTTTTGTCTTTCGTTCATTGCCGTATCAGCAGTAGTAATGGGATCTGACACAAAGCTTTGCCAGCATTTATTGAATGAAGAAATAGATTGCATGGGAGTGAAAAGGAGAGAAGGTACTTACGAATCTCAAGTTCCTGGTTTGTGTAAGTGGCTGCTATATGGTTCCATGTCTGAGACAAGTACCAAGTCTTGGGGGATAAAATCAGAGGTTGCCCTTCAGACATAGTTTGAGATGCATTTAAGACTACCAAAGGAAACTGTGAAGGAGGCCACTGAATGTAACCTTCTGGATCTCAGATGAGAGTCTTGACCAGTATGTTTGATAATGATTATCACTGAAATTATAGTTATGAAGGAGCTAAGAGAGTGTTGAGTGAGAAGCAGAGAAGGCAGGGAGTAAGCCTTGAGGAAATCCACCACTGAGAGCTGAAGAAGAAGGGCCCAAGGGGCAAGTAGAACCCCTGGGCTTGATGTCTTAAGACATGCCTTGTGAAGGAAGGGTTCCCAGAATGAAGGGGTGGTCAGCACTGCGTACTTAAGTACTGTAAAGTTCATGACACTGTCAATCAGATATTGATAATATTCAATCATTCACTAGTTCTCAGTAATAGTAAATGAATTCTGATTACAATTCAATAGAGGTGTTTTAATTTAAGGAAAGTTATATACATTTCTTCCAAACTATATAAGTTTTAAAAGGAATAAGGATCTTCTTTGGAAACAAAGATGCTTTCCTATTGTAGTAATAAGATTAGAATCTATCTGGGTTGGATCCTTATGTATATTCAACACAACTATGTGTCGACAATTAACCTAATTTATTGTGTGGTGGGAAGGTTGAGGAAGGAGAGGCTCGTGTATGAGAATTCTCTGCAGATGGAAAGTAATATTCAGGATCTCCTTAAGTTTCACTAAGATTAAATTTCCAGTTTAAGTGGAATGTTTCATTAATTAGCTTTTATTTGTCTCCCTCAGTTGGAAATCTAACCCTTGTCTGTCATAGATGTGCATTGTTTTGAAAATATTTGCACCACCTTCAAATATCTCAATTTCCCTTAGACTATTATTTTGGACTAAAATTTATTTTGGGTTGCTTCCTAATTTTTAAAAATATTTTTTAACAACAACAGAAAAAAGAGTAAGTATTTTAGAGTTTTATCAATCATAAAATATTCTCCACTGATGCTGTAAACTTAACAGAACTTTAAAAATTTATTTGAGAACCTTTGCTGTCAAATCATGTGCTTACTTTTGGAAGCAATAATCTGTCTATTTAAAGTCTGCATTATGACACTTATTAGCGAGTGTTTTATTATGGGAGAGAATTGCAGTGTGTCCCCACATGTGGATGTGGCAAGAGTCATTTTCAGCAAGCCTCCGCAGAGGCGTTCTGAATGCCCAGTTTGCATTTTGCGCAGTTCAGTGGCTGATTGTTTGGATGAACTGAGCTCACACTACAGCTATTATGCTGCTCCTCGTGAGCACTGCTGGGTCTAGGGGTGCTCATCTACAGGCCCAGGCTTTTGTCTGGAAAAATGTTTTCATTTGTGTCCCGTGAGTCCAAAACTCATGTTTCTTCTCAGCTTCAGAACTCATTAGTTTTGCATTCACGCCAACCCACCGTGTGATCAAATATGTGTAGTTAAGCCCGACTGTTGGGCTTTATATGATAGAATCTTTGAGCTCAGCATCAGTTACACTCAACACTTCTGCGGCGTCAGCAGAGGCAGCTGTGTTACTCTCGGCGCTGAAAGTTTAGACAGAAGCCCTGGCAAACCTCCCGCTGGACTGTGGGGGAGTTGGCCTCCCTGACCACCCAGGTTCTCACCTTCCCTCTGACCTTCCCTTCCTCCTACTGCCGTCCAGTCTCGGCTTCGTGGCTCTTCAGATTCACCCACCTAGATGTAGACTAACTCGCTCGTTTAATGCTCAATTTTCTCATGCTTTGGGAGGAAACAAAATGAGATTCAGTGACTTCTGAAGGTGGGGGGCGCTGTTGGGGAGCAGTGGGTAGAAAAGCAGTGTTGTGCAAGTGGTAGATGGTTCTCGTCGTTGGCAGACATTGGCACATCATTAAATTATAGAGGATGTGCTCAGCCTAATTAGATAATGAATTTCCTAAGAAACTGAAAATATTTTGGTATCATTGTTCAATGGTAGTTATTACAGATAATTCTCTTGGGCAATCTTCCTTTTAAGTGAGTTGTTTAAGCAAAAGTCTAAATCAGTCTTTCAGCTCTTTTCTAATACATTAAAATTTTAATCTTACCTGCACAATAATGTAAGGGCTTTTTGAGGCCACACACCTGTACTCCTAGAAAGGGAATAAAGATGCTGTGGATTGCACTTCCAATTTTAAAATCCCCACGTACTCTGATTGTTCCCATCACCATACTCTGGGCTTACTTATAAAATTGATATGGGTGTGAAAGGATAAAAGCCTTGAGAAACGTAAGGTTAAAGGAAAAAGAATCTGACTTTTGTTACAGGTGCTATCTTGTTTTGCTAATCTCATCCACTTTTTCACAGTTTTTGTTTTTGCTTTTAAACTTTAGAAACGACATAAAGCTGATAATGCGGTGAACAAGAAACAGACTCAAGGTAGGAATTTTACATTTTGTTTCTCGTATCTGTCAAACACCCTCACGGTAATCTCTGCAAATCACTTCAATTAAGTATAATTCAACTGAGAACACTGTGTATCTCTCAAGTTTTGTTTTGTAGTGTTCATTATCATGACTCTTAAATCCACATTAGAGTGATTTACAGGGATAATGTAATATTTTTGAAAAGTAAAGTTTTTAATAAAATTTAAGTGCCTCATAGCAATGTACTCACAAGTACTGTCCATAAAATCTGCAGTTGTTTTATCAGCATTAAATGCTACAAAATGTGTGTGTATGTGTGTGACATCTATAGATGTTATTCGGGACAAGATTTATAGAAAATAGTCAGGTGTGATGTTACTTGGCTAAAAGGCACATTGGAAGCACTTTGAGTTATCCTGTACCTGCAGGTGAGAAATGCTTCAGGAATAAGGAGAACCAAGCCAGCTTCTGGGAAGCACGTGGCATACTGATGTGGCTCTGCACTGTGGGTCTCATTTTGATGGAGTCGAAACCCGGATGACCTTTAACACAAGCAAATAGATCATTGTTACTTTCAATTAAAAAAAAATACCCAGGGACATATGAAACAGACATCTTACCCCATCCCTGAGCTTTCCCCACCTGAGAATATCATCTCTCTCTGAAGTTCCCTGGTGTGGTGAGGGTCAGCCATGTCTGCCAAAATTAGCTGGTAATTAAAAATGGGATTTTTATACAGCTATGATTTTTGTGGATTCTGTCAAAATGCCTTATTTCTCTTCTCACCACCTTCTACCAAAGGAATTATCTGCTGATAGTTGATGCATTCAAAGATGGTACATTTATTAAAGCATTACCTAAGAAATTAAACATTTATTGAGATTATACTTATTATCGGACACATGAAAAAATATAAGATGGGAGCTCTGTAAAGGTGAAAGATGATCTTGTGTGGAAAGTGAAGGGTTCACATTACGTGATCCCTAGATTTTTGTAACAAATAACAATTTCTGTGTCAAATGCTTTACGGATTCAAAAGCAGGAGAGAGAATTGTAGGGTAACTTGAGCTAGATCTTGAATTTGGGGAAAAGTTTGGACAAACAGAGGCGCTTGGGAAGGGCATTGCCTGTTATGCTGAGTGAGGAAGGAAGAAGAGAGGCTTTCTGAATAGAGGTGAAGACAGCTGTCGGATTGCTTTGTGGAACCGCTGCTAGGGTGCCAGATGGAGAAAGAACGTTCGTGGCGAAGGGAAGCAGAGACATGATCAGAAAGGTTGTTGTTGCTGGTCAGTCATTAAGTCCTGTCTGATTCTTGGTGACCCCACGGACTGTAGCATGCTCAGCTCCCCTGTCCTCCACTGTCTCCTGGAGTTTGCTCACAATTCGCGTCCATGGAGTTGGTGATGCTCTCTAACCATCTCAGCCTCTGCCATCCCCTCCTCTTCGCTGCAGTCTTTCTAATCATCAGGGTCTTTTCCAGTGAGTTGGCTCTTCTCATCAGGTGGCCAAAGGCCTTGAGTGCCAAGCCAGGGGATTCCAGCGTTTCTTATATATACTGAGTAGTTGGAGAAAGTTTACAAGCCCAAAAGAGAAAAGACAAATATGCAGATTAAAGTTGGAGAGCAGAATGTCATTCAGTAGGGGGCTGTTAGAAGCTTGAGGATTAAGCCACTCCAGGAGTTTAGTCAGAAAAGGACAGCCATCGATATTGAAAAAGGGAAAAAGCTCAAATGTTTCAGGTTCAGGTGTTTTTCGCAATGTGCAGTTTTTGCATTTGTTGTCATGTTGCTCAGAAAGTTCAGCAACAGCTTTTTTTTTTTTTTTTTGTGTCAGCAACAGCTTTTAAACCAGAAATATTTAACTGTTTTTTCCAGTGCATAATGTATCCTATGGCAGAGGGGTCATAATCTCAGGGACTAGCAGTCAATTATTTTCAAGCCTTGGCCCAAGAATTCAACATTGTTCAGCTGGCGAGTAGCCTTCACAGCTGCTGCTTTAGGCCACCACACCCTGTACTGAGCAGTTCTCTGATTCTCCAGGTACCTGCCTACTACCAAAAAAAATTCCCTTTTGCCTGCTAATCAGGAAAAATATTCTGTCTTAGTTATCATTCTTGGTTCACCTATTCATTCTGGATTAACAGGATTAACTCTGTAGGTTCAAAGTGAGAGGAAAGGCTTCTAGAGTAGCCTCTTCATGTCAAAAAGAAAATATTAAGGCTTACATACGGGCTTCCCAGGCGATGCTAGTGGTAAAGAACCTGCCTGCAATGCAGGAGACATAAGAGACGTGGGTTTGATCCCTGGGTCAGGAAGATTCCCTTGGAGTAGGGCCTGGCAACCCACTCCAGTATTCTTGCCTGGAGAATGGACAGAGGAGCCTCGCAGGCTACAGTCCATGGGATTGCAAAGAGTCAGACACGGCTGAAGTGACTTAGCATGTACTCAGGGCTTACATATAAAAACCATTTTAAGTCAGCAGACTACTTGGAAAGCCCATATCCAAGAAATTATGGTCTTTAATTTGACACTTGAATATTTTCTAAGAGAACCGTATCCTTTTTTTCCCTTTGCCCAGTTTGAATATTGGTCTTCTTTGACTTTGCAGTTGATCAAAGTTAACAGAAATGTCTGAGTGGGACACCACTTGCTGCCAGAGGACTCAAATTACTCTATATGAAAGCCGTCTGTTGTTAGGCCAGACTGAAATTCGATTTGGGTTCCTGAGTTGAAAGGCAGGAATGGATGTAGGAGTAGGAAGGGAGATAATTTTTGACAGACATTTGAAGTATTTAACTTAAATTTCATTTTCTCAGTGTTTACCAAGACCATGTAATGCATAAGAGGACATCTTTCCCTCAGATTCGAATATTAATCTTTATATATATTCCTAGCAAAATGAATATTTTCTCTCCTTGTTTTGCATTGAGGCAACAGAGGTGACTGTTTCCCTCTGACTATTCCCTAGTGACTTCAGAAACACAAACCCATGATTTCACTTACAACATTTTCAGCCATTTAACTGGACTGGTACCTGTCTGATGCCTCATTTTCAGTAGTGAATGAACTCAGTTCAGTTCAGTCACTCAGTCGTGTCCGACTCTTTGCGACCCCATGAATTGCAGCACGCCAGGCCTCCCTGTCCATCACCAACTCCCGGAGTTTACTCAAACTCATGCCCATCGAGTCGGTGATGCCATCCAGCCATCTCATCCTCTGTCGTCCCCTTCTCCTCCTGCCCCCAATCCCTCCCTGCATCAGGGTCTTTCCCAATGAGTCAACTCTTCGCATGAGGTGGCCAAAGTATTGGAGTTTCAGCTTCAGCATCAGTCCTTCCAATGAACACCCAGGACTGATCTCCTTCAGGATGGACTCAAGCAGGGGTTAAATTCTGGATTCTGCAGAGGGCAGGTCTTCTTCACCTTTGCGTCCCCACGTCTCCAGCCCAGGGGCCCCTCCTTAGCAGGGGCTTTGTGTGAGTGAAGGAACCGCTCTCTCTTTAGATACTTCAGTACGGATAAAGAAGCAAGAAGAGACTGGGAATGAAGGGAGCCTCCTTGAAAATTCATTATTTTGGCTGTGAGCAAAGTGGAAAGCTGTATTTTCAAAACACTGTCTCCCAGGCTGTTTTGCAGGCACTGATGAAAAACTGCTCTGGTGGAAGTTCTTGCTGTCTCTTCACTTGGTCTGTTGAAGTCATTATGTCATTATTTTACTCTGCTCAGCCTCCTGTGAACACAGGACTGTTTCCACTTATCCCTTCCATTGCCCAAGGCCCCAGACCACTGCCGTATTCAGGATGGCCGGTTTCCCTGACATCTACACTAACCTTTGTTTTCTCTGATTTCTTCCTCGGTATTTGAACTCACAGTACTTGATGTACCCTATTCCTTGTGTTTACGTACACTTGGGAGCCAGTCTCTCATTGTAGATCCTTAATTGGATTTTCTTGGCCAAACTTAGTGCTGCAGAAATTTGTAAATGATACTTTTGTAATTATCATCATAATATGTATATTGAAACCAGTCCCCATATGAATTTGCTCTGGTGGTTGAGCCAGTTCTCTTTTTTTTTAAACTGTAAACATATGCTTTCATTTTTTGTGGGAAATGACTATAGCTGGCATGTCGGTATTTCAGGTGGAATGACAGTTTCCCATAAAATCACAATAAAGAGGAAGGGATGGAGATCTAAAAAATTAAAATGAAATAAGCCTCTTAAGGAAGTAGATTTGCTTTTTTAAAATCCCAGGTTTGGACATCTTCCCTGAAGGATGGTGTGCATACATTCTGCAGGCGAGACTGTCTGGGAGACGCCGGTGACGTCTGGCGTCAGCCTGTCAGTCACCTGGTTGGACGCTGCTGTTGAATCAGGGTCACCATTACTACCATCAGTCTGTCTTCAGACCTCATTTTATTAGTAGGTATTAGTAGCTGTTGGATTAGAATAAATCTTTAATAAAGCAGTTTTGCTTTATTTTAATTTAATGGAGAAAAAGACAACAGGAATTTCCTTTTCACTAGGCGCACAGCTAAAAATAATAGATCTCATCTCCAGCTGCTTCATCCTTCCCCGGAGCCACATCTGCCTCTTCAGAAGTGGAGTTGAGCAGGTGGCAGCTGATAACCCTAGCAGGCTACGTCCCTGCAGGGCACATAGCTGCTTATTTCCTCCTGGAAGCCATTTCATCTTTAAAGTCCTTTATGAAAAATACATTGAGTTGGTGTGGGTTGATTTTGTTTTAGGTTGTTAAGGCTGTGGTGACCTACTACCAGGGCTAAATCCATCTGGTTGAGTTCCACTTCGTGCTGAGGGGTTTAAAATAGCACCATTTTCCTGGCTTTTTTGTCCCGCTGGAGGCATCTGCATGTCTCACCCATGTGTACATAAGCTACCTATAAATAGTTCACAGATGATATTGTTTCCATGAGCTTAAAATTCGGACTTAAAACTTGAGCACTATTTTCCAAAGAATGTTTTCAGATACCTCTAAGATTATTAATATCTTCAGATTAAAATTTAAACATCTTAGGATTTTATAAATTGAACTTGTTAGGTATTTTCAGCAGAAGTTCTGGTTGAAAAGGATGTATTTATTTGGGGGGAAGTACAGCCCTAGATTGGCTTTCATTTGTCCCAGAAATAAAAGTTGCACACCAAGAAACAAAAAACCCACTGAGGAAATTTAGGGCCATAGATAAAGTGAAAGGAGAAAAACAGGTGTGACTCCAGGTTAGAACATTTATTATTTCACGTCAGTAAGTCTCACTGAACATCTCCCTTGTGTGAGACCCAGTGCAGAAAGTGCAGAAAGAAACCAGGCTTTGTGCCTGCCCTGCAGGAAATTAGAATCTGGTAGGGAAGATAAGATGCTCCCTGATACTACAATACAAGATAGAAAAGCTCATAAAGGCCAAATGAAAGAGGTGGAGATTTAGAAATGTCACATGCAAGGTTCATAAAGACAAGTGGCCTTTCAGTAAGCAGAGCTGTTGGGATGGTTGCAGGGGTGATCCAGGAGAAAATGGGGAGGCCTGAGGTCTATTCTGGGAATAGCAAATATAGTTGTCCTTCAGTATCCATTGGGGATTGGTTCCAGGACCCCCGTGGACACCAAATCCAATGCTCAAGTCCCTTATACAAAGTGACATAGTGCGTCTTGGAGGCAGAATGCAGGGAAGTGGCAGTGGGCAGGGCTGAATGGAATCTCTTGACTACAGCATAGGATACGTGACAAGGAGCAGTGGGGACAGGGATGGGAAGACAAGATAGGATCATAATTTGGAGGCTTTTGAAAACCAGAGTGAAGAACCTAAAGAGAATTCCTGAAAGGGATGGCTGGGTTCCCAGTTGTACTTTTGAGCAAAGATGGTGACAGCTGCATGGGGTGGGGTGGGGATGAGACTCAAAAGGAGACTGACTTTTAACTAATAGGGAAGAGGAATACGGCGGTGTTGATGAGAAGTCAAAGGGGAATACACAGTGGATGGGTCCAGCTGGACCTGCCACAGGAGGGGAAGCCCCATCAAACACCAAGTGCTGCTGAATTAATAGAGGACTGGAGCTGTGATACCCACTAAAACGAGCATTTGAGAAGTCCTAAGATCAATAAACAACAAGAATTTACTGTGTAGCACAGGGAATTACAGTCAATATGTTATAGTAACATAGAATGAAATATAATCTGCAAAAAAAAAAGAATCACTGTACTTGCACCTGAAACTAATGCAGTGTTGTAAGTCAGAGATACTTGAGTTAAAGAAATAAAAAGTCACAGTTCTTAACTGGAGTTCTAGTTCTAAACTGGAGCGTAACTGGGGAGTCTGCGAGAACCGAAGCTTGGCTACAGGGAAGGGTGGAATGAATGACTGGCAAAGCGGTGAAAGGAGATTTTTCTTTCAAGGAATTTCTCAGTCATGTGAAGGAAAATGCAAATGATTCATGACTCTAGGCAGGATTGGGGAAAACATTTTGAGCAAAGGAGGTTCCAGTGAGTCAGTTCTTCACATCAGGTGGCCAAAGTACTAGAGCTTCGACTTCAGCATCAGTCCTTCCAATGAATATTCAGGGTTGATTTCCTTTAGGATGGACTGGTTTGATCTCGTTACCGTCCAAGGGAGTCTCAAGAGTCTTCTCCAGCACCACAGTTTGAAAGCATCAGTTCTTTGGCACTCAGCCTTCTTTATGGTCCAACTCTCACATCCATACATGACTACTGGAAAAACCATAGCTTTGACTATACAGACTTTTGTCAGCAAAGTGGTATCTTTGCTTTTTAATATGCCGTCTAGGTTTCTCATAGCTTTTCTTCCAAAGGGCAAGTGTCTTTTAATTTAATGACTGCAGTCACCCTCTGCAGTGATTTTGGAGCCCAAGAAAATAAAATCTGCCACTGTTTCCACTTTTTCCTTATCTATAAGCAAGTTGACAAAAGTAATACCAATTAGTTGAAAATCTCTAAAAAGAATACAGACAAGAGTGGAAACTCAAGAAGCTCCCTTTGTCTTTTTTGTCCGTACACCCCAAGCACGTTGTTGCTTATTTTGACCTTTCCAGGCAAGTCTATGCAGGAGACTTTTGTGCATTTGCCAGTTTGTGCCACAAGAGGTTTTTGCCCTCAAGTTATCTTTGTAAGCAAGGGTCTGCGTAGTGAATGAATTGCTGCTTTAGTGTGTGTGTGTTGGTTTTCCTTCTCTGCCCCGGTCAAAACCATACGCTCAGCAGCACTCTGACCCTTCTCAGCGCATTAAAGCCCCTCTTCAGTGGTAGCTCCCGCTGAGGAGTTGCAGCATGCTGCCTTTGCTGTGGTTTCTCTGCGTTCTTTGATGGTGGTGATACCCAGTGTCCCTGGGTAACTTGCCTTTTGTCACCTGCTCCAGGAAGGGGCTTGGCTGCCCAGGAATAGCAGGCACCCCACAAGGCCTCAGTGACGCTTGCGCTAACAGTCCTGCGGTAGACCAGTTAGACGGCCGCGGTAACGGCTTCTCTCACCAGCTAGGTGAGCCAGTTCCTGTATCTGCATGGCATGTTGATCAAGTCCTGAAATACTGACAGTTTCTCCAGGGCCCTGGATTACGGAATTCCCAAGGGACCATAACAGACTGTTTTCATTTCAAAAACGACAGCCCATTACAACAAAAGCTGTCAGGTAGCACCCTGCTCAGTAAAAACAGGTGACATTTGAGGTGTTTGTTTAAAGTCTGAGCTCCGCCATGCATATTGTCAGACTTATTAGCCCGTGTGGAAATTACAGCAGGTGTGTTTGGGGAACTGCTGAGAGGGGGAAGAGGTTTGCGTTTAAAAGAGAGAGTTGTTGCAGCATCATGAGACAGACCGTTGGCATATTTCTGTCCTAGCTTGTTCGCGGTCCCCTTCACCAGGCATCACTGGTCATCTCCTCCACAGCTCACCTTCTCTCGGGTTATGGAGTAAGTTTGCTTTGGGCTCAGGAACGCTGAAAGCTCAGCAGAGGACCCAGCGTCACTTCTTGCTTCCTCTAAACCTGGCTAGAGCTGGGTCAGAGGAGGTCAGTGATTAAAAATAACTAGGCTGCCGTTTCGGTCACCAGCCTATACATGTGATACGGTTTATTTTCATTGTTCCGTGGTTGGCTTTTAGGAACCAGTTCAGAAGTAAAGACAGTAATGAATTGTGACGTTTATACTCAGCCAGTACTCAAGCCTTAAATTGTACAGAAACCTTTTCTATGTTGTGAGCTGATTTTTAACTTCACCAGAATTCTCTGTTGTTCTCTATATCCTAAAATGGGTCTAGCCTCAAGTTTGAAGAAACTGTGCATCCAGCCTTTATTTCTGTGTTCCAGTTTTATATGCAAGAACAAATGAAATTGGGGGTAAAATATAGAAAGAGTAGAAACATCCCAGGGTCTAAAAAGCCTCCAGGTGATGCTGATGAGGTAGGTCTCTGGACCACTTGTTGAGTATCCAGGTTCTATACTACATCCAAAGATATGTTTCTCTACCTAGTTAGAATTCTAAGTCAGTGTAGGACATTAAGGTAATTTACACTTGGATTAATCCAGTCCACTGTAACTTTCAGAATAAATACCAAATGCTCATCAGATTGACAAAATTCAAATGACTGATAACAATTTGTGCTTGTCTAAGTTTATTGTCAGTGGAACTTTATATATTGCTAATGATGGTATGGATAGCAGTAGGAATGAATCTGGTTGTATCTGATAAAAGTACAAACATAAATACCCTAGAGCCAGCAGTGCTCCTTTGGGAATAGTCTCCTATAGGATACAATCATGTAAATATATTTCAGGGTTGTTTGAGGTGGCATAAAAAGCAGAAATCAGAGTTTCCATTGAGAGGAGGATAGTTGAACACACTATGATATAGTCGTTATGTAAAAGAGCTGTTTCACGGCTGGGCTGAAATAGCTCTATGCTGATCTCAGGGACACCTGGAATTGTGATGCTGAACCTTTGCCAAGAGGACAGGATGGACTAATTGGTGAATGATAAGGCGCTTTGTAGGGTTTGAAACTCCCTGGAGCACCCAAAACTTGCTTCTCTGCTGGGTTTAAGGATGTATATAGAGTGGTAGCTTAACTGAGTTGTAACTTAACCTGGTTTAACCTGGAACATAATCTGACTTGTCTAATTGATGAGGGGTATAAAAGATCCCCTGGAAACATTTTCCCATGCTTCCCTGAAGTTGAGGTTGATCCTCCATATGGTAGAGGTTCAAAATCCATGTCCTCGGTGAATGAGAAAAAACCCTGGAGGGCTGGACCTAGAAGTTTCTTAGGCTCCTGATGCTTGCCTGGGCTTTTAAGCTACCACTCTTTTTCCAGCTCTACCACATCCTATAGTTTGATTAAAACTTTTCTCGAAGGTACCTTGTGGAGTCTTGTGAGTCTGTTCGAATTATCTCTCCATGTGTAATAGATGCAAAGATTCAAGGGATTATTTTTCACAAAATAGACTGTCTCCATGGTTTGTCCTGAAAGTGGATGTTAAGTGGAAAACCAGGTTGCAGAGAAATACATTTTCTGAAAAGAAAGAAAATAAACATGCATATGTCTGTGCTTGTCTAGAGGAAAGTACTTGAGGATACATCAGCTAGCATTCCTTACCTTGAGAAAGTGGCGTGAGATGAGGAGAGGTCAGCTTTTTGTTTTATGTAACTCCAGTTGGCTTGGAGAGTAATATGTTGATTCTGTAGTTTGGTAGAAAACATCATTGGCTGAGTATGTATTTAAAAGTTTTTTAGGCGTGCCAGTTTCTGTAGTAAGACATATTTTCCTGTGTGTCTCCAGTGATGAAGAGAGAGGAGACATTTGGACGGAGAGGAGGAGAGAAGAGGGCAGGTGGATGCACTGTTCTGGTGGAGGCGGGCATTCCCCATGAGATGGCAGGACTGGCTGGTTTATAGAGGGGGTGCTGCAGAAGGGTCAGGTGGGGGGTTGAGGGTGTAAGTGGGTTCGAATGTGCCTGGAGAAACCATCCAAGCCAGGTTGAAGGGGATGAGTATTTGGGGAGGATGAAGAACTGATGCAGATTCAGATGGTTTTCCACGTTTCCATGAAAGTGGCCACGCTTCTCACCTCCCTGGTGGAGCAGACTCCCTGGCATGGTCTGCTGGGCTTGGTGAGCCTGTTATGACCCTTCCAGCCTGTAAGGGGAACCCAGTGGAGTGGTTCAGAGCTATTTTTGGATGTGAACTGGCAAACCTCTTCCAAGTGGCAGCATTTCAAGGAGGGTTGGTTAAGTTACAGAGCTGGAGGGGGTGGCGCAAAGCTGACATCAGAGGACGTTCGTATCCCAAACACACAGGAACGTTAGTGCATCTACTGGTTGCATAACCTTTTCCAGCTGTTCACATTGGGATCATTTTAGGAACTTCTGAAGCTGAGAAGGTTATTTTAAGCAAATGTTTAAATAGTTCATTGGCATCATTTTATGTAGCTGTTTGTTATTGAGTTATAGTTCATATACTGTAAAATTCATTATTTTCAAGTGTACAGTTCAGCATTTTTTAGTATATTCACAGCATTATGCATCCATCACCACTATCTGATTCCAGAATATTTTCATCACCTCTAAAAGAAACCCCAGACATATAAGCAGTCAGTCCCCACTGCCCTCTTCCATGAGCCCCTGACAACCACTAATCTACTTTTTCTATCTCTATGGATTTCTCTACTCTGGGCATTTTGCATAAAGGGGACCACTCGATGTGTAGCCTTTTGTGTCTGGCTTATCTTCAGGAGTCATCCAGTTGTCACATGTGTCAGCGCTTCGTTCCTTTTATATGACTGAGTAATGTTCCATTTTGGGGATATACCCCTATTGTTTAACTGTCCATTGGTGGATGGACATTTGGGTTGTTCCCGCTTTCTAGTTATGAACAGTGATGGGGTAAACAGTTGTGCACAGGTCCTTGTGTGAATGTGTCTCAGTTCTCTTGGACACACACTTAGGTGTGAAATTCCTGTGTCTCATGACAGCTCTGTGCTGAGCCTTTCGAGGAGATGCCAAGGTTTTTCCTCTGCAGCCGTTTTTTAAACTTTGTGTGTATACTTTTAATAGAACACCTACTAGGGAGCAGGGCTTTATCTTCAGTAAATCTGCTACTGTGGCTTTATATGAACACATATGAGCATCAGTGCATCCGCTTTCCACCCAGTGAGTGTTGACTGGGCACCTTTGTGTTGCTGCGTGGACACACTGGCAATACAGTGTGAGCGGAAAGAGAAGATTCTCGAGTCACAGATCTTGGAGTCTGGGGAAAGAGAAATTTTTTTTTTTTTTCCTCATAAGAGCAGAAGTTTAAAAATAAGATTGAACAATAAATATGAACAATAAAAATGAACAATGAGGCATATGAGGACAATAAAACTGCCAAAAAATCATAATACAGCATTATTAACAAACTGAAATTAATTTTCTTAGAAAATATTGCTACAAAACAAACAGAAAAAAATCCTACCAGAACTAATAAGTGAATTCAACAAAATTAATGGTGACAGGGTCATTGTATGAAAGTTTAAGGCATTTCTGTGTACCACCAATGACTAATTGGAAAATGTAGTAAAAAAATACAACTTACAGTATAAGGGAAAAAGTCATCAAATATCAAGAAGTAGGTCTAATAAAAGACCTATGCACTGTAAACTACAAAAGCATATTGGAAAAAATTTATGAGAACATAAATTAATAGAAAGGTATAGCTTGTCTGGACTTCCCATGAATTGAAAACCTTGAGCCCCAAATCAAAATCCTAAGACGGTTAGAATTTTTTTTTTTTTTAGAATTGACAATTCAGTTTTAAAATTTACTTGGAAATGCAAAGAATTCAAAATAGCCCAACAATATTGGAAAAGAGCAATGTGGGAAGACTCCCTAAATTCAGGACTTACTGTAGAGTTACAGTGATCAAGGCGTGGTATATATTGGTATGAAAAATGTGTAAATTGATCAGCGGCATAAATACAGAATCCAAAAATCAGTCCCCCATAGTACCATGTCAATTTAATGGTGGAAATAAACTTTTTTAAACAGAATCTCAGATACACTGTTTGAAACTTCAGTACAAAAATATTGTGTAATTCATTGCATGTGAGATGCAAAACTCACTTATGGTGAATAATTTATATTTGCCTCGGGATGGGAGGATGGATGGATGGTAAAGGGGTACAGGAGTCTTTCTGGAGTTCTGTATCTCATTCTGAGCAGCGGATTCACAGATGTTTACATTTTTTTTAAACTCATTGGACAGAACATGTTAAGGTCTATATAGCTGGTTATAAGTTACACCTCAGTGAAGGATAGAAACACCTCACGTGTGTGAGCCGGGCAGGTCTCCTAAATAAGGGAAGTCGGCTGTATGTCCAGCAGTGGGAAACCAGAAACAAGCGTGGTGATGGGGCGGTGAGCCTCATCCCAAGTGGTGACCCCTGCTGTCCCAGCCGCAGGTCACAGTGCAGGACGTGACCAGGCTTCTAGATGAGCCTGAAGTCTTCCTTTTCATGTCAAACCTCTTCATTTTAAAAATACTGGACACTGATTTTTAAACAATGGGGTACTGCAGTGGGAGAATGTTTACTTATATGAGATGGGATTAGAAGAAAATCAATGACAATAGTCCTATTGAACAGGATTTTTTTTTCTAATTTAAATCTATGCAGATTTTTGCCCCATCCTTCAGTCATGTACATTTGAACAGCACTTTTCCAGTGTTCCTTGTTGAGTACTTAATATTGTAGCCACTGTGATTAAGGGCAAAATGCTCTCATTTGTTTACTCTTTGTAACAGCGAATTTTGAGGAAGATATTGCTTGGCACTGATGGAGACGGCGTCTGAACCCAGGACTTTTTACTCTTAAGCGTTGTGCTCTGAAACGCTTGTGCTCCAGGGGCAGTTTTACTGGTGGAACAGTGCTAAGTCATCTCAGTCGTGTCCAACTCTTTGTGACCCTATGAACTGTAGCCCGCCGTTCTTCTCTGTCCATGGGATTCTCCAGGCAAGAATACTGGAGTGGGTTTCCCTTCCCGCCTCCAGGGGATCTACCTGACCCAGGGATCAAACCTGTGTCCCTTACGTCTCCTGCGTTGGCAGAAGGGTTCTTTACCACTAGCGCCCCCAGTGTGGATGAATTCTGTAGGCATTAGTCTCGTGCTTTTGGGCATAGGGGTCAGTTTTAAATGCTGGGGCTCAGATCCTTCACCCCCAACTATAAACTGAAACTTAAACATTCATATAGTTACTGGAAATTCTTTAGTGTTAGCTCTTCATCTTGGAATTATTTAAATTCATGAAGTTGATTCACCAAAATTCACTGTAAGATACTCCTCCTTGCACTTATCTGTTTCGCACTGGAGAGTCTTACGTGACAGGAATGCTGCGGAGTGCTAGAGATAAAGAAATGAATAAGACATAGTCCCTGGGTTCAGGAAATTTTGAAACACTATAAGATTATATTTAGATTAGAATATTTTATATTATAGCACTGGTTTTCAGACCTGTGAGTATGTAATTAGTGTTAGGTTTGCTATTGCACATTTTAGAGATTATCATTGTGATTTACTTAAGAAGGTTCAGCCTTCATCTCTTCTAACATCAAAAGAAACTGAATCTAATGTTTTCATGCCTTTAAGTTATTCATCTTGCAAATATTTACCCACCAGCTACTTAGCACTGTACTGTTTCCAGAGAATATTGTATTAAACAAAGCAAATGTTAGCTTTGCCTTCATGGAATTTACTGTAAGGATAATTTGTTGACTGACCTTGACTTACTCTTTTTCTTAACTCCATGCTGTGCCATCTACTTCACTTTATTCTCTCTTCTGTTTTATCTGTTAGTGTCTGTGGGCATGTTCAGTATTCTGCCACAGATGCATTGTAGGAATAAAAGGAAAATAAACCAAATAACTTTACTGTTGCAAACCAGTAATAAAACTCTGAGAAATTTCAGCCCCTCATTCATAATTTAATTGTAGCCCTCTTTTGTTTCTTCTCAGTAAACCAGATATACAAATATTTGCTATTTTCCATTATTTTAAAGCTAAAAGTACAGTGTTTTTTTTTAATCTACTGGTTTATGTATTAAATTTTTACTGCCCAGTTTGAAATCCATTCCTTCTATGCTTGTAAACCTCTTTTTCTTTTTTTAGCATTGCTACTGTTCTGGCTTCTGAAATTTTTTAAGCTTGTCACTCCCTTTTTCAAGCATTTTTGTGGCTTTCTCCTCCAGTCAAGCCCTATAATTCTCTTGTGTGCTAAAGAAAGCCCTTGGCAAAAGACTAGCTTGTTAGTAATATTTTACTGTGAGATATAAAGTGTACATTGGTTGTTTCTTCGCATAATTTTATGTATCTTTGCTGTTACAATTAGTTTTTAAACCTGTAAAATTGTTACCAGTTCATTTATTTGAAGCTATTCATTTAAAAATGATCATTTCATCAGAGGTAGGCTTTTGATGAGTAATAAAAATGTTCTTAAAACTATCACCTTTTCTCTTTCCAGTTTTGAGAAATGGTGCTTGGGAAATTGTGCACTGGGAAAAGGTATGCATTGATTTTTATTTTGTTACAGGAGAAGACATGCATAGAGGTGTACTCTAGTAGATGTAATTTTTGTGTGTGATATAAGCAAATGTCAAGGATTCCACTGATGTGAAAGCTGTTTAGTAAGTAATGTAATCATACATGGAATCTTCTTCAGTTAGTCATTTCCATTTAATAATTCTGCAATATATTAGAAAGACTAGTATCTTAAAGTTATATTTAGAACTTTTTGTTTCTTTCATAGTATATTTTGAGTACTGTTTTTATAGATTTCATTTAACCATGGACTGTTTTGTGTTGTAGTTTTTTTTTGCTTTAATCATCTACTGTCCAAGTAAAACAAAAATTACATTCTGATAGTTCACATTTGTATATCTTACTACAAATTCATTTATTGTGACTAATCACATTTATACATTGCTAATTCATTTTTTTCTTAAGAGTCTTACTAACTAAATACCATCTTCTGACTAGCTGAAAATCAGTTCCATAACATCAAGAAGTTAATTTGCTCATAGGACCTCTAACACGACAGTTAATGAGTTGAGTCACAATTTAGCAAGTGTTATCCAAATGTTCATATGCTTTTCAGACCCCAGTTTCAAAAGGTAAGCTATGATTGTTCTCCTTTAGTTCTGGAAGACCATTTAACCTCCAGTCATCCACAAGTGAATAACCTCCCTAACTTTGTAAGAGACTTTTTGGAGCAAGGCCACTCCACCCCGGGACCTTGTTTTCTGATATTGCTAGGACAACAGATGTGTAAGGACACCTACACAGACAGTTGCATTTCCAAGTTAAAGGCCACGCCCTTGATTCTGCCCTGGGACATTCGCAGTCAGCTGTATCCTCCCAGGTAACAGGAATCCCTCTGAACTAACTGCATTTTGATTTTAAATCGGTGGCCAGAATAAAGATTGACATCTCCTTTTCTGGATATTTGAAAAGTCATTACTCTCCCTCTCTTTGGTTTTTGACATGAAAGTAACAAAGAGGAAAATACTCTTCCTTTCCTTATTTCTGTATCAGTTACCTCTTTTTCAGAGGCACCAGATAGAAAAAACAAAAAGTTCAGTTTACTGTTTCAAAAGAAGTTTCCCTTTTGCTCTTATATAGTACTTGTGGATTTAAACACTAGAGAGAAGACAAGTAGGATGTAGTCAACTACAATAAATTGATTTTTATTATAAATATATTTCATTTACTAGGATTGTCAGGGTAATTAACATAAATGCATATACAAAGGAATTGATAACAATTTCTTCTTACCTCGAGTGCTTGCTTAGAAAATAAATTAGTTGTAAAGTCGGGAGATAACCATCCACTACCTCACCCTAAAATTAATTTTAATTCATTTTAATGTTCTATTTTCCTATTGGGCAGTCATTATTCCAAGACTGAGTAGATTGCTTTAACTTTTCCAATTTTTCACAGTAAAGAAAATTAATTTACCAGCCCATGATTGATAGCATTCTCAGTTATCTTGGAGTTCGGTGCCACACCTTCCCTAGATATCCCACTTTGAGAAACAGAGGGGTAGAATCTAACATGCTGCAGAAAGTCATCCAGCCAAAATGCACTGATGTTACTTAATACTGGAAGCAGACAGTTAGCTAATTAGAGTTAATAAAAGTTGGCTCAGTGATGAATCCAATATAAATATTCAGAAGTTGACATGACTTTCTTCAGCAATAACAATTGAGAAAAATACAATGAAAAAAGATCTCATTCCTAGTGGCATGTGGGATGCTTACAGATAAACTTGAAATATATATACGACTGCTGTAAAGAAAACCTTGAAACTTTTATAAAGTCTTTTATTCACATAGTATTGTATATTTAGCAATTTAGGTCTTCATATTGACAACCACAAAAAAAAAAAAAAAAAGACTTCTGGGAATTTATCCCAAGAAAATATTATCATTTAACGTTATTTATAATAGCAAAAAGTTAATAATATATGGATATCCAGAAATAGTGAAAGCATTTTATAAATAAATGACATTCTATACTCTGGTATATTTTGTGACAAGTAAAAGCTGTAATTTCAAATGTTGTGGCAACTCACAGAAAAATTTTATAGCATCACTCAACAAATACTTACTGAATATATGTGCTAAGCAGTAAGCTCACAATAGAGTCACTGTGTCATAGAATAATCAGAGGCGAAAAGAATGGGATGGTGTACACCAAGATGCTGGTGACGTAGAAATGATTCATTGAACACTAAGTGAACTGGTGTGAAAACAGCCTGGCTGTTGTGTTAGCCAGACTGTAGGCAAGTCTTTTCTTTAGCTTATGTGATATTTTGTGCAATTAAAAATGAAATCAATAAAGCAAAACCAAGAGTCTGATCCATTTGCCAGCGTAAGATGATAAACTTTAGTGCAAATGGGCTTTAGGTTCAGGGTTCTTTCTTTCTTGGCCTCTCTGAGTGTGTGGCTGCTGCGGTCGCTTTTTAATATTTCTCGGAGGACCTACAAATTTGCACAGTGTCCACCCTGTCATTCATAGATGGGCAAACTTCAGCTCTCAAACACTCGCAGTTTATCCCTCCAGTTTTTGTTTGGAAGCCTTTTCTTTGTTTTACAAGGTTAAATTGCCAGTATTTGGTTTTCTAAGAAAATATTACAATCACAAAGGCCTGAGAAAGGCGTTGAATCCCCACTCTTGAAAGTCAACAGCTGTCTTCTTTACTCTTACCACGGAGATCCGCTCTTAAGGTTAAGATGCAGTTGAGACTGTTCACATGTTTTTGAGTTAGTAGCAGGCAGAAAAATTAGGTGAAGAATCTTAGAATCAACATATGTTTTAGGCTTTAAAGAAAAGCATGGAATAGTAGGCTGTATGCCCCTGTAAAAGTCACTCTATTCAGCTGCTTTAATGCCTGAAGTTTCCACCATGCAATCTAGTTCTTTGGATTGAGAATTCATATCTTCAGAAATTCCTTCGTAAAAACATAAATATGCTGGAGTCTGCAATTGAGCAATCAGATCTTCAGTCTATTATACTCTGATAACGTTTTTCATAATCCACAATTACAATCTCTAATGTTAATGACGTGAGAAGGCTCAAGGTAGTGGCCAGAAGCCCTAAGTACTTTTTTAAACTTAAGTATTTTGGGGACTAAAACTGTTTTGTCATGATAACTTTGATTAGAACAACGTGGTCAAAGAATTTTTGGCATCTTGACTTTCTGTTCTGTCTATTTCTATGCACATACCCGACTGAAAACAGAAATGAATGGCACACTAGAGGCTTGGAACCCAATAAGAAAGAGGTGTTTGAGAAAGTGAGAAGGCGGGAGTAATCCCTTCTCAGTGCAGTGAGAACAGCCTTAGCAGTCTCTGAGCCCTTGGTCTTCCCAAGCCTTTGGGGTAACCATGTTAGACCTTGTAAGATGCTGATACTTTCTTTTAGTTTTCAGTTTTCTAACTGTAAGCCTTTCATTGGTCTTACAATGAATGAAGATTTTGGAAAATAGTGCAATTTGTTAGAGTCTAACAGACTAATGAAAATTCCTAACATTGTAGCACAGACAGACGTGGTTCTGACTTTATGAAGAATATAGTCTGATTGAAGAGCAAATGTTAACACACAGGAGATGATTAAGCAGCAGTTAAATGGTTACCTGTATAGAGTTCTCTCCTGGTGCTCTGACTGTGGAGAAATTTGTTCTGTTTATCTTGCTTTTAGTGAGTGCTATCAGAGCATTGTTAAAACGCATTACTTTAAGGATCAGTACACACCTATACTTGCTATTTTTTGTTTTCCCAGTTTCCCCTTTTTTTTAAGGAAGGGGGTGTTTGATTCCAAGGTCCCTGACAGTTTGTCAATTTCAGAGAGTCTAGATTTCATTTGAAACAAATCTCTTTTGAATCAAGGTATTCATAGTTTCCCTACCTGGATAACCAGCATACATACCATAAATGAGAAGGTCTCCTCCAACTTCCCTAACTTGTCTCTCCCGCGGTATTTAACTAGACCACAGTGGGCTGTCTCTTACTGTGATTCCCACTGAGGACATCCATCTCTTCCCCACACCACCACCACCTGCCCCCCGCCCCAGCCCGTGCAGAAAAGTATTATTTTGGGGTTCAAGGAAAAGTAGAGAGGGGAGAGAACAAAAAGGCTTTTAACACTGCCCCCCACAAGAAAAGGGGCTTTTCTTCTCTTGATTAAATAGTAAAACTTTTAGATTGTTTTGGCTGCTAAGAGTGAGGTCTAATTTCGTGGCTATCAATGTAATTTGCTCAACTTGGCCAGCACACCAAGTTGCTACTTAGTTGGAGTTACTATTTGCCAAAAGCTCTGTGACATTAAAAGCTCTTTAAATGCCTTCTAAGTTTCTGGACACAGTATCTCTTTAATTTGTCTTCAGATGGTGCTCACACTAATGCTAACAGGTAGTAAAATAAGAGAGAGACTTAAACTGGTTTTTCTTTTTTAATTTAAAATGCAGTGATCATTTCATTATATTTGCTTATGCAAAATCAGACTTTGCAGACAGCTCAATGTGGGTTTGAGTCTAAGCTCTTCCTCTGTGATCTTGGGGAATAACTGAGAATCTAAAACTCTTTTTTTTCCCTCTCTAAATTATGAATTTTTAACTAGGATTCATCTGAGAAGTAGTGATATATACATACATAGTTTTTCCAGTTGTATTAAGATTCCCTTAAACAGGGTATGATTTCATCTGGAAAATTCCTCCTTTTTATTTTTATGTCATAGGGAGAGAATGATGAGAAGATGAGATGTCAATTAAGTGACCAGAGTGGATGAAATTGATTTTTATTAAGCTATGTCACTTAGGTGGTACAATACAGATTCCTTATTTGTTTTTTCGTTTTAAAGGATTGTTCCCTCCTTGGCCTCACTTCTAGATAATTTTATGCCATTTTGTGAAGATAAGTGGTTCTTGTTTGCCAATAAGCATTTTTTACTGTATTCTCTGCGTAAATACAGTGGGTTGTGTATTTGTAACTATTTTCAATGCAGATAATTAACCAATTCCCAGTTTTCTTTCAGGTAAATGTTGGAGATATAGTTATAATAAAAGGCAAAGAGTATATACCTGCTGACACTGTGCTTCTCTCATCAAGGTAGAGACACCTACTGATGCTCAGACAGTGTAGAGGATGGTTTCTCTACCCTGCATTGACCTTGTGATTTCTCCAAGGAAATAAAGAATAAACGAAGAATTTTAAACCTCTCTAATGATTTTGAACTAAACATTAAAAAGATTGATTGGGCTTAAAGGACTCTTTCATGTTTGCCATATAGAATAAGTGATCGGTGCTATGCTTTAAAATTCAGAAATTATAATTACAGTTAAGAGTCTGCGCTCCCTCTGAATGTGCTCAGATCTGTTTGTGACTACTAACTCTTGTAAGATTTCCTATCACTTATTTTATATAATACATGGATTGGGTACTATTGATTTATCTTGAAATCTTTATTCATGATAAATTCCTTTATGATGCATTCATGTATCCCTCCAAAGTTTCTTGATCTTTGTGGTGCGTTGGTACAAGAAAATGGATAAATGAGGTTTTTTTGTCATCTTGTCTTTTGAAATAGTATACTCTTCAAACAAAAATTAAAGCACTTTTTTCTTTCTTCTAAGTTCTTTCTTACTGAATTTAGATAGTTTTTGTTTTGCTCGTATTTAAGATAGTCATAAATTGGTCATATAGCACTGTAACCCTTTAAAGAATGTGACTTTCAAATGGCTTTAGGCTTAAAAACTGTAAAGCTAGTCCTAATATAAATTAAGAAAAATGTTTTTACTATTTTAGAGGTTGTTTATCATCATTTCCTTGGACAGTTTTATTTGTAAAATCCACATATAAATATGGACAGTGTCCTTTTTTCAAAATCTGTTTAATCAGGTCAATATTTAAACTGATTGAATTTGTGACAAATTGGGGAAACTTAACTGAGCAAGAAGAGTTTTCTAGATATTTATAGAAGTAAGTCTGCAGGTAGTTGAAGTAACTATAGTAATTTTTTTGTATTTTATAGCTGGGAACTTTTGGTGCCACTTACCTGTTGGTGTTTTTTTTTTCCCAGAAGGACTAAAATTAATAGCTTTTAAAACCAACCTTTCTGCTTTTAGTTCCCTTTGCTTCTAGCTTTATCAGGGCACGTTTCTAAAACTGAAGGGTGCTGGTAATGGTCCCTGTGAGGATGAGCCGACAGCACGCTTGCTGTCCTTGGAGCAAATCCCAGGGTCTTGTCTTGGCATGGTTTTTTTGAACCAGAAACTTACTGTCTCAAACCTTGACTTCACGTCTTTCAAAGTGAGGAAGATGGATTAAATGATCAGACTCTTAATATTCCCTGATTCTGCTTTCAGTTTAAGCTGATAGTCTTTTAAGTTTTAAGGATGGCTAACCAGCAGAATGAGACACACTTGGTGGTACTCAGTAGAAGTTTGATAGAGGTAATGAGTGATGGACCATCTGAATATCATACAATAAAGTTCAAAAGGATAGTGAAGCATTCCAGCACTTTAGGAAACTTTTGATATTTTCCTGATTAAACTTATTATAGAGACATAACTTATCATAGAAACCATCATATGCTGAAACATTAAGTACAATTTTCATTTTTATATGCTCAGAAATATGAAGATAATTGACTATGCTACCTTGAATTTATATTTAATTCTAAGTTGAAAGTTTTAAAAATATTTTTCATCTGTCTCTATCCAATCCAAACTCCTAATAAGCTATATGCTTGTGTTTCTTAAACTTGAGGACGTTTTTACAAGATTTCTTTTCTCAGCATTAAAAGCATTTGTTGGTGGCTATCAATATTGGTCGATCAAAATGGTTTCCGTATCTTAATATACATCTACTGTGGTTAACTTCCTTCAGATGATTACTTTTAAAAAGATTATCTGATTCACTGCTTTTTATTATTTAATGGAATCAAAGTAAAGTATAAAGCTTGTGCTACTAAATAGTTCTACCTAGTGACAAAATACCACCTTTCTGGGGGGTTCTATTGGTTTTTAAAATTTTTTTTCTCAAAATATTTTTGCGTTACTTGGATCTTGTGAACCTACATTAGCCTCAAGAAGTAGGTAGAAGCTTTTGCCACCATTAACAGAAAGATGAATTTTGACTTTGTCTTATTTTTAGTCATTTCACTTTATCCATTGACTGGGTCAGGGTTGGAATACCTAACTCCTAATCTAGTATCTCATTATACTACCCTATCCACTGTCAAAATAAGGACATAGTGATTTTCACCAGCAAGTGAGCAAAAAGCAAAATAAGAGTTTATAATATTCTAATTTCTAAATTTTTAATTTATTAATACTAATAGTACATCTTCTTAGAGGCAGTTTGAAATTAAAGTATGAACATGGTTGAAAGTTACTGTGTTTCATTGATTTTCATTTTGAAATGAAGAAACTGAAATTTTAGCATATAACAAAAAACACATATATGGGTTCACAAAGTATAAAATACTGTAAAATAAACCAAGCTGTTAATCCAGTTTCAGACAGATTCTTGCCATGTCTATTTCATATCTTCTCTGAAAAATTTCTCCTAGATTCAAAACTTGTTCTCCCAAACTGTTCGTTACCAAAACTTTATTGGTAAATAATTCAGAAGTCTACAATTATAACTTCCCAGATCCATGCCTTTGCAGCTTTACATTAAATATATTAAGGTGTTTATGCAATTAACCTTTGAAATGTTTTGGAATCAGAATATTTTAATGAAGATTTTTTTAGTATGGGTGTAGGGGAGAGATGGTATAGTATACTTTGTTTTTCAAAAGCCTAAAAGTAGTTTTCACCATTATCTCTTTTCTTCTTAGATAGGAGTGGATTTACAATAGATGGCAAGAGTGAGGAATTGGAGAAAGGAAAATCTGTTAGATAAAGTAGCTCTCTATATAAAAACATGCCTTTATTTAGTTTGCTCAGATATGCTTATGAGTAAAATTTCAGAAATCAAAAGTTTCTGTATTAAAAATTGAAATTTGGGCCTAAAAGCAAATAAGTGATTCTTAAATACTCCATTTTCTTGTGCCTTTAGACCTGATCAAAATAAGTTTTGAAAAAATTGGCATTAGACATTTTTATTAACATGTATTTTTTCTATAATAATTTCAAACTTTCTGTCTCTTTTGTCCATTTGTTTGTTTTTTTTTTCCCCCTCTGTTATTCATTTTTTTTGTTTTGTTTTAATTATTTTAAACTGGGACCTGTAGGTGGCAGTAGGGGAGATAGTGAAAGTGACCAATGGGGAGCATCTCCCAGCAGATCTCATCAGCCTGTCCTCAAGGTCAGAGCCGCTGAGTTGCCCAGGGTGTGTGTGTGTGGATCCTCACCTTTCACCAGAAAGCAGCTTGCACCCAAAGATGGTTGAGCTTTGTGTCTCTTCCTTGAAAACACATTTTATACTTCTCGGTGATGGATATTTCCCAGATGTTTCAAAGTCCTTTTATGAATACATTGTTGAATAATGTTCATCCCTCGAGTGGGCAAATTCAGCTCCTGTTGTTATCAACAGGAGTCAGAGTCCATGAGGCATGCCGGTAAAGGTAGATTTTAATTTCCTATGCATCATTACTATATATTCATTTTAACAACTTGCCTAAATACTAAGTCTTCATTTAGTACCTCTCCAGGATACTGTTCTGAACAATGTTAAGATTTACATGAAAAACTGTTACTGAGAAATTTTTATAATTTTAAACATTTGTCCTATATTTGAGATTTTCTACAAGTTCAGTAGAATCCCATAGCAGTTGTGGCTATAATCTGGGCTTGTAGGGCTTACAGAGGACGCCCTGCACAAAGCTGGATGTTGTACAGTTGATACTGCATGCTTTGGGATCAGTGTGTATCCCACTTGTAACTAGTGACAACATGCACGTTACTCTGATCAACTTCAGCTGTCTCCTGTGTCTGTCTTGTGATACACATCTTGTTTCGTCTTTCCACTAACTAATAAAAAAGCCTGCTTTGCCTTTCAGTAGTTTGTGTTTTGAATGTCATCATAATTTGCTGAAATAATTATTATCTAGCATGATTCCTTATCTGAGACTTCTTGCTGCCTTTTCATAACTTTGTCAAGAACTCCTGCAAAAACAGTTGTTTTAAGAGATTGAGAATGTTCTGAATTTAGATATATGTTTTATTTACCCCATTTCAAAGAGAAACCAGGCATTTAACTTTCTAACTTACTTGCCATTTAAGGTTCTAGAAAAGTTGTTTTATGGGAGAAAAAAAAGATAGACCATTATTCTCATTTGATCTGAGAATGGCCTTGGCTATAATGATCAGTAGAAGTTTATTGCTTTTCACTGTTAAAATATGGAATTGACAGTGGTCATTTAGCATTTGTCATCCTTCTGTATTATCAGAAGATATGTTTTATAAAATGTTATAAACCATTTTTATTTTGAATATATACATAAGTAAATTACATATTGGGAGTAATTGATAGAACTAAATTACTATTGTGACAGTAATAAAAAGTAAAACCTTAATTGATAAAGTGAAAATATAGATATTGAAAAACTTGTCCAGTTGGGGAAAAAAGTATCAGCCTTTATGGAAGAAAAGCAAAGCCCATAGAGAAATTAAAGGACTTGCAAGTTTACTTTAAAATGAATCTGTAAAATATTTGATTAATGACCACGAATTTCAGTACTTTTCACAAGTCTTCAAGCCATAAAACTAAGCCGTGTGCTCATGTCTGAAAGTCAGAATCTCCTGCTTTACACATGTACAAATTGGAAGTTGATTAGAAAATTCCAGGTGTTTGTGACTTAGAAATTTCTGTGAGTATACATACTTATCAGAAATTACATTCATAGTTACTATATGATGATAATTGATTGGCTTTTCGTATAAGCAAGTGCTGTTAAGTTTGATGTAACTTCAAAATGTTTTTCCTTATAGTTGAGGATCAGATCATGCGACGCGGCTGCAGGCTCACCTGGCCGTAATCACTAAGCAAGTAAAATTAGCACTTGAAGGGGCAGATTACAGGATGCTCGGGGAGTGTACCTGTGGCAACACCAGAGAACAGGGACCCCTAACACCAGCCACCACACACCGAACTTGCCTAAAACACTCTCGTGGGGACCCATAGAGTGAACCTTCTAGGTTCAGGTCATGGCCAAGGTGGCTGATTTTTTGCTGCCTCACTAATCTCTGAAGCAGCTCTCAGAAACAGAACAGGAAAAATAAGGGAAAGAAAGTGTATATCCCCTTTCATTGTAAAATATGTTCGTACAGTTTTTTAAAGTAGCCTTAAAATTTAAATATTATGGTCCACATAAGCTTATTCACCTTTTCTAAAGATGTAGTATAATGCAATCCAAACATGCAAATGCAAGTTTATAGAAGCAACAATCTGGAATTTTCTAATCCATCTCTTAATTTACATGTGGGCTATGAGCATGAGATCTCACCTGATATTTTTGAGCTAAAGGTATGACACAAAGCTGCTTCACATTTCAGATACAGTCTGTGTTGGGTCTGTATGAAGAAAGATTTAAGCATAGGGTGACAAATCTAATTATTTACATGATTTTGAAGGTCAGTACTGATTGTTGTCAGGCTATTGCTTTGGAGTCCTCTGGCTGAACATCTGATCCATGGGTTGTCATGCATGGGTTCTGCCTGGCAGCATTTTGTGGTTAGAATGAAAGACGTCAAGAAACTAAGTAACTAAACCTTTGTTTAGAATGAAAGGCTTCAGTGAGTCTAAGCATTTTAAATAAGTTATTATTATGGTTTCCTTCCCCAACTAAATCTTTATGCTTTTCCATTTAAAAAAACAGTGAGCCCCAGGCCATGTGCTACATTGAAACATCCAACTTAGATGGTGAAACAAACCTGAAAATTAGACAGGTAAGATCAAATATAGGTTTGTGGAATTATTACTGTTCCCTTACATGGAATTGAGAACTTTTTTGGAGAGGAAGAAAACTTTACTCTTCTAGGTTCTTCTGGCTGGTCTAAGAATGAAATTAACATGAGACCTGTTAACAGGAGAAAAATCAAATTTAATTTCATACATAATGGAATCCCGCATACGTGAGAGCCTCAAAGACAGCAATGCGAATCTGAGCTAAGGAATGGGAAGACCTGGGGGTCATTTACAGGATGATAAGAAGAGCAGATGTTTGGTAATTAGATGTGTGCCCTGCCAGATGGATGGGCCCACTTTAAATAAAGTTTATCTCTGGCAATAACTCTTCTCTGGGAAAAACCCATAATTTAAGTTCTTCTAGATAGTTAAGGGAGGGACAGTAGTTTCCCTTGAACCCTCAGGATCTCCACTGCCTTTAGCTCAAAATAATTCTCATGCAAAAGTGAGACATTTTTGAGTTTTGTTCTGAACCCCTATAGCTTTATTTCTTAATATTATTGTCTCGAGTTGAGGCAGTTCTGTTCACTTGCAAGTCTTTCCTCATTGAACCACAATGAAGTGGTTTTATAAACTGCAAGAGTTAAATATTACGGAAAATTCTGTTTTACTTGCCTGATTAAATATGATTCATCAGATAGGAACGATTTTGTAATATTTTTAATATTTTATGTAAAAGCCATTACTCTGATGATAATATTAGTAGTTCTCAGTGCTGTTACATGTGTCAGCTTGTTTATTTTTCCCCTTCACCTGGCCCATATTATTTGGCTTTGCCACATGTAAAAGATGCCTAAAGGCTCCCTCATCTCAGAGAATTTGTTAGGTTTCTGTATTTATTTCTCATACCTTTCCTAATAGAAAGTCACTGTAAGGTTTTTAAGGTTTTAAAAGGGACATTAAAGAAAGTATCCTCTTGGGTCCTAGACAGATGGTGACAATGACATGTGAGAAGGTTGGGTTCTGGCGGAAGCAGAGGTCATCCCAGCACCTGAACTCAGCCTGCCATGGGGAGTGAAGGCTGCTCAGAGACAGCCGACTCCTGGTGGACGGACGGAGAAACTGTTAGGAGCTTTCCTTCTCCGTGGACTGAAAGACTAAAAACATAGCTACTTTCTTGGCATAGATTCTAGTTGTTTTACATTCCCTTTCTGAGATTCAGCAGACAGATTTAGACTGCCTAATGCTAAATATCTTATTTTTGGAAGCAAACAGTTCTTTGAAGACTTTAATTCAAAATATCCTTGCAGACTAGTTTATAATCTCTTTAAGATATTTTAGAATTTTCACAAAATCTGCCCTGTTCTCCTAAATACCTACGTTCAAAAAAAACCTACATGCAAGTTGAGAGGAAGATATCTGCTAGTTTTGATCTGACGAAGAGAGGGGGGAATAATTGTTCTAAAATAGTGGGATCTCTTAGATTTTAAGGTGTGGATGAATTCAGAATTCCCTGCTCCCTCCCACATACAACCTATTTAATATACTTTATGCTAATTTAAAAATTTCTAAACAGGGCTTACCAGCAACATCAGATATAAAAGACATTGACAGTTTGATGAGACTCTCTGGAAGAATTGAGTGTGAAAGTCCAAACAGACATCTCTATGATTTTGTTGGAAACATAAGGCTTGATGGACACAGGTATGTAAGTCGGTCTTCATAAAAACACACAAGTCACTCTGTTGTAGGGTATTACTGACCTTGGTAGATATTTTCTTATTCTCTCCATTTGATAAATCAAACTCTCTTTCTTAAGCATTTTTGTGTTACTTCTACCCAGAGTTCTTTGGTGAAAGTGCTCCCAACGCCGTACACCTCACGTAGCTGAAGGCTTCCCAGGGCTCCTGTCAGCCGAGGAGCCGGATATTTTCCTGGATATGCAGGCTGCTGGCACGTTGTTTAGTGGTTTCTTCTCTGGCCGGAATATTTACAGACGTAGCTGTCACTCTCTGTGACCTGGGTCCTTTCCTGTAATCTCTGATGCCTCAAGGAGCTCAGACTCTACCCACCCGGGTTCATTGTGGGGACAGTTTCTTGCCTTCTCTGTGTAACTGCATATGCCCTTTTCTAGGCCATTTGATCTGTAGTCACCTTTATGCCTGCTTCCCGCCCTTCTCCATCCCCTTCTTTTCCCCTCCTGTCTCCTCCTGCCTCTTCCCTCATCCAGTCACCCTGGACCCAGGAGGCCAGGTCAGTTGCAGATTTTAAGGAGACATGATGGAAAAAGCAGACAAATCTGCCTGACCTTGAGAAACAACTTTCTTGCAGTAAGAGAAGGGCAAACAGACCAACAATAAAATGACAAGAAAATTTTATACTGTGTTAGAAAGTGATAAATGCTTTTGAAAAAATAACCCAGGATAAGAGAGATTGGGAGTTCTTGGGAGGGAATCACTTTTAGTTAATATGGCTGCAGGAAGGCAAATATTGCTTCATTGAGAAGGTAACACTGGGGCAAAGGTGTTAGGAGATGAGGAAGTCAGTATTTGGATATCTGAAGGCAGGTGATTCTAGAAGGAATAGACAGTACAAATTATCAGCTGTATGGTTACATCATTGGAAAGAGGGCAAGTACCTGGAGTGATTATGGTATGTCATTGATGCCAGTGTGGTTGGAGTGGAATGATTGGGGAAGAGGGCAATAGAAAAACTGGGAGGTAATAGTGGGCCAGGTCATACTAGGCTTTGTATGTCATTGTAAGGGTGTTATTCTGAGTGAAATGGGGATCAGCTGGCACTTTTTTGAGGGCCAATATCAGCTGTTTGGTTGTGGACTTAAAAAGTTTGTAATGTCCAAACAGATATCAGGAGGCAGTTAAAACACATATGCCTGAAATTTGGGATAGAGGTCCAGATTCATGAGATAAATCTAAGAGTATTTGGCATAGATATTTAAAGCTGTGGGATTGGAAGAAATCACCGAGGATGAACGGGTACAGTTAGGAACGTGGAGAGGGCCGTCTTAGGACAGCATTGAGACTTGAGAGGAGGGACTGGCAGAACAGACTGTGATCAGATCGGTAGCACAGAAACCAGGAGAGTGAAGAAGCCCATATCCAGGCAGATGGGCCACTGAAGACAATGAAATCAAGTGCAGTGAGTCTGAGAGCCTGCATTTGGATTTAGCAAGTGAAAATCCTTGAGCTCTATTAGGACTGGTAGATCCTGATGAGAGTTAGCTTGACATAATGAAAGGAGTTAAAAAATAGACAACTTTTTCAAGGAGTTTTGTTACGAAGGGGAGGAAAGACATGGTGCAGAATTTAGCAGGAAGGGTGGGGTCTCCTCTGACTCCCTTCTTTTCTAGTAGGCATTTGTAGTGGCCGCCTAAACGTCTATAAATGCTCTAGCTCGCCCCGCCAGCCGGAGAGATTATCAGTGCTTTCAGAGTTTTGTAGTCCCAGTATCACAGTATTTGAAATATAAAGCACATGTGAATACCCTGAACAGATCCACCAGTCTTCCTGTAAGTTTTGAAGTAATTATATATTGTTCTAAATTTTTCACAGAGTGATCTTTCCATGAACTGATGGTTATAGACTAATGATAGATTTGGCCATTTATGCAAGTAAAGTTTCTGCAGTCTGAGGTCCCTAACTGGCCAGCTTCCATTTCTTATCTGTTCCCCAGCAGATCGATGCCAAGCAAATGCACACAGGGGAGGAGAAACTTTATATGATGGTGCCAAGATTTGGGGTGCAGATAGAATTTATATAATATGCTTCAGTTTACATGACATGTGGACATAGATTTTCAGTATCTTTGTGTTTGTAGCACATTTGACTTTTACAGTAATTATCTAGTGCTCTCAGAGCCCCTTTAGTTTGGAATGAATGTACTTTGACCATATTAAGGATAAAGGTCATTGTCTATTGCTAGGAACTTCGGAATTCCAACTCTGATGAAAACTAGTAACTAATTCTTGTTGAGTCCTTGTAATTGAGAAGTAGTTTTTGCTTTTGAAGAGTTTGCCTCATTCCAGTCAATCTATGCCACAGATGCTGAGCTGACAGTTGCTAGGTCATACCTCTAGGTACGTGAGAAACAGTTGGCATTTATGTGCCCTAGCGCATAATCTAGCAGCTTCCCAGGAGCTGCATGGAGACCTGCCTGAAGGCCCCTCCCACCTCTGAAGTGCACCCCAAACTTTGAAATGGGCCTGAAAGGCATGTTGTTTTGCATAAGGACTGAGAGTTATAGTTTCTTTGTTCTTTTCTTAAATTGGAATACAAATTCCTCAGGATGTACTCACTTAAGTACATGGCTTTAGGGGCTGTTATTACCCACCCATCTGGGTTGATTTCAACTGAGCCAGTGACATTTGTGTAGCTCCTAAAAGAAGGTCCCAGCCCCAAACTACAACTGGATCCCCTACTGGATTATAAAATCTCACCAGAAGTGAAAGCTTCAGTCTTTTGTTTCTCTGACAAACAAATTCTGTTTCTGGAGGAAAAGGAGACTTTTCCTCTTTCTTCTGGAAGTTTTTTTTTTTTAATGAATTTTTCATTACATTTGACCTTTTTTGATTTTTTTTAATCAGCAAAATGAAGAAGTAATAATAGGAACCTTTGAGTCATTAAATTTTATGTAGTATGATTCCATTAAGAATCCCACTGTATTTGTGATAGCTTGTACCCTTGTGATAGCTCTGTGAGAGGTTGTATTAACCCACAACTTACCATAGTGGGTAGCCTTGCAAAAAATCCACAAAAGACCCAGCTTGACCCTTATTCACAAAAAAAATGTGGCTTAACTCCTATGGAATGAAGAATCTCAATTTGCTGTCGTTCAAAGGAGTGTTTAAGACTTTTAGATGCTACCATTTATTGAAAATGTGTTCACAGTTCTCAGAAAACTGATCTTCAAATACATACGCATGGTCTAGAGATTTTAATACAAACTTAATCTCTGGGGCGGTATGGATGGCAATACAAAGTATCCGATGAGATCCATGCATTTTCTTACCTTGTGTATTTTTTTTGTACCTTTATTTTGCACAAAGCTATTTTTAACTTGAAGGAAGGTGAGCGAAGGGAAACAGATCCCCTAATCTTACCACTCCTAAATATCTCAGAAACCTAAATGGACTTGCTAAACCAGGAAAAGTCTTCAACAGGCTTGAGAATGAGCCTCTGAGTTCCATGCTGCTGCCTGCTATCTTGGATAATGAAGTTGTAGGAAGTACCTGGTTTGGAGGTAACTGAAGTGCTTCCTGTCAGCTATCCTTTTGTAAGAAAATTATTCTTATTGGTAGGAAAATCGCTTCTGTTCTAAAAATTAAACATGAGAAGGGTGATTGTCATAGCAGAAACTTTCTTAGGACTGTATAGTGGCTGTAGAGTCCTTCAGCACTTGGGGGATGTCATTTCTAATGTCAGCATCGTCTGTCACAGCACTGTGCCCCTGGGAGCAGACCAGATTCTTCTGCGAGGTGCTCAGCTGAGAAATACGCAGTGGGTTCATGGAATAGTTGTCTACACTGGACATGACACCAAGCTAATGCAGGTGAGGTTTTGTCTATGAAAACCTTAGGGACCTGGGTGTTTGCAGCATTACTGTCAGTAGCCCTCCATACTGTAGTCCTGATAAATATAGCGGACCATCTGTTACAGACACCTGAGCCCTACAGTCTGCATGCAGATCTCATTCTTCAGTGGGTGGGGCTGTGAAATGGCTGACTCCATGCTAGAACGCTAGAAAGTTCCACCAGAGATCGCCAATGCATGAACACCTAATGATTTTGTATACCGGTCCATTGGCAGCGTTTACTAACAATTGCAGTGATCGGCAAAAGTTGTCTGTTTAATGATGAGTGCTCTGCATTAAAGCGTTTTATCTTATAATTTTATGACAATGATCAAATTTTAGAATTTATTTTATTTTCTTAAATAGAACTGAAAGAAAAACTCGTGAGTCAGATGTTGACTGTTTTTTCACAGCATTTTTATGTGACACCAGTTTTAATCCACTTTAATCCTGGCACTTAAAATGTTTACACAGGCCTGTGGGTGCTCCTTCTCTGCATTGAGACATCATGAGTGTTCAGTGGTTACATGGGTGTGGGAAATTCAGTCTTAAGATGCTAAATGAAAATCTGCTTTGAGGGCTGGTAACTCTGTTCCTTGTAAAGGCATAAAGATGTTATCCACAGGCAAGCAGGACTGCAGTTAATGATTCTTGATAGCCAGCACTGCCTAGATCCCTACTGTGCTAAAACAGTGACTAAATACCGTAAAAACCCTGCAAACCAGAGTGTCTTCATAGTTTGGGATTTCCACATGTCTGGCTATGGTTCACAGGTCACCTTCTCTGCCTCTCTCTGGGAGCTGAGATGCTAGACGTCTTCGTCTACCGTTTGCCTAGGTCGTCAACTGATGCATTGTTGCGTCTTACCTGCCACAGTGCGAAAGCTGTGTCTTCAAAAGGCGTGTTATTCCCTTCTCTTCTTGTTGTTTCATGTCATAGGAGAAGGACTGTGTGACGTGGTGGAGGAAGAGAGATGGTTAACTTTTGACAGCTTGTTGCATCTGATTGCTTTGTGTTGGATCATATGTAGACTTTGAGTTGTGACTTTGTCATGCTCACCGAAATACTAGATACACATTACTAGATTATTTGTACACATTCATTACTACTTATCTTTGTTTTCCCTTTACAGAATTCGACAAGTCCGCCACTTAAACTCTCAAATGTCGAAAGGATTACAAATGTGCAGATTTTGATTTTATTTTGTATTTTGATTGCCATGTCTCTTGTCTGTTCTGTGGGCTCAGCCATTTGGAATCGAAGGCATTCTGGAAGGGACTGGTATCTCAATCTAAACTGTGAGCATCGAAGTGCTTATTGTACTTATTTTTTCTTTCATGAAAACATGAATTTGTTTCACAACTGATATTGGAATTTCCTGTTTCTAAAAAGAAAACTTTGTTGCCAAGATAACAGAACATTTAATCTTTATTTTTCAGTGCACTTTCCAGTAAAAGTTAAGTAAAATGTTACAATCTCTAAAATTTCAGAATCCTTAAAAATATAGTGGTTACTCCAAAATAGTTATATTATTAATGTTATTTTAAATTTATTGATTTCTTTTATTTTTAACACAAGTGGTTATATAGCTATCTGGTAAAGAAAGCAGATTGAGTATATTTAAATCATCAAAAAGAATTTTACATGTTTTTAAATGTTTAATGTACTTTCATTTGAACTCATAATTGCAGTGAGTTCTGTGTTGATAATCATCTTTCTTTAGGGAAACTACTATTAAATAGTTTCCTTTTCTAGCATTTATCTTTTTACTGAATATTCCTGGGAAATAAGTTTACATTTCCTTTTGGTGAGCACTTAACCAATAAATACTTAATTTCCGAGAGTATGTAAGCAGATTCGAGTAAAATTTTATGTCAAAAGAGATTTTTTTCTGTTTTTTTTTTTTCTTTATTATATTGATTTAGCTTTGTAGTTATTTCAAGGGTCTTGATTTTTAATAAGTTGTTGGTTTGCTGTTTCAACATTAGAACTGCTAAGACTGCCATCATTTTGTTTCTTCGTATACTTTACAATTTATCTGGGATAACTGTTTTATTTACATTGTTAAAGAATAAGAATATAACTTACGTAGGGTTCAGACCTACACTGTTGTTGCTATTTGGGTTGGTTTTGCTGCTAATATTTTGTTTGTTGGCTTTTAACACATCTTTCAAGTTAGAAATGCTTTTCAAAAATTTGTTCTACCCAGTTGAAATTCTCCCTCAACTAATATCTCTAAACTTCTATGTCCCTAATACCTCTGAACTTCATGATTGGAATGAGTTTGAAATATTTGGTAGCACTTTCTTTTTAGTACCATTATGCAGTTCTTAATAAGGTTCACAACATCTTGAATATAAATAACGTTATTCCACCTTGAAGACTGTATTTAATAATACGAATATGTTATCAGCGCAGTGTTCCTCTCCAACTTTCTAGATATATAACATGAAAAGTTCTTATAATGCTAAAATTCTGGTTAATACAAACAAAATATAAAACTGTAAGTGACCTTTTTTCTACCTCCCCCAATAGATGGTGGTGCTAATAATTTTGGACTGAATTTCTTGACCTTCATCATCCTTTTCAATAACCTCATTCCTATCAGCTTGCTGGTGACATTGGAAGTGGTGAAATTTACCCAGGCATACTTCATAAATTGGGTAAATATGAGTCGCTATTGTTCTTCATTATGCTCAACATACATTTTGTCTTTTTTTTTTCTTGATAGGGTCTTTTGATCTTTCAGAAAAAATATCTTAATTATACCTTACTTTTTATTGACTACATTTCAAAATATTTTTAAGGCTAATTATAATCTAACAATAACAAATTTGGTTTGACGTGTGAAAATTGTAACAAAGTCTCTCACGTCAGAATCACACAAGTTTACAGACCAGACATGCTCGGGAAGATAGGTCTGTGGTTGGATTTAGAATTAAGATACTAGATTTTAGTTCTAATTCTGTAGTACACTAGCTGTGTGAACTTTGCCAAGCTGCTTGACCTCTTTGAGACTTGCTTTCTTGGCCAATCACATGGGAATAATAAAACAAGCTTTACTTGCATCTCGCAATATTTATATAGATCAAGGGACTCTTGTGGCATAGCAGACAACTTTATAAACAATCGAGTGCTATAGACGTGATGCTGTGATTAGCTTCTCACGGCAACCAGTTGTCTGTCATGGTTTATTCATCTTTATAGTGTATTTTTCCACACTACAAACAGTTTCAGCTGTGCTTGAATTTGTAGTCTTAATTTTTTTTCTTATTTTTTTTCTAATCTTAGGGAAGTGTTTTGGGCATCTGTTTCCTAAGTATTTTGTTTATAAAATGTTACTCTTCTCCAACTAAATTTCAGTTATTTTCACCAAAGTTAAAATTAATAAATTTATGTAAATTAAGTCTTTAAACATAAGCTGCCAGAAAGTATATTTTTTTATTTTAAGAAATTTTAATATCTTTTGATTTTTCAATTGTTTGAAAGTCTTTCAATATGAACAATATTAGGATTTTAAAAATATGCTGCTTTTGCAACTGTTCATTGTCCTTCCAATGGTGAATGATCCGCTTCAGCCTTTCATCTCTAATTCATTGGTAAAAGATCAGTTTAATGTAGAAATCTGAAATGAGTTGGAGGCATAGCTCAATTTGTTGCTGAAAAATTGTATAATAAAATTTGTATAAGTACAATTAAAACTTATTGAAGGTTTTCCACATATAGAAACAATTAAGTAGCTCATTATGAAAATCAAATAACTGGTCACTTTTTTAATTTGGGTTTTCAAAAGTAATATTTGTTTCAAATAATTACATAATTTTAGTATGTACCTAGAAGGCTTATGTTTTTCAACTGCTTTTCTGATATACAGAGACTTTTCTGACATTCCTGATAGATAGTCTCTTACCAAGCAGCTTCTTCCTTGGATAGAAATGAGATGATAAGTAACTGCCTTCCTTTTCCTCTGGTTCTTCCCAATAGATCTTTTATGAAAACGGCTAATCTCGTTTCCAGATGACAGCCTTACAAAATATCTGAACTTGGCTACTATGCCTATACTATCGTCCCCACCTCCAAACTAAATATTCTCTGCCTCCTTCCAGTTCTTCATTTGATATGATTTCCATCTCAGTCCCTGACGTGGTCACCACTCTCTAAACATTGCCCATTTGTTTACTATCCTTCTTTAAACGAGGTGCCTATTCCAGAACTGATGTTGATTAGCCTGAAGTACAGATGTAGGGAAGATCAGATTTGGTCCTTTCACTTGACATATGAATCGGTAAACCCTGGCCTTGTCAATAAAAACCCTGGCTTGTATCTGCTTTATTTTCAAGTATATACAATGTAAGAAGAGACTTGGTCAAGACAGTACAACAGGATGGAATTGCTTTGGTTAATTTTTTCAGGGATTTAAAGTCTTAATTATTTGAGCAGTGTTTAGTTACTGCTATTTTAGCTCACATAAAGCATCGTGTCAGACACTAGAGGAGGCACCTTACCTCCATTATCTAATTTAATCCTTATAGTAGGTCACTCATTTAGGAAATGGTGGAATGATAGTGAGCCAAGATTGCCTGATTCCAGAGATGTGCTCTGACTACCATCTGTTCTGCCCTTACTGAGAAATATGGTATTCTGTATTGAGCATTTTTTAGGAAATGAAATGGTTAGAGATGGCTAGAGATGAGTGTTACCTCCTTAGCTCTCCAGTTAAATAAAATTGTATTCAAATCTCTTATTATGAGTTGCATTCGATGATCTCTCTCTTTTTTTTTTTTAAGGACCTTGACATGCGCTATGAACCCACGGACACTGCCGCTATGGCGCGGACGTCTAACCTGAACGAGGAGCTTGGCCAGGTGAACCAAACTCCTTATTGATATGCTGAATTAGAAGTCAGATTTGGTGTAATTTCTGCTGTATGTGACAACTTTAGGTGAATTGACAGCTCCTGATTTTCCATTTTTTGAATGATTGGCATAAATAAGTACATGTTAGTACCTAACTGTCAATTTTCATTTCTAGTGAATGAACATTATCTAATGCATATTCTGTTCTCAGGATAAAGTATTTCACAGAGAGATGTCCTTTAGTATATAATCTGATTAGCATGTAAAGTATTGGCTGCTTTTGAGTTATAAACTCCCAGTATTAAAATTGTTCATAGCTTTTGGTCAGAAAGGAAGGGGAATAAAAAGGAAGTTTATCAATGAAGTTGTACAAGTCAAACAGGAATTTCAAATATATAATTCATAGTATATTCACATATATGCATATATTTGTAATTCATTTATATGTAATTCATTCACATATATGCATATATTTGTAATTCAATTAGGATTATATGTAATCCTAAGAAAGGGTTCTACTTTTCTTGTACCATTGCCATTTGCTAAGTCTTACTCTTAAGTAGCATTTAAACCAAAGCTGTTTTTTCTTACCAATTCAGATGTTGTATGAAGTTATTTTTAATCAAGCAAGCCATCACCAATCCCATAATTGTTTTGTTGAGAAGTGTTGAAAGATACTTTAGTGCTCTGAATCCCACGGACCGAGGAAGTTGGAGGACTACAGTCCATGGGGCCACAGAGTCGAATAGGATTGAAGCAACTCAGCGTGCAGGCAAGCACGTGTTAAGTAACGATAGAGGCCCTTACTAGTGCGAACTCAGACTGTTAGGGCAGACTTCTGTATGCCTGGAGTTTCTCTGCTGGCTTGAGAGAATTTCACTTCATATATGATTCACTGCTAAAAGGCTAGAAGAAATAGTTGAAAATATTCCTTGATGATGTGCAGAAAGTAGTCAGTTCATACCATTCAAGAATCCGTCTACCATGCTTGAGACCTGGGTTCCATCCCTGGATCGGGAAGATCCCCTGGAGGAGGAAATGGCAACCCACTCCAGTACTCTTGCCTGGAGGATTTCATGGACAGGGGAGCCTGGCGGGCTGCGGTCCATGGGATCGCAGCGCATCAGACGTGACTGAGTGACTCAGCTCAGCTCAGTACATTGTGCCCCTGCAGTGTAACAAAACTGATTAAAAGAATAATAATGAAAGGGTGTTTGTTTGTTTTTTAAGCCCTTTAATAAAAGACTGGCTTAAAATGATCTCTGAAATTCTAATGAGAAATTTTACATTTTTTTAGGTAAAATATATATTTTCTGACAAAACTGGTACTTTGACCTGCAATGTCATGCAGTTTAAGAAGTGCACCATAGCCGGAGTGGCTTATGGGTGAGTTTTTCCCTTTAATCAGCGTTATGATGTACACATTTAATTAGTGTTAACAGTTTGGTACAATTGGAGTTCTTTTTAGAGAAGGGTTGTTTTTTTTTTTTAATCTAGAAAGCAGCTGTTTTGACTTCAGCATGCATGTACATTTTATGTTTTATAGCTTGGTATTGTTTTTCATTTGGAATTACTATGAGGTAGGCACCCTACCCAATAATATTTTAGTATTTAGAGCTGCCCCGCAGACCTCTGATCTGACGCTGGTCTGTCCACTGCCGTAAACTTGCCATGCAGCCTGCCTGTGTTAAAGCACATTGTTTCTCCGAGAGCTAGCCCTCCGGTTTCTTTTTATCACCTCTCCTCTTTGCAGTCGTGGAATCTGTCCTTTAGAATGTGCTTGCTGAGCACCCATTTTTTTCTTCTAGGTATGCTTGCCTAAACTTCACAAGCCTCCTTTTTGAAACACTTTATAGGGTAATGTGAGAAAATTAATTTCTGCATCTCCTGAAAAGTCATGATCACAGATGAAACATCCTTCTGGTTGATTGATCCTGGCCTTTTATCAAATTTCCCAGCAAAAGACTGGTGTCTTAACCATGCAAGCAAGGACACTTGCTTTGGGTTTTTCTGACTTGCAGCCGCCGCCCCCCCCCCCCCCACTCCTGCTCTGTCTCTAAGCAGTAAACTAGTATAAAAACAGTGTACTGAATTACGAAAATGCCCTTAGTTAAAAGTATAAATAAATAACCTCTTGGTAAAAAGTTCTAAAAGCATGTGATGACTCCCCTCCGTGGTCTGTAAAGAGGAATAGATGGAGGCAGCTATGCCTCTTCTTTGGGTTAGTAGAAAGGATGACCAAAAGTGACTGTAAAGTGACCAAAAGGATGTGACCAAAAGTGACCAAAAGGATGACCAAAAGTGTGGGTAAGTGAAGCTAAAAATACATTTGACTGAATGGCTTTTTTACATGGTAAGGACAAGCTGCTAATTTAAGAAGCAGGACAACTATCTATTTCCAGGGCAGGATACCCTTTTGCATCTTCCCTCTTTATCAGAAGATCTCCCAGTTCCTTTAGACAAAAGAGACCTTCCTCTCTCCTCCCCCAGTTGCTTCAGGCCTCTTTGTTTGGCTGCTGGTACAGAAGAGGTTGTGCTACACTCTCTGACATTTTGCTCTTAAGTATTTAACCCACAGTTATCCCTGATGAGAGAAGAAAGGGCCTTTTGTGATTCTACAGTTTGTTGTATTATACTTGGTGACAAATTAATGGTGATGTTTGTTTTTATGCACATTCTGCTTGCATTCATAAATGTTATTTTTAGAGGATTCTGTTTTGGTAATATTGACATCCGTTTTTTACTTTGTTCAGTTGAATAAGCAAGTTCTTCAAATTAGTTGTTATTGATTGTGAACCTATCAGAACAGAGAACCAGAATAATAGCTAGGTGTTCTTTTGCATTTTACAAGGTTTTTCTTATTCCTGGAATAAGTTCTTAAGCACTTATAGGCAGTAGTTCTAAAGAACAATGTTCTTCATGTGTCTATTGGTGATATTATCATGAACACATGTATTATATATTGTGATAGAGTGGGTTTGAGACGTAAATGTTAGAGAGAGTTAAGTATTGTCATGGTTTAGATTGTTTCCAATGAAACAAATTTCCTCTTGGGAAAACCACATATCTTAACATTGAGCTGCAGTTGCAAGACATGAGTCATAGTCCTAGCTTTGTCATTAATTCACTGTATGACCTTAGACAGTTCCATTCAAATTTTTCAAACTCTTTAAAATGAGAATGGTGAGACCAGATGATCTCCAAGATCCTTTTCAGATCTGAAATTGTGTGATGTTTAGAAATTTAAAAATAGTGATTCCTTTATTTGAAGTTTTTAACTGTGAGATAAAAATGGATTTCCCTTTGGATAATGTATCATATTTTCAAGAATCCCAAGAGCCTTGTTGAGTCAAACTTGTTGTTAAACTACTTCCAGTAAATCATGTATGTGCTTTTAGAATCCTTAACCCTGATTGAGCTTTTTTATTCCTTTTATTAATTTATATTTATGGTACCTGCATGGAGATATAGATTTCTGGAAGTTTCCAGTTCAGAAACCTCAGACTCTCACCCAATATGATAAATTTATACAATACTTAAAAGTACAAAGGCTCCTTTTCTTTAAGAAACAATACTAGAAAACTCCTAAAGTTATTGACCTCAGAAGTAATTGTCCCGTCCCCTCCCCTAAGCATTTCTGATGGGCAGCTGGGACGTCAGCACTGCAGAGAATTGTTGATATAGGAAAGATTTAGAGAAGCAGAGACTTTAGACTCCTCAGTTGACTACAATAGGAGAGACACACAGTTGTTACTTAATTCTGTGGAACTCCAAAGGAAAGAGTCACGACTGAAAACCGCCTTCCTGTAGGCATTTCCTCTTGGGTTAAAGGAGCCGTAACATGGTTATCTTGTCCTGTCTGCCCATGGTATGTTTTACATTGTTTAACGTGGGAAGCTATTATTAATACCCATGTATACCTTCACCTCCAGAAGAAGAAAACATAGAGGTTGTCTCAGAATTTAGCAAAACAAAGGAAAATAACACATAGTTTTATATACTAACAAATGCCTTTAGGGTTATGATTTCAGAGCTGATGCTTCTTAAGCACTTTTTAAGAAAATAAAATCTCTTTCTACCTTACACAGAGTCCAAGATGAGTTCTGTTGGCTTTTATCAGTTTGAAAGACAAGACCTAAAGTCTCTTGGTAGTATAATCTTTACCTCGTTCAGTGTATTTTATAGATTTGTAGGAAGATATTTAACAAGGCTATTAAACATAGTAAAACAAGGCTCCAAAATTTAGTCTTAGTAAGTTTTCCCTCATTTCTTTTAACTTTGGCCCTAAATTGGATTCATGATGGTCAATGAAATAAGATTTGTTACACACCCAGTACACACCTAGCAATGATGTTTGTTTTGTAAAGATTAACTTTGTCCGAAGTACCGCTATGATTAACCTTGTTAGACTGTGTCATTAGATTTTAGTTAAATGCAAATAAATTATGATACCATATTTATAAATTTAGCTTATTAAAAACTAGAAATTCTGTTAAACATTTACTAAAGCATAATTTCAACAAATTACTTCTTATACTAATTCAGTTTTATCACAGTTACTTGAAAGCCAGAAATAGGTAATGAGGTTTTTATGTTCAGTGGGTAGAATTCTCAATACAGTGGCTATTCTCGGCTAAAGTCCTAAGTACTGTCTTTGTTGATAATTTAAAATCTTACTATTAGAATGAGCTGATGAACTGGGAAAAGTTTTTTGGTTTTTTTTTTTAAGAGTCTGTAAAGCAAATTAAACAATATTATATTTTTGTATGGGCAAGTCATTTTAATCAGTATTAAAAACATTTCACTGACTTTTTCCCTTTAAGTGAAAACCAAATGCTCCTAATAATAATCTTTATTTACATGTGAAAATAGCATGTGAGTAGTTTTACTTGACAATATTTTGTTTAGCAATGTTTGCTGAAAGAATCGGCGACTTCTTTAAGTTTGAGAGGAAATTCACCATGAGAAATCTCACAGTTATCAAAATTGCCCCGAGGTCTATATTATAACCAATAAACGTATCTCACTTCTCGCCGTGACTGGTAGATAAAGCTGGGTAAAAACCGTTCGTTTATTCTCATGCCTCAACAAGTGTTCATCTCTATGTATAATATGTAGTACTTTGTTAGATGTTGGGGATTTAATGATCAGCCAAAGTTCACCTGGCTTCCACCCCCCTGAAGTTTATAGTCTAATTGGAGGTTGATGGATGTCATTAAATCATCAGGCAGACCATTATAAAATCATAATGCAGTACAAAGGTCTGTGTGAGGCTGTGATTGGGGACACAGTGGAGGGGTGTGATCTGATCACTGAGACCAGGCTCTGGGATGCTTCACGCTGAGATCAGGAATGCGTTTAAGAACTCAGCAAGCAGATGTAACAGCACCGACCTCCCACGGCAAATAACCAGACAGGGGGCACACATCAGAGCTACCAGGGCAGTGGTCTTGGGGAAACTCCTGCAGACGGAATAAAGTAACAGATGTATGGGTCGCCTGCTGCGCATCTCCTTCAGAATAGCCCTGAACGTCTGCCCAGGTTGAACCACAGCCGGGAGCGCGGCCCTGAGCCCTGAGCCCTGAGGCCCCAGCCCCTCTCGCAGTAGGAGGTCCCGGGCTGCTGTACACCACCGAGGCCGCTTGGCAGAACCTTGGTGCAGGGCTTTTGCCTGGGTAGCCTCAGACCCTCCCCTGCTGTGGTTCGGGGACTCATCTCAGCCCTGAGGTTGATGGGGAGTGATGCCTAGAGCCCTGGGCTGCCGCTGGCTTTCACAGAGCTCGGCAGGAGGCCGTGGCTTTTTCTGGGCTCGCCGAGGGCCCATTTAGTCCTTCCCCTCAAGCATCTAAAAGCATCCTTTGGTAGAGAGGACAGTGAGTAGGGAGACCGCCCCCACTGTGACTGGAGTGAAGGGGGTGGATGGAGCCTGCCCTGGAGACAGTTGATGGTTTGCAGGTTCCTTGGAGTGATGAGGTCGGTGCACAGCCAGATTGGCGGAAGGGTGAGAAATAGAGGCCACTTAGGAAGTGAGAGGATTTTCCCCAGTTTTCAGTGAACATTGTATATTTATCAAACATAGTGGCTTTATACGGAACTCTGCATCTTTAAACTCTACCTACATCTAATACATTTAATTTAAAGGAAAACTATTGAATGACCTTGTATAATGAAAGAAACAAGAGATAAGGAAATCTGTTTTAGCTGCTGAGAGAGTAGATTTTAAATGTTCTCACGACAAAAAAAGAAATGGTAATTAGGTGATGGATGGGAGTGTTAGCTAACACTATGATAGAACAATCCAAGGTTCAATCCCTGGGTCGAGAAGATCTGCTGGAGGAGGGCATGGCAACCACCTCCAGTGTCCTTGCCTGGAAAACCCCGTGGACAGAGGAGCCTGGTGGGTTACAGTCCATGGGGCCACAAAGAGTCAGACAGGACTGAAGCAAGTTGGCACACACGCGCGTGAAGGCAATCACTTGGCAGCATGTATCAGCGTCAGACCATCCTGCGCGCCTTAAGCTCACACAGTGTCATATGTCTCAAGACAGCGGGAAAAATCTGAACCATAAAAAGAAAATTTTAGTAAATAAATACATAAAGAAGTAAAATAAAACCTGCTCTGTCATGTATTATGGACCATTTCTGTCACATCACTGGTTGGTTGAAATGAAAGCTATACATAGATCCAGTGCTCAGATGAGCCAATGGATGAAAATGAAGTATTGATGAATGTGTTTTCTTTTGATGTAATGAATTGTTTAACAGCTGAGTTATGGTGTAAGTGAATGTTTTTGAGTATCTTTTAAAATGTTCATCTTTTGCAATGTGGTACTCTTTAGCTATAGCAATGTAACTAACATTTACTTTAATATACCTGTTTAAAGAACCACCCCTGCACGGTAGTCAAATTTGCTTCTGAAATGTACTTGGCAGATTTTATCAGTGTGATGGTTTATTCTTAGTAACGTTTTTTTTTTTTATTAAAACCCTTTATTCTCATTATGCATTGTGTGATGAATTTTACATTGGCTTTAGCCTGTATTTAAACTTTAAGTTTAATATTTTCTACTGAATACTGATATCTGTGCATAAAATTGGGAAATTTCATGGTGAAGAGGCAAGTTGGCTATCCCATGAAAGAACAACTTTGTAAATCTGCCTAGTTACCATAAATTATACTTTCTATACTAACTGCCCTTCTTTCCAAATCAGCTGAAAGTTTATTTCCTTAACTGACGAGTCTCTCAGTACTTCCCTTTTTCATGCTTTTGTGCCCCCAGCCCTCCTTTGATTATTTTCTCCTTTCTTTGTGTCCCTCCTCTCGCTTTCTGAAGCCATGTCCCTGAACCCGAGGATTATGGCTGCTCTCCTGATGAATGGTAAGCTGCATGGATCTTTCTGTCCCATTGATCCATTTAAAAGGTTTGCGTTTTATTGTTTTGTTAGATGCACTTCGCTACTTTGAAAAAAAATTACTAATCAGGCAGGATGACAATGCTGTAAAGTATTTCTTAGAATCTGCCGAATAAAGACGAACAAATCCATTGAATAGCCCTGATGTCCTGTTGAATAACCTTTAATCACTTTATGAACATTTAGTTCAAAGTTTAGGCTTGCTGGTTTTATGGAGCTATGTAGCTATAATAAAATCTATAACAATCAACTTAGAGTTCCTGGGCTGTGGACTACCTAAGATTTCAGGGACAGCTTCATAAATTTTGGTTTTTTTTAGCTCAGCACTGCCACCTTCTGCCACTGTTTGTATACTCTACAGAAAAATGCTACTGAACATAACAGTGAAAATTTCCTTTACATTTATTTTCATTAATTTGCTAAATCTGTTGGGAGGCTATAACGTAAGCATTTTTAAATGAGATATCTGGAACAAATGTTGGAAAAGTATGCTACCAAGGACTAGGGTTAACAGGAATATAATTAATTTTAGAATTATTGAATTGCATTTTATAAGCTTAATTTCTGTACATATTGGATTTTTTGTCTTACCTTAAAATCCTCACCATGGTTTATATTTTCATTTATAATGACATGAGTTTATCTCAATAATTCATTGCAATCTGGTGGCAAATGAAATTTCAGAAAGCAGATTTCTTTAATGCTGGTAACTGTAAAAAAACAGTATGGCTTTATATGTGATTACATTTCTATTTTCAGATGACACAGGGTATTTTATGATTAAGCCTTATTTTTCAACTTGGATTTTATTTCAATAAAGTGGAGATTTGGTAACAATTTGCAATAAGCCTCGTACTACCTAGAGTTAATGACAGAGGCAGCTGTTTGGTGCATGTGATACCTGATGATTCATTACACTTAAGCTCATTGCTTGGAGTGTCATGCATTTCAACACCTATCCACAACTGAATAATTGTCAGTGTCTTTTTAATGTGCCAAAACGCCTTACTGTTGGTGGATAATTCAAGTGTAATGATGTAGATAGTCTCTTCTAGTTAATCTTTTGAGAACATTGTTAAAATTTTGATTATATCTTTTTACTTGTTGCTTTTCAAAAGAATTGAATATATATTTTTATTTTTAGAATATGTGTTTTTTCTAAGATAAATCACTTTTTCTTGGGAAGGATATTACCTTCACCATATTCTTATTAAGGCTGGATGAAAATGTTAACCGTTGTTTACCTGGGTCATTTAAAATATTCTCCTTTCAGTCGAGGTTATTTCATGATTTTTATCACTATTGGGAAGAGACATTATTTTATCTGTTTAAATTTTTTATGTAAAACACCCTTTCTGGAAACTTGATATTCTAAACTGAGTAATTCCAAATTTTAAAATGTCAACTTTTCCATAAATTTTTGTATGGTTCCACTTGCAATTACATATAAACTTAGATATTAATGATATTTTAAGAAGTAAACACTAGGGAGGGTTTTTGCCAACTGTTTAATAGAGTGAGCTTTATTTTGAACACCTACGTGGGTCTCCTGACCCATCACGTGGTCACCTGTAAGCACCAGGGATGAAGGGACAGCTACTGCTTGGACTTGAGTTGTGTCCTGGGTCCTGAGCAGTTGCCAAGGATGCAGACGTCGATTCTGACCAGTGAGGTTCACATCCTGATCCTCATGCTGCTCTGCAGCCAGCTACCTCTCTTTGCCTGTGGGTCCTCATTGGGGAGAATGTAGACATCATAGGGAGGTTGAAAAGATTAAATGAATTCTGTTTTTAAAGTGCTTAGAAGAGTATCTCGGTGTTAGCTCCAGTGTCTCTCAGTTAATCCTCAAGACATATTTGAGGAGTTGTAATTGAAGCTGAGCGCCAAAGAATTGATGCTTTTGAACTGTGGTGTTGAGAAGACTCTTGAGAGTCCCTTGGACTGCAAGGAGATTCAACCAGTCCATCCTAGAGGAGATAAGTCCTGGGTGTTCATTGGAAGAAATGATGCTGAAACTGAAACTCCAATACTTTGGCCACCTCATGCAAAGAGTTGATTCATTGGAAAAGACCCTGATGATGGGGGCAGGAGGAGAAGGGAACAACAGAGGATGAGATGGCTGGATGGCATCACCGACTCGATGGACATGGGTTTGAGTAAACTCCAGGAGTTGGTGATGGACAGGGAGGCCTGGCATGCTGCGATTCATGGGGTCGCAAAGAGTTGGACACGACTGAGCGACTGAACTGAACTGAACAGAACTGAATTGATGCTGGTGAAATTTAGGCAGAGAAGCCAATAAGTAACTTCCCTCAAAGTATACAACCAGCAAACATGGGAGAAAAAGTTAAAACCTTGCTCAACCTGGGTATTAAGTAGGTGCTGGTTATATCACATCCAATAGTCTTTAAAGAGCTTCAGAAATATCTGCATTTAGAGAAAAGGTATCCTTACTATTTATTATTTCATTTTTTTCTTTCTCATTTTGTTAGGGTAGCAAGAGCAAGTATGGTTTAACTGGCTGACGAGAAAAGTTAGCCTGGGGGGACACAGCTTGTCACAACCCTAAATCTGGCATTTGCCAGATCTGGTCCACTTGATTTCATATCGCCAGTGAAGCCAAGATTGAAACCGTAGTCCTGATTGAATGAGCTGCTGGTCCTCGGGTAAACTGAAGAGTACCGCTGACTCTGTAAATCCAGAATCTCAAAGTTGATTCTTGTCTGACTGTCAGCAGCTTCACCTTTCAATGTGAAGTTCCATCGATTCCATAGATAAAATCTGTGACCTATGCCATGTATTTTACTATCATTCTTCAACCGTATTTGCCACAAAAATACCAAGTTAAAATACACATATTGTTTAACGCATACGTGTATGTAGATTTTTAGAGTTGGACACAACTCAGCAACTGAACAACAGAAATATGTAGATTATTTACATTTAGTCAAATTTGATGGCAAACTATTATAGTGACAGTTTCAAAAACACTTCCTTGACATTAAAAATAATTGGATAATGGCGGTAACTACTCACTTAAATCATTTCCCAACCAATAGCCACTTCCTCCAGAATTGGGATGGTTTTCTTGTTATTGCCAAGTGCCCTACATCAGCTGACATAACCTTGAAGGTTAATTCATTTCTATTAAAATCTACCATTCTTTAGACAGTATCAATATTTGGAGGATTGCACAAAAATATTTACTTACTATAAGCATCCATGTAGCCCTAAGATAAGATTATATTCCAAAGCTATATATTTTGTTACATTTTTTTCTTTTTCTGATTTTTTGGGGGAAATCTCAAGCATAAATAACAGTAGAAAACAGATGTACTCAAAAAAAAAAAAAAGAAAGAAAAGAAAAAGAAAACAGATGTACTCATTCACTCACTTCAATAATATGTACTCAAAGCCAGTTTCAGTTCATCTGTATTTTCCCCCACTATTACTTTAAGGAAAATCCCAAAGTAAGTATCCTGTGCTTAGTCATTTTACTGTGGCTTTTAGTATCAGCACAGTATCACTGGATAGTACCATTTTCTGGTCTTCTCTTCTCTTTTCATTTTGGTTTGTATGTATGTATGAAATGAGTGGTATTTATTTATTCTGCTGCCATCACTAGGCTCACTAAAACATTCTTCCAGGTGTGACTCTATAGTAACCAAATCTAACAAATTTATTTATTTATTTATTCCAGTCAAGGGACCATTTCACAGAATGTTTTTGGAACTCCTCTTTTGTAATTGCCCTCTGAAATCCTTTAGAACCACCCAGAAAAGCAGACCACATTGATGAAAACTAGTGTCTAAGAAAAAAATATTATTATTGAACTCAACCCCTTCTTTATATTCTTGGACTTGACCTGATGCTGTATAGCAATTTCATTTCTGAACATTAATCACCCTTCTAGGAATTCTGATTTGGAACAGTAGCACTGTTCAAAGCCAGAAGGTACAGATCCATTCAGAAAACAGTGTTTTTGTCACGCTGCCTTTGTCTTCCCGTACATGGATGTGTGTAGCGTCTGTGTGTATATAATGCATGCATTGAGTTTGTATGTAGAATGTATGTTTCAGCATAGTGTCTGTATGTATATAATGCATGCATTGAGTTTACATGTAGAATGTATGTTTCAGCTCATAATCGGATTTTGTTCTGGTTTTTCATTTTTAATTTAAATTTGATTTATTTAAGTTCATAATGCAGTAATGCCTCTCTTCCCTATCTCTGACCCTCCATTTCCCCACCTGAAGGCAGTCAGTGTAACCCATTTCAGGTTTATTTCTCCAGATCTATTCTACCATGTATGCATGTGTTTTCTTTCTCATTTTTACCCAAAGTGAAATACATTGTACACACCTTGGTACCAGCTTTTCATTTGATGGTACATCTTTGAGATTTGTCCATATTCCGTGGACAGCCTCCCGTTTTTCGTATGGTGTTCCATTATTATTATGTGGATGTACCACAGTCTTTTTAAGCAACAGCCCTAGTAAAACTTTGGGTTAGGTCTAACCTTTTGCTGTTAAAAGTGTGCTGCAGAGGGGGCGGCAAAAAAAAAAAAAAAAAAAGTGTGCTGCAAAGAATGAATTTGTACATACAGCCTTCTGCAGGAGGCAGTGTAAGTACAGAATAGACTGAAATTCCAGAAACTGGAATTTCTGGATCTCAAAGGATTATATTGATTTTAAATTTTGTTAGATATTGCCAATATCAGGGTCTTCCCTGATAGCTCAGTTGGTAAAGAATCTGCCTGCAGCACAGGAGGCTCTGGTTCATTCGATTCCTGGCTCGGGAAGATCAGCTAGAGAAGGGATAGGCTACCCACCCCAGTATTCTTGGGCTTTCCTTGTGGCTCAGCTGGTAAGGAATCCGCCTTCAATGTGGGAGACCTGGGTTCGACCCCTGGGTTGGGCAGATACCCCTGGAGAAGGGAACTGCTACCCACTCCAGTATTCTGGCCTGGAGAAATCCATGGACTGTATATAGTCCATGGGCTCACAAAGAGTCAGACACAACTGAGTGACTTTCACTTTCATTGCCAATATTCCCTTTTAGAAATTGTACCAGTGTTCATTCTCATCAATGATAGATGGTTTAACTGTTTTTCCAAGATTATAGCAGCAGGGTTGTCAAACTATTTCTGCCACATTGATAAATTTAAATCTCATTTCTCTCATCGTGCGGTAAGATTGAATGTATATTTAAAACCACTTCTGTTTCTTTCTTTGTGAACTGTGTGTTTATATCCTCTGCTCCTTGTTCTCTTGCACTGTTGATCTTTTTAGTGTGAGTTTCTATGAGCCCTTTTTATTTTGAGGGAATTAACCTTTCATTTTGAATAAAGTAACCATTTTATGTGTTGGAAATAGTTTTCCTCCCATTTTGTCATTTGGCTTTTGACTTATAATAGTTTGCTTATAATAGCAAACTATGCAGAAGTATTTTAGCTTTATGCAGACAGTATTTTCTATTTCTTTTCTGAGTACTAGGCGTTTCTACTCCTAAATTGTTTTTTAAGTTAAATAAAAATTGTTATTTATCTCTTCATTTGACATGATTTCATAGTCCACACTGTCATGTATGAAATTAACTAATATTGATTCAATTCAGTTCAGTTCAGTTGCTCAGTCGTGTCCGACTCTTTGCTACCCCATGGACTACAGCACACCAGGCCTCCCTGTCCATCACCAACACCCGGAGTTTACTCAAACTCATGTCAATTGAGTCAGTGATGCCATCCAACCATCTCATCCTCTGTCATCCCCTTCTCCTCCTGCCTTCAATCTTTCCCAGTATCAGGGTCTTTTCAAATGAGTCAGCTCCTCGCATCAGGTGGCCAGAATATTGGAGTTTCAGCTTCAGCCATCAGTCCTTCTAATCAATATTCAAGAATGACTTCCTTAGGATGGACTGGATGGATCTCCTTGCAGTCCAAGGGACTCTCAAGAGTCTTCTCCAACACCACAGTTCAAAAGCATCAATTCTTTGGCACTCAGCTTTCTTTATAGTCCGACTCTCACATCCATACATGACCGCTGGAAAAACCATAGCCTTGACTTAGACGAACCTTTGTTGGCAAAGTAATGTCTCTGCTTTTTAATATGCTGTCTAGGTTGTTCATAGCTTTTCTTCCAAGGAGCAAGTGTCTTTTAATTTCATGGCTGCAGTCACCATCTGCAGTGATTTTGGAGCCCAAAAAATAGTCTATCACTGTTTCCACTGTTTCCCCATCTATTTGCCAGGACATGATGGGACCAGATGCCATGATCTTAGTTTTCTGAATGTTGAGCTTTAAGCCAACTTTTTCACTCTCCTCTTTCACTTTCATCAAGAGGTTCTTTAGTTCTTTTTCACCTTCTGCCATAAAGGTGGTGTCATCTGTATATCTGAGGTTATTGATATTTCTCCCTGGCGATCTTGATTCCAGCTTGTGCTTCCTCCAGCCCAGCGTTTCTCATGATGTACTCTGCATATAAGTTATATAAGCAGGGTGATAATGTATAGCCTTGACGTACACCTTTCCCTATCTGGAACCAGTCTGTTGTTCCATGTCCAGTTCTAACTGTTGCTTCCTGACCTGCATACAGATTTCTCAAGAGGCAGGTCAGGTGATCTGGTATTCCCATCTCTTTCAGAATTTTCCACAGTTTGTTGTGATCCACACAGTCAAAGGCTTTGGCATAGTCAATAAGGCAGAAATAGATGTTTTTCTGGAACTTTCTTGCTTTTTCTATAATCCAATGGATGTTGGCAATTTGATCTTCTCTGGTTCCCAATACTGATCAGGCCACACTAATTGTAATTTATGTTTATCCATAAAATTCTGAATCTTCTCATTTTTATTGCTATGAGGATTCTTCATTTTTGGATGATTAGGAAATAATTATTTGCAATGTATCATAGCTTTTAAATCGGTCTACAAGAAGCAGTAAATTATATGACACTGTGGATTAACTGCTCATTTTTCATTTTATCTTAACTGTTACACCCCCTGCCTTATTGCTTTTTGCAAAACACCGTAATTTCTTTGTCTCCTTATAAGGCAAAGTGTCACTTGAAAACTTCTATGAAAAGTTTTAACAAAAGGTAGATGTTGGCTTACACTTTTATGTATGCACAGTTTGCAAATTCAAATAGCTTTGTCAGCTAACAATTTAATCTATTTTACATTTATGCAATTGGTTCTTATTTTGAAATGACTTTGAGCTTCCTAATTTTATCTGTTTACTTTTACTAAAAGTGGACATTTTGTGAGGTTTCAGATAGGGGTGATGAGAGCACCGTACCTGAGTTACCCAGACCAAGCTGTGTGATTAGCAGATGAAATGCTGATGATTTTGTGATCTTGGAAAGGAAGCTCCTTTCTGGGAGAAGAGTTAGCATTTTCTACGTCAGAAGGTTTCACTGGTGAATGGAGGGCAGGCTGTGTCCGTGTAAACATTTCAGTTGCATATCTAGTGTTATTTGTTATAAATACATTTGAAAGTTTCATCAATTGTGGTAACTGTGATTTATGAGATGAAAGACTTACTGGTGAGATTAATAAGACACATCTTCAAACTTATAAAAGCTTTTAGTTCAGAATTCTTTAGAAGGAAGATAGACCTCCACATGCAAGATGTTACTGTGAATATTCCTTGAAATTTCAATTTATCTAATAAGTGGGGAAGTATAACTAAGAACCAATAATGAATACATTTTATAAATAATAGGGAAATTTTATAGAGCCCTGAATAATAAACTTTAGAATGATAATATTTAGAGGATAAATGTATGTTAATTTTTTCTGCCTGCCAATTGATAAGTTGTTTAAAAGTTCTTGGACTTTTCATCTTTAATACTAAGAAGAGGAGGAGTTTTAATTAATTATTATTTGTTATTTTATAAATAAATTATTATTATTAAAATAATAGTAATAGAAAATGTGTTCATTCTGTTTCCTAGTGATGTTTTTGAGAATTCTAATCTATGTGCTAAGAAAGGTGTATTATATTATAATATTGAGAATTAATAGATCAAAGTGTTACACATTAATAAAGATGTATTTTACTGTAAAATTCCAACTTCCTTTTATGGTGTATGGTTAAAAAGATATTTACATATATTGATGATCTGGTTTAGGTTAAATTATTTTACATTCTTTTTTTTCTTCAATGATTTCTCCTTCCGTTCAAGCAGCTGACTTTAAAATATGAAACTCTTGACATTTGGCACATTGGCACTGATAATTCTCTTTGTAACCTGTAAAAGTTATGATTAAAAGCTTTCTTGATTACAGCTGTTTAATATTGAACACATTATTTTTTCCTCAACGACTTCTGAAATTTCATTCTGTGCACAAAAGCTTTAGATCTATATATTTTCACTGAACGGTAAAAAGTATACTCTTGGGGTTTGACATTTCCACTTAAATGTTCCTTGTCCTTCCTTTGAATCTCAACATTTTGATATTAAATTGCATGGCTATGAGATTAGTAATAGCTAGATTATAGAGGCAATTCTCATTTGATTTGTTTCATATGGAGTTCAAGTTTGCTGATCTGAAGATAGCGACAACACAAAACCACATATATACTTTTATGGCTTTTTTCTCCTTTATAGAGTAACTGTAATATGTACATAAATATATAAGATATTTGTTAGTGATAAATGTTAATGAAATGTGTAATCAGTTTATTCATATTTTCGTTTCATATGGTAATCATATAGTATTACTCACTTCAAATCAATTTTCATGGCTAAAGTGAAACAGTATTATTTTTATAATAACTCTATTAATTCTCAAAATTTTTAAACCTTGGAAAAATTATGAAAGTAGAAAAATTCAATTCCATGTATATTAGCAGTTTTGTTACATTTTTTAAATTAAATTTTTTTCAACATAATTTTACTCTAGGAAAATGAATGGTAAAATGCTACTTTTTGTTAACACTAAAAAAGGCTTTCACATTTTATAATGTTTGAAAATATCCTATGATTCAATCATGAAATATATGTTATCTTATTTAGAAATGTAGACTAAATTATACTTAATTTATTAAGAGTTTGTAGGCATAATGATTTATTTTAAAAGTAACTTACAGGTAGATCTGCGGGCTTGTATAAATGAATCAAATATTCTCCATTTTTTCCCCTTTAGGCAGAGCTCACAGTTTGGAGATGAAAAAACATTCAGTGATTCATCGTTGCTGGAAAACCTCCAAAATAATCATGTAAGAAGCGTAGTATCATTATCTTTTCATTAATAGATGAAAACTAATGAGTGTTTCTCTGAATTACCTTCCATGCTTACATATTCCATTTTTTACTTTCATGATCATTTTTAATAATTATAAAAATCTGTTGTCTCTAAATTATTTTTACTTGGCCAACACAAATCTGTGATTTTTAGAAATTTACTTTTAACACTGTCATTTATTGATACTCTGTCTTTTTAAAAATATTACATAATTTAGAGCTCTATTTATATGAAACATCTCATTGTTAACAATTTCAAAATATCTATGGAAATTAATTACCTGCTCAAAATTATAGGCCAGTGCTAAATCTATACAACAAGAACTTTAGACATCTGCCACCCAATGTGAGTATTCCACTTATAAAGTTACTGATACTTACTAAAATTCCATCTGATCAAATGAGATGATCTCTGAAGTTTAAGGGCTTTCCAAATGGCACTAGTGGTAAAGAATCTGCCTGCCACTGCAGGAGACATAAGAGTCTCGGGTTCGATCCCTGGGTCGGAAAGATCCCCTGGAGGAGAAAATGACAACACTCTCCGGTATTCTTGCCTGGACAGTTCCGTGGGCAGAGGAGCCTGGGGGCCTGCAATTCCACGGGGCTGCAACTGAGCACGCCCAGGTTTACATCCCCAACTTTGCTCACAGTCACTTCAGGTTCCGTGCATCAAAACTTGAACTCCTGCTCATCACCCCAAAACCAGCCCCTGCCTGGCACTGGTGGACTTGCCGCCTCTGCCCCTGGGCAGGGCCCTGGCAGTGCGTTCATGTGGATATTTTTGCTTTCAACAGAACGTGAGCTTCAAGATCCACAAAGTCTAGACCTAGACCCAGCTCTTCCTTCTTGTGTTCTCAGGTTCAGTAAATTACACAATCAACTGTCTTATCACTCGGTCTAGGAACTTAGGGTTGCTTTGCTTCCTCTGTCCTCTCCATCTCCAGATCTGTAATGAATCACTAAGCCCTTGTCAATGCAGCTTTCTTGTGTGTGTGTGTGTGTGTGTGTGTGTGTGTGTGGTGGCACAGTTGTGGCCAACTCTTCACGACCCCATGGACTGTAGCCTGTCTGGCTCCTCTGTCCATGGGGTTTCCCAGGCAAGAACACTGCAGTGGGCTACCATTTCCTCCTCCAGGGGATCTTCCCCATCCAGGGTCAAACCTGCATCTCCTGCGCCTCCTGAATTGACAGGCAGATTCTTTGCCACTGCACCACTGGGAAGCCCATGACTTTCTAGAACATGTCCTAAAGGTCTTGTTCACCTCATTCTCACTTTCTCTACCCCAGTCAAGACAGCCAGCATCCCCCAGGTACATTGCTGCAACAGCCTCCTAACCAGTCTCCTGGTTTCCATGTTCACCCCTCCCATCCTTGTTGCACATGGCAGCTAGAATGAGGCCAGTGGAAATCAAGTCCCAGCACAACCCCTGTTGAAAACCACTCTCTGGCTTCCCTCTCAACTTACAAAGTTGCGTGATCCAACCTCTGCCTGAGTCACCAGCCTCACTTGGACCTACCTTCCCTTTCTTTCTCCTCAGGCTGTCCTGGCTTTCTTTCATCTTCTCATACATGCTTCATTCTTTCCTGCTTTAGGACCTTTTCAGTCACGTGTTATCCTGCTTGATGGAAAACTGTGCTCACTCCTTCATGAGGCTGAAACTTCATCAGCTTAAAGATCACATTGTCTTGAGAACAACCACAAACTGACTCAAATCATATTATATGATTTTCACACATTTTATCCTTTGTAACCCTCTTCACAGTATAAATAAATGATGTGAAGTTTGCTCAGTCGTGTCCAACTTCTGGCAATACCCCATGGACTATACAGTCCGTGGAATTCTCCAGGCCAGAATACTGGAGTGGGTAGCTGTTCCCTTCTCCAGGGGATCTTCCCAACCCAGGGATCGAGCCCAGGTCTTTCACATTGCAGGCGGGTTCTTTACCAGCTGAGCCACAAGGGAAGCCCATAAATAAATGATACTTGTGTACTGTTTATCTATGTTCTGTTTCCACCCCCCCTCCCCACGTCAAAGCATCATGAAGCAGGGACCTTGTCTGATTTGTCTGCTGTTCTAGCCGGAACACAGTTTTGTTTTTTTTTTTTTCAAATAATGTTTTGATGTACCTTTCCAGTCATTTTAGTTTGTTGATCCAAGAGCATGGAGGAATTTTTTTCCTTTATTAATTCAAGTGATACTCTTCTTCATCAGGAACCAGAAAAGAAGATGTTTAATTTCAAAAATATGGTTGCTATTCTCCTATAAACTCAAAAACTCCTTGCAGAAAGGATCCTGTCTTCCTCAGGCCATGACTACACAGGACTTGCTCAGTCAATCCTTTTTTATTTAGTAGAACACTTATCAGGTTATGGTTGTTGTTTTTGGGAAGAGAGACCAAAGCATCGTAGAGGAATCCTCTGCCATCATCACCGTGACCCAAAGTAGTGGGACTGCAGTGAGATTAGATGCCTAAGATTTAGATCTGATCAGGAATTAGAACCAGGTAAATGAACATTTTAGAATTCCTCTCTTGTCCTCTGATAACAGGATTCAACCTTATCTGCCTTTTTCACTGTGCTGTTTCTATTTAACAAGACAAAGTGGCCTTATGTAGATGTTTAGAAAAGGAATGAAGAGGTTGCAAAACTGAAGGATTTTAGTAAAAAATATTTTTTCTTCATAGTGTTGATTTCTTGGCTTTCACCCTCAACATTTAACAGTTGCACTCAATAAATATACATGAAGTAATGCTACTACCATTGTGTCATAATGGTGAAATGAAAGGGCCTAAGTTACGTGTTTATTTCTCACAGCCCACTGCACCAATAATATGTGAATTTCTCACAATGATGGCAGTATGTCACACAGCAGTACCGGAGCGGGAAGGAGATAAGATTATTTACCAGGCAGCATCTCCAGGTACCAATGAAGCAACTGTGATGTATTTCTTGGCTGAAAATTGTTCTGAAATATGGGATTGTTCAGAAAAACTTAATTTGAAGAAGTAAAACAACCAAGTTACTTTTGTTTCAGATTAAAAATGTTATTTACTAGTTAGAAATGTTGGCTTTCAAAATTATACATATATGTACATATTTTAAAATCCATAACTGTGTAATATTTGTTGTATAACATGTTACATGGAAATTTGAATAGCAAAATTCATACAGGCTTAAAAACATGGTACTCTATGTGCATAGTACGTTTTCCCTTCTTTATAATTAAGAAAAAACTGTTGGTCATAAACTGTTTTTTCACGTAAGCAGGCAGGAAAAGGAAGATCCGTTTGCCTGAAGAGTGTTGATTTTAGAATACCAGCTTTTCTTCTTCTGGAAATGATAATCAAGGAGTTCGCTGTGTATTTACTTGGATGAGAAGAGCTTTACACTTAGAGAGGAGATTCCATACTTACTTATTTTCAGTGTAAAATTGGGTAAATAGCCAATTTGATGACTAAGATTTCAGGAAAGAAGCAACACACTTTAGGGAACTTTTTTATAAGCTTCCTTTAAAAAGAAAACAACTTTGTTTTGTATTGGAGTATGGTCAGTGAACAATGTTGTGATAGCTGGAGGTGGACAGCAGGACTCAGCCGTACACACACACGTATCCACTCTCGCCCACTCTCCGCCCACCCAGGCTGCCGCGTGACGTTGAGCAGAGTTCCGTGTGCTATGCAGCAGGTCCTGTTGGTTATCATTTTTAACATAGCAGTGTGTACATGCCAGTCTCAACCTTCCTAACTATCCCCTCCCCCTGCATTTTAAACTGTATTCCAAACCAGCACCTGCGGCCTCATACAATATACCAGATTCCTAAAAACCATGACAGACACTCTTTATTGTTAAGATAGATACTATATGGATGTTTTATCTCACACCCTTCCCTCAAAAGCAAAAAAGTTTTGATGTAACATGGTGATTAGAGTAAATAATATGCAATACAATGAAACATCAATTCATTTATATCCTTTTAAATTGACCCCTCGATATTCGTCGTGTTATTAATAGTTTTCCTACATTCAGCATTTTAGGAGGAAAAGGATAAAACTTAAGAAGGCACTTTTGTGCCACTCGTTTTTTTCCAGTTTAATTAAGAAATAATTGATATACATCACTGTATCCCTAGTACTTATTTATGTTATAATGGAAATGTGTACCTTTTGATCACCTTTCTCCACTTCCCCTTCACCAACCTTCCACCTCTGATAACCACATCTGATCTCTTTTTATAAGAGTTTGAGGGGGGTGGGTTTCTCTTCTCTTTTTTCTTTAGAATCCACATAATAAGTGAGATCATACAGTGCTTTTCTTTGTCTGTCTGACTTATCTCTCTTAGCATGATGCCTTCATGGTCTATCCATGTTGTTGCTATTATGGGGTTTCCTCATTTGTACACATCATTTAAGAAAAGTTTTGTAGAGAATATGCTGGACGAAGAGGTCCTTTGAAGTTATCCTTTTTAGGTCTGTTTGGCTAACAGTGAGACTTAGCCCTCAAGAATATGCCTCTGGGATCTATACATGTCTCAGATTCTGAAGCTCATTCTACTCAAACCCTGGGTATTATTGTATGATTTAAAAAGAAATGCATTTCAATAACAGGAGTCAGAATAAAAAGAACTTTAATTCATTTTAAAGTTAAGCAGACTATTATATTGCAGTCTTACTCTCATATTTGGGATAATTTTTTTCACCATGTATTCGCTTCCTTCTGTTTGCCTGAAACAGATGAGGGAGCCTTGGTCAGAGCAGCCAAGCAGCTGAATTTTGTTTTCACTGGAAGAACGCCTGACTCAGTGATTATAGATTCAGTAAGTTATTTAATTCTCCTTTTTATCAAAGCAATGCACATGCAAGCTTCAAAGATAAAATAACACCAAGAAGCTCATAATAAAACAGAGCTTCCCTACTCTAGTTCTCTCCAGAAGCATTGACTTTTCTATTCTTTCAGCTGTTTCTTCAGACATTTATGCATCCTTTTTTAATATGTTGATGAATGAAATATATTTCAATTCTTCAATTTTAGAGATATCTACTGACATTCTGTTCAGTTATATTAAATGAGGGATTATTTCTCTTGACTCACCATCCCTTTCCAGTAGTAGTATAATTATATTACAGTGTTTGGTTAAACAAGTATTTGGACCCAGATGTTATATGGGCAAAAGATTGGAACAAACATTTCACAAAAGAAGATATACAAATGGCCAGTGAGCTCATGAAAACACATCATTAATCATCAGGGAAATGCAAATTAAAGTCTCAATGAGATACTACAACATGCCCACCAAGAAAAGTAACATTTAAAACATTATGGCAGCACCTAATGTTAATGAAACCACAGAGCAAGGGGACCACCTATATGCTGCTAGTAGATGTGTGAGATGGTACAGCCCCTTTGGAAAACCTTTTAGAGTTTTCCAGTACAGGTAAACATGTTCCTGACGCAGCAGATGTAGTCACACTTGCCCTGAAGAAGTAAAAGCATGTGTCCTCCAGAGGGATGGTTCATGACATGTTCATAGCAGCTGTATTCAGAGTAGCCAAAAGCTAAAAACAAACCAAATGTCCATCGCTAGGAGAATGGATCGGCACATTGTGAGGCACAGTGGAATAGCTGAGCAATGCAGAAAGAGTAAAGTGATCGATTCGTTACCAGCGTTGAGAAGTCTCAGGAACAGGCTGAGAAAAAAGGGAAAAAAAGCCAGACACAGAGCGCTGCATACTCTGCATCATATCGAGGTTGAGATCAGGAAAAAGTGACTTATGGTCTTAGGATTCAGAGCTGCGGTTGTCTCCCCCTCAGGGGGAGGTTGGGAAAGGGGGCAGAGGAATTTATAGGACAGTGGAAATGTTCTGTGTCTTGATTGGGGTGGTGGTTACACCGAGGAAACCTTTATCAAACTGTAAAATTTTCATTGAACTACGTATTCAAGGTATGTGTACACTGTTGTATATAAACGGTATCTCATTAAGCATTTTTATTTAGTGTTTATGTTATTATGCCTGTATTGATATTCCTAGCAAAACATTGTTTTATTCAGTATTTATTTTCTTTGTTTTTAATTTTGTGTTTTCAGATACAAAATTATCTCCTGAAAATAATTTTTTTCTTTAATTCTTAAAAATAAAGCTCTTATGTTTTTTCCAAGTGCAACATTTTCTTCCTACCTATTACTAGTTGTTCTAATTGTTTCATAACTTCTTAGTGCACTTTTATCAGTACAATTACACCAGATGATCTGGCCAGTGGGCAGTTGCAGTCTTTGCCTTGAGACCTTCCTCCTGAAGCACCATCGCCTCATCCGGCCCCTGTTCTTACTCTGGGCCAGTTTTGTTCAGAGGTCAGCTTCTATGGCACATGAAACTCCTTTTGATTGTCTCCTGTTTGGGGCTTGCTATTTCCTGTAAGTCAGAACTTCTTTCTTAGAACCTGACACTGATAGAACGTGTTTTCTGTCCGTTTCATCCTGTCGAGAAGGTGTTACGGAAGCAGAAATCACGGCAGTGACCGCCCTCACTGAGCCCCGCTCCAGACTCAGAGCTCCAGGCTGCCATGGTGCATAACTCAGGCTCACTCAGGGTCCTCGAGAGGAATCGCTTCCCCGTCTCCCTGGGGACTTTCCCTAACCCCCCTCCTGTGTTAGATCGTCTGTTTCCTGAATCCCTTGTCTTCCTTGTTCTTGGCCTACGCTTGTTTTTGTGGAGAACGTTCTTTGTTGGCTTCTTGAGAAAAGGCACATGGAAGTTACTTGTTCTTTAGTCCTTTTAAGTGTAAACATTTTTATCTGACCTTTATACTTAATTGGTGGTCCTGCTGAATAGAGAATTCCAGGGTGGCAATCAGTTTCCTGAGGAATTTTTATTGCCTGGCTTCCTGCATGCCTAACTGAGAAGTCAGAAGCCACTGTGACTCTAGTTTTTGTGACTTGCCCACTGCCTCCCTCAAGAAGTTTGCGAGATCTTCTTTATCTGAATTCTGAAACTTCACAACCGTGTACCATAGTGAGACCATTTTAACTCATACTGAGTACTGAGTGGACACTTGTCCATTTGGAAATCGACGTCCTTCCATTCTGGAAGTTTTTCTCGCATGAGTCTGTTCATTTTTCTTCCTCTTTTTTCGCTGCTCTCTAGAATTCCTGAGCTCATCTTTTCACTTTCCTGTCCTGCTTTTCGTGTTTTTGCCTTCTTGTTCTACTTTTTTGGAAGTTTTCCTCTCTTTTGTCTTCTTAGACTTCAACTGATTTTCTTTTTGTTTCTGCTGTTACATTTTTTAGCTTCCAGAAGCTTTTATTGTTTTCTCAATATTTCTTTTTTTGACAGTATCCTGTTTCTCCCTCGTAGATGTTGTACTTATGTTACTTCTCTGAGAGGAATAATGGTAGTTTTTTTTTTTTATGTTTTCTTTTTTAAAAAAGTTGCAAACAGTTTAAATAAGCATATTTTACTGGAACATAAAATGGTCTTAAGCTGTCATTACACTTGTTTTGATTATTGCACTGGGGGAAGCATACTTCACCAAAAATTAAACATCAACTTTCACATATTCTTTTCTGGAGTTTCTCATTCTCTACTTAGGAGAAAAAGAAGAGCATTTAATTACTGCACCACCTGCATATGGGATGCATTAATAGGCTATGCAAGATCTTTGATGAGAGCTGCAATATTCAGAGAAATAAGGCCAGTCTCTCCCAACGCCCCCAAAGAGCAGCACAGGCCGTGAATCTTAATCACAGAAGCATAACAAAAAGGCAGCTTTTTGTCTCAGACATTTTCTTTGTTTTTTCATGGGTCCCATAAACAAGCATATACTAGTGGATCTAACCGTATTTCCAAGGGTGTAAAACACTGCAGAAGGTTTTACGCCACCAGGAGTCCGCAGTCATCCAGTTCCCATGAGACAACAGAAAATGCCCCACAGAAAGCATATGACCAACCCCGTCATCCTGGTGTGGGAATGGAGGGAAGAGGCAGCCGGGACCTGCCCACCAGCCCTTGGCGCCCATTAGGAAGCCCAGGCAGACGCCGGTGTTTTCTTTTTGAATTCTCTTTCCTCCAAATTGCCCCTACCTGTTTGTTTTGGGTATCTGTGATCCATGATAGTAGCTGTCCTTGGGTATCCGTTAATCTTTGGTTTTCTCATGGTTAAGAGTAAAGAATTTGCAAGCTGATATGGCAGTTCTGAATATAAGAGGGTATTTGTCAACATTGGGCTTCACTGTGGGGTGGTCTGATGGGATTCGTTTGGGAAATCATGGTTGTCTGTACCTTTAGGACTCAACCTGGGCTTATAGATTCCCGAGAGAACAGTCTTCCACCCTTCTGCCAGGAAAGATGTGGCTGCCAGAATGTAGGGGGCCAAGTGGGTTGTGGGTATTGGGGCCTAGCCTTTAGTACAAATGCAATAACAATACATATATCTTCAGGTGTGCCGACTTCTAGACAAAAGAAACTTGAACAGCAGAGCCTCTGGTCTTCTGCCAGGATGCAGGAAGAGCCAGTGCCCAGAATAGCAGCTCTTTCCCTGGTCCTCCCGTGTAGGGCTCTCCTTTACCTTCCAGTTCTAGAACTACCTGTTATTCCCCTTCCCTAGGCCTTTTAGGGATTGTTCAATACAGGTCAGGCTGGTTCTCACCTTTTCCTCCATAACCACTGTGTATACAATAGCATTTGCTACTTCTTGCGTCTGCTAACTAAGCATATCCCACTTATCTGTTTTCTAGCTTCCAAATTTTTAATGCCATTGTCTCTTTTCATATTTTCCTGACATTGTAAGTTTTTTTTCTTTTTATTTATTTATTTATTTTTTTTGTAGTTTTGGTGGGGCTTTGAGAAGGAAGAAAAGTAATCACATTTGTTCAATCTTCCATCTTAACCTGAAAAGTTAATAAGTTCAATTAAGGACAATTTGTGTTGACATTTTTTACATTAAAACTTAATGACTGGAGTTTATTTCCAAGAAGCCAAAGCTACTTCTTACTGTATGTAACCATATTTTCCTTTTCTTCATAGCTGGGGCAGGAAGAAAGATATGAGTTGCTCAATGTCTTGGAGTTCACCAGGTAAAACATCTGCTCTGTGGTTTGTGTGCATGTCATACATTTCCCTCCTTTTAAACTTTTTCCCTTTTAAGTAAGAAGAAAGTGTGCTTTATTTTATTTAAATAAATTTATTTAGACCAAATATTAAATTAGAATTCTCAATGCAATTTTTAATTGTCATTTGTAAGAAAGTCATAAACCGTTCTCTTCAGAGTCTTGTAAGGCATGTCTTCTGGAGGCAGTGTAATAATATTTCTGAACATAACAATCCGCATCACAACTGTAGGGTGCAGGCCTGGGTAGTGATCTGAACACGTACTTAGGGGCACCAAGATTTATGTAGAATTAAAATGAATTAGAGTCAGGAACTTGCCGTTCTAATTGTGTGCTCACTATAACATCTAGTTGTCATAGGGATTTCAGAAACTCATATTCAACTGTCTGTTAGGTATAAAAATAGTTTCCACGTAGTAGGAATAGAGACAGAAGGGATTGGTCCACAGTAGATAAACATGCAATGTTCATGGCTAAATGAATAGGGATTTCTTGTTGGAAGCTTCCATCCAGGTGACTGCAAAAATCCTGCGTCTGGAGTAACAGGGGCATCCTGGAGACTTGAGGAGTGGAGAGACCGTAAGAGAATGTGCACCGTCCTGTGAGGAGGTGGGAGCGGGGTGGTTAGAGAAACGTGGGTGATGAGGCAGTGTGGCGCGCTCTGTGCCGCTGGGACCAAGCATTTGCCAACGTGTGATGGGACGGCTCTTCCCCAGCAGCGTCTGCTTACGCTGCCGGACCCCGGAAGGCATTCCTGTTCACCCGGGATTTGGGAGTTCTGCCAGGAGAAGAAAAGAGCAAGGAAGCTGGTGAACCAGGGACCATGCCTTCAAAGCTGGATTAAGAGAAACATGAATGAGGAAGGGCTGAGGTAGAATACAGAGACGTTGTTCCAAAGCGGGCCCAATTCAGTGTGGTCCTAGAGCACAGGAATGATCAGAGACTCTAATGCAGCGGAAATAATAGATGGAGAAAGAGAGGAGTGAATGGTCCAAGATAGTTCTAAAGGCAGCTACACCATATCTAACTCCTGTAGTGGATTCATCTCAGTTTTTTAGCTGCAGAATGTTATAAGGTAACATGAATAGACTCTGACACTAAAGAGGTCTTTTTTACCCCTTTCTCTGGAGAGAATGCTTATGCATACTTGATTCCAAGTGAGGCTTATCCTGTGCAATGCCATTCCTGCTTATTCTGTTCATTGTTAATTTGTAGTCTCTTTGCTAATCCATTGAAAGATGTGTATGTTTGACTAAGAACTTTTATCAGTCTGTATCGCCAACACAATGTTAAGCTGTTTGTGCTCATTAACTAGTTTGTAATATGAATTAGGTTTTTTACATGATCCCAGTGGTTTGCTAGTAATTAAAAATGATAGTTGTGAAAGCTTAAGTAAGTTTTTAAAGTGCTAGTGTATGCCTTTTGATTGGGTGTATACTTAAAATTGATTATCATTTCTCTTTTTAATAATTCATCGTAAAAGGTTCTGGCTTATTTTTTAAATCTGAAAACATTGAACCAGAACTCTCCTCTCTCTGCCCTGGTGGGTATTAACTCTTGAAGGTTTCTTGGGAGCTATTTTGTAAATTATTCCTTTAGGGCAGCAGATGGTACCCGCACATCTTTAAAAACATAATGTGACTTTCAAAGGCACTCAGCTATACACTCAGGCGATGGTTTGTGTATGTGGAGGGATCAGCCTCATAATTTAGTTAAATTTATTTTTTCAGTGTGAGCATTAAGATATGTGAGACATGACAGACATATAGATGCATCTTCTCACTATGATGACACTTTATGGAAAACCTTTCTTTCAGCGCTAGAAAGAGAATGTCAGTGATTGTTCGCACTCCATCCGGGAAGTTACGACTTTACTGCAAAGGAGCCGTAAGTTTGTATTTTTGTCTTTTATGATTTTGATTTATGATGGTTTATAATGTATATGTTAAACATTCTGCTATGGAAATGTAACACAGATGTTTAGCCTGAAGTTGCTGACATCCACTTTTGGAGGTGTTTTATAGTACTAGTGTTCAGCCTCTTCTGGTGAAATTTGGAATTCCTTCTGGGTAAATCTGATGCTTTGAAAAAGTTTGGCTGAGGTTATTTATATAATTCAGTTTTTCAGGTTTGTATATTATAAATATGTTAGAAGACAATTAAATACAGAAGATATTTTAAAATTAAATTAGAAATGTCACAACCTACACCAATTTGAATCTGATTTTTTAAAGGCTACAGAAATGGGGGGAAATGGATTACAGTTATTGCTGTAATTTCTTCATGTGGTGATTACCATTTGTATTGTATTTGCATTGTTTTAATTATAACAGCATTTCTAACTATTGGTTGGCTTTGGTATTTGGCAGGTTATATTGACAGGACAGTAATTTGTCATTCTGACTGAAATTTCCCTAGTTAAAATATGTTTATGCTCATGGAAAAATAAGAAATCTCTTCAAGAATAACTTTATTCTTGAAATTAGTTAATATTTCCCTTCAGATTTATCCTTTCCAGGTACATAGTATATGCTTGGAGTAATCAGGTAACTTATGAACTTGGAACTTGCCAATTTCAAATATAATCAGCAGTCTTGCTTTCTCACATGGAACTTGAAAGATGGACTTGTTAAGAAGCCCAAGCTTAGTATTTAAATTCCTGTTGAGAATGTTTCTCAATGCCTTGGTTTTAATGCATTGGGACATAATTCTTTAATGCCTTGGTTTTAAAAGATTGGGAGAGAATAATTTCATGACATCTCTTGAATTTAGTTTTAGAGTTTCTTTGGTTGTTGAACAAGCACATAAACAAATGTAGGGTGAGCTCGCTCCAGGTGAAATCATTTGGATAAACTGTTCTGACAGAGGATGTTAGAGCTCAACATGATAAAAAATTAGTTATTTTTAATCAAAAAGAAATTTGAGGGAGAGGAGAATGGGTTACATGTAACACAAACTAGAAATCATAAATAAACTTAGGGAAAAGCATCGAACAATGAAATAAGCTCTAGCAGCCTGTCCATGAGTTCACAGAGTCAGACATGGCTGGGAGACTAAGACATTGCAGTTTATGCAGAAGGCCACATTCCGCCCGCTGCTTTCCTTGATACTGTAGAGAAGGTAGAAAATCCCCCCAATCCGACCATCCAGTTCCACTAGAATGCTTAATTACCTTGAGAGTTTAATCTCCCCAGCCTTATTTATTACTCATCACTTTTGTTTTTATGATTTTAATTTTTTAGTATTTCCTTAGTGTTAAAACGGCCTATTTTAATTTCACTGAAAATTTCACTAACCTCTGGGGAAAAAAATAGAGTTTGTAAGTTACACAGAACTCTCATTCTCAGAAAGGACCCATGAGGGGAAATTATCATTTCCTTTTGCTTTGCCCGCTTCCCATTTCACCACTGAGAAATGAAAAGAAATTCATAATTGGAGCCTGGAATATTGCATCTGTTCTGAGGTCACTAAGTTCTGTTTCTCTCAAGGGTTCTAAATCATACCTCACTAGTCTGCTTCCAACTCAGCCCTGAGACTGGAGACCCCAAAATGGGTAATACCACTGAGAAAGTAATTGCAGGTAAATGATTTATTTTTTCCTGGTCTAATAAAACCATGAAGGCCAAATACTAAAATTCTTAAAACATTAAACTCAAGCCAAAGAATAACTAAAGGAACAATAGGCAATTTATAAAGGGGCAAACCATAGAGGCATGCAGTGATGCCTCAAGTTAAAGCTGAAAGGGACTTTAAAGATAATCCAGTAATTTAATTTTACAGACTAAGTCAATTGAATCTTAACGCTAAAGTGACACAATCAGAACTATTCAGCTGTAAGGCGGTGCTCAGGTTGTCCAGTGTCCTCCCTGCCAGAGCCACCAGCTTGCATTTAGCATGTGCTTCTCAGTCTGTTCCTTTGTGGGCGCCAACCCCACATAGATGCCCTAAGTCCTGAAAGGTTCCGTAGCTAAGTCTGGGCATCTGTCAGCCCGCTCCCTTGGAACCACTGCATGCATTGGCATTTTAGAGGCTCTGAGGCCCTGCGGCAGGACACGCTCTGTAGCTTTCTTCTGTCTGGCATTTCCCATGCTGTCTGAGTTCTGGACCATTCTTCCTCATAGCATGGATGAATGCTGAAGTCGTCCGCAAAATCTTTGGGGGGCAGTGAGGGGAGATCTAACAGCACATGACAGGTAAGTGAAGTATTGATAGAATATGAGATTTTGAATGTTGGAATAACTGGATTTATTCAGAAAGGAAAAGATGAAAATATAGGACTAGACCATCTTTCTTTGTGTCATAGGAAAGCAGTATTATTAAGGAAAAATATTTTGTGCTTCAACGCTGATGCTAAATTGATTTTTTAAATACTCATTCGCTGCTAATAATGTTGCCAACATCAACTTTATTCAACTCAGAATGCTTAGTTTAAATGTATCATACCTTCTGTTTGTTTTCCAGGACACTGTAATTTATGACCGACTGGCAGAAACTTCGAAATACAAAGAAATTACCCTAAAACATTTGGAGCAGTTTGCTACAGAAGGTGAGTGTAATACAACAGTAAACCTAACTAAAATAAAGTGAAATCATATATTTACTACTATCTTATAGGATTATTCTTATTATTTTACTTGGAGATTCCTAAAGTAAGATACCAATAAATGTTGACCATTCAGATCTTACTATATGCTATTCCCAGCCGTTATTTTTATTTTGCTCTCCTGTATTTATTAACATTTTGAAAGACTTTGTCCACACATTTAAAGGGATGTAGAGCTTATAAATCTGTTTGCTTTTTAGAATGGATACCATTTACAGTTTAAATACTTTACATCTCAAGCAATGTAGGAGGAAAGAAACGAGTTAAAGAACTGGGTAGTCTAATCTGAGTAAGAAAGAGGAGAAGAAATAAATAAACCTCTATAACTACTGAAACAGTTGTTCAATTTAGTGTTAGCGCAAGGCTTTTTGTTAAGCCCCTGCCTCACCCAGGCTCTATGAGGCCTGCGGATCCGCGGTAAACATACGTAGCCCTGACGTTCTGCACCAAAACGTAGTCTGGGGAGACGATCTAGATGAGAGGAACGGCAGTGAGAGCCGGGAAGCCTCAGGGTCAGCCACTACGGGGATTTGTAGACTCTTCTCTCTACGCTTAACAAAGGTCACCGGTACCGTATCCGATCTCCCATCCACGTTTTCACTCTGCTCTGCTTCTGCCGGAACTGTGGCTGGTGGCGCCAAGCCTGACCTCTGAGCCAAACCTCTTCCTCCTAATCCAAGCAGCAAAATGATAGGAATGTTGTTAAAAGCACTAGGCTTTGAAGAGCAGGGACATATGGAACCTTCTACCATCTCTCCTCCAAAAATGGAAGCGCATGGAGACCCCCACATCTGTTGAGTTCAGATTCCATGAGGCGCAACTTCCAAGGGGATGGCGGGTACAAGGCAACCTAGCTCATACTGCAGGTTCCTTTATTGAGGAAGGAGCGGGTTGGAGGAGCATCTTCCTTCTCTCTGGTTCTCATGTTAAGGATATTCTGGCTCCCAGACCAGTTCCGGAGAAGGCAATGGCACCCCACTCCAGTGCTCTTGCCTGGAAAATCCCATGGACGGAGGAGCCTGGTGGGCTGCAGTCCACGGGGTCGCTAAGAGTCAGACACGACTGAGCGACTTCACTTTCACTTTTCACTTTCAAGCTTTGGAGAAGGAGATGGCAAACCACTCCAGTGTTCTTGCCTGGAGAATCCCAGGGACGGTGGAGCCTGGTGGGCTACCGTCTATGGGGTCGCACAGAGTCAGACACGACTGAGTGACTTTCACTTTGACTTTCAAGTCTCCAGCCAAGTGTCCAGAAGAGAAAAACATGTCCCTAATGTGGCCCAAAGAGCTAAGTTCTGTTTGCAGCGGCGTGGCAGCGACCACGTACTCCTTTTTTGGGACGTGGCGTCCTCCGGACGTTCTATGTCCCATGTTCTTTGCTTCTTTTTCTGGTGTGCTCCCGGCCGTATTTAATTTGACTTGACATCGCTAACACCTAATTATTCTGAGAGCTAAACGACCTTGAGTGAGAACATTGCCTTCTTGGTAACCTAGTTAACGGCTTTTATCCTGGCTGGCAAATCTTCTGCTTCTTTGTCTTTCCAGTCTGTAAACTTTTTTCTGGCTCAGGGTCACCTCCACATGAGTTAGAAAATGGGCAGACTCTGTGATTGTTTTCCCAGCTGTTTCTGATGGGTATTCTTTTTTTGTCGCTGTCCCTCAATTTTTTAGACTCCTTATACTACAAATCCACTGTAAAAAATACAGTTAGAGGTAGGTGGCTCTCCCAGTACACCCCGGTGGGGTCCCTCCATTCCTTCCTTCATAAGCATCTGTGAAGCCATTGTTAATGAGCTGGCCACTGCTCAGCCCTGGAGTCACAGGTGTGAAGAACTCCAGAAGCTTCAAGCTCATGTAGGAGATCACAGAAAAAACACAAAACATTGTCCTTCACACCACAGAAGTGTTGGGGTCTGGGTGAGAGGAGAAGGCTTCAAAGAGATGATTTTCAGAACTGAGTCTTAAAGTAGATGCAAGGCAGGCGGTGGAGGGGGATGGGGGAGGGAATGGAGGGGAGAAAAAAGACCAATTTGTGCAAAGACCCTACCATGGGAAGAGGACGGCAGAGAAGGAGGTTGAAGGCAGTTGATGTGTGGTGACTGAGCCAGACTTTGGGGTTTGAGCTTCATCCTGCAGAATGATTAAAAGACTTCAAGCAAAGGAATAACCTTATCAGATTAGGATTTTAGAAAAGTTACTCGAGGCATGAAGCATGAATTGAAAGAGCTGGGGAATTAAAAGCCAGGTGCCGGTGGTAAAGGCCAGAGGCATGTTAATACACGGTTGACGCTAAGGTTCCATCAAACTTGAGTCAGACTTGAGCATACTGAATCGATGTTTTTGAAATGAGATTTTGTTCAAAACAAATGGAAGTGTCAGATTTCTGAACCGAATCTTATCTGATGTTGCGGGGGGCATGCCCCCTTTTTTCAGGGTTAAGAACCTTGTGTTTTGCCGTGGCTGAGGTTTCAGAGAGCGACTTTCAGGAGTGGCGAGCCGTCTATCAGCGTGCGTCCACATCTGTGCAGAACAGGCTGCTCAAACTCGAGGAGAGCTACGAGTTAATCGAAAAGGTACAGCTCTTCTGCTTGTGAGGGAAGTTTGATTTCCAGAAAACTCCAGTCTTGTTTCGAGGGGCCAATAAAATAAAAATTAAAATGTCTTGACACACCACTGTTGAATCTCCTCTGGTCTAAGCACTAACAACTCAGTCTTTTCCAAAAATTCTCTGGACTTACTTGGTATAGATTTTGGCTCTTTTCACAGTTTTGGATCAAATTGAGGCTGATCTGGTCTAGCAAGCTCCTTGCCAACATCTCCCATTGCGTCTTCATCTCACGCCCTCTCTCCACACACGAACATGCATAAAAGCTGCATACAAGTGTGTATAGATGCAGTGGCCTTCCCTGGCGGCTCAGACGGTAAAGAGTCCACCTGCAGTGCGGGGGACCTGGGTTTGATCCCTGGGTTGGGAAGATCCCCTGGAGACGGACATTGCAACCCACTCCAGTATTCTTGGGGCTTCCCTGGTGGCTCAGATGGTAAAGAATCTGCCTGCAACGCAGGACACCCAGGTTCGATCCCTGTGTCGGAAAAATCCCCTGAAGGAGGGCATGGCAACCCACTCTGGTATTCTTGCCTGGAGAACCCCCATGGACAGAGGAGCCGGCGGGCTACGGTCCATGAGGTTGCAAAGACTGAGCAACTGAGCACATAATGTATAATACGCAATAATACAATAAATGTACAGCTGTGTTACTCCATAAGCAATAATAAAGAATGTGCAAGTGAACAATCCGGTGCTTATACCTGGCCTGCCCTTGTTCACTTAGCTACATCCATCATTTGTACCACAACTATAAATATCCTCGCTTTACTGATAAAGAAACCAAGGCTATTCAGCCAAAAAGGGATGGATACACCATGATTGATGCTTCATAAACACCAAGAAATCTTGCTTCCTGAATTCAGAAGAGCAGACATTTTTATGTTGTACTGACTGTGTGCCAGGTGCTATTTGGAGCACTTGAATCTTTAACCTACTTAATTAAAAACCTACTTAATCTTCATAGCATCCCTTTGAGGTGTAGGTAGTGTTAATTATCACAACTGTGTAAATGGAGAAATCAAGGCACCAGAGAGGTTGAGTCATTTGGAGGACATTCCTCGGCACATAAGAACGAAAGTCAGAATTCCTGCTCCGGCTCAAGTTCAGGCTCTTAGGCACTCGAGTGTCTTCATTCCAGCCCTTAAGTTTCCGTGAAATAACTTGCTGCTTGCGTAATTCCTTCAAGCATGCTCCTGTTCGTGAGGCAGAGACTCGGGCTTTGCCTGTTAGCCGCAGTTGATCCCGCCTTCCGGTGAGTCGTGGCTGGCGTGTTTTTTTTCTTCCTCTGCCGATGTGCTCCCTGGCCCGTCCTGAGTGGCAGCCAGCGCGGTGGGCGCGTCCCTGGGCTCCCCCCATGCCCTCTGTGCCCTGTGACCCCAGGCCCGCTACGCCCGGCCTGGAGCGGCGTCCTCTGCTGCGTAGTCCGCTGTGACTCTGGGTACGGCCTCCTGTGTCCTCAGGAGGCTGAGACCCCCTCAGAAGCTAGGCTGCTTCGCGTCCCTCCCTTATATTTCAACTTATTCTGTATCTTCCTTATTTCTCAGAAGGCTTGTGACAGAATGTGTGAAACCTTCCCAGTTAGTAAACCCCACCTCCACCACCAATTTTAGATGTGTACCCTCACCAGGAGACTTGTGATCCATCCACTTACTGAATTCCTCTCTTTCTTTTCTAATATTGTATATATATTTAACGTCTTTGGAATACCAAGTCGTGAAATAAAATAGTGTTTTATTTATGAGACCATGACCATAATCTCTTTCATTGCCTCCAAAGTCACGTATTGTTTACAAGCACTAATGGAATTGTTGATTTTTAATCTTTGGCTTTTCTCGCTCTTTGAGAGGGTTTCCCTGGCGGCTCAGACAGCAAAGAATCTGCCTGCAATGCAGGAAACTGGGGTTCGATCCCTGGGTTGGGAAGATTCCCGGGAGAAGGGAATGACAACCCACTCCACTCTTCTTGCCAGGAGAATTCTGTGGACGCAGAAGCCTGGCCGGCTGGGTACCGTCCATTAGGTCGCATGACTGACCGACTCATACACACATAATCTTTTGAGAAATTAAAAAAGATTACTCTGCTTGGAGATGATTCTTTTCCTCCTGTCTCCTTTCCTAACAGCCTGAATATAATGTAGTCTTTTCTCACGCGGCAATGATAGAATTAATATATAACAACTAACAATAAATATATTTTAAGTGGATTCTAACCATTAAATTTTGTTTCTACTTGAAACGCTCTGGAGCAAATGCTGGAGTTGAATGTTTAATATGACTAATGTTTTTACTGAGAATGTCCTAGAGTTTATAGATTCAGTTTTATAGGTTTAACAGTTGTGTGTGTTTAATATCTGTTATTAAATTTTGACATCCCTCTTTTAACTAAAACAGATATTCAGCCTTTCTTCCAGCAGATGGCGATCATGAGTCACCTTGAAATTTAAGCTGCCTAGGGAAATCCATTACATGTATTTACATATTTTTAGTTTACAGATATGGAAGTCTCTCTTATGACTACCTCTTACCTAAAATAAATGAAAAAGAGAATTTACAGCTAATTCCTTTTTTACTTTGTGATAAGTCATGCTGTCTTAATTTTTATTGAAAAATCAGAAAGATTGGTTCACCCAGCTTGTTCCGAATAAGGACTAATTTTCTATATCCCCTGAAACTATAGTTTCTTTCAGTGATTAACTTAATTAACTTTCATTAGGTGATTGATAAATGCTAGATATCAGGGACGTCCAACCAAATAAGGAACACTCCGAGTGTCATGGTCTGAACTAATTCCTCCAGGAAGTCCAGGAGTGACCCACAAGCTTTCAGGGAGGTGGTAGTTTTTGAAATCAGCCTCGAATGATTATTTCACCCACTGAAGAAGGGCAGGAGTCTTTTAGGAGAAAATGAACAGGAACAAGAGCACAGAGGGGTCCCTGCAACTAAAAGCTTTTCTGAAAAGATGATTTTCCCAACCCCGCTCATCTGGGGACTGCCGGTGGTCAGGGTGCTAGCGTGTCTCCCCTTTGAGCGTCCATCAGTTATTAAAATCAGCGATGGTCAGTATCCAGGGGGGCGCTCTTGGGGGCCGCCACACCTGGTGGAGGCAGGCGCCGCCGTATCAGAGCGGATTCTGCTGCTGTCACTGACTGTACATTTAGCTGTCGGGGTCCTGAAGGTGAACGTGGTCATTGCTCCGTTGTGTCCGAATGCTCCGTTGTGACCCCGGGGACTGTAGACCACCAGGCTCCTCTGTCCTTGGGACGCTCCAGGCAAGAATGCTGGGGTGGGTAGCCATTTCCTTCTCCAGGGGATCTTCCTGACCCAGGGATCGAACCTGGGTCTCCTGCATCGCCGGTTGATTCTTTACCTTCTGAGCCACCAGGGAAGCCCTAGTTTCATCCATTTTCACCCTTGGCTACTTTAAATGAGACCTGTTTATTATGTAATCCATTTTTCTTGCGATTAGGATCTATTTTTTATATCGACCGTAATATTGGACTTCAGCATGTAAGCTAGTGACTTTCAAATTATTTTCAAGTCTCTCTTTTTTTAAAGAGTAGAACCTCTTTCCCAAAGTAAATATTGCCTGAATATACTTACATATTTTTAATACATAGAATATATAAAAGCAGAACTGTGCTGGTTTAACAAATGGAGGAGTGGGGAGAAGTCCCTAACTTGCTCTCCCCTGACAACCCTACCTTGCCCTCATCATGGTCCATGAGGGGCTTTTCAGGACTTTGGGGCTCTGTGGAGCACCGTTTGGAAGCCAGATTATATTCCTCTTGTCTGTGAAATCTCTTTAGGAAACATGCTTCTCAAAATTGCTATAGATACTTTCCCTCACTTTCCAACAAAAGATCAGGACATCCTGTGGTCATACACAAGACGTTGCTGGACATATTTGAAATAGTGATGACTATTCCAAATGGTATTATGGTGTTATATTAAAGACATTCAAAATACAAAAGATTTGTAGAGCTCTTCCTGGAAACAAGAATGTATATTGATGTTACAAAATAAGTGACAATTTTATATGTTTAAGGTTGTACTTTTACACCCTGCTCTCTATGTTATCCCTCCAGTGTTTGTTCAAACAAGCAATTCAGTTTTCAAAATTTTAGTTAAAGCCTTTTTTCCTTTGGGGCTGTGACTCCTAGCATAATCTGAAAAAATATATCCAAATAGGCCAAGAACCTCCCAGGAGATAATGCCATCTGTCCTGTGGCACAGTGCTTTGTGACATTTCTACGCAGCGCGTGTGAGCTCCAGAAGGAAGGTCCCCCTTTACCTCCAGGGTACAGTACAGGAGAGAGAATGTGGGAGGCTGGACAGAAGGCCCTGGATGGACTTTTCCCTGGTGACGGTCATAGTTAGAGGATTTAGGACTTTTCATCCATCTGGATAATGTCATCAGCGTCTCTGCTACACAGTTGTATAGTTTGGATTCCAGCACTTTCATTCAGATGTTAGACTTTTCAGGATTAAAAAGAGATCATTTCTAATGCTATGAGTTGTTTCAAGATGTTCCTGAAACATTTTTTTCTATTACTAAATAAAGGTCAAGAAGGTGACATTTATTACCAGGAAACCCAAGACATTCAGGAACAAGAAGGCTCACATAGTTAAAATGCAGAAGGGATTATGAGAATCACATCAGATACTTGAGGTGTCTTGACCCAGTTTGAGGATAATTGTAGCATCACTTGGGTTTTGTGGACAGGAAACACCTCTTCGTCTCTGTTTATCACCACTTGAGAAAATTTACAGTTGTTTCATTTTTCAGACAACACCCTTGACCTGCTTTACCTCCTTTAGCCTCTTTCTTTTGAAGGGCAGTGTATTTGGATTTATAATTTAGATTATGAAACCATTTATAGTGTTGGTATGTGTCTTTAAATATTAGATTACTTTTTAAGTTAAGAATTTATTGTACTTGGTCAGGGAGAAATTGCAAATAAACAACAGGATAATTAGCAAGCCTTATACTTCTTTAGCAGTGGTTTCTCTGAGATGTCTCACCTTCTTCTTTGATCTGCTACTTCACATTTATTTCTGAGACAAAATTTGTTTGCCTCATACTCGTAACGTGCTGATGAGTTCCTTTGAAAACTAGTAGTAAAAAGGGGTCTGATGTTACTTACGGGGAATATCTTATAATTAAACCATTGTTTGAAACATGAAGGTATTCCTTCATGGTAAATAGAGTTTTTGGAAAATTTTTTATATTTATTTGCTTCAATAGGAAAATGCAATTATATCTTTAGCATTACATGAATTACCTTGTAGTCACTTGAGATGCTTACAAAAGCAACTTATTTATCTTGAGCACTGCAGAAAATAGTGAGATATATTATATAATACATGGCTAGATTGGGCAGTGATCAAAACAGTATTTCCCTGATGATGACATTGTTCTTGTTTTCTTCTCATGTTTTGAGGCATAAATTGCAAAATATGCTTCTTGAAAAATGAAAATTTATGCTATGCTTCTGCCAAATTTTTTTTTAATTAATTATGGATCAGAGAGGCTCATTTTTGAACTTAATAGTAATCAGGAAGCTACAGTTTTGGCAGTGTTTAGCTCCCCTTGAAATCAAGCTATGTTGTGTCTTGTATGTACAAATTTTATAATTCACAATTAATATCTATCCTCCACTAGATTGAAGCTTCATGAGAGCAGGATTGTTTTATCTGATTTGTCTCTGTGGCTCCAAGAACTGCCTGTCTGGCTGGTATTAATCACTGAATAAATATTTGATGAATAAATGAATGAGTCAATTAAATAATTAATTCAAAGGCTAAATTCACTTAGTGTTTGCTTAACGAAAACCTGCCTTCTATTACCCACATAGTGCCTGCTTTCTGCATGTGGAATATGTTGATTTCAAATGTGTTGTCACTAAGGATGTGACTTTAAGAATGTGTTAGAAAAGATAGATAAGGATTTTAAAGAATCCATTCGTTACAAATTCAGACTCAGTCATTAAAAAAAAAAGAAAAACCCTGTTTTCCAAGTTATTTAACATATAAATGTGGGAAGCACGTGGTTGGAAAGATTCAACAGCAAATGCCCCTTGCCCCAGCACTTGCCAGGTGCTTCTGGGGGCTCTGGGGGCAGAGACAGGGAAGAGGACGGGAAAATCCTTGTCTTCCTTTCAGTGCTGAGAGTGAGGCAGTGCTGAGCCCTGGACAACGTCGTGGCAGGACCCAGCACCCTGGGCCGTGCGATAGGCCCTGAGCTAGGACAGCCAGGCGGTTAGCGATCTTTTTTACATTATTTCCTTGATTCCTCCCCCCACATATGGCTGACATTTCTGGGATTTCTTTTTTTTTTAAAGCCTGCCTTGATGTGGCGTAATATAGATCAACCATTACACCCTGGTGGCTAACAGCAGTCCAGCACCCTTCCCAACGTGTGGCGGCAAGTGGCGTAGAGGATTCCTAGAGAAATATAAAGCTTAATGAAAAACAGAACTTCTCCTGAGCATTTATGACTGCCAAGTTCACAGTAACTTCTGTATTCGCATTGAATGCTTTTTCAGATAAAACTACCAGTTCTATTCTTAGTAGCTGCCAATATCACTTTCATTTGTACTAAAAGCTGAAATGTACTAGATGAAAATTTACATGATGTACTGGTGATTTCGTGGTTTCAAATTCCAGTAGTTTCCTGTTTTACTGTTTGCTTAAGAACATTTGCAGTCTGTCAGCTTATCTACTAAGGGGACCTGCCAGTTTTTGAGACTTTACTAAGCTCCACGTCCCCTGCTCCCCTGCTCCCACACTCGATTATTTAGCTCCAGGGCTTCTAAAACATGGTACGCAAAATGAGCCATTGGGGTAAGCAAGAAAACATTATAACCTCTGTTTCTACTTATGTTTTATCTCAGCTTTGTTTTTGTTTTTTTTTTTTACAATTTGTTGTTGCATTTTGCAATACATATAATTTATTAATATTAACAAAGCAAGTGGGTTATACAAAAAATATAGACATCCCTGGGTCTTAAGTAAGTACTCAACATTTTTTCCTATCTGACTACTCAAAAAAAAACAAAAAACAAAAAAAGAGAAAGTTGAGATAAACAATCAATTTTCATCCTTATACCAAGGATGGCTAATACAGCCGTGTTATTAGCCTTATCTTGCTAAGTGGGCTTTCCTGGTGGCTCAGTATAGAATCTGCCTGCAATACGGGAGTGAGTTGAGGTGAGTTGAGTCACTAAGTCATGTCCAACTCTTGTGACCCCGTGGACTGTGGCCCACCAGCCTCCTCTGTCCATGGGATTCTCAGGCAGGAGTACTGAAGTGGGTTGCCATTTCCTTCTGCAGCGGATCTTCCCAACCCAGGGATCGAACCTGGGTCTCCTGCGCTGCAGGCAGATTCTTTACCGACTGAGCTACCAGGGAAGCCCAATGCAGGAGACCCGGGTTCAGTTCCTGGGTTGGGGAGATCCCCTGGAGGAGGGCATGGCAGCCCACTCCAGTGTTCTTGCCTGGAGAATCCCGTGGACAGAGGAGCCTGGCGGGCTGTGGTCCGTGGGGTTGCAAAGAGCCGGACACGACTGAGCGACTCCGCGGCAGCACATGTCCAGTAGTTGGCTGAGCAGGGATTCACATCGCAGTTCTGTCTTAATTCCAAATCGCATGTTCCTGATCCATATGTCATGCTGCTCGTGGTTTAAAAGAAAGCAAGAATGTATGTGAAACATTGGCATCTTGAAAAGTAAAATGTAACCACGCATACAGTTGAGTCATCATGAGATCAGCTCTTGGGGTTGGGAGACAGTGTGTTCAGGACCCGTCCGCTCAGGAAATGGGACGAGCTGTGTGTAACGTAACATACTGTATCCTCCTTCAAGGTGGAGGTGGGGATTTGCTTGTCATGATTTTCCCTCAACTCCTCTTTCAGAGTCTTCTTACTGAAAGTACTTAGTGTTCCCTTAGATCTCTAATCCCACGCTCCTCCTTTCTGGCTGAGCAAACCCTTATTGTGAACGCTCCGCGGTAGACTGTCCGCAGTGGGTTTTGCTGGCTTCTCACTCAGATAAGATGGATGTGTTGTTTTTGCTGGCTACACCCAATGGCCTCTCAAATCCCGATTCTTTTCAGCTGGATGTGTGAATTCTGACCTTATTTGGCAATCCTTTGGCTGTGTGAGAGTTCAAATATGATTTCTGTGGTTTAAAAAGCACCAAGACAAAACCTCCTTCTTGGCCTGGGTGGCACGATCTGTCCAGAACCAGGTCAGTGAGCCGTGCCGGTGATTTTTCGTGCTTCGTCTAGCCCAGCTTTAGCGGACAGGACGGAGGGACAAGGTTCTCTTGCCTTAAATACAGCCACTTCGATGTGTGCAAAGTGATTTTGAGAGGGAAGCACAGGAGTGAATGACGTCCAGTGGAATGCAGCAGTCTTGGAGAGCCAGCATATGGAATGCCTCTGAGAGGCCCCTGGCCACGAGGGACTCTATATTCCAGAGCTTCCATATTTTAAAGCTAACAAGTGTGATGACCGCCGTAACCTCTGAACTGGTCTTGCACCCTCCGTTCTTCCCATTCCATCCCCAGTCGGCCACGGGTGAACTTTCTGAGATATAAATCTGATCCTGTCCCTCCCCTTCTGAAATTCTTCTCCAGATGCCCTGTGCCTTTGGAATCCCCAACATAAAAAAAAATAACCACTTTGATTTTCATTCCCTGCCAGCTCTTCCAGGCTCATCGTTTTCCTAACTTACTATTCAGAGTTTGAGATGACTGATCCAGTTTTATCATCAGAACAACCCTATTAAATTAGCGTTGTTTAAATCACCACATACCTCCCTTCATTTATCGGTTCCATATTGACTAAATAGCAGCTTCTCAAACACAGTATGCTTTAGCATAGCTATGTCTTCTCACATGTGATGTCTTCTGTTTGGAATTTCTTCACCCATCCCTCCCCACCTCTCCCTAGTACTTGGCTGAGTCTTAATTCTTCTTTAGGATTTAAGGTCAGATGTTAACTGATGTTGGATGGGTTTTTTTGAGCCACCCAGACTAAGAAAATACTTATTTCCTGTGTTTATCTTTGGTACTCACAGAAAATTTTATGTTTACTTTTAAGATAGTATATAGCATATAGTCATGTGATTATTTAGGGAGAGTACTGTTTTTCTCTGATGGTAATCATATACTACAGTTGAGAGGCTTTGTTTGTAGTTTCGGATTGGACGGAGAGGAGAGAAATGGGACCAGAGGCCCTAAGGCCAGGCTAAGGAAGAAGGGTTGGAACTGACCAAGGAGTATCTAGACTGATCAGTCAGAATGGAGGCCAATGCAGAGATGGGCTGCTCGCTACTATTCCACATCAAGGGTCTGCAAACTCCAGCCCAAGAACCACTTCCACCCACCACCTGTTTTTGTAAATAAAGTCTCATTAGAACACAGCTCCACCCATGTGTTTCCAAATTGTCTCTACAATGTCAGAATTGAGTCACTGCAGCACAGAGTGTGTGACCCTCAAACCTGAAAATATTTACCATCTATCACTTTGTAGAAAGAGTTTTGTCAGCCTTGCTGGAGATGAGCTGTTAGGTCCTCAAAGCAGCCGCTTCGTTACCAGTGCACATTTCCAGGTTTCCCCAGAGACGAACTCAGTGAAAAGCTCTGGGTTTAGGGTCCACTGATCTGTGTAATAAGCCCTTCAGTAAAATATGAAGACCCCTGCTCTCCAGTCCTACTCCTGTGGCTCAGCGCTCGGGGCTGCTGACAGCCAGGCAGCAGAGGCTGGGAGAAGCAGATGCCAATAAACAGCGAGGAGGGCACGGCCAGAAAACAAGGCCGGGAGGAGCCCAGAGGTCAGATTCTGAAGCACAGATCCCAGGAAGGAAGGGGCTCTGGCTGTGTCCCACCGTCTTGCCCACAACGACACGGGTGTGTGGGTGTGTGAGAGAGAGACAGTGCAGGCACGCATGGGTGTGTGTGTGTGTGTGTGTGTGTGTGTGAATGCAGGCGTGCGTGTGTGCTTGGAAGGGGGACCGTCCCAGGATGTGAGTCTGGGGCATACAGGTGGAAACAGGGCCCCCTGGCCAGGGTGCCTCGGGACTGAGGCTGAAACCCATTCACAGAGACAGATGATTACTAAAAGCTGAGCAACAGACAGATGCTTAAGAATCTGATGGTTTATATAAAACTCTAACTTTGGTTTACTCTCGGTTTTACTCCTCACCCACTGCCTTGTGTGTGTATTATTCTGGGTGCCTTGTTCTTACCAGCCCAGCTCAGCCGCGCCCTGATTCAGTCTCACATAGTGTCCTCAGCCTCCCTGCTAACCGCCGGAATCAGCGTAAAGCACTTAGCACCATCTGATGTTTCTCGGCTACGGAAATATTTCTTCATTCTCCGGATCACAGTCTTATTTTATGTTGTCGTAAAGGTTACCAAATGTTACTAGTATTTATCCATATTTACTCCAGTGATAACATTTATTCACCAGTATTGTTTCTTTTATTTGTCTTCAAAGAAACTTCTGCCAAATAGTCTGTGTTATAATCTCAAGCCCAAGTTACTGTGTTTTTTCTCATTTAGGGACATATCACAAACTTTAAAAAAAAATACAAAATAGATCTAAACCCTGACACAATATTTGTTAATATGGAATAAATCACTTTGAGGTTCTGTTATTTAGTAAAATATACATGTATTGGGGAAAAAATATTTCTAAATCTGTCATAATACATTTTACCATAGTTTTTTAAGTACTCTGCATGAAGCTTTTTATCTTTACTAGGGTAGAACTTTTATATTTTTATCTTCTTTTTTTTTTAAAAATTACATCAGAAACATCTAAAAGAGAAAATAAGATTATTGAGGACTTTACTGGGTAAATAAATATTATTTCATAATTTTTCAGTGATAACTAAATCTATGCCAAAGAGACATCAACTGAAACCTTTATAACTTTTGGCACAGTTACATTTTGAAAGTAAAATTAGTGTTTTAGGCTTTTTTTTTTTAATTCCATAAATGCCATGGGAATTTTATCACATTTCAACACTTGCTGAATATGTAATTCCCATAGTGACCATTAGTGGCCATCTGTGTAAGGTAATACATGTTTGGGATGAAATTGATTATGGCCTAAACACTCTTGTGTTAAGATCAGGAAAAGCACGCAAAGTTCAAATCTTTTTTCCTAATGATCGTTATGTAGCTAAAGATATTAATTTCCAGAGACTGAGCAGTCTATCACTCAAGATCTAATCTCACGACAGATGACATCGAGGCCAGAGGAAAGGAAGCTGCGGGCCGTCCACTAAGATTAGTCAGTGATGTACTGGAGAAGCCTTTAGGATAAAGGGGAAATTAACAGGCTTTCAGATGCAGTTTTTCTTTTGCAGGCAGCTAAGTAAACCCACTGCAGTTTTGCTGAATATTCAGGAATGTTTCACTAGAAATTCCTGATCTCATAGCCACCAACACACTGCACATTAACCTGCTTATGACATTTCTCAACATGTATGTGGCTGGCCCTACATCTTTGGTACTTTATTTTTGCCTGGTTTGAAAAATGTTTCCTTTTTACCTTTACAAAGACAGCTGCTTTCCTTCTTTCAAATGTGCTTTCAATATAATCTCCCCCATGCAGTCACTTTATTTTTATTAGGCTTGTGCAGGGCAGTGGATACCCGTGTGCTTCCTCTGCTCATTTATCCCCTTAGAGTAGAACTAGAAAATATACAAATATATTTGTTTATTTATTTCTAATTAATGTATTCACATCTTGGCTTTCATATTATCTACCCCCGGGTTTTGTGAAATATTACCAAAAAAATTTAATTTTTTGGCTTAAAATTTTTGAGAGCATGTGTTACTCAACTGTCTGCATGAGATCCTTTAAAAATCTTATCATGCCTTCTGTAGAATATCTAACATTTGAATACAGCTCTATCCTGGTCTTTGCTGGGATGTGGGCCAGAATGATTTAGCTACTAACGTCCTAAGAGTAGCTGAAAGAATTGATGAAATCATTGTCTCAGTGTTGAAATTCAGCAGTTGTGAGGCTAGCATAGTTGATGCTGGACTGGTCTTCCTTTTCATTCTTGAACTTCTTGATGATGATTATTCATCAGGCTTTGATAGATTTCAAATCTGCTTCCCATTAAAGATAATAAAGTAATGCCGTGTTTTTAAAGAAGGAAATTTGCCTTCCTGTCGTATATATGATATACTAAGAAGTCATCCATCAAGAGCATCTAATAGCTGCATAAGTTATTTGGAGTGTATTGGAGGGAAAATGGTCTAGATTGCAATAGTACTTTAGAACATTTGGATTTGGGTGTTTTGGGTTTGTTTTTTTTTTTTTCCTTTCTTTGTCATTCACTCTCTGCACATATATCAAACTCTGACTATCAGTGTTCTGGGGATACAGTATAAAGATGAATAAGACATGGCCCATGCTTTTTTTTTTCCATTTAAAACTTCCCTTTCTTTATAAAAGACTCCCCAGAGCCCTTCTTCAGCACCACCTCAGCATCTGGGCTTGCAGGGTCTCCTTGAGTCAGCACTTCCTGCCCAGGCCAGCGTTGTTACAAGGAATATGCCCAAGTCAGGGCCCTGCCCTCCCTGCTGCCAAATTGGGACATCAGCCCGCAACCAGAGGGAGAGCGCCATCTGTTCCTCTCCTTGGTGTTAAGTAGAGAAGTACTTGAATAAAGAAGCACTAGCCCTTGACGCACCGATGCCCATTTCACTTACTACAGCCGACATGGATGAGAGCTGACTGTTGTTCTGGGCGCCATCGTTCACAGCAAGGGACAAGGAGGGGACGGACGATACAGGACATCTTGGCTCAAGCGTACCCTTCTGTAATCTTACCCGGATGTCACTGTCGTTTATCATTGCCCCCCTCTGAGCTTCTGTCACCTCATTTATACAACAAGGAGCTTGGAGACATGGTCCCTACTTTTGAACAAAACTACCAGAGTCATACATTTAAGCAGTTAACCTTAATATGATAAAATAAGGGCTTCCCTGGTAGCTTAGACAGTTAAGAATCTGTAATGCAGGAGACCTGGGTTCAACCCCTGGGTTGGGAAGATCCCCTGGAGAAGGGAATAGCAATCCACTCCAGTATTCTTGCTCAGAGAATTCCATGGACAATGGAGACTGGCAGGCTACAGCCCGTGAGGTTGCAAAGAGTCAGATACGACTCAGTGACAAACACTTCCAAGATGTGTAAAAAAAAAGCAGAGTTCTTTCAGAGCACAGCAGAGGGGAAAACTTGAATTAAGAAGTAAATGAAAACTTCAAAAAAGGAGTAGCTTTTGAATTTGGACTTATAGGGTGAGTCAGAGCAGGGCATTAGGGGATATGTGTGTATCTATTGTCCATACATACACATGTAAATACCTACATGCATGTATATACAAACACTAATGCATGTGGTGTTGGAGAAGACTCTTGAGAGTCCCTTGGGCTGCAAGGAGATCCAACCAGTCCATCCTAAAGGAGATCAGTCCTGGGTGTTCATTGGAAGGACTGATGCTGAAACTGAAACTCCAATACTCTGGTCACCTGATGGGAAGAACTGACTCATTGGAAAAGACCCTGATGCTGGGAAAGATTGAAGGCGGGAGGAGAAGGGGACGACAGAGGATGAGATGGTTGGATGGCATCACTGACTTGATGGACATGAGTTTGCGTAAGCTCCGGGAGTTGGTGATGGACAGGGAGGCCTGGCGTGCTGCAGTCCACGCAGTCTCAAAGAGCTGGACTCAACTGAGCAACTGAACTGAGCTGAATGTGTGTGCACACATCTGTGTTTAAGCATTGTGGCAGAGACTGTAAACTGGCTAATTTACCACCTCCTCCCATCCCCATTCTGCCTTGCCACCTCCACTAAGTCTAGAAAAGTTAAATGTTGATAGTTACGGATGGCCATGTAGCACCATCTGGCCAGTTGCTATATTTAGAAATATGTTGAGGAATTTTATAAACCCTTTCACTCTTCAAATAAGAGATGGATACATTTCGTTTCATCTCCTTATTCTTATCTTCAGAGTGGTTGTTGTAGCTGTGACAGTCACATTGAGACATTGAGAGAGATCTAGAGAATGAGTGGGAATACAGTCAAGCCAACCATCTTTTACCCAAAATACCCACTTCAGTACTAATGATGTAAGAACTATGGAACTTTACTTAAGCTACTTTTAGTCAGATTTTCCTATTATTTCTAGCCAAAAACATTCCTAAGTAATAGACTCAGCAACTATACCCACACACACACTCTCGATTTTACATGTTTGTATATATATTTAACTTTATTTTCCATACTTACCAAGACTTGGGGCTATTTTTAGACTTGGATTTTGATGAAAAGTAAATAGGACTTAATGTTAGAGAAAAAATAGAAAGTGGAATGCCTTCTTCGTTATTACCAACCCAGACACTATCCTTTGCAATAATTCCCCTTGTATCTGTTCTGTCCTTGTCTGATAGTGTAAATGAAACACGAAGGCAAGCAGGAAGCAAATGGTTGAGAAGAAAGATAAATGCTGAAGCAGTTCATTCTGGAGGTTAGCTTATGGGGAACATGCCTAAGACTGAGAGTGAGTTGGTGTGGCTTGCAGAACACGGTTGGGAAGGGTACTCAACTGGTGTCAATGCCTGGTCACGTGATAGACAGGTTTAAATCTTAGTCCATCGTTGCACATACCTGTGTATTTAGGCCCAAAAGCACCACTACCTGTTTCCATTTGGCAAGCCAGGGTTCCCTAACAGCCAGGAGATTGCTCTCCCTCTCCCTCCACTTAGGAAGATGAGAGAAGAAAGCATTCTTCTTTGTCCGAGATCGGAACAGCTTTCCACAGCGTGTTTTGGTTGTGTTCCGTCTTACACGAAAGGTACCATCTGATAAGCAAGAGATCTTTGATGGACTCTGATCTTCCGCTGCACAGACAGGGAACCGGGTGAGCAGCACTCAGCCTGTTCTTTCTTTCGGAGGCCAATGCCGTCACCTGGCTTATTGCTCCTGTATTCATCCTGATTATTGTGTGTCTGCATTTCCTGACGCCGTATCCCGTTGTAACTTAATAACGTCAGCATGTAACTTTACTCTTTTTCAACCAGCTCAGTCGGATTATTCCTCACTGTGGTGACCTTCCATAGTTTCTGTTTTTATTTTTGCATAGTAGCCGCCTGCTCCTATATAACTGTTTTTGATTCCCTCCTTCTACCTTTGTGTGTGTGTGTGTTTAGCATCAGTTCCTTACCTTAGGGAGGCGTCAGGTAGCTTCACTCTTCTGTAAGAAGTACTGGATGAAATTTAGGGATCCTTGAGAGAAAAAACTCAATGGGATAGTTGGAATTCACACTGAATTCATGGATTATCATTTAGTCTGTGATTTTAAAACACCTTAATGTTTTGTTCTTAACGACTCAAAACCATTTTGTTAATCTTAAAAATGTTGCTGCTCTTTTTCTTCAGAATCTTCAACTACTGGGAGCTACAGCCATTGAGGATAAATTACAAGATCAAGTGCCTGAAACCATAGAAACTCTAATGAAAGCAGACATCAAAATCTGGATCCTTACAGGAGACAAGCAGGAAACTGCCATTAACATTGGTAATTCACCTAGTTTAAACTTTATGTCATGGTGCTTTTTAACATGTTTTGATACATTTTAGAGAATAGATTTGAGATATTTCAAGATTTGAAAGATTTAGTATTTTGAGGTTTCCTTATTTGTCGTTTCACCCAGCTTACCTACTTACTGGTGGCCCCAGCGCCCCCTTTAAAGATGCGGTGATTATGGATACAGCCAAACTTTAGCTCTTGCAGCCAGAGAGTGCCCTCTCTCACCTTTGAACTCTGACTGCCCCTAATTCACCTCCATAATTGACACACGTGGATGAACTTTCTGCAGTTGTCCGCCGGAGTCTGGAGACTCGGATCATGGCGAGCTTGTATCCTGACACTTGTTTCTGTGGCCAAAGGTTATTTCTGAGATAGGAAGTAAGGTTTTGCCAGTTTTCATTGATCTAACAATTAATTCTGATTCTACAGAAAGAGGTTATATTAGTCAGCTCAGGCTGCCATAATAGAAAATGGCATATTAGGTGACTTAAGCATCAGACAGTTATCACTTCACAGTCCTAGGAGCTGGAGTCCCAAATCAAAATGTCAGCAAGCTGGTTTCTCCCGAGGCCGCCCCTCTCGGCTTGCAGACGGTCACATCTCTGTGTATCCCCGCCCGACCTCTCCTCTGGACGCTCACAGAGCGTCTGGTTTCTGTCCTCTTCCTATAAGGACACTAGTCCTATTGGATGAGGGATCCCCTTACAATCTCATGGAACTTTAACTCCTTGAAGACCCTGTCTCCAAATGCTGTCACACTGGTGCTTGGGGCTTCAACATATGAATTGGAAGGTGGGGACAGAACTCAGTCTGTAACAGAGGAGAAAGGTAATGTTTGCTGGTAGAGGCCTGTAGTACCAATAATGTGCAAGAAAAATAGTCATTTTTTTCCCCCAAATTCAGCAGTAGTATGTTGCCTGAGCACTGTGAACCCTGACATCAACCTCTGGATGATACTGATGATACAAATTACACCTAAAACTCTCCCAAAATTAAAGAAACCATTTCAGGAATATTCACAAGCTGAAACCACATTTTTTAAAAGTCATTAAGTATCATCTATGTAAAAAAAAAAAGATTTTAGCTAATATTCCTTTGAGAAATGTGAGTAATCAAGGGTATATTCTGTGATAAATACTATACTTATAAATATAGTATTTATATTAAACAGTATAAATACTATCAATTCATAGCAAGTTGATGTTAATAGGGGAAAATTAATTTTTAAAAGGAAACTATGACTTCCCTGGTCGTCCAGTGGTTAAGACTCCACACTTCCACTGTGGGAGCACAGATTTGATCCCTAGCCAGGGAACTAGGATCCTGCAGGCACAGGGTAGCCAAAAAGAGGGAAAAAAGAAACGAAACCTAGCCCATAAAATTTAAACCTACAAGCCAAGCAAGTTGTTAATTTTGATTTTAAAAATTTTCACTGGCGTTAGAGACAACATGAAAAGAAGATATATGAGGAAACAGAATTCTTTAGAATCAGGAGACCTGGAAAATGCAAATATGATAAAGCGTGTGACGACAGATAGAGGGGAATGTATGGGGGTTAAGAGTGGTCTGTGGGGAAGATGCACAGTCCTCAGGATGGTCCTGGATATGTAGCCGGTGTGAAAAGACCTATGAAAAGGAGAGAAGGGTGGTGGTTTCTAGCTGCCCTGAACTTCTAGAATCCTAAAAGTTGTTCCTAGAAAAAGGAAAGTAAGACTCATTCATTCAGCAAATGATTACGGTACCTGTGGTGCCAGGCGTCAGTGAAGAACACAGAACGAAACGCATCAGAGCCTCTGCCATCGGAACTCAGATTCTGGTCAGACCATATACATTCCTATAAAAAGAAAAAGCAAGGGAAACATCAGGGAAACAGACAGCAAAGTAAATGAGAAAAATACGTAACACATTCGATGGCAATAATTGTTCTAAAGAAAAATAAAGCAGGGGAGGGAGAATAGGGCATGACCCAGAGGGGTTCAGTTTTAAATCACGAAGTCAGGAAGAAGTATTGAAAAAGCGAAAGCCCAGAAACAGCCTATGAGAAGAAAGGGAGCTTGTCCCTGGAATGGTTTGGGAGAGCCGTCTTCTGTCCTGCAGAAAGAACAGAGATGCCCAGGGCTAGAGCAGGAGGAGAGGGGAGCGGTGCGACGGAGCTCAGTTTGGACGGAGCCGCCTACACGGCTGTCCCGTGTTGGCATTTCTCAGTGAGATGGAAAACCACCACGTGGTACTGGACACAGCAGAGGGAACACATGATCTGTCTTTCCTGTTGGAAAAAAAAAAACTATATCTGTCTGGCTGCTAGACTCAGGATAGACCCAAAGGAAAGCAAGTATTGAAGCAGGAAGGCCAGAGGCTGTTGAATTAACCCAAGTAGGACCTGGTGATGCTTGAACCTGGGTAGTCAAATAGAGGTGGTGAGGAATGGTTGGATTCTGGATGTGTTTTTGAAGGTCCAGCCAACAGGATGGATTGATAGATCAGACACAGAGTGTGGGAGAAAGGAAGGAATCCCAGGTAACTTCAAGCCTTAGCAGTTGAAGGATGGAGTTGCCATTAACCAAATGAGGAAGACTAAAGGAGGAGTGAGTTTTCTGGATGGAGGTTAAGAGCCTGATTTTAGATATGTCAAGTTGGAGATGTTTATTTTATACCTAAATATCTGCTATTAAGTAGGCACCGCCATGTGAGAGTCTAGAGTTCAAGAAAGAGGTCTGAATGGGATTTATGAGTTCTAGAATGGTCAGCATTTCAGTTCAGTTCAGTCGCTCAGTCGTGTCTGACTCTTTGCGACTCCATGAATCGCAGCACGCCAGGCCTCCCTGTCCATCACCAACTCTCAAGAGCTTGCTCAAACTCATGTCCATCGAGTCAGTGATGCCATCCAACCATCTCAATCTCTGTCGTCCCCTTCTCCTCCTGCCTTCTATCTTTCCCAGCATCAGGGTCTTTTCAAATGAGTCAGCACTTCCCATCAGGTGGCCAAAGTATTGGAGTTTCAGCTTCAGCATCAGTCCTTCCAGTGAACACTCAGGACTGATCTCCTTTAGGATGGATTGGTTGGATCTCCTTGCAGTCCAAGGGACTCTCAAGAGTCTTCTCCAACACCACAGTTCAAAAGCATCAATTCTTCAGCGCTCAGCTTTCTTTATAGTCCAACTCTCACATCCATACATGACCACTGGAAAAACCATAACCTTGACCAGAGGGACCTTTGTTGGCAAAGTAATATCTCTGCTTTTTAATATGCTATCTAGGTTGTCCATAACTTTCCTTCCAAGGGGTGAGCATCTTTTACTTTCATGGCTGCCGTCACCATCTGCAGTGATTTAAGAGCCCAAAAAATTAATGTCTGTCACTGTTTCCACTGTTTCCCCATCTATTTGCCATGAAATGATGGGACCGGATGCCTTGATCTTAGTTTTCTGAATGTTGAGCTTTAAGCCAACTTTGTCACTCTCCTCCTTCACTTTCATCAGGAAGCGTTTTAGTTCCTCTTCACTTTCTGCCATAAGGGTGATGTCATCTGCATGTCTGAGGTTATTGATATATCTCCCGGCAATCTTGATTCCAGCTTGTGCTTCATCCAGCCCAGCATTTCTCATGATGTACTCTGCATATAAGTTATATAAGCAGGGTGACAATATACAGCCTTGAGGTACTCCTTTCCCAATTTGGAAGCAGTCTGTTGTTCCATGTCCAGTTCTAACTGTTGCTTCCTTACCTGCATACAGATTTCTCAAGAGGCAGGTCAGGTGGTCTGGTATTCGCATCTCTTTCAGAATTTTCCACAGTTTATTGTGATCCACACAGTCAAAGGCTTTGGCATAGTCAATAAAGCAGAAATAGATGTTTTTCTGGAACTCTCTTGCTTTTTCAGTGATCCAGCAGATGTTGGCAATTTGATCTCTAGTTCCTCTGCCTTTTCTAAAACCAGCTTGAAGAGCTGGAAGTTCACGGTTCATGTATTGCTGAAGCCTGGCTTGGAGAATTTTGAGCATCACTTTGCTAGCATGTGAGATGAGTGCAATTGTACGGCAGTTTGAGCATTCTTTGGGATGGAATAAAAACTGAGGAATGAGATCACAAGAGGACTGAGTGCAGATGGTTCTGTTTTAAATGTGAGCTCGGCCAAAAAGCTTGCCTGTTTTTGTCTAGCCACCTTCAGCTATAGGCACACAAGTCACGTGGGCAGAGCCGGTTTGATCAGCAGGTGCGTTTGCCCTGCTCCAAGTACAGCAAAGCAGGAGAGAGGAGACTGTGGTCACAGTCCAAGGGCAGGGAGGTCGCGGTGGGATCAGCGGCCCGAGAGAAGCCCAGGCAACCTCCTGCGTCCTTCTCCCGAAACAAGCCCTGGCCCATCTTCTGCTCTCCATGTGGGTCCTCATGACGGGTGTGCACATGCGTTTATCAGTTTTCAGAACAGTGAGAATCCTTACTATATTGTCTTTCCACGTTCGTTTATCATGGCAGCTTTAACCTGTCAGGTGATGTCCTTGTATCTTATCCCCCTTTTATAGCAAGCAAGAGTATTTCTTTTTCAAACTTCTGCAGGTCTAGAAGACAGTTGACTGCCATCTTTCCTGTTAAAATAGAGAGCATTTTAATTTTGCCGAATAATATAGATAAAATTCAGAATTTTTGTAGTTTTAGCATTTTATCATCTTCACCTTCTTTCTCTAGAGAAATTAATTATATCAACCAATTTACTCTGTTTGGACATAGGACACTCCTGCAAACTTCTGAGGAAGAACATGGGAATGATTGTTATAAATGAAGGCTCTCTTGATGTAAGTAAGATTATCTTTTTGAAAGACTTTTAGTAACTTACTTTGCGTTTTATATTCAGCTAACTGTTGAGATATTTTGTTTTCCTGGCTTGAAAGGTGCCTTATTACTATCGTTCTGCTGGAACAAACGTGCACTGTTTTGAATCACTGATGTAAACAGATGCGAGTTTTGTGTCTCTAACAGCTAAAAGAAATTGCTAAATGTTGTGAGACCCAAAAAAAAAAAAGCTGCTTTACAAAAGTATTATGTCAAGAGATTGCTGAGTGACTACAGCTCCTTTGTATCTGCCTGAGTATTTTGTATATTTCAGTATTATTACATATTATATATGTAGTATTTCAGTATGAATATTTTGCTTCTTTTTTCAAAAAATGTGAAAGCTATTGAACAACACCAAATAGCCAACAGTCAGCCTTTTTTTTAAAGTCTGGAGTTCAGAGCTGAAATAGAAATTCCTAGTATGTCTGTTTTCATGACTATGATCGCATGAAGTTATAGTTGGAAAGGAGGGGAAAGATTATTTTAGGAGTATAATAGATAAAAGTTAACCCCCCAAAATGTAAGTCATGACCTGTAAATATTTTAAGGGAAAGATGACTATTTACAATTTAAGGTGGAAGACAGAACAGGAAAGGTGATATCCAGCTGCTTGAAATACCCATTGTGACGCAAAGAGCAGAGGAGGAAACCTGATAAGTAGGGATGTTGGAGAAGCTGAGAGGCCAGCTCTGTGGAAGGGATGGTGAAGAAGTAGATATTTAGAACTTGGGTATAGACAGCAAATTACATGTAGGAAGTACTTTGTTTCTGATTTTTAAACTGGAATCATGATCTCTTCTTTATTATTGTGCTTAAAACAAGCCTTGTGATGCACTTCCCTTTCTTGTGAAATCTTTGAGCCCCTTGTAGCCTGAGGAATAACATGAGTCTGCAATCATGGGACCTGCTTATGCCTCTAATTATTGGAGAAGTGCTTTTTGTGAACCAGGCTTTAATCCTAAAAACACAAACAAACAAATAAACAAAGCCAGCCCTCCAAAAGCTTACAAATATTAAGAGAAGTAAATTGCATACAAGTAATAATGCAGAACAAATAGGTAAGTAAGGTAGATAACTTGCTGTGAAAATATCATGAAGTTTAAGTAACTATTTGCAAAATAAGTGGCATTTAGTTACATAAAGGTGAGTAACACGTGAGTAACCGAGTCAGAGGAGCGGAAGCAGAAAGTTAGTGCGAGTCAGGTTCCTCTTTGGGGGCCTGAAGGAGGAGCATTAAACTTGAACACAAGATTATAATTTTTTAAGTATGTTTTGTTTGAATAAACCTAGGCGCAGAATGTAAAACTTTTCAAAGTTATGAAAAGAGAAAATACAGATGGTAAAAAGTGAATCTCTCGCCTTAATTTTTTTTTCTTTTATTGAAGTATAGTTGATTATAATGTTGTGTTAATTTCCACTGTACAGTAAAATGACTCAGTTTTATATACATATATATGTGTGTATACACACACACACATATGTAATGTATGTATGTATATACATATGTATATGTGTGTGTGTGTGTGTGTATACTGTTTCATGTTCTTTTCCATTTTGGTTTATCGTGGGATATTGAATATGGTTCCCTGTGCTATATAGCAGGACCTTTTTGTTTATGGATCTCCCACCTTGTACCCAAGCTACTAGTTTATTACCTCCCTGGGGATGGCCACTGGTCCCAGTCATGTGTGTTCATCCAGAGCAGTTCTGCCGTATCTAAGGGATTTATGTGCATGCCAGTCGACACATCCTTTGTTGTTAAACACATATTACAGCATCCTGTCCACACTCCTTGATATTGCACTTTGCTTTTCTCACTTGATATATCTTAGCAGTTGTTTTATAATGGTCCGTATGAAGCTACCCAATTCGTTTTAACAGTGGGCACAGTGTTTATAAGGCACCCCTTAAAAAGGGATAGAGGGGGTTAAACCTGGAGAGGTAGTCTCAGGCCAACTGTGGAAAGCTAGGCCAGGTTTGAGACTTTGCCTTCATAGGCAAGGGGTGTGACTTCATCAGCCTCTTAAGAGAGGTGTAATGTATGGAAGCAGTTGGCGAGTTGGAAGGGCACAGACGGGGGACCAGGATAGGAGTCAGGGAAGAGGAAATGGGCACAGAGCCAGCGATGGGATGGAAAGTTCAGGGACACATCCCCACCGGGGTCCCTGGAAGACGAGCCATCCAAGGTGGTTCCAGAACTGGGCTGCAGTTGTTCACAACCTTGCAAAAACTTCAGTGTAAACGTTTCCATAATCCCTATAGACCTTTAGGCCTTTGTCAGCATCATAGGTTAAACGTGATGCACAGACTTTCTGACACTTGAAGGAAATCAGAAGTGGGACCTGTGAGACGGAAGTGAAAGCACGGTCGACCACATGCTGGATTTGACACACTTCCCCTTTTGTCTGGATTTCGGCGTTCACCTTACGTAGAGTGCAGGCATGGCTCCTTTTGTTTTCATCTGCTTCATTATTTTTCTCCAACTCTTGGATAAACACATCCAAATGTTCTTGAAGTGTTTTTAGTGTCAAATGATGTAAACAGTAATCTTGAGAAAAAAAAACAAAAAGAGAAAACTGAAATGCCGAAAATATTCTGTGCGCCGAATCTTGTATTGTTAAGACAGAGGCATTTATTTTCATTCTGAAGTTTCCAAGATGGTAACTCAAAACTAATAGACACTTCAGAGGTTTTTGCACTTCCCGTTGCTACAGGAGCAAACATAAATGGCCTCCGGGGAACGCTCGTTTTCAAGGAGAGCAGGGACCCCGTCTGTCTGCTTTGGCTTGCGGTCTCTGTCAGTCTCCAGCAAGCTGTCTGACACACTGCTGTGTGCGTGCTCAGTCACGTCTGGCTCTTTGTGACCCCGCAGACTGTAGCCCACCAGGCTCCTCTGTCCATGGGATTCTCCAGGCAAGAATACTGGCTTGGGTTGCCATTCCCTTCTCCAGGGGATCTTCCTGACCCAGGGATCGAACCCACATCTCCTACAATGGCAGGCGGAGTCTTTACCACTGAGCCATAAATATTTGAGAAATGGGTTACTGAATAATGTTTAATTAAGGGTTCCCTTTTTTAAAAATTTGTATATCAGTGTTAGATGTGGTAGTAGTCGATCATATGTGATATTTAAAGAGCAGAGTGATTGGAAACGTCCTTAGCAATTTGTGTCCTTTGGGTGTGAAAAATCACAGGCAGACGCGATGGCTGAGCGGACTGACACTGATTCGCCCAGCATCAGGCTGCCTCTGGTTCTCGCACTGGTGTCTGGAGGAGGCTTTTTCTCCCAGGCAGTTAAGTGGTGACTTTAAACAGATCTGGCTGTCTGGGGTCAGACCTGCTGCGGTGAGTTCATTTGCTTCTCAGCAGGAAAGGAAACCTCACTTTGCATCATAGCTCCTCCAGTTCTCGTGTCATACAACCCACGGCTGAGATTTCAGGCAAATCATTAGGATGAATCCACGCAAATCATCATTTTTCATTGCCATGGAGAAGAAAAGGATCCTCTGTGTTCACATTTGTACTGATAATAATAAAAGGGTTATCATTCCATCAGTACAAAGAATGATTAACATTCAGGTAATGAACTTAGAAACACACCGCCTTAGGAAATAACATAATAGGAAATAAATTGCAGGTGTGCAAAGTTTTGTCAGATCACAACTCTGATGAATGTACTCACATCACTCTGTACAGTAGCACGGTGGGTCAGGGCCCAGCTCTGCCCCGCCTGAGTGGCGGGCTCTGGACAAAATGAAATTAGAGAACTTCTCTAAGCCACTTGTCCTGCCTCTGAGGTAATGACAGTGTTACCCTTGGCATAGGAGTGGTATGGTTAGCACAGGGCACAGCACATATGAAATGAATGTTACAAAACTTTGTAGAAAAATAGTCCATGTTAAAATCCTGCTCTGCAGACCTAATATGGAAGTCTGACTTTTCTGCCTCTGCACACTCCCAGCTTCTTTCCCAGAAGAGCAGCTCTCCCCGCAAGCATGATGCCTGGGTGCAGAGCCGGGGCTTCTCACTCAGTTACCTACCCAACTGTTGCCGGATGTTGCCAGTGTCAGCAAAAGAGGTTCTTAGGAAGCTTGATCATACGTTTTTAATTTAGAAAGTAAGGATTTTATAGATAAGCATCTTTAATTATCATGTAAAGTTGATCAAAATCTGTTAGATGTTTATAATAAGCAGGTAATTTACGTAACATGTAGCTTTTTATCATGTAACTTTGAGCCATTTTATTAAGGGTTCTGATTATGATATTCATATGAGACATTTTCTTAAGGGTCTGCTAAAGCAAGAATTTTAAATTACTGGCTTGAAGAATATTGTGTACTTCTTCCCTAAGTCTACAGAAATGCCCAGAAATGACCCCATGAAATTCTCAGAAACCCCTTTGGCTTGATGACCGAGATCTTCTAGTGTCTCTTTTTTTTTTATTTCTATTGGAGAACAGTTTTTTTTATAATGTGTGTTAGTTGTTGTTGTGCGGCAAAGTGAATCAGTTATTCACACACGTATATCCACCCTTTTTTGACTCTTTCCCATAAAGGCCACCAGAGAGTAGTCAGCAGTGTTCCCTGTGCTGTGTGGTAGGTCCTTCTTAGTTCTGTGTTTTATATATAGCAATGTATATATGTCAACTCCAATTTCCCAATTTATCCCCCAGCATCTCTTTTATACTTTTGGCTTACCATGAAGTAACTTGTTCAAAATATATCTGTTAAAACTGGAAACATCTAAAAATGTGAGCTAAGAACTCGGGAATCTCCCATTGTCTAATTAACATCTTTTAAAATGTAGTATAATGAGTTTATGTTATATTAAGGAGTGTAATGATTATAGTATTCAAATCCCCCATAGCATTCTAACTCTGTGAATCTCTGAAAACACTTCAGGTGACCCAGAATATTTTTTTAATGGATATTATCTAACTTTCTGTAAAAGGTAGAGAGAAAGTGAAGACTGTTTCATTGAGATGGCTCAAGATTTCACTACCCTCGTCTGGCAAGTCTGGGTAGGTGGAAGGAGCCATAATTTCTCAAGCCAGTAGCTCTGTAGGTGCCCAAATGATCTTTCTTGAGTTTCACATGATGTACTTGTAACCTTGACCTCTCCTCCTTCTAGCACCTCCTAGGACGGTTGTGGAATCTGTCCTGGGAGGCAGCGCTGGACCGTAAACTTGTTCTTATTGTTTCTTCTCCTCTTTTCTACTGTCTGGATTCCCTGGGAAATAAAAAGGGGCAGAGAGGAAAATTGCTCTATATTTATGGAATCAACAGGAATGATGGTTAAATGTGAATGTGAGGAATTTGGAGAAATAAATTTCCTCTACTCGGAGTCCAAAGGCTTCCAGTCTTCCGAAATTTAACTCCTGAGAAGCCCTGCCTGCCTCTCCTGCTGACCATCTGGGCGCAGTTGTTTCTGAGTGTCCGCTTCTGTTGACATTCACATTTAGCCTGGTGAGGGGTCAGTCCCCGATATACCAGAAGCAGATATGGATCCCAAAGAAAAACGCGGGTATCTGACTATGTGAAAAGGAAGCTCTGCTGCCTCTGCAGGGTTCTGTGCAAGGCTGATAGAGTCATAAGGAAACACTGGCTTATGTTTGAACTAAAGATTTTACAGGGACAATCACATTTACACCTGGTAACATTAGTAGGCAGATACCATTATGCCCGGGCTTCCCTTATGGCTCAGCTGCTAAAGAAACCTGGAGACCCAGGTTTGATCCCTGGGTTGGGGAGATCCCCTGGAGAAGGGAAAGGCTACCCACTCTAGTATTCTGGCCTGGAGAATTCCATGGACTGTATAGTCCATGGGGTCACAAAGAGTTGGACATGACTGAGCGACTTTAACTTCACTATTATGCGCAATCTTGAAAGTAAACTTGACCTCTGGTGCTAAGCAAACTCTGGAGGATGTATGTAAGTCATTGGATTCTGGAGTCTAAGCAAATAGAATTTTCTGGAACCTCAGTTTCCAGTGACACTTGTAAAACAAGAGTAATAATAATACCCATCTCTAGGGTGTTGTGGGGGTTAAACAAAACAATGCCTTTTAAATACAATGCCTAGCATTTAGTAAGCACAAAAGAACTATGAACCATTCTTGTGATCATCATTATTATTTCTTTTAACATCTTTATTCCCGAGGGTAGGGGGAGTTTCGTTTTGCCAAGTGCTATGAGAGGTGATTTTAAATAGCTGTCCCCCTCACTACTTAAATTTCTCTGCTTAATTTGCAAATATGAACTTAAGCCAGCCTAGGTTTGATTATGGATACCAGTGTTTTCTCTCACCCATACATTTTGCAGAAAATGAATTGTTAACCACATTTGATATTAACAAGCATAAGAATATATATTTTTCAACACCATGGTAAAAGAAAGCCCTTTATAGGATTGCACATTTTTTTCTAGCTAAATTTGGTTTTATAACACCATGTAAGCTTCAAATATAACTTACACGCATTCATGACATAAATGGTAAAGTTGTCATCTGTACCCTTTTAAGCTCATCTTACATGTATTATGCAGACAAACCTTACTGTTTGGGAAACCAGTCACTGTTGAATGGCTTCTGAAAGAAATCCAGAATAAGCAAGTTATTGACTTGGCTCCAGAAAAAGAAGGGGAAAAAGGAGAATTGAGGCTACTTCAGGTTTTGTCTTGATATGTCCCATGAGTCTACTACAATACATTTTGTATTGCTTTGAAAAATAGTTCAGGCAGGTTTTAAACCACAGTGAATTTTCTTCCACTGCCAGCTTTGGACCTTTAGAATTGTGAATTCTCTGTTACCATTAGCAAAGTTGTTTCAGCTTTTTGGCCTGAAAGTGTTTAAGAGCTCAGGTTAACTTCTAAGGTGTTAATGTGTCCCTATCAGAAGCAAAGATATGTTTTTGTACCGTCCCATTGCAGGATGATCGTTCAGATGCTGTCTGGCACAGAGCTTGCTTCAAGTAGTGCTCAGCGAAGAAAGCGAACTTTGTTACATTTGAGAGAAATGCTTTAGTAAAAAAGAAAATGTAAACATTACAAAAAATGAAAATAACATATGAACAAATAATCTGTTCTCTTTTCCTCTGATTTAAGATAGTGTCTGCCACAAACCCAAGTTTGTGGTTGAAAAAGTTCCATCAAGCCCATTGTTTGGTCTCAGAAAAACTAAATGTGTCCCCTTTTCTTAAACAAAATTCAGTAATCTTGGCTTGTGTGCAGATCCCAAAGTGAAGTTGTTCACAAATTCATAGTATTTCTGTTTTGAGAAATTCCTCCTCCCACAAGCTTGAATAGTCTTTTTCTCTCTTTTTTTAAATTTATTTTTGGCTAAACATCTGAGCTCTTTCAAGAGCTCTCTGAGACCTAGAATTACCGATAAATCCTTTCTAACCAGTCTACCCTCTCGCCATCTCCTCACAGCTTGTGGGCAGTTTTGAGGGGAACAGACTGCTGTGCCTTGGGACTTTTTTGCATCCCTGCCACCCATATCTTTTGATGAGTTATAAAATTGACAGTTTGCAGGAAGCTGTGTCCCAGGTGTGTCTGTATGCATTCGCCTCTGTTCCTTTTTTCATTTTTACTTTTTTAATTGGCATATCGTTGCTTTTTGCCTCCATTTCTACATGAATGATGATGTTTGTCTCAACTACAGACTATGAGTTCACAGGATTAGCAAATGTGGGATCCTGAATTTTGACCGAGATGACTTTAATCCCAAAATTGTTTTTCCTTTTGTTTTTAAACAACCCTTCCTTCTCCAGAAATAACAGGGCCTTAGTCTCAGAAAAAAGCCTTCTGGGAGCGTGCCCCCCCGCCGCAGATTTTCCAACTTGTCTCTGCCTCCCTTCCTACTTACCACCAAGGCTCCAGAGCCGCTGGAAGGGGTGCTCTTCTGGGAATTGGCGGTGTTGGGGATCTTGTATTTATGAAATTTGCAAAAGACCCTATATTCCATTTTACTGTGACAGTTGTACATAGAATTTTTTTCTAATGGATGTTGAAAATAATGGAAATGGTGTGCCTTTGGAATTTGCAGTGAGGAAGCACAGTAGGTAATGATTCCTCTGTATTCCTGCCTGAATTAATTCAAATCATTAGCGAAATGGGCCCCACCTTAGCTTTCTTTGTGGTTCTTGGTAAGAATTTCCCACAGACACCAGTTGTTACTTTCTCCAAACCGTTGATTTGGTAATTTGCTTATTTTCCCAAAAAAATGGTTGTATATTCTAAGCAGTCTCTTCTGGCTGAATTGAAGGCCATTCGAGAGACTGGATGTCGGCCCACCCAGTTCCTCCAGGACGCTTCCTCATGCACTTGAGTCACCGCCGCCGCTGGAGAATATTTAATACCAAACTCAAAATAAGTGTTTAGGAGGCTTTCAGTGGTGGTTTCAAATAATTACTATGAGGGCTTTGGTGAAAGCCTTTATCCACAGAACTGCTTAAATTATATAATTATACCCGCTGCCGCACCCTTCCTTCCTTTCCCGGGGTTTGTCTTTCTTTGCTCAATGCCTCCTTCCTACACTGCAAGACAGACTTGGACCCAGATTAGACACTTCTCAGCCTTTCTCTCTAGGGTACCCCAAACGAGACTGGATGCCTTACAAGGAATTATTTGCCTCATGGAACCTATCATAACCCCAAATCCCAAACCTCTGCCCAGGGGCCAAGAGCAATTTACCCAGCTCTACAACTTCCTCTTCCTACCTTCTTCCATCCTTTAACCTTTGACCTTTTCTCACATGGCATGACCCTGTTGGGAGATTGGACCATTTCCTCAATTACAGTGTTTTATATCTACACCTGCCCTGGAATGCTCTTATCTGCCTATCAGCAAGGCATGAGCAAGATTTTTTTGTTTCCCTTTCCATTATGTTTAGCAATATGTGTTGATTAAATTCATTCACTTGACTGTTTTCCACCAAGCTGTTTTAGAAGACCTCTTTGACCATATGTTTTTTTAATTTATTTGTTTTAATTGGAGGCTAATTACTTTACAGTATGGTGATGGTTTTTGCCATACATCGACATGAATCAGCCACGGGTGTACATGTGTCCCCCCATCCTGACCCCCCTCCCACCTCCCTCCCCACCCCACCCCTCTGGGTTGTCCCAGAGCACCAGCTTTGCGAGCCCTGCTTCATGCATCAAACTTGCACTGATCACCTATTTTACATACGGTAATATACATGTTTCCGTGCTGTTCTTTCAAAGCATCCCACCCTCCCCTTCTCCCACATACTCCATGATTTCACCTTCTGTCTGCCTTTACCCAGTTTGGAAAAATTACTTTATGTTGGTTTGATTCTATATGAATAGGTTTTTTGAAGGTTATGTTCTAATATAGCCTAGGAGTTTAGAAACACCGGATGTTTTGGTCAGAAACTGTCCAGGAGAGCTAGTGATCCTGACTGGGATAAATACTAAATGGACCAGTTGTATATAAATATACTTTCTCTTTACTCTCAGGTATATGATCTTTACAACGTACAGATCAGTACAGCGTACAGCCTGCAGTACATTAAATGTACAACGTACAGCCTGCGGTCAAGGAGTAGTTGATATATGTGTTGCATGGGGGTATATGGAACGTCCTGTGGTTCTCTGAATCAATAACACATTGTCAAAAAATAATACCCAGTGATTTATCTACATTGTTCTTATGGGAGTCATAACTTACTCTTTAAGAACATGCTAACCTTGTCCATACTTGTTATGGTCATAATGTATTATTAAGAATGTCCTTGGAATACTCTGTTAATTTGTAATTTTATGTTGTGAATACTCAGAGTGTAAAAACAGAGAAAGAATGAAACATTATTTGGCCATAAATTTATAAACACCCCAGGTCTTAAATGGTGATGAGATAGGGCCACAAACCACCAAAACAGCTAATGAAATATGTCAGTTTACGATTCTTAGATCCTCTTATTTGACATCTTATGTTAATTGATAGTAGGTTTTAAAACTAAGTCGGTCACAAAAAAAAAAGAAAAAAAAAAAACTAAGTAGGTCAACTAAGGTTTCCCCCTGCCAATGAATATTTATAAATCTGGTTTAAAAAATAATCAGTACCTAAGGAGCTAAGGTGATGGTGTTATTGCTGAAAAATGTGCCATCAAAGTGAGTCCTCAGTGTTTTCTTTATCGTTGTTTTCAGCCTACTATTTCTGAGGGTCCCATTTACACATAATGCTATTTACTCTGCATATATATATATATGTAACTCTATGTTCTTTATGGGAGCTTAAAGTCTAACATATATTTATGTGGTCATCTGCAAAAAACATAGATAGTAAGAGAGAAATGCCAATCAGTTTGTAACTTTCAATTTATTTTCTGCTCAAGAGTTATATCAGGAATTGAGAGATAAAGAAAATTGAGAGATAAAGGAAGCAGTCTAAGTTATAACTTTATAAATATTTGTCCTCCTACTCTCTACTGAGAGCCACATATCATATGGGAAGGGATAATGCTATCTTTTCTATGAGTGAGGGAAGACAGATTTCCAGATAGTTTTTACATAAAAGAAGTAGTAGCTAGTAGAGTTGAGTGTTAGTAATCGAAAAGTAGATTGAAATAAAATTGCTGTTAGGAGATTTCAAGAGGAAACTGAAGATCATCTCCGTAATATACCACTTGGATTGCACTGAGGTTATACGGTGATTGGCTAGGTGCAGAGTATTCATTCTTCATCATGTGTTGATAACCCTGTTAGATCTGATGTCAGAGGAAGGAAAAGAGCTAGTCTTTCTCAGATGTCACCTCTGAGCCAAGCACAGGACAGGACTCCTGAGTTAGCACATCTTGTCGCAACAATAACCCTATGGAAGAGACATTAACCCAATCTTATTTAAAAAAAAAAAAAAGACTCAGAGAAATAGGCTGCCTACAGTGGGAGAGCAACGATTCAACCCGAGCCATTCTGATACCATACCGTTGCCTTCTGCATGCTGGGTCTTTTCAGGCATGTCTCTGCGACCCTATGGAGCGTAGCCCTCCAGGCCCCTCCATCCGTGGGATTCTCCAGGCAAGAATACTGGAGTGGGTTTCCATGCCCTCCTCCAGCGTCTCTTCCCAAACCAGGAATCAAACATATGTCTCTTAACGTCTCCTGCATTGGCAGTTGGGCTGTTTACCACCTGGGAAGCCCCGATTGCCTTCTAGAGTTAGTCAAATGAAGAAATAAATAAGGAGGTAGATTGGAATATACATGTACCCCTGGCAAAAAGTTTACTGATACACCATGAAATGAACTTGCCTGTGGCATGTGCTGTGGGATGTAATCCTTTCCAGAACAGTGAGCCTATGTAGCCACCTGATCTAAAAGTACTTTGGAGTTGGTATTTTTACTTAAGTTAGTGGTTGAAACTATTCCGTATTTTTCACTTAGTTTTCTTCCTTTCACATCATTAAGGAACTTTTTTTCAAAATAAATATTTCCTTTCCAAGGAAGATGAAAAATGTTTGATTACCTTGTTTTCACCTTATAAGGTGAAACTACCAGTTTCACCACTGCAACGACCAGAAGTTGAGAAGTGCCTTGAGTTCTTAGCCACAGCGTATGTTTCATCTCCTGAAACTTCAGTTCTTTGCAATGTGGTTCCATTGTTTGCGTCAATGTCATCAGTGCCCAGAAGCACCATCCAAACCTTCATGGCCCTTCTTGACTTTCTCACTAAAGAAACTCCATTTTTTATGGTTACACATTTGTTGCTGGCTCGGGAAGGTCCCCTGGGGAAGGAAATGGCAACCCACTCCAGTACTCTTTCCTGGAAAATTCCACAGACAGAGGAGCCTAGCAGGCTACAGTCTGTGGGGTCACAAAGAGTCGGACGCGACTGAGCGACTCCTTCACTTCACTTGTCATACGCTGATGGCTGCCTTCTCTACGCTGATTGGGGAGTTGTGCACATCAGCTGACAAGTTCTAAAAAGTTATTTTACAGGGACTCAACCTCTGGCAAATTGTCTTATTTCATCAGAGTCCCCGTCTTGCTCAAAAAGATACTTTCCTATAATAGTTTATTGACTTTTGCCCTTTTGGTGGAAAGTAAGTGAAAACCGAACTCGAAACCAGAGTTGCTGATACTAAAGTGAAAAGCACAGGCTTCATAAACCCAACCATTCTGACAGGGGTCAGGGTTGTGTGTCCTCCAAAAGTGATTCAACATCAGCCAAAATTCTATGCTTATTTCATTTACCTGGTGGTGAATTTCTGATAAAATTATGGTAAGCATAAGTTTACCATTTGACCTGCACACATTTAACAGTTTCCCAGGAAAATTACAGGTGCTGAGTTCTTATTCGTACTCAGACCCACACACCGACATATAGTTTGAACTAAATAAGTATATATGTATACTTTTTTCTTTTAACCTTTGCTGTTTGGCTTAGCCATGCTGATGACACCCTCTGGGATTAGATGAGTGATCACACGTTTCCTTCTGTCGCTGTAAGTAACTGCAGCTTGGAGCAGGGTGTGGGAGCCGTGACATTTAGGTGTTACATCTTAGACTGTGTGTAATCTTCACCTCATTTCTGCTGGTTAGACTGGAATAGAGTAGTCTTCTAGTCAAAGACAAGAGGCTTTCATTTTCCCCTGCTTAGGGATGTTGCCACATTCTCTACTAGGGTGTTCCCTGGATATGTTCCTAAGTAAGACTAACTGTCCTATAAACCCCTGAAAGGAATCAGAAAGAAAATCCAAACGCCAGAAGCTGAAAAGGGCTATTTTTATGCAGGTGCTTTCTGCAACATTACATTTGGGGCCATCAAAAACATAGTTCTTAGGTGGCCTAACATGTTCTTTGCACATCTGGCCTCTGGGTTCTTTAGTCTGTTCCAAGCAGAGTTTTTGCCAGAATGAAAACGACATCTTACATGCTAGGATACTTTCCAGACAAGTCAGGGCTTTCCGTTTATTTCACTGTAAAATTGTATTCTTTGTCTAGGGTGCCCGCTGTGATTTTTATCAAGGATTTCCTTGGCAAAGATCATGTAAAAGTAATGTAAAAAAAAAATTATCATAAAGCTGCCAGTCTCTGATTTCTTAAAAAATTATTTTATTTCATTGGAGGGAATGTTGTGGCTCAGAGTAGACCCTCTCAAAATATTCCAGACTGGCATATCAAATATTTTGAATTAAAGTTACTCTAGAAAAACCAAGCAGTCCAAGAAAAACATTCTGACCCTCGTGTGTCTTTAGAAAGCAAGAAATAAATCTCCCGTTTGGAAGGGAGCCTCCCTGCTCCAGGAGGCAGAGACATCCTTATCGCCAGAGATAGAAATTTAGGGCCAAAAAGGCTGTTTAAACACAACTTGTTACTTCCTCACTAATTTACTACCAAAGTTTAAACTTCTCTATCTTGTCAAGTCTTTATAAATTTATTGTTTCTTTTTCTAAAAAGCATAAAAGATGCATGCTTTGGCCACTTATTAGGTCCCATTTCTAGAGACCTCCATATATACTAATTAAATTTGAGGGTTTTTTCCCCACGTTAATCTCTCGTGCCAATTTAATTTTTAGACCAGCCAAAAGAACTCAAGAAAGAGAGGGTGGGAAATTCCCCCCACCATGTTAGGTATTATGTGAACATGTTATGTGTTGGACCAGGCAATACCCTGAAGATTCACATAGAAAGTTATTAGGGCCCTTTGGTCAGTTATCTTTTGTGAAAAATTCTGCTTGATCTAATTATCTGTCAAGCATCATTCTTTTCTTTTCTTTTTTTTTTTCTTTTTCAAGTATGTTTCTTATAAACCAAATACAAGTTGTTTTCTTCTCATCAATCTACTGTTATATAACCTGGCTTGATCACTAAGTAGCTCGTCTAGGTGTTGATTCCATTATATTCATTAGATAATTTATGTTATATAAGATAGAAGGAGATGCTTGATCATAACCATCTCTTTGTTCTCCATTTCCTCTGTCATAAAATAAACACACTAACATTTTATTTACTGCTGTAATTAAGAGTAGCCAAGATTACACAGGAGTTTTACAGGCAGCAAAAAACAATCCTTAAAATTATCACACAACAAAGGATTGTAACTTCCCACATGGGATTCTCCAGTCGTTAATGATTTGGTTATTCCTTTTTCACCAAGCTCATATTAATTGCATTTCATCTCTTTGTCAAGGGCTTCAGTCCCAAAGAGACACAGAGATATAGACAGATAAGCAGTTACACATCACGCCACATTATGTCTGTATAAACAAGTATTTAGAGAGTCTGAAAGGTGGAGGAATTCATCTCACCTGGAGGACTCAAAGAACAGAGTCAGAGGGACTTGACTCAGTTTGTTTATTTGTTCATTGTTTTCAGTCTGTAGTCTTAGAGAGTGCCAGTGGGGGAGGATAAAGACGCAAGGGAGAGGAGGGAGGAAGAGATGAGCCAAGTCAGGTCTCCCCCACCACCCCACCACCTCTGGCTCAGGAGTCAGCAAGGATTAGGCAAGGGGAAGGTTTTGAAGTTGAGAGGAAAGTTAAGAGAATTCTTTCTTAACTGTGAATGTTCTTAGCTGTAGTATCAGGGGGGCAAATTTGGAGTCTGGGGTAGCCTCTGGAAAGAGTGGAATTGGCTAGACCTGGGGGAAAGGAGCGGTCGGTAGCAATGAGCACCCGTAGAAAAGAGGAGAGCTGGTTAGAGCCTGTCCTCTGGGAGAGGTGGTTTTCTTTCTTTCTGTGGCGTCGGAACTAAGAACAGAGAGTGTGGGTGGTGGACTGGATTGTGACTTGGCAAAGCGGGAAGGCGTGGAGGGAGCGCCTGAGGGCTCTTGATGAGCAGCTGGCTGGGGGCAGGCCGTGAGCGGGGAGCAGAAAGCTGAGTGCTCCAATGCATGTCCACGTGGGGTGCAGCCTGCGGGAGGCGCAGGCAGATCCCACCTTCCCTGCGGCTCCCGCCCGTACCTGGACCCCCGTCTGGTGAGACGCCCGGACCCCTGCCTGTCTCCCCAGCCTGCCTCTGCTTCTGACTCTCCCTAATGATGGCAGCAGATGCTCCTTTCCTTCCAGCCCACAAATAAGACTTTGTAGCAGGAGGGAGACAGAGCTCTTATTTTGTTGTACTCTGTGGTCTTTTATCCTTTTTCTGAGTTAGCTTTTCATTTATATATTTTCACTTTCACATGTCACTAAGTTTAAATGTTTAAACATTTCCCCCTTCAGTAGCCAAAAAGAAAACAAAGCAACAGCTAATGTAGTAATAAATTTATTTCTAGCTACAGGAGATAAGCTCCAATGCAATATGGCCATAAAGTATGTGGCTCCTAGGCTTAAGGGAGAAGCAATAAACTTTCATAAATAAAGGAATTTAAAAATACTCCTGGCAGTATAAATAAGGGTCAAATGCAACATGTAGCCGGCAGCACACAGCCGATGACAGATCTGCTTACAAAAGGAAACTGTAAACTCAAATAAGAAAATGTTTGCAGCTTTTCTGTGGTTGTTACCTTGCACCCGAGGTGGGCTGACTAAAGAATTCACTGTGTGAAGATTTTGACTCACCTTCTGAATTGTGACCTCTGTCACATCTCCTGACACCTTTCGATTTTGCTGAAGACCTGTGATCATCACCCAGAAAATCCAGGGGTCCTGACGCCACAAATAAGTTCTCAACACATCGTATGGTGTTAGAGAACACCCTGGAAGGAGGGAAGGTCGGGCGCACAGGACTGTGGCCCTCAGGCTGGTTCAAGAGGGAGCTTGCACAACTCAGGAGTTCACTTGCCTTGCAGCCTCACTTTGCAGCTGATCTGTAAGGAAACTGGAAGTCCTCCTTAGGTGTCTCTCAGCTTTCATTTGCCTTTTCAGATCAGGAGTGACACGGGCAAAAGCTTAAAAAACCACACACAGTGGCGGATGGATGGATGGATAAATCGGTAGATCGGCAGGCAGACAAATAGATTCACAAACACTCACACCTGCATTCTAGTGAGCAGTGCCTTGGTTTGAAAGATGGTTAAAGTAATAGGGATTATTCTCTAGAAAATTAAAGAGCATGAAAGAGAAGTCTGACCTCTCTCTCTGTCAGTCTCTCTCTCTCTCTCAAATCAGAAGTGATAACAGAGGGGAAATGGCCTGCCGCCTGTAGGGTGAAATCAGAATTTATCAGTGCTCTCATTCCACAAACATGACTTTCCTGAGCACCTGTATTTGCAGGAGCTGTGTTTGTGGCTGGGACCGAGATTAGACCTGGCCTGTCCCCTCAGGGATCTGAAGGTCTTGGTAGCATAGAGGCACGTACACTTGGGAGCGTGGAGTGCATCGGGGAGGGTTTGCGAAGGTAAGCTTGGTTTAAGAGGCAGTGGGGTATCCTCGGGAGGAAAGAGCGGTGCAGAGAGGGGATGAAGGAGTCGAGATTGTGAAGAGAAAAGCCAACGAAAGTTAGCTGGGCTTCGGTTTTGGACTTCATCATGTAAGTAGTAGCAAGCTAGTGAAAAATTTGAGAGCAGAAAGAGGCATGATTCGCGTTTCGAGCTTGTTTTGTGAAGAGGAGTCTCTGTTGGCGGCAGAGGCCAGATGAGAGACAGATGATGAGGGCTCGGGGGAGATGACAGGGCGGATGGTCTGGGGATTCCTTTTCTAATTTGCTATGCCTGGTGCTGTTGGTTTTGTTTCTGCTGGATAATGTAGAGGAAGGCAAGCTAGCACAGAAATGTAACTCTCAGTTGGGATTCACCATTTAGTAGCCGTGTGTTTGGGGGCGAGGAGCTTTAGTCTCATGCTTGTCATCTGCAGAATGGGGCAATAGTTATACCTCCTGCATAGGGCTGTATCTATGTATGTGCCCTTGGAATCATGACTGGTGTGTGGTACATGCTAAATATTGTTTTATTTTCATTTTTTACCAGTGCGTTAATTTGCTTGGTTGTTCACTTCTTTGGGAGTTTGCTTTTAAGACAATCCAGAGTAATCAACTATGGACAGTCATTGGTAAATTTTGCTTGCAGAATTTTACTGACTTTTTTTTTTTTTTGCCTCATTTTCTTAAATTCTCTTGGGCCAAAAATTTCCAGCAGGAAATAGGAGGGTGAAGTCTGTAAATTAAAACAGCTTCTTTCCCCTCTGATGTGAAGTGTGAACAGAGAATTTTGCAAAGAATGCTGCTATTTGGTGGTCCTTCATGTCGCCGTGTGTAACAAGGAACAGGGAAGTGTTAAACAAAGCCCCAGTGCTGGGAGGACTGGGCAGCCTTACTTTACAGGACAGCATGGTTCTATCATTTTCACAAACAGATTCTGAAATTCCAGAACAGAGTGTGAACCACATTTGAAATACCAATGCAAAACCACCTTCAAAAATCCCCAATATAAAATTTTAATAACCTCTGCCTTTGCTTCCCTCTTTGTGAAGATAACTCAGATAACTCTACCACAGTCTTAAACTGGAGCAATAATTATATCTCCCATGAGTATAACAAACATTATTCTGTAAGTATTGTTTTTACTATAGGTACATTTTATTCTATAAATATGGATTTGTTAAATTTATCATATAAATAACTACCGACTTCGTTACTATAGCACGCAGAACAAAACTCTAATAGGAGGGCAATTGTTTCTTATACTTCCTTATGCAGAGCCTGGGCTTGGGACTTCCCTGGGGATCCAGTGGTTAAGACTCCACGCTTCCAATGCAGGGGACGTGGGTTTGAACCCTAACCAGGGAATTAAGATCCACATGCAACAGGGAGATAAACAAATAAATAAATAATTTTTAAATAATAATAATAATCGTACTTAGGGCTCTATTGAAATAAGCTGTCCCTATTAGGTTATAGAAAAAGTACAGGATTTGGAAAGAAATACTAAGTATCTTAAAACTTTTTCCCTTTGAAGAGCTGGGAAAGCAGTAATTCTTAACAAAGGGAGATGGATACAAGCCCTCTATACGGTTGAGGTGAACCAAGCCTTCCTTGACACTAAAGTTTTTATTTTGCCTGAAAGTGAACTCTTCACTGATGGAATGGGTTCTTTTATTGGATCTGTCAAGATTACTAGGGCCACACGTTCACCCTCCCCAACTGAAATACAGCATCATGAAATCATGATTGAAATTACAGATGCCAATTCATGAAGTGGCAAGAGATTATAGATACTGCCCTTCCTCTTCTGGGTTACTGGGAATTAATTTCTATCGCATTGAATACTTCTGAAAGAAAACCCATTAATTATTTAAATTATATTCTCCAGCTTTTCCCCTTGATTCATTTGTTGTTGTTCAGTCACTCAGTCGTGTCTAACTCTTTGTGACCCCATGGACTGCAGCTCTCCAGGCCTCCCTGTCCATCACCAACTCCCGGAGCTTGCTCAAACTCATGTCCATTGAGTCGGTGATGCTATCCATCCATCTCATCCGCTGTCGTCCCCTTCTCCTTCTGCCCTCAATCCCTCCCAGCATCAGGGTCTTTTCTAATGAGTTGGCTCTTCTCATCAGGTGGCCAAAGTATTGGCGTTTCAACTTCAGCATCAGTCCTTGATTCATAGCCAAACACTTTTGACTAGTTCAGTGTTCTTGTGCTTTAAGAAGATAATGTACTGAAAATATTTTCACAAGATTTTGACTGTGTGGTTGGAATAATGAGCAAAGATGGCACAGGAATGGATGACATGTAATCTGATCCCAACCCTGGGAGGAACAGGGTATGACTTTAAAGAAGTCACTTACTTTTTCTGATGATATTTGTCCAATATTCTCTGATGGGCCTTTTGTGAGAATCTAATGAATGGAGGTATGTAAAAGCAATTTGAAACATAAAAAGCACTAAAAATAACTAAGTGTAGTTGCTGAACAACTTTAAGACATCTTGACAGAGCAAATGGGAGTAAGTGTTGAGGGTGTTTCTTGTTTAATTTTACAGGGAACACGGGAAACTCTCAGCCGTCACTGCACTACCCTGGGTGATGCCCTTCGGAAGGAGAATGACTTTGCTCTTATAATTGATGGGAAAACCCTCAAATATGCCTTAACTTTTGGAGTGAGGCAGTATTTCCTGGACTTAGCTTTATCATGCAAAGCTGTAATTTGCTGCAGGTAAGTTCTCTGGGATTTGTCAGATTTCAGTAAAGAGCAACTAGATCCTGAGCTCTTGATTTTTAATGTTCCTTGGAGGTATTTTATCTCGAACTTGTCAATGTCAGTTATTTGTTAATTCATTCATTCAAGACTCACTCAGGGTTCACAAACCGGGATAGCTTTGGGAACACTGTGACCAAGCCAATGGACAGGTCTCCTCGCAGGATGGTCTGGCAGGAGCCCCTCATCGAGCAGAAACGGTGAGGCTCATTCATTGACGCGGAGCTGTGAGAGAATGGATTTAGCTGAGGTGCTGTTTTGAAAGTGAGTCCTGATTGGAAGCCCGTCATTAATGATAATTGTTCATAATTTGAATTAGCAGGTTTCTTGCCATTCTATGTTTAAGACTATTTATCTGCGTTTCTGTCTGGGGTTGTCTCTCTAAAGGTTCTATTTTCTACACTTATATCTTTGATTCTGTGAGTTGGACTTATTTGTGGGGAAATCATGGTGGGAGGCACTGACTGAATCATTTTCCAAATAGCCAAGCATTTTTCTGAAGGCTATTTATTGACCGTACAATCTTCTGCCCTCTAATTTGTAATATTGCGCATATCCTAAGTTGAAGTCTGTTTTGAGTTATCAAGGCCTGCTCCGTAGAATTGTACTTCTGTGAGCTGTTTAGCGCCCGTGCTTCCTGGACTTCTCATCAAAGAGTCTTTCCCATGTCTTCGTAAAACATAAAGTAAACTTATGCCTGCGCCCAGCCTCTTCCCTTCTGGCTACCGTGAAATGCAAGGATTTTCCTCTTTGCGACCCACTTGCTGAATCTAACCAGCTGGTCAGACTAGGTCTGGGGTGGCAGTTTCTCAAATTGCTTTCTTTTAATGGAAGGTGAAATGTTAGCAAGAATTTCTCAGAATCTGTGCTTTTAACATTGTCTTGAAAACTGTACGATTGGCCTTTATTTTTCTTTTCAAATATATTTATTAATAAAAGAATCTTCTGCTTTTAAACTTTTCTTTTTGGTCCAGGCTTTAACTTGTTTATTTATTTAAATATCCTATATATGATATTGTCACCAAACTTACAAGCCATGCCTTATAGATATTTCCTAAATTTCAGTGGGTTTTTTTGTGTGTGAAATATAGTTTAACTCATACTTAATAAGTTTCCCTGATACATATCATTTCAGCCTATGAAATTAAACCCAGAGCATTGAGAGTTGCTTATTTTTCCTGTTGCTGTATTTGGTTGCTCAGTCACGTCTGACTCTGCGACCCCAGGGCCCGCCAGGCTCCTCTGTCCATGGAGTTCTCCAGGCAAGAATCCTGGAGCAAGTTGCCATTTCCTCCTCCAGGGGATCTTCCCAGCCAAGGGATCAAACCCGAGTCTCCCTAGTCTCCTGCATTGACAGGCGGATTCTTTACCATTGAGCCACCTGGGAAGCCCTTATTATCCTAGGAATCTAACTATATCAGTCATTTCATTTTTTTTGTCTATGGCATATATTTTAATAAATACTATTTATTACTTTAAAGCTTTTAGGCAATACTGTATTAGATATTTAATATTAGTAATAATCAGATTCAGCTTAACCATGAAGAAGAAATATAGAAATTATTTTATCTTGCCTGTCTCATTTTAAAAGCATGAGGATACTCATGATTTCTTAAATCTGCTTTTCCAGTGACTTTTCTTGGTTCCTTGCCGATCTCTTGACCAAGTCTCAGTAATGTTCAACTCTGACACTCTCCCATCAGGAAAATTTTGTTCCAGACTTGGTTGTTTAATCACTTTCATTAACAGGATCACAAGGATCAACAAAAGATTGCTCAAAAACACATTAAGTGATGTGGCTGTTGGCTCCTGTTCAGAAACAGAACCCAGAGCTGTTTAGATAAAAGGACCAGCTCCCTTGAGCCGGCATTCATTCTGTGCCTACCGTGTGCTGGGCAGGGATGCTACGCGTACAAGGATGAATCAGACATCTTGCCGGCTGTCCTTCATGCTGGTGTCTGCCTTTTGTTTTAAACAGACTCACAGTCGGCTTGAAAGATGTGGGAGGCCAGTTTCATCACAGCTGAGCCTCATTCCTAGAGTATTGCTTAACTCGGCACCTCCCACCATTCTTCAAAAAGTCGAACCACAGAATTAAACAATAGCAGAGGGAGAGAAAAACTAGAAAGTAGAATCAAGGGAGAAAAAAAAAAATATGTTCTGTGCTTGTGAAATTCCCTCCTGAGATCCTTGTTCTGAAAGCTCACAAGTCGCAGGGACTTGTCCCAGGGTCCCAGGCCCCTAGGAGGGATTCGCACTCTGCACTGAACCCTGAGCTTATAAAGATGTGTGTGGCCCCTTCCTCCCTCCGTCCTTTTATGCATGTTGGAGGACTGAGGGTCCCTATGCAGACACTAAGAGTTTCACTTAGAGGTTTAGGGGACTTTTTAAAAGTAAAATCGCTTTCCTCTGCTGTTTTCTTCTCGTTGCCATCATATTCTGTCTTTTCCCACAAGGACTGCGGTTCAGCTTCCCGTCTGGCTTTGGGAATTCGTCTAAGCCCATAATTATCAATACATCGGTGCCACTGCCTGACTTATGTCTGTGCACCTTCCTGGCCCGGTGCCTCTTGGCATTTAAACTATGGGCACAGACCATCTTCTTATTTAGCTTACTGACCTTGAAGCATCATTTCCATGACGATTCCTCGCTGTGAGGAGTAGTAGGTGGGCAGTTCTGTAGATCCTTCTTTACAATTGAATGCATGCATTCTGGCTCCTGGTTTCTCAGATGATTGTAATCTCCTTGCCTCAGGAAATTCTCTATTTCACTCCATTATAAGAAACCCTCCACATAAATACCGAATATTATTTCAAAATACAGTGGGCCACTGTTTCCCAAATTCGTTTATGTTCATGATGGCTTTCTGGGTTTTCCCCTTAAACTACTTTACAATTTATTTCTTGTCAAGAAATAAAACAAGTGAAGATAATTCAGAATCTGCTCTTACTCTGCCATCTTCTCTTCGCTAGAGTGGAAGAGGGGGAAAGCCTCCCTTAATGGATAATGAGGCTCTGGCCATTAGTTCCATCTTCAGGATTACATCAGCCACTTTCTTCCCTGACATTATCAGCATGGAGGGCAGGAGGCAGTTTTTAGCATTTGCCTAATTGACACAGTTATAAAGATGAGCGTTTTCCCTGAAGAGTCTACAGCTGAATTGAAAGAAACAGTTGCTCTCTGTCAGCTGTCATTACATCTCTTACTCACCATCATTTTCTAAAGGGAATACTCAGAGACAGGACTAATCCCCTGGCCCCCAAATTATTCAGGGCTTTGGAGTCCTGGTTTTGGTTTACAGAGTGAAGTTGCATGTCCTACATCATATACTTTTTTCAATTATGGAAAACCCAAGAAGTACAATAGAATCTGTTTTTATCAGTCTACCAAGTACTGTATTTTCGTAGATGCCACATGCAGTTTTTGCTTTTACTTCTATGCAAATTTACCCACATAACCTGAGTAGTTCAATAGGAAATATGCATCTTATGCTAAGGTAAGCTTTCCTGGTTATAAACTACTCCTCTTGTGGTCCTTCTCTTCTGTTCCCTTCTTGAAGTACACTGATTTTTTTTTCCATTCAGTGTGATCACAGATACTTTTGAAGAACAAATGAAAGGTCTGTACCAATTTTACACAAACATGTAAAATTGAATTTGCCATGTTAGAGATTTCAGAGGCTCCCTGGAACTCTGTGGACAGGTAGAGGGGAAAAGCCTGCTCCAAGACTCATGGAGATGTGTGTACACAGCTAAAAACAGGAGCTATTCTGCAAACTTAACTGTACCAGGCCATCATTTCTCATCTTAGTGACCAGTATTTTATGCCCTCAGGTCTTGCAGCTTGTATAGTTGGGGATTCATGAAATACTTGTTCCCACTTTACCTCTCTGGCATTTTGGATACCTGATGGAACCTCTCTCTGGTTTTGTAACTTGTAAAATGGAGAGCTTGCCGTATAGCAGTGAAGTCTTCCAGGGAGCCTAGATGTCTGCAGCAGTTAAGATTGGAGCTTCTCTGGCATAGAAAGGTGTGAAGCCCATGCACACAGCACCCTTCCTGGATCAGCTCCTTCCAATGTGAAAGCCACCGAGCCAGGTGGCTTCTCGCCCTGTCAGACTTTGGATGAACCCTGCCTCTGTTGGCCACTTCTATGCTAGGAAGAATCTGTCTCCTGCCTGGATCTGCCTAATTCGGGGAAGCATCTGGTCAACCTCTTTTAATATCCCCTCCAGAAAAGAGTGGGAATGTTGCAGTGAAGTTATTGCTCTGTGTTAAATGGCATGTGGTTTCTGAGATCCTCGTCAGTTCACATAAGGCAGTCTTTCAAAGAATCTTACATTTTTTCTGTAGTTGTCAGTTTAGCTTAAACATATTTTGAAACTTATGTTCTGTGACAGTTGGTTGAAAATTGGCCTAGAGCCTCCAAGCTTTTAGACTGTCTAGTAATCACCATTCTCCTACATAATTTATGTACTCATGTCTTCTGAGAAGCAGAAGTTAAATTGAAGTAAGCATTTTTCCCTACTTGCAACATCTCTAATCAAAGTTTAACCCCCTTTTAGGCCATTTTCCCCATAGTGCACAAAAAAACACTTGACTTCAGTGAGTGTCGTCACTCGGGAGTGGCATTCCAGGCAAAACCTTTCACCTTAGTCTGATCGAGGGGCCCTCCAAGAAGAGGTCCAAAGGGCCACCTTGAATACTTTTTGTCATTGCTTGAGTATGTTAAGTAAAGGGACAAGACAGATCTGCTTCTCGAATCTTTGGGGTTGTCTTAAACTTTAAGGATTTCTCTAAATAAATGTTCTACTTAAAGGGTAGCCATAAAGCACAAATGAAGCTACTAAATGCTCAACAGACGTTCCTTTAAAGAAAGAAGTTTGTGAACACGTTGAATGCCAAGCAGATGTCTGGCTTTGAGAAGACTCACAAATTCTTAATGAATGTCAACCCTATATTTGCTTCCAAGGAAGTATGAATAAATGTTGGAAATGTTGAGAGAACATTTCTTTCATACATGGCTAGAAGAGGACACACTGAATAAATTTTATAACTTTATAACTGCATGTATTTTGCTTTAATATAATAATATTATAATGTTATCATCTCATTTGCTTTTCTGCCTCTGCGGAGTAATGTTAAAGGAACTACGTGGCCATATGACAACCTGGTAGCCAGTTATATTGTACGTCATCAGAGAAGTCCATATTAGATGGTAAAATATCTAAAAATTTATGAGAAATCTAAGTGCTATAGCATCCCACTGTAATACAGCATTTTATAGTTTTAGATGTGACTCAATTTACACAAACCACCAGCACCAATATACATTCATAAACGCACAGTGATTAAAACCACAGGTTGTATAATTCTGATAAAACAGAGTTAGAGTGTCCTGGAAGGTACATCAAGCGTAAGTGTAAAGTTCAGTGAATTTTTACCAAGTGAACATACTCCCGTGTCAATAACCCAAACATAACCCACACCCCATACGACCCTTCAGGCTCCCTTTATTTTATCAGCCTCCCAAGGATGACTGCTATCTTGACTTTTGTCACCATCCCTCTTAAGTTATATCTTACTCATTTCAGTCTCTCTGCTTTGTATCTTGCTTACTTGGAATAAATGTATGTCTTCCATAACTATGTTCAAATTCTTTTTTCTGTTGAGCAGTTTTAAGTACAGAGCTCTGAGGCCTTCCATTAAAGGCCTCCCTAAAGCTTTGCATCAGTCAGTAAATCGGTACTCTGACGTGTTCTTCAGTCAAATACAGAGCCACCAAAGAGATGACTTGCAGTTCTCTTTCAGTTCTACCATGAGAGAATCAAAGGATTTCATTTTCCAGTTTCCGAAGGACATGATACATGGAACCTACTGCGGCATTTCTCTGTTCTGTCAAACTAGTGATCGCACCATGTGGGGCGGAGTTAGTTTAACTGGTTCTCCTTGAACCCTTGATGGATTCTAGTGATTGCCTTCTTGGTGATAAGCCTATTTGAGTGATCCCCACTTGGGGCAAATTAAAGGTTTGGTGTTTCGAGTCAGACTAGGGTTCCAGGAGTCAAGATAAGGCGGAATAGTAAGTAGATCATGGCAGTCTAGAAGCAAGAGAAACAGCATCCTACTGGAAAACAAAAGGCATGTTGCCAAGAGAGCAGTGAGAGAAGGAAGTGGACGTACAAGAGCGGACTTTTTACTGAAGCATGAAAGACGAGATGGTCCCAGGTAGCATTTTCCAGAAGGGGATATTTTATGGAGCAAAAGTGGGCAAACATTTTCTGTAAAGAGCCAGATAGTATTTTAGGCTTTGCTGGCCATGCGGTCTCTGTCACAACGACTTAACTCTGACGTTGTAACTTGGGAGGAGCTCTAAATAATATGTAAATGAATGGGTGTGACTATGTTCTCTCAAGAATTTAAGTAAAAATAGGATGCTGCCTGGGTTTGACCCTGGGACCATAGTCAGCCAGCTCTTTAGGGGGTGTCTATGACTCATAAATGAACAGCAGAAGGAGTTGATTCTGACAGAAATTTTCCCGTAATTTTGATGGAATTCACCCCAGACGCCCTAGTGTGTAATTTATAGGCGCTTTCGTTTCTTGAAAACTGAGACGTTGCCCATCTCTCCTCACCTGGCTCGTTTCCCTTCCTCCCTGATTCCTCAGAAATGACTGGTGTTCTTTCTGTGGTGACCGCTGCATTGTCTGGCATCTCCATTCAATCTTTCCACGCACTTGGAGTCAAGCGAACCCCGTACAAACTGGGTATGTCCTGACGTCAGTCTGTTTCAGAATGAAGTGTAAATGACAAGAGATATGTGAAGGCCCGAGGACTGGGCCTCCGCTGGTGGTACACTGGTTGAGAATCTGCCTGCCGATGCTGGGGACGCAGGTTCAGTCCCCGGCCCGGGGAGATCTCACTTGCCACAGAGCAAGTAAGCCCGTGTGCGGCGACGGCTGAAGCCTGCACGCCCTGCAGCCCGTGCGCGGCCACTAGAGAGCCGTCCACGCTCCCTGCAGCTGGAAAAGAGCCGCACGTGGCAAGGAAGACGCAGCGCAGCTAAAACATAAAGACAGACATGAAAGAACCCAGGACCGCAGGCACGGATCCTGCTCTGTCCCCTTCAGCTCCCTCCCTATTCCAGGAAAACTGCCAGCAAGGTGCTGAAAGAAAAGAACCACAAAGGGATCAGGCCGACTTCCTTCCCACCTTCTCCCTAACCTAGACGCATCGTAGAGTCTTAAAACTAAAGGAAGTTCTTCTTGGATCTTCATATATTACTTTAGAGTTTGCCCTACATTCCCAGTCACTTCTCACTCCTCTTCGCACAAGCATTCTCATTTAGTATGTGCCTGTCTGTCTGTGATTCTTTATTTGTGTATCTGTGTAGCTATGAAAAATATATAATATTGTGATATGTGATTTGAAGAATAGACACTTATTTATAATGACATCCCAGCATAAATTTGTTACCTTTTTTATTTTTCTACATGTTTCCAAGACCTTTTAATCTACCACATGTGGAACAAGTTTATTTTTTCGCACCACTGCTAACTATTGCTCTAATGTATATACACCATTTTATCTGTTCCCGTAGTGATCACCACATGGGTTGCCCAGAAATCTTTGCTAACATGGAATGTGCTGAAATGAATACCCAGTGTATGAACCCACCCGGTAGGATATATCTTAATACCTAGCAATGGGAATGCTTGGCTGTGATATTGGTTCAATCGGCATTGTCTCATTGCTCCAAAACAGCGGTGCTAGTGTGTACTTGGAGTCCAGGTAGGAAGGCTGCTATTTCCCTACCTTAACACCAGCTCCTGGCTTCCTTCTTTTATAAACTTTGCCAATTTGATGTTTGAAAAGTAGCACTTTGTCTCAGTTTTTGTTTCTGTGATTGCTGGGGAGATTGAGTAGCTCTTTATTTAACTACTTACCTCTCTGGATTTCTGCTTTTGAAGTGCATTCGTTCTTTCTTTCTTTCATTCATTCAAGGAACGTTTTCAAAGAACCCCTTATGTGCCAGACACCTTTATATGTGCTATAAACAGAGCAGTGAACAACAGAAGGAAAAAAAAATGTTCCCGGCCTTCACATTATAGCTGTTACTCAATAAAATAAATACACACATGCATATTCAAAAGGCAGTAACTACAAGTGTGTCTGTGAATGGTAATGATTCATTATATATTGGACATAAGTCAGTGATTCTACTTGCTGTGAAGACAAGTAGCACACTGAAAAAGGTTGTGTGTATTTATCAGTCGCTCGGTCGTGTCCGACTCTTTGTGACGCCGTGGACTGTAGCCCACCAGGCCCCTCTGTCCATGGAAATCTCCAGGCAAGAATACTGGAGTGGGTTGCTATTTCCTTCTCCAATTGAAGAAGGTTTTTTTATTGTGTTTCCTATATTTCTTTCTGCTTTCGTATAAGAATTCTTTGTGTGTTCTGGATATTGATTCTTTGTTGAGTCTAGGTATGGCAGATATCTTCTAATCTGGCTCCCTCTTACTTCTGTCTGTGGTACTCTTCCTTGAGCATAAATAATTGACCCTGGGACAGTCAAATTCCATTAGCTTTTCCCTTTGTAACTTGTGCTTTGGGACGGTAAGAACTTCCCAATTACAAAGATATTCTCCTACATTTCCTTGTTAACTTGACACATTTATGTTTTTTGGATAGGACTTTAAGCTTATTTTTAATGTATATTTGTGGTGTGAAGGAGAAGGGATCCAATATTATTCATTTCTACATGGTAAGCAAATTCTTCCAATACCCAATACTGAACAGTCCTGGGTTCAATCCCTTTTCCTTCTGTTTATAATGCCATGTGATCTGGAACTCAAGCTCTGGAGCCAAACTTTCCAGGGTTCAAGTCCAGGCTCCACCTCTTATTAGCTTAACAACACACTGCTTACCTTCTCCGGTTCAGTTTCCTGTATCTTTGAAATAGAGATAAAGAGGGAGAGGATATGTGTGTACATACAGCTGATTCACTCTGTCACAGCAGGAACTAACACAACTTTGTAAAGCAATCAAACTGCAATAAAATAAATAAGAAAAAAGAAATAGAGATGAAATAATTGTTCTTATAGATTTGTGAGGAATAAATGGGTTAATATATATATATACACTCAGTGCTTTGGTATCTATTATTAAAATTGTTTCTCTTAGAAATCTTATCAAATTTACTTTTATATCACTTCTGATAAGAAGAATATAAAGATTTCTCTCTGAGTAGTATGGACTCTTCTGTGCCCTAAATTCTATACTGATATGACAATTGCTAACCTGGCCTTCTTTTGCTTCATACAGGCCTCGTCTTTTTTTCCCTCTAAACCCTCTGTCTTTCTGTATAATGCAGTAGCTAAGCATGCGGTCCTGTCTAAATTTACCTGCTGCCTGTTGAACTCTGGCTTCACCACTTACTTGCTCTTTTATCTTAAGCTGTGTCATCTCTCTGTGCCTGAGTACCCTCATTTGTAAACCGGCAATACCAGTAACCTATCTCATATAGTGTTCTTCTGAGAATCGAAAAAATTGAAACAAGCGAAGAGTTCAAAACATACTGAGCAAATAAACATTGCTTATGTTAGCTGTTACGGTGAAGTGTATCTCTTTTAGACACCATAGTGCTGAGTCTTTTTGTTTTAATAATGGGAGAGTCTCTGTCTTTTAACATATTGTTGACTGGGGGATTTTTGCGGAAACTAAACCTGTGGCCAGCAATTTGTTATGTAAGTGATTACTGAAATCTCTCCAGTCCATAACATTTGGGTAACAAAAGACGTATTCGTTGCCATGGCAAATAAAAGGGGGAAAGGTGGTGACCTATTTCTTCTTCTTGGGCTCTAAAATCACTGCGGATGGTGGCCTCAGCCACGGCATCAGAAGATGATTGCTTCTTGGCAGGAAAGCAATGACAAACCTAGACAGTGCAGAGACATCGCTCTGCCAACAAAGGTCCATAAAGTCGAGTCTATGATCTTCCCAGTGGTCATGTACAGTTGTGAGAGCCGGACCATAAAGAAGGCAGAGCACCAAAGGATTGATGCCTTTGAACTGTGGTGCTGGAGAAGACTCCTGAGAGTCCCTTGGGCAGCAAGGAGATCAAACCAGTGAAGCTTTAAGGACATCATCCCTGAATCTTAAAGGAATCAACAACAAGAAAATAAGATATATTGATACATCTCTGGTCAATAAGTTGTCAATCAGTGAATTTAACCCATTTATACTTACGATATTTATTGCCACATTCAGCCTTATTTCTTTAGCCTTGTGTTTTCCATTTATTGTGCTTTTTATTTCTTTATTCTCCCCATAACTTCCACTGTGGGAAAGGATTTTCATTGCTGTTGTTGTTCAGTCACTAACTTGTTTCTGACTCTTTGTGATCCCGTGGACTGCAGCACGCCAGGCTTCCCTGTCCTTCACTGTCTCCCAGAATTTGTTCAAATTCATGTCCACTGAGTCAGTGATGCCATCCAACCATCTCATCCTCGTCTCCTCCTGCCTTCAGTCTTTCCCAGTGGCAACGCCCTTTCCAATGAGTTGGCTCTTTGCATCAGGTAGCCAACGTATCGGAGCTTCAGCTACAGCATCAGTCCTTCCAATGAATCAGTTCAGCTCAGTTCAGTCGCTCAGTCGTGTCCGACTCTTTGCAACCCCATGAATCCTAGCACGCCAGGCCTCCCTGTCCATCACCAACTTCCGGAGTTTGCTCAAACTCATGTCCATCGAGTCGGTGATGCCATCCAGCCACCTCATCCTCTGTCGTCCCCTTCTCTCCTGCCTCCAATCCCTCCCAGCATCAGGGTCTTTTCCAATGACTCAGCTCTTCGCATCAGGTGGCCAAAGTATTGGAGTTTCAGCTTCAGCATCAGTCCTTCCAATGAACACCCAGGCCTGATCTCCTTTAGGATGGACTGGTTGGATCTCCTTGCAGTCCAAGGGACTCTCAAGAGTCTTCTCCAACACCACAGTTCAAAAGCATCAATTCTTTGGTGCTCAGCCTTCTTTATGGTCCAGTTCTCACATCCGTACATGACTGCTGGCAAAACCATAGCTTTGACTATATGGACCTTTATCAGCAAAGTGATGTCTCTGCTTTTTAATACTCTGTCTAGGTTTGTCATAGCTTTTCTTTCAAGGAACAAGTTTCTTTTAATTTCATGGCTGCAATCACTGTCTGCAGTGATTTTGGAGCCCAAGAAAAAAAAATCTGTCACTGTTTTCACTTTTTCCCCATCTATTTTCCATGAAGTGATGCAACTGGATGCCATGATGTCAGTTTTTTAAATGTTCCATTTTAACCCGGTTTTTTCACTCTCCTTTTTCACTCTCATTAAGAGGCTCTTGATTGCCCCTTTGCTTTCTGCCATTAGAGTGATATCTGCATATCTGAGGTTGTTTTGAGTCCAGCTTATGCGTCTTCCAGCCTGGCATTTCACATGATGTACTCGGCATACAAGTTAAATGAAATTTTCTTTAGCTGGTTTGAAAGCTTTACAATCTATGTCTATACTGTGTCTGATTATCCCTAATGTTCTGATAACCATACTTGTGCTTATTGTCTGTGTGTATTAATATGTCTTTCCTTTCCTTCCCCTCTCTCATAGAGACAAAAACTGAAGATATTAATTTTGTGCATGCATCCAGGATTAGTCAGGTTACTTATTTTGTAAGTGATCTACTTTTTCTCTCTAGAAGCTATAGAAATATTTCTTAATCTTAGTTTAGCCATAATATGTCTAGTGATAGGAACCTTTTTCTTACATTTCAGTGCTATATTAATATAGTCGTTTCAGTCTAAGGAGGTATATATCTTTAATTCTGGAAAGTTACTCATCATTCTTTTCATTTATCCTTTTTTTTCTTTTCTTGGATTCCCATTATATATGTGTAGTCACCTTTTTTCCTTCATTTCATTTTTCTCACAATCTGTCCTTTAATTTCCTGGTATCTTTTGGGAAAATTTTTAATTTGCACTTTCAGGTTATAGCAGTTTCCTATTGTTTTTTTTATTTTAGCAGTTACATTTTTATGTAACATATTTTTAGTTGGTTCTTCTTTATAACTGCTTATTTCGGTCTCACATGTCCAGTATCTTCCCATATCTTTCCAGGGTTTTTTTTTCCCCCTTGTACTTCTTTTAACTTCTTGTTAGGGCTGTTTTTACAAGTTCTGTTTTCTTATAAGTTACTGTATTTCTTTGTGTTCATGAGCTTCTCCTGTCTTATAAATATTCCTGTTAGACTATTTTTCCCCATTTGCCCTATGGGGCAGTAATACTCCTTTCGGAGGAAAGATGAAAGCTGGGTCCTAACTTGAGGCAAATTTGGAGACAGGGTTCAGTCTGAGCTTAGGGAATCCCTATTTTCCCCCAGTGTCTTTACCCAAGCTCTGCTCTTGCTAGAGGCAGCCACATTCCGACGGAATTGCCCTGATGAGGTAGCATGCAAGACTTCTCAGCACATCCATAATATGGGCGCTTGTCCATGCCTGACTTCATGTCCTGAGGTTGGCCAGGAAGGTCTGACTTTCTTCTTCCTAGGCAGGAGTTTAGAATTGTCCTGAGGTTCTAGCTTTAAAACCTTGGAGGTGATCCTGAAAGTGGCCTGTTTCGTTTTTCCCATTATTTTGTGGACTTTGAGTTTCCCGAGATTCTGAGCCTAAGCAGAGGTCACAGCTGCACCGAGACAGGAACCCCTCAGCTCTCTGCAGCCCCGTCTCAGCCCCGTCACACCGGGCGCCATAGAGAGGGGGCGGCTTTCCCCACCTGGTCGTCCCTCTGTGTTCTCTGGCACAGCCCTCTTTCTCTGCATGCCATTCATCTTCTGATACTCATCCAGCGTTTCCTGTTTCCCCAAAGCACTTTCACGGGTTTTGTGTTCACAGGTACTTGTGACTCTGAAATCTAGGGAATTCCTTTTTTAATTCATGGCATCTTCAGGGTTTTAATCCCGTGTCTGTCTGTAGCTTCTGCTACCACATGTTCCATCCTCCACTAGGTCTTTCTGAGAGAGGGTTCCTTGGAGAAACCCATCTACATGGGAGAAAATTCAAAAACAAGGGAGTGGGGAGATGGAGGAAGGAAAGAAAGATGGGCGAGCTGAAAGAAGCTCTAGCTTCCCAGGTGGCTCAGTGGTAAAGAATCTGCCTGCAACATAGGAGACGCAGGTTCAGTCCCGGGGTCAGGAAGATCCCCTGGAGAAGGGCATGGCAACCCACCCCAGTATTCTTGCCTGGAGAATCCTGTGGACAGAGGAGCCTGGTGGGCTACAGTCCATGGGGTCACAAGAGTTGGACACGACTTAATGACTAAACAAAAACAGCTAGGAAGCTTCAGCTTTTCCTTACCTATCCAAAGGCACGGGAAAAGGGGAGAGAATCAGTGCCCACATGTTCTCCAAACAGATACAGTGAATGGGAGGTGGGGCCATTGGTCTTACCACTCTTGAGAGGCAGAGCTTGAAGGGGGAGGGCGCTCATCCTTCTTGAGTAGCCCACCAATGCTATCATGAGGCTCCTAGACAGAGGCGGCTGGCCTGTCCCTTGGTGGAGAAACTTCTGTCTCCTTATAGCAAGGGTCCACACAGAAACCACTGTCTATAGGCTCTTAACATTTAACTCCTGGGTCAGTAGCTCAATAAAAGCCCTTAAGTTAACATCTCTTGGGGCAGAAGGAGGGTTCTGAGATCTACTTTCTTTTCCTTTCTTCTCCTTGTATTCTTCCGTAGAAATTTCACCATGTAGTACAGGAACTGAGTAAATGGACATTTTGCCAAAAAAGGGAAAATAATCTCATCCATGATGCTAAGATTACAACTGTTATTCATATGTGACAGTTCACAGTTAGGAGGCAGCCTGTTGTGTATTTAGAGAATAGAGGAACTAGGTAAAGAATACTGGATTCTTCAAGCTTTCTCAAATTGAAGGTTTGTGACTACCCTATGTTGTCCAATAGTGGTTACCATTTTTTAGCAAGAAAAGTATTTTTAATTAAGGCATGTATATATGTATATATCTTTTGAGTGATCCAAATTAATATTTTAAGGCACAACTACTGTATTATTTTTTGATTCCTGTTGCTTACAGCAGTCTGCTATATGCTAAGTACAATGTTAGGTCCCAGATAACTAGATAGATGGATGGGTGGATGTATTTCTTCTTTTTTTTTTTTTTGTAATGAGCAGTACCACTGTGGACAAACTGCTCTATGGTGTGAATACTATAATAAATATTTCTACTAGGAAGTATCTTCTTTTTAGTGCCTTTTATAAGGTTTATTTGCCAGTTAATAGTTCAGTGTGCCTATACACACATACATACATGCATATGCAAACATATACCACTGTCAATATGATCAGTCATTATTTAAAATATCTGAACCACTGAAACTGAAGTTTACTTGTAACAACAAAATTCCACAAAAGAGAAGTTTTACACCTAAAATGCTTTACAAAAGGAAATCTTTTTTTAAAGATACTTTCCTTTTGCGTCCTGTGGCCAGGCTATCTGTATTTTGCTTCTGTAGACTGAATCCTTGAATTACAAGTTGCCCTTGATGGCTCTGAATTCATGGTGTATCAACAAATGTTGCTTTTGGAGACTAGGAAAGCACTCACTCATCAGTCATTTGAATAACACAACTTTCTTACCCAGTAATGGGTGAATGTTTCATTATGTACCCTATGCTAAGAATCGTTTTTAGGATTTGCTATATAAATGGCTGTTTTCATTCCAGTCATAAATTGATGGTGAGTTTCTGGAAGCACTGTAATAGTTATATAATTTTAGTACATGTAGCCCAAATTATTTTTGCCATGTTTTAACTCCTCCTCAATTCAAAACTTTATAAATGAGCCCACAAATTTTAGTTTGAAGAAGAGTTAAGTTCAGTCTCATAAATTTTTCTCTTAGGTATTTCTCTTTTTGTAATTTCTTTGTTAGTCAGCAGAATATGACTCAATGGGGAATAGACTGATATTCGCAAAGAGAAAACTTAGGAAGTTTGTTGCAAAGGAAAGTACAGCAGATTCCCCACTAATGATCCTGACCTCTAAATAGTCACCAGGAGCAGCTCTCTAGCTTCCTAAATGCAAAGGCTCTACAAATACAAGGTCATTATACAAAATGCTTCAGGATAATGAAGAAATACTGTATTCCTCCGTGTTCTCAATGTGTTTTCTAAATTTACTTTCTGAAAGCAACTTTATAGTAATTTTTAAGTTTACAATATGAGTTTTTAAGTTAATGTATTATTGGCCTAATTTTTAGTGTATATATTAGATTTTTCTAAGTTATTAACCTAAATACACAGTACAGTAAGATAACTTATTGTACTTTTAGCTACCTATAAAAAGTCCTTTAAATATTTTTTATTATGTGACTCTATATATATATATATATATATATATATATATATATACATGCACATATAATCCTTATCCATATTCCATTCAAAAAGGTGATTCATGCAGCTAATCCCATTAAAAGGGTGCAAAATGAGGCTCATGTAAGATGGGCCACTGTATACACTTTCTAGCTTAAATGGTAAAAATTTCCAGTACTCCAAACTAATGTTCATAGGGCAGTAAGAGTTACTACATAGCAAGTAAGAAAAATAATGAATAACACATGCAGAGACTGCATCCAAGATAGATTCTGAAAAGCATTCTGCACTCGATGTGCCGCTAGGCTGTGTCTCCAAGGACCCCCTCTGCCTGCGGAGCCACCGGGAAGGGACCTGGGCCTCACAGCTCATGCGCGATGTGCGGTCCTCCCGCCGAGGCTCTGACCTCTTCCGAGGGCGAAAGAACAACAGTGGCCGGAAGAGAACCGTGGGTGATTTAAGGACTAATGCAGACCCTGGGGTGGTAAAGATACACCTAGGGGAGAAAACGGCGCTTTTATGGTGTCTATGAGTTATGCATTGGATCACTATTGGTATTTATAAAGTTTAGGTTTCATGTATCCTCAACCATGAATTCGTGGTTTCTGATAGATACTGGGAAGATTAACTTGTGTGGTAAGGTTGTTCCAGACTATCCAGAAAATCGTACAAATAAAAGGAGAATCGTACAAGTATATAAAAGTTAAGAAAGGAGACTAATGAGTGAAGGAGAGGACTTTTTATATGGTGGAAACACACAGTGGAAAGGAATGTATTCTGGAGAATTTTTAACGTGGAATTTAATGTATGCTCCTTCTTTTACCTGACATGAACTCTCCTCTCCTTGTCAAATTCTGACTCATCAAGGGAGGCTCTTGCAACCCATGCTAACTTCTACATCCTCGGAAATTATTAAGTACTGGCAAGTATATCAAAAAGCTTTCTGCAACACTTGTTTTTAATGTCTTCTAATTTGGTTTTGCTATCTTGTAAAGGCAGGAGGAGAAGGGGACAACAGAGGATGAGATGGTTGGATGGCATCACTGACGTGATAGACATGAGTTTGAGTAGGCTCCGGGAGTTGGTGATGGACAGAGAAGCCTGGCGTGCTGCAGTCCATGGGACTGCAAAGAATTGGACGTGACTGAGCGACTGATCTGACTGAATACCTCTTGTAGCAAGAAATAATTTTTTAAATGAGTGCTGCACAAATAGTAGAATTGATCTCAGCTTGACTAACCTGGGCCCCGTTAAACCACATTCCCTCCCTAAGACACGCTGAGGGATGCCCCCGGCACAGCACACCCAGGGCTGGAAGGACAGTCTTTAGTACATGCCTACACTTTTTGCTTCCATGAGTCGACTTGGTGCTTACTGGGAATCTGTGGGTGTTCGTTCTTTAATCTATTTGTTCTTATTGTACTTCTCAAAGTAATCATCACTTAGGTGTTTCATAAGCCACCAAAAAATAGTCTAGCCAAAATTGTTGGTAGGAAAACCAAATATAATGTTCTAGAAAGACTTTTTGAGTTGCCAGGAAAACATTGCTGAGGACAAGATAACAATAAACTGGGGTGGATGGCATCATGACATTGTAGTTTCCACTTAATGAAACAAGCCATGGATTGTGCCCCAAAGTCAGGTTTTTGTAAGAAAAATATGCAGAATTTCAAACACAAACTCCTTTGCAGAGAATAGTTCTTTGCCTTATATCACAAGCTTGTACGTTTATATTCTGAGTTAAATGTTACAAGGTATGCATATTTTGTTTTATGAATTCTACTTAAACGTGACATCTTTCTTTAGCAACCAACTACTGTTTCAAACCCATCGGATACCAGAGCTTCTGCTGTTTGTTGAATCTTCTTCCAAGGATTGTCCTTCCAGTTGTCCTCTTTTATCTTGATAATGGAAGCGGATATCCTTACTTGTGCTACTTGCAGTGAAATTTGGGTTGTCTCATTACATCATTGCCTTTTCTTAAAGAAAAACAGATATTGTTCTTGCCTCGGGAACTCATGCTCTGTTTTAAGACCTGAGTTAGTCATATCCATGCTTGTTTATTTGTTTGTTCAGTCTCTAAGCCGCGTCCAACTCTTTGCAGTCCCGTGGACTGCAGCACACCAGGCTTCCCTGTCCTTCACTATATCCCAGATTTTGCTTCGACTCATGTCCATTGAGTCATTGGTGCTATCCAAGCATCTCGTCCTATATCACCCCCTCCTCTCACCATCAGTCTTTCCCAGCATCAGGGTCTTTTCCAATGAGTCAGCTCTTCACATCAGATGGCCAAAGTATTGGAGCTTCGGCATCAGTCCTTCCAATGAATATTCAGGATTGATTTCCTTTTGGATTGACTAGTTTGATCTCCTTGCTGTTCAAGGGACTCTCAAGAGTCTTCTCCAACACCAAAACTTGGAAGTATCAATTTTTTGACACTCAGCCTTCTTAGTGGTCTAACTCTCACATCCATATATAACTACTGGAAAAACCAATGCAGACCTTTGTCAGCAAAGTGATGTCTCTACTTTTTAATATGCTGTCCAGGTTTGTCATAGCTTTCCTTCCAGGAAGTAAGAGTCTTTTAATTTCATGGCTGCAGTCACCATCCGCAGTGACTTTGGAGGCCAAGAAAATAAAATCTGTCACTGTTTCCATTTTTTCCCCTTCTATTTGCCATGAAGTGATGGGGCCAGATGTCATGATCTTAGTTTTTTGGAAGTTGAGTTTTAAGCCAGCTTTTTCACTCTCCTCTTTCACCCTCATTAAGAGGCTCTTTAGGTCCTCTTCACTTTCTGCCATTCGAGTGGTATCACCTGCATATCTGAGTTTGTTGATATTTCTCCCAGCAATCTTGATTCCAGCTTGTAATTTATCCACCCCAATATTTCCCTTGATGTACTCTGCATAGAAGTTAAATAAGCAAGGTGTCAATGTACAGCCTTGATATACTCCTTTCCCAATTTTGAACCAGTCTGTTGTTCCATGGCCATTCTAAATGTTGCTTCTTGGCCTGCATACAGGTTTCTCAGGAGACAGGTAAAATGGTCCGATACTCCCATCTCTAAGAATTTTCCACAGTTTGTTGTGATCCACACAATCAAAGGCTGTAGCGTAGTCAATGAAGCAAAAGTAGATGTTTTTCTGAAATTCCCTTGCTTTGTTTATGATCTAATGTATATTGGCAATTTGATCTCTGGTTCTTCTTCCATTTCTAAATCCAGCTTGACATCTGGAAGTTCTCGGTTCACATACTGTTGAAGTCTAGCTTGAAGGATTTTGAGCATTACCTTGCTAGCATGTGAAATGAGTGCAATTGTGCAGTAGTTTGAACATTCTTTGGTATTGCCTTTCTTTGGGATCGGAATGAAAACTGACCTTTTCCAATCCTGTGGCCACTGCTGAGTTTTCCAAATTTGCTGGCATATTGAGTGCAGCACTTTCACAGCATCATCTTTTAGGATTTTAAATAGCTTGGCTGGAATTCCATCCACTGTGTTGGTAAAAATCCTCAGCCAGTTTTAATTTGGGGGTATTAAAAATTGTAATGTCAAGCAGAGAAAGCAGTGGTTAGTTGTAATAGTCATGAAGAAAAGAAAACAAAGTTTAGTCCAGCTTTTTTCTGATGATTCTCTAAATCATTACTATTAGCTCACCATGCAGAGATTTATCCTTTATTATACATTCAGCTTATGGGAAAAAAAGAAAATACCTGTGTTTCTCAGCTCCATTGATCCCATGGCGTGACCTCACAATGTATTTGCATTGTGAGCCTGTTAAGTTGTAAAGGGAATTTGACAAATGTTTTCAAATGCTTCTCTCTTTTCATGCCCATTTCCCATTTGCTTTTTAGATCACTTCTTGGTGAGCATTCTTTTTTGACATTTACTAAATGTCAGCTATAGTTCATATTTGAAACATTGGCCTAGAGCCAGTGGGCTGACCCAATTTATAATAGCCTGTTAAGAAAAATTAAATAATATGTGAAAATGAAATGAAAATTGCTTCAAAGAAAAATGAGAGCTAACAGTGGAAAAGCCCGTTAATGACGTGATACTCATCCATTCCTTTACGGTATTCACAGTTGTGTCATTTTGTACTGTTGCCAGACTCGGAAAGGAAATTCAAAGAAAGAATTAAAAATACTTCTTTCATATAGCAAGCATTTATTGAGTACCTATCCTGGATCAGCACAAGTAATACAAAGATGAAGAGACCGGTTCACTCTGCAAGCAACTCACGCTCCAACACAATGATTCTCAAACTTGAAATAAAGATTGAATCTGTTCTTGGCTGAAGCATTTAAGAAGGGACATCTGGGCCTCCTGAAGGCACTTATTTGTGCAAAATACTCACTGCTAGGAATTTTTCCTAAGGAAAAAAATCAGGAAAATGTGCAAAGATGTATTGAGTCTCAGAGTCATGATCTTCATTTCTAAGCAGGCTAATAAATGATTTACCAGATGTTCCAGCAGGTATTTACTGCACTTAACCTTGATAAAGAATTTGGCTCTGGGTTATTTCTTTTGCTCACTACCATTGTCTATATTAGTTGTTTCTCAGTAGTTTATTACTCTCTTAATAGTTGACTGAGCCAGTTTTCCTTTCTTTCTGTCTAATCACCGAGATAGCATGGATACTAGATTAAGTTAATCATGCAAATAAATATTTTGTCATTGAACTGTAATTGTTGTGGGGTTTTAAGTCTATGATAAGTTGCTCCAGAGTTAGTATTAATACTCTACGATTTTAGTATGGATGCTGGGGTTCTCTATTCCTGACCCACCTTTATGTAAAAGGTTGCTTGATTCTACTTGGCCACTGTCAGTAGCTTTAGAAAAGAAACAGACAGATGAACTATGTAATCAAGCACTTAGTATTTACTTTAGTTGACTCTCCCGGGTGTCTGAGAACAGGTGGGGAAGTTACCCATTTCCTTATTGTTTATTTAAATTGTTTACATGTATAAGAATCATCTAAGATCAGCTTATGGAGGTTCAGAACTTTTATTTTCAAGGTATAGTAGAACAATTGGTATTTGAACTATCATTCAACAGCCTTTCTGCTTTCTTTCTCATTCAAAAGTGAAGAAGCAGAAATCCTGATATTATCTGTTGGGAAATAATGGAATTTCTGAACACAGATGTCATCTTTTAACAAGTTTATGCACACATTCTGGGGAACTAGTATTTAACAAGGCACTGTAGCTTCTATCTGTCACCTGGAGTTTTGCTTCTGTGACTTTATTTTTCCCTTAAAGTGGCAAACCAGGCTAACAGAGATTTAAACACTTAAACGTAAGACTTTTCCACGGTGATTCTTCAGACACCTATTCATTTAGTTCTTCTGCTGCTTTTATCCTTCAAGACAGTGACATCTTAAAATTCCTTTTTTCAGGAAAAAAAAAAAGTGATAATTTGTTGTCATTTAAGGGTTTCTCCTCTTCAAAAATCTGAAGTTGTTGAGATGGTTAAGAAACAAGTGAAAGTCATAACACTCGCCATTGGCGATGGAGCAAATGACGTCAGTATGATACAGACAGCGCATGTTGGGGTAGGAATAAGCGGCAATGAGGGCCTTCAGGCAGCCAATTCCTCGGACTACTCGATAGCTCAGGTAAGCAGCATTTCTGCCAAACACACCGTTCATCTGTGTCAGCTGCCACTATGAAGAGGAAAATGTTAACTTCTTTCCATTCTTATTTTAGTTCAAATATTTGAAGAATCTGTTGATGGTGCATGGCGCCTGGAACTATAACAGAGTCTCCAAGTGTATCCTGTATTGCTTCTACAAGAATATAGTCCTCTATATCATCGAGGTAATTGCAAGCTAAGTTTAAAAGTCCTTGTCATTCGCACACATATTTGAAACGTTTTGGGGAAGACATTTCTTCATAATTTTAATTAATCCTTCATCAGCCCACTTTTTTAACTTCTGAATATGTTAAAAAGTTTGTCAGCTGTGGAGAAATAATGTTGAAATTCTGGCTAAACACATTATGTTGCTTTGGTAAGAAATGTTGAATGATAGTTGCTAATAAAGTAATGTGTTCAGTTTTTTAAAAAAACTACAAACTACATAGCATTTTTTATAAAGTTCAAAAGCATACGAGAGAAAACAGTAAATTGTTTAGGGATGCACATGAGGAAAACTGTGTTTAAAGAGAAAAGGAAGGGAAAATGGAAGGAAGTCCAAAAAAAAGAGGGGCTATACATAGAGCTGATTCACTTTGCTGTACAGTAGAAAATAACACAACATTCTGAAGCAATTATACAATAAAAAACAATTTTTTTAAAAAAAGGAAAGGAAGAGTGGACATAAAACTGAGGATGTCAGCTCTACTGAGGGATCTAATCAGTAAAAACACACAGGTAGTTTTGCTAGTATTGGTCACCCTGTAGTTCTTCTCATGTTTCAAGCCTACGTAATTGGACAGAAGTATTCCTTGCTCTTCAGATGGGTTTTTGGTGCCTGAATTTGGTAGGAAACAGAGTCCAGATAATGAGGAATTTGTCTAAAAATTAACAGAATGGTTTGGCTACTGTGTCTGGATCACAAGAAATCTCTATATTCCTTTTCATGTGGCAAATATAACATCATTTTTGGCCTATGAACTTAATGTGGATCAGGAATATCATTTCTGAAAGGGTGCATTTTATCCTGCAAACATGTTTTGCAGTCTCTACAGGCTGCCAGGCCCCAGGGTTAGTTCAGTAACTAAATCGCGCGAGGTTTCTACCCTCCAAAAACTTGCCAATAGAAATATAAAGCAAACCACATGTGTAATTTTACATTTTCTGGGACCCACATCAACAACAAGTAAAAATTAAAGCCCAAATTAATTTTAAATTATATTTCACTTAACTATATATTCAATATTATTATTTCAGCTTGGAATCTCTATAAAAAATTATTAAAGCAATATTTCACATTCTTTTCTTCATAACTAAGTGTTCACAGTCTAGTGTGTATTTTACACATACAGCGTATCTTAGTTTGGACTAATCACATTTCAAGTATTCAAGAACCACATGGCCAGTGGCTATTCCTCTGGGTAGCATAGCACCAGTAGGTGAATAAGTAAACTCAACACTCAGGATGCGATAAGTAAGTTCTTTATATTTTTTTTGAAAAATAGACCATCTTATCATCAGAAGCTGTATTCGTAATCCTTGAACTCTAGGCGTTACCAGTTCCTTGCTCCTCTGGGAGCTTCACGGACCATGACAAGGAGCGCTCCGTAGCTTGTTAAGAAAGCCCTCCAACCTCCACCCCTGTCCGAGGACCTGCCTACGCCTGCATAAGTCTGCCCTGGGATCCCTTACACGTGTTTGTTCATGCCAGCTTGCCTTCTGCTCAGCTGACTGCTTCTCCACATCCATCAGCAGAGGCAGAACCTTCCCATGTGCCATTTGAAAATCATATCTCGTACTTTATGCCACAAAAGTAACCCTGTAAACAAAACAGTCAGTAGGCTTTACATTTCCCCTGCTGAGATGTCAGTTGGAAACCTGTATGTTTGCTTCAGCTGTTCTTTATGCCTGTCAGAATGCTAATCTTCTTATCAAAATGTTGACTGAGCATAGTTCTTATTATGAGTCAGATTAATAAAATTAAGGGCTTCCCTCGTGGTTCAGATGGTAAGGAATCCGCCTGCAATCCAGGAGACCCAGGTTCGATCCCTGAGTTTTTCAGTTTCAAAGTGTGCAGGCAGTTTTATTTATTGGTCACTAAAAATCTGTAATTAGATTGCAACGCATTAGGTAAAATAATGAAATACTATAATTAAATACTTGGAAACATAAACAGAATAATCTGTGAATTTAGTTATTGTTCATTACTGCCGAATTTGGTCTGAAATAGTCTGTTTTGAAACAAAATGCACTTCCAAAATAGCTTATGAGATCATACAAAATATTTTGTTTATATAAATTTTTTATTCTTTTCTAATAAAATTATTTACAATTCTCAGTCCCCTCTATAGTCCTAACTTTTCTAGTTAGATTTTTGTCTTATCCCTCAACATTTATCGACATTAGAAAGAATACCAATTTAGACAGTTTATTTACATATATTCTTGAAGTATCTGGGTGTTTAGAGCCACTGGCAGCAATAAATCTGCTTGCAAAAATATCATTGTGTAAAATGAAATGGGTACTCAACTTGCCACTTTTTAAATCTAGATTATTTGACAATCAACAATGAAGTGGTCAAAATTATGTACTAATGGGAGACATAAAATATATCAAACTCACATGAAAAACTAAATCAACATGCTCTGTTTCAAATCCAGAGTTATGCAATTTGTGGTTGATTAGCCCTAAACTTCACTTGGCTTTGAATTTAAAGCCTCTTTGAAAGATAGCTAACACTGATCAAATTCTTTACACATTGGAAAGGAAGTCAGTCCTAAACTTTACTGGAAATCTCATTCTTAAGTTATTTTTCTTTTAGCAGTTTATGGAAATGTATTTTGAATATAATTCAACTATCTTGGAAATGAATTGGCCTTTTAAATCAATTCCCAGATACCCAACTTTTGCCAGCTAAAACAAGTTCTGCAGATGTTAATGGCTCATGTCAATACTGTGAGTGAATAGACAGAATGCACGTCATTGAATGTCTCCAGTGAGGACAACTGCCCGTCTCGAATCTCCCCTTTCAGGTTTTGTGCTAGTGGGGCGTGGGAGCAGAGGACTCACTGACTGTTTGTAAGCTGCTGTTTAACATGCAGAAATGCTCCATCAGGGAAATGCCTGTGAAGCTTTAACTGCCACGCCTCTCCTGGGACGTGAAAGTCAGAAAATAATACCAGGACAGGCAGCTCTGAAGTTTCTTTGCTAATAAAGAAATAGGACGGAACACTATGGGATTTATAGATTATCTCTAAAAACTGCTTTTCCCGTTGCTGAACTGCCAGGAATGTCTAGCTACTGCACTGCCATAAATTATGGCCAAACAAATAAAAACAGATTTGTCAGGTGGCGGTATAAAGCGCTTGCTTGTGCTGGCCACTCGGCAGCGACTCTAGGTGTTCATTGGAATGACTGGCACTCGCTAAAGAGATTTTAGTTTCTCTGAAATGTCTGACTCCTTGCTAGCAAAATAAGACCTTTTCTCTCAAACAATTGGTCACATCCAGGTTTTCCGGTAAGATCCCAAGGCAGTGTAGTGTTTCTGATTTCCAGAAGCTTTGATTAAAGTCAATGAGGTGATACTTTCCCACCAAGTTGTGCTGAGGTATGGATTTCCTGTGAATTTAAATAATTTAGATACCTCCCCAGAGGGACTCATGTTTTCTTTCTGCATCCATGGTTTTGTTAAGTCAAGGGAGGGACTTTTATGTGTTTATAGTAATTTAGGTGTTGTTTTATTTAGTATGGGATGCATTTCTAATGTATCTTTGAACTGCAAATCTCAGACTAACTTGAAATCAGCCTTCTGGTAGACGTCTTCACTGTTAAAAATCTCTCTTTCCTTTAAAATATGTAAACTTCAGTGCCAAAATATTTATATGAAGATGTGGGTACTATAGTCATTTCTCCTTTAAAAAGAAGTTAAAATATTAACTTTTTAAAGCACAGGAAGAGAATTTTTAGAAACATGTTCACATACCTTTCAGTAGGAAAAATAAAAAGGCAACAGTGCTTTGATAGCTTTCAACTTAAAAATGTCTACATTGTCCTCATAAAGCAGTTAGATACGTAGTGAATTTTAAAATAAACTTGGACTGCGAGTGTGTTAGCTTATTTGCAAGTTATTTTGAATTGGAAGCTGAATATAAATATCCATTGACTTAGATTCCTCAATTTCAAATTTAGATTCCTCAATTTCAAGCTCCTAGTGGTGTTTTAATCACCAAATTTACATACAAAGGAGCCAGGAGACCATTCACATTTACAAGTGTTTATTCACACACAAATTTATTAACGTAAATGTCTCCTATTATACAGTATTGATGTTTGCAAATGCGTTTATAACTAACCTTTGCGCCAAATCATGTCCATTAAAGGAATTTGCTAAGTAGGCAGCTTCAGCTTTCTTCAGACCAGCGAAGATTAGGCTGCATCTTTATAGACTATTCAGGCCACAGCTGAAAGTTCATGTTTAAAAATTCCTTGTATTACCATCATAGCATAAGAAATCTGAATGAGCTTCACAGTCACCTACAGGGAAAACATTACCGTCACCCAGAGTATCACAAATATGTATTTACATAATCCACATCTCAAAAAGGCCAAAATGTGAAAACACAATAGATTGCGTTGAAGTCTGTCCTGTCAATTTATGTCTACTTAACGCTTTCCAAAAAAAAAACAGTTTTAAGTCTGCAGCACCACCCCAAGTCTCCAAGGAATAAATTTAACTTCCCTTGAAGATGCTAAGTACTTTTGCATGTAGCAATGAATGGTCTGGCTTCTAGGTGAGAGTACAAGTTCAAATCTTTTCTGTAAATATATGTGGCAAGCAAGTGAGAATTTCAGATTTGCCTCCCGTATCTATGCTTTTGTTCTTGTTGTCGTTAATGCGTGTTACAACCCTAACACAATCTGGACTTATTTTTCATGTGCTATTGCGACTTTGTTCTCTTTTCCATCTCATGAAGCCGACATTGGTTTTTATATATGCTCAGTCATTCCTTTCCACTATGAAAAGGAAAAAGATCAATGTGGGTACAGAAACTGTTCATAGTGAGGCCAGCCTGGGTACATATTGATAAATGGTGAATTTGTAGCAATTCATGCTTCCATAATGAGGTTAAATGAAACGTGAAGTGTAGCAAAGTCCGTGCAACTCCAGTTCAAAAATTCACTTAACCAGCAGGTCCAGACTGCTGTTCCCTAACAGGTTTTTGGTTGTTGCTGTGATAGTTTGGCTTTGTGTTTGCGTTTATGTCATGTTGGGTCAGACATTTTTCTCTTCCAGATCAATGTGATTTTTAATTACATTTTAGTCCTGCTTTTTTAAAAATAACATAGGGATTATTGATTTACTAACATTCACTTAAATTTTCCATTTGTCTTAAATATGCTGGAGAAAGTTTCTTTTTATTGTCCTTTAATTTTGTAGGCAAAGTTCAGTTTTCTGCTTTTAAGAAACCACAAAATATATAAGAACATGTCACTCTATTAGTTAAAGATTTGTTTTTAATCAAAGTATAAATTTAAGTTACAAAATATTTTTAATATTATAAATTCAAATTTTGCATTCTGATGGCTGTAATTATCAAGAACTGTTTTTTTAAAAAGGTTAAATACTCTGACACATTAATTCTTCATCTAAGAATTCATTCTAAAAGGAAAAAGAAAAAAGAACAGGAGGAAATTTGGGGAGATGATGGGATATGTCTGTTACCTTGGGTGGGTGATGGCTTCACGCATGTGTGTCCAAATTCACCAAATTGTATACATTAAATGTGTGTCACTTTTGTGTGTCAATTTTACCTCAGTTAAGCTATGTTTTATTCAAAGTGATTCATCCTAAGAAATTGAAATATTTAGGTTTTCTGAAAGAATATTCAGTTCTGAATTATGTGTAGTAGAAAAAAACCAGAAGCAAGCTAAATATCCAAAATAATAGGGGATATATATCCATTTCTGTTAACATCATTTTAAAGGGTATGTAACAAGTTAAGAAAATATGTATAATATAATGTTAAGAAGAAAAGGAATAGGACACGATGCTGCATATAGGTTTCCAGTAAGATAAATCTTTGAATGTATATAAATGAGCTACATGAATATAACCACAGCAGAAGACAATAAATGGTGATGGTATTAGTATAAGAAATTATTTTATTTTCTAAATAAACAAAATTTTTAATTATGATTAAAAAAATCTTTAAATAAATACCGGAAGATAGATATTTTAAAGGGGAATTAAAGGTCTAAAATTTTAATGGCATAAAATATATTCTCTAAAGTGTCTTTTAGGAAACAAGATTATACCTAATTTTTTTTAAATCTATGATTGCCTATTGGTATAGTTCTTTTTTAATTCAACAAGTGGAACCAATCCTGACCTAAATAGCAAAGACCTTATGAAAGAATCCCTTCAAATTAAAAAGTAAAGCAAAGAAATGCCATTTTCAAGAGAAGCATGAAAGTACGATGTCAGTGAAGCTCTTATGCACTGGTTGAGTAAAAACAGATTTTAAACATTGAATTTATGGTTTCAGCATTCTAATTTGGGGGGGTTGGACTGTTTTCTTCCTAGATCTGGTTTGCCTTCGTGAATGGCTTTTCTGGACAGATCCTCTTTGAGAGATGGTGCATAGGTCTTTATAATGTGGTAAGCTTAGGCCTTTTAATTATTCCTGTTCTGTTGAATACTTTGAGATAGAAGTTCACCCTGCGTTTGGCTACCTGGTGTGATGACTAGTTTGTGCGCTTCAGATGTTTACAGCAATGCCACCCTTAACTCTGGGAATATTTGAGAGATCATGCAGAAAGGAGAATATGTTGAAGTATCCTGAATTATACAAAACATCTCAGAACGCCCTGGACTTCAACACCAAGGTAGGAACCAGTGCCTGGCAGGACTTGCTCACCGCTCAGTTGCTTGGGGCATGGGTCTTCTGAAGCCAGGGAACCTCCGGGGTCCTGAGCGTGGCAGGCCAGGCTTGCTTAAAGCTCTGAGGTGACCTGGGAAGGTGTTTGGTTTTGCTGTGAATTTAAACTGTAACCACAGTTCACTGGAGGTTGGCAGGCAGCAGTCAGGTGGGCCTGGCAGGCAGAGGGGGTGGCCCTCTGACTTTTTTTTGCAGTTTTGTGGGGAAATGCTCACTCTCCTCAGAGGTCAGTCATCCGGGACTGACACGGGCTGTCTTTACACATACAAAGTGGTGAGGGATGACAGATCGGTCTTCACTCATTCTCTGTTTTATGAAATAACTTTGTCTTCATTGGAATACTAGATTGTATTAAGCATTAAAAATATTGTCCCTGGTAGATAACTCATTTACCAATAGTAATCATTATTTACAATCATTATTAAGCCATAAAACTTAATATAAGATAAAATATCCAACATTCTATCTAAAACCATATTCCGGGTTTATAGCCTATATAGCAAGCCATGGGCTTTTGTCATCTTTGTGATCCATGGTATTTCTTCATCGCAGGAACAAAAATATCTATTTCCTGCGTAGTTCACTTCCCTGCAATTATGTATTCTAAAGTGTTTCCACTAGTGTTTGTTAGTAATTCAGGTTTCTATCCAGTGTACCTGAGGAGTTTTGTTGTTGTTTTTTTGGTTTTTTTTAAGTTTCGTAACAGTCAAGGTAAATGTAATTTTGAAACTATAATAAAAGTATCAAATACACCTTAACAGAATTTTTTCTCATTTAATATAGTACATGTTGGTTATGTTATGCATGTTATGTTACCAATAATTATATGTAACCTTGATTTGGTGTTTTGAATTTAGGAAATTAATGTAGAATATTTTGAATTTTATTATTTCATAAAACTGTCAAATGACATCTGTCCTCAGTATACCAGGGGAATGGAGTGAGACAGGTGTGTCAGCGCCTCTAACCTCACACAGTAAATGATGGTGTTAAGTTTATTGCCAGGATGTCATTCATCTTCTGAGACAGGGTATTCATGAACGCACTGTGCATACATGTCCCGGTGTGCAGATGCGTACAACTTGAGGGATGATATAACTGAATTTGGTTAAATTAAAAAAAAAAAAAACTTAACTACAAGGTTTTTTGTAGAGTGGAGAACAAGTGGGTTTTTATAGAACCCACTGGGTCCATAAAGTATTTTAGTGGTCTTTTAAAACTGTTGCTATTTATAATATGCAATGTCTGTACTTTAATTTCTTAATGTTTTATTTTCTTCTTTTTTAAAAATTTACCTTTGATGTCCAATTTGTATTAAATTCCACTGCCTTGCTAAAAGGTTTTCATTACCTATGATGAGTATTTTCAAGTGACAGAAAGCCACAATCGGGGCGGATACAATGGACCATGAGCTCTTGTTTCCTTGTAAATGTAATCTGAGAGCTAGGAAGTTTCCAGGCTTTCTGGCAGGCTAACAATAACCCTCACCAGCCCAGAGTGACATCAAACTCAGCCACATGTCCCCATCTCCCACTGCTGAGGCTCCATGGTGTCTCTTGAGAGTTAGCTTCCCAGCCACTGCCTTGACCTTACTCCTCTTGCTTATAAACTGATCCTCACAGGATTACCCAAAACCATTCCTAGAAAGTCACATCCTTTTGTACCCTTTGTATATGGCAACTTGGAAGATTTTGTGGCCAGTGAGAAAGTGTAACTGGTCATATATAGTTTTAACATGAGAACAGCCTTCCTTGTATTTTTTGCTGTTCTTGTATACAAAGTATCTCATACTCTGCAAAGCCCTGGCATTTAGAAAAGTCACCATATCAATCCAAAGAGAGTATACAACTTCTGTATTCATTTAAATATTTATAGATACACAAGCTGCCAGCAATTTTTATAGGGTTTATGGGTTTTTCTAATGATTTCAGTGAAAATTGTTTGAATAAATCCCATATAAACATTTTAAAATTCAGGAACAAATGGTTACAGAATGCACGGTTGTGTACACAGCAGTTGCTCCAGGTCCCCAGTGTAGGAGCATTGTTGCCCTGAATGACGACGATTACGTTTGTTATGGTAAAAAGGGTCGGAGGTGCTGAGGTCCTGACAGGGGTCAAAGGATTAACATGTGACAATAAGTATCGGTCAGGAAAATGGAAAAGTAGAACTAATTTTTCTTGCACCCACCTGTGCTTTCTGTCAAATAAAAACTTGCAGTAACGACATAGTGAGGAGAAGAGACAAAGGTTAATGAGTAACATAAGTTCAGATGTGTAATGTATTGGAGCGTAAATTGGATCATACAATCCAGTGTGGCTGAGTGAGCTAACAAAAGAGGCTGAGATCACAGTGGAAAATTTTGGGAGGCAGGCAACTTAATTTCTGTTGTTTGAACAGCTTAAAACTATTTTAATACATGCCAGTTTTATTTAGCATACGTTTTGTTTGCAAGAAGCACTTCTGAATGACAAAACTGCAACCCTTCAAAGGGCCGTTAAGAGTTCCAAACAGTTTTTCTATAACTTAATCTTTTACATCCATGTTACAAAGAAAAGACCAGTGATGCTTGCTTTCTTGTTAATAAAATACAATAGAAGAGAAAGCAATTACTATTAATGATATTATAATTGTATGAAGTTTGATGTTGACAGGTGTTTTAAAATTGTGAAAGTCTTTTATAACTTCAGTCCTGGTAAAAAAAGGCTTTGCTTTGAGGAACTATGCAATGTAAATGTTACACTTGTTATTTTTAGTGTTGTGCGTGTGGATGTGTGGGTGTGTGTGGAAAAAGAGAATGCACTATATCCTTACCATTTAAAAGTTTGCACTTTTATTGCACATGGAAAAGAAAAAGTAGGGATCTCACCAAATTACAATTTTCAAAAATTAAATTAAAATTTTCAAAAGTCTGTTCATCTGAAATTAGTCCCACTTGAAGAATTTCATGATCTAACAGTAGTTTTAAATTTTATTTTCTTCTTCAGGCAGAAATTTAAACTTTTAATCCTTGGTTTTTAGAAAGTAGAAAAAACTTCAGTGAAGCTGAAAAAACATTTAGAGAAACATAAAAATAAATAAATGACCCATGAAGGTCTAAGAGGCAGAAAGTGTCTGTCAGTTCTATTAATTCACAGTGGTGGCCCGACAGAAACACGTTTTGTGAATCTAGCTCACAGATAAAAAGAAAGGTCAGAGTTCACAGAGCTAGTTTATCGCAAATGGTTCTCATGGATTTTTGTTCTCCCTCAGGTTTTCTGGGTTCATTGTTTAAATGGCCTCTTCCACTCAGTTATTCTGTTTTGGTTTCCACTAAAAGCCCTTCAATATGGTAAGTAGGAAGGATATGAATGCTAAGAGTTGACTTTTACTTTTTTAGAAAAATAATTCATTGTCAATATATGTTAAAAATGATAGCAATGTTTCATTTTATGATATTTTTTCCTTAGCGTAAAATACATGCATCTAAAAGTTGTACACACTTTAAAGATTTTTACGATTCCTTTGGGAGCAAAGTGATTTAATATATGCAAAGCCTTTCTTCTCTACTTCTCATGGTTTTCAAACTTGCAGGGAGTGAAATTTTAGGCTTTTTTTTTCCCCTCTGTTGATGTATGGTTAGAAGACAATAGTACTGATATTTTATGTAGTCTATTTATTGTACCTGTGAGACTTGAATCAGCTCTTTATACTGAACCTAATCAGACATGCTAGTATTTTCAAGTACTTGAGCTGCAGCTTTAAATGAGATTTTCAGTATGTTTTTATGTTCGTCTTGGAGTGTAAGCTTTCATCTCTGCTTGTTTTGAGGGGGCGATGTTATTGTGTCAGTTTTGAGAGATGGGATCATGGTGAATTTCCTATACACATAAAAATGATTAAGTAGTCACTTTAGAGAAGAGGTCCCTGGATGCTTAGGCTGGTGTTGCTCTGTCCGGAGCAGACCTTGCCCTGGGATCCTGAGGAAGGCGGCTGAACACGTACCTCAGACATGACCCACATGCCACCCTAGGTCTGCACGTCCGTCAGAGGTACCAGCTGTCCTTGCAGCCTGAGTTAGCCCTGGCCCATAAGATGCAGGGCCGGTTCTCCTTTCCCACCGACAGCCTCCTCTCCAAGCTGCCAGAGGCATCCTCATAAAACATCAGTCAGACCAGGTGCCTCCCTCCCCAGAGCCCCACCGACGTGATCACGTTTAGAACCAGATCCACGGCCCCAGGCTTGGCCAACCCCGCCTGACTCTCCTTCCGCCCACCAGGGCCACCCCAGCCAGCTCCCGCTCTCACCGCGCTCCAGCCCACGGGCCGTCCACCCGCTCTGCCCGTCTTCACCAGGGGTCCCGGCTGCCCTGTCCTCCCACCCCACTCCCGATCGCCCTGCGTCCAAGACCCTGCAACCCCGACCCTGTCTCCCCATGCTCTTGGATCTTCTTGGTGCTTGCCTAGTGGGTGTGATATATCTGCTTTTTTTTTAAATTCCCGTTCCCCTCTGTTAGAACCAAAGCCCCAGAAGGGCAGGGCACTGTCTGTTAAGTGCGCTGTTTTCGTGATGCCCCCTCAGAGCCTCGCTGTCTGTAGGCCCCCCGTGCATCACAGATGCTTCATGAGAACCTGCGGCGTGAGCGGGGGAGTGCGTATCACGGAGAAGACAGTAGCTTCGTGTGCTGGTTGGAGAGTCTCATCTCCTTCCTACTTTCATTGCTCCGCCAGTACAAAGTGAATCGATTCTCATTACCAGACCCTGGAAATAGCTGTGGTAAAATCTAATTAAGTATGAAATATTGACCCAGTGGGCCAGGAGAATCATAATAGCGTTTTTTAGATAAAATTTTACACACCATAAAATTCACTCTTTTACCCTAGACGACTCAGTGGTTTCTAGTGTAATCACAGAACTGTGCCAATGTCCCCACTCTCTGATGCCAGAACATTTTCATCACCCCTTATGCAGGAGCAGTCACTCCTCATTTTTCCATCCCTCTCCCCCAGCCCCTGGCAGCCACTGATTTTTGTCTCTGTGGATTTGCCTGTTCTGGGCATTTCATACAAATAGAATCATGATACAAGAATTTAACTGATCCTTATTGTGGCATGAATCAGGACTTCATTCCTTTTTATGGGTGAATAATATTTCACTGTATGGATAGACCGCATTTTGTTTATTCATTCACTCACTGATGGACATTTGGATTGCTTCCGCTTTGGGGGGCCATGGGGTGTTGAAATCCAGGGTACAATATAAGACTTAAGTAAGTTTTCTAGGTAGTTTATTTTCCTAATGCAAAATCAATGTAGGCATGAAAAACTAGGAATGTCCATCATTGGAGCTATTTTAGTACTCTAAATTAGAAAGAAAATTTTTAAAGTAGCACAAAGCAGACAGCATCCCAAACACCTTGCCAATTCAAAACACTTTAGGAAGGAGAGGCTTGAAAGGAGCCCCAACTAACTCCAGCCCAGGATTCGCTCTGCATTTGTCTGGGGAGCTGCCAGGCCCTCCAGCCTCAGCAGAAGCAATTCACAAGGGGTGCTGCCTGGGGACCCCAAATCTAGCCAAGTCCAGAGAACGTGTGCTTCCTCTTTTCAAGAGATAAATGACATATAGCATAAATTATGTTTCAACATTCTACTTTTTTTTGCCCTTTTTTTGTTTTTAAATAAGTTTTTGTTTTCTTTAGCTTTTGAAAGGATGAGATACAGAAGAGATAGAAATAGTTGTATAATATATGGCTAAACATTCATTCACTTGCTTCAGTGTTTCTCAAAAGTATGGTCTATAGACAGCTGAGAATACTCAAGACCTTTTGAGGTCCATGAATGAGGTCAAAATTTCATAGTTTCAAATTTTTTATATTATCGAGACATTACTTGTCTTTTTCGTTGCTGCTGCAAAAGCAGCAGTGGGTAAAATTGCTGGTACCTCGACACAAACACTGGTACAACTGTACTGGAAATCATTATATTCTTCACTACCACGCACCCACATTAAAAAAAAAAAAATGTTTCCCTTAAGAATACCCTTGAAGACGCTGTAAACCTAATACTTTTATTACATCCTGAAACTTTATACACATCTTACTAATATTCTGCGTGACAAAATGGGAAGTATGCATAAAGTACTTCAGCCGCAGGTCAGCAAGCAGCGGCTTTATCCACTAGAGTGTCTGGGTGGTTGTTGGAGTTATCAGCTGAACCAGCTACATCCATGAGGTCACAGAATCATGCATAAGTAAAAGATCCATTCAGAATGAATTTTTCCAATGAATTTTTTTACGGTTGTGTGTTAAGTCGCCTTAGCCATGTCTGACTCTTTGTGACCCTATGGACTGTAGGCCACCAGGCTTCTCTGTCCATGGGATTCTCAGGCAAGAGTATGGGCGTGGGTTGCCATGCCCTCCTCCAGGGGATGTTAGGAGTATTTTTTATTGTAACATGGGTTTAGAGCATTATGTAAGTTTTGTGTGTGCAACAGTGTATCTCTACTAGCTCTACATGTGCTCAGCGTGTTCACCAGCAGAACAGTTTCAGAGTCCACTGCAACTAACCTTTAGGAAACTATCTCCATGTCTTTAAGAAATGACTTGAGTTTTTAAGTAGTATCAAGGAATAGTCACAGTTACTAGAAAAGGCTATCAAATACTTCTCTCCTTTATAACTCCATCTCTCTGTGCAACTGGGTTTCCCTCATATGTGAGGACTTCCCTGGTGGCTCAGATGGTAAAGTGTCTGCCTACAATGCGGAAGACCCGGGTTCAATCCCTGGGAAGGGAAGATCCCCTGGAGAAGGAAATGGCACCCCACTCTAGTACTCTTGCCTGGAAAATTCCATGGATGGAGGAGCCTCGTAGGCTACAGTCTATGGGGTCTCAAAGAGTCAGACCCAACTGAGTGACTTCACTTTCACTTTCATGTCAACCAAAACAATATGAGAATCCAGTTCTATTAAGCCCGAAATTGTAAAAATGTAATAAGAAATTATAAAAATGTAAAACAATGAGTTTTCTCACTAATTTTTCTTGGGAGAGTAGTTATCAAATATATATAATATTTGCTTATATTATATATATTTGGTTTATTATTGTTATGTTTAGATAAATCAGTGCATTTTTTAAAATGTCTGTCTTAGTTTTTAATTTGGTAAGTATTAATTGATATAAAACCACATAAGCAAAAGCTTTGGGGGATTCTTAATCATTTTTAAGAGTTTTAGTCCAGAGCATATTAGCACAAAATATTAGCACAAGTAATCTACCTAAATCATTCAAATGCCAAACTGGATAAACCCAACAACAGGCTTTTAACTTTTTTCCTGATTCTATTTTGAAATTTATCTACAACTTTCTTATGACAAACCAGCGATGACTATAAGATTTATTGGACCCAATGACAACTATTTTTTATAGCTTTTTTGTATTGATTAGGGAACCTAACCAATAGGCCACATAGCAGAAGCATGGAAGTCCAGGATATCTAGTCAAACCTACGGTTTTTCCAGTAGTCACATATGGATGTGAGAGTTGGACTGTAAAGAAAGCTGAGCGCCAAAGAATTGATGCTTTTGAACTGTGGTATTGGAGAAGACCCTTGGTATTGCAGGGAGATCAAACCAGTCCATTCTAAAGGAAATCAGTCCTGAATATTCATTGGAAGGACTGATGCTAAAGCTGAAACTCCAATACTTTGGCTGCCTGATGCGAAGAACTGACTCGTTGGAAAAGACCCTGACGCTGGGAAAGACTGAAGGCGGAAGAAGAAGGGGACGACAGAGGATGAGATAGTTGGATGGCATCACCAACTCGATGGACAGGAGTTTGAGTAAACTCTGGGAGTTGGTGATGGACAGGGAGGCCTGGCGTGCTGCAGTTCATGGGGTCGCAAAGAGTAGGACAGGACGGAGCAACTAAACTGAACTGACCTGAAGATGCTTTCAGTTATTTTGTAGACCTGAGTTTACTAATTTGATGCTATAGAAGTTCGCAGATTTGTTGCAGGCATTTAGGTTTGCCCACAACAAACCCACAAGACATGTTAGCACGTCAGATCCTATGTCCTCAATCATGGAATACCCCATAGAGAAAGGTAGTCTCATAGGTCTCTGGACTGTGCATTAAGCAGTCTTTCTGGCTACTTTGATCTGAAAAATGTGGAGAAGCGGTAGGTCACACAGTTACACATGGCTGGGTGCTTTATATTTAGCTAATTTTAACCTCAAAGTCCCTCTAGGGTAGGTAGTTTCGCTTAGTCTTTTAAGTGAAGAAACTGAATTCTGTGGAGATTGATTGTAGACAACCCAAGATGACACAGCTGGTCACAGAACCTCGCCGGTCTGTATCTCCAAAGCTCACCTGGCTCATCTCTTTTTCTTCATACCAGCACCACACTCCCCATCTCCTCTCATAATTTATCTAACGTACTTTGTCTTTATACGTTAGGCTTTGAATACACATTATCAAATATGTGCGTAAATAGAGTACTGTATGACACATATCTTGGGTTTTAAATTTTTCGGTGTTACCAAATGATTAAATATTGTGGTTTGTTCATTTTCATTTGATTTTTTGTAACCAGCAATAGTGATTTTTGATAGTTAGTACTGTTCCCTTCATCTGAAGCCATGTTTGTTAGTCCTTGCTGGAATAACAAAACACTTTTAGACGTACCCCTAAATTCAGCCAGACATACCCCTCAAAGAGCCTTATGCCTGGGATTACACTGGGGCTCCCCAGACCTCTGTCAGTTGCTTTTTTGAATCCCTTTTCGTCCAATGACAACAAGTTTATTGAAAGATAATAAGAAATCTCCCTAAAACCCTCTCCTATTGTTAACAGAGTTCTTTATTAGGGGTTCAGAATGCCTTCTCCTGTCTCACTGCCCATAGCACTAAGCTCTACTTGTAATGATTTTTTTTTCAGTCTCACGAACCCTGAGAATTGGTTAACAAGTCTAGTTTCCTTCTTCACGTTGGCTGTTGGAAATTAGATTTTCTATTTTTTTGGAAATTAGATTTTCGTCTGTGACCCATGTTAGGCAACTTTATGATACTTCACACCATGTTTTGTTCCATTTGCCTCATTTTTGGCTCCATTGTGTGACCCCTGGTTCCCCTCTTTTGTTCAACACTCCTAGATTGATTAATGTTTGAATGGATTCTGAATTTATTTCCTTTCCCAACAAACCTCTCTTCTTTTCATGTAGGCACTGTATTTGAAAATGGGAAGACGTCTGATTATCTGCTGTTGGGAAACTTTGTTTACACAGTGAGTGGGGGACATTTGCCTCGTTTGCATATGAAATTGAATTACTTCATAGAGCTCATTTTATTTTCAAATTTAAATGTGTGCATTTCTGTATTTAAGGGTTGTTCGCACATCCCTTTAAAAATGAGATGAGAAAAAAAAAAATGAGATGTTTTGACTGCTAAGAGATTATTTTATATTAGGTTATAAAGATGTCATTTAGGTTCACTGTATAGGTCTTTGGTTGTTCTTATTTTCAGTATTCCTTCTTCACTCTTATTGCCTCACTTTCCCTTTTTGTCTCCCTTGTCCCTTTTTCCTCAGGTTTATTTTATTGCCCTTGTTCATACTTCCTTGCTTTCCTAAACTCATGGCAAATACTACCATACTATACTTGGGTGTTTAACCAGTAATTAATCTAGAGTCGCATTAAAAATAAAATGCCAAAAAAATTAAAAATCTCCATTTTTTCGAGATATTTAAGCCACGCAAGATATGGACTCCACTGTACGAAATCCCTGTGTAAACACTTGTGAGGGATGCATAGATGAGTGTGAGCCCCACCCTGCCATTCAAGAGCCAAAAAAATGTTTTAAAACCGTTTTTTCATCTAAAGTCAAAAGCTTCACAGGGGTACTAATGCAGAAGGTCACACAGTCAGTCTCCAAAAGATGCTCCCTCCAACCTTCACCTCTGAATTCTCCAGCCAGTGTCCTTCCCTCTCCTGTGTCCCCCTCCAAGGCTTCACAGGTGGGGACTCTGTGCTGTCCTGAATATTAAGCGGCCATTGATACGGCTGATTCAGTTGGTGGAAAACTATAATGTGATGTTTAAACAACTGATTAATAGGAAGTTAAGATCACTAAGTAACAGAGAGATAAAGGTTTTGGCAAATCCAGGCTCTCCTTTCCATTGACATCAACCCACTCAAGTAGTAAAAGAAAAAAAAAAAAAGGAAAAACACATTTGGGAGCCTAGTGGTTTGTTCTCATACAACAAGTGCAAAACAAACAATACTTGATGGACTAAGTTTAGATATAAACCAGTAGATGTCATTGGATGTCTCTGAGAGACATTTTAAAGTATCCAAGTCTTAATAGGGAGTATTTCCTTCATTTTGTGTCAAAATCTCTCTCTTATTTTGGAGTCTTTTATGTAGTCTAAGTAAAGTATTTAAATTTTAGTAAAGGTCTTATTTCTACAGCTCTTTATCCTGAATTGCTATCAGCTATGCTGCTGAGAAAGCCCCAGTGCTTCGCTTTATCCTGACGTTATGACCCAGCGGGCAGCATCTGCTACTGTGTATGAACCCTACAGTGAGCAAAAGTAGGACTGTGCGCTTAAGCACTCCCAGTCACCAGCGCTAGGCAAGCACCACCGTCCATCCCGGCAAGCTGTTGGCGGTGCCCCGACCTCCCGCGTCTACAAGCAGGATCGTGTGTTGTTTTATCACAAATAGATAATCATAGATAACGCTGCACCGCCAAGTACCATTCTTGGTATTTTGCCTATAAAGCGTTAAGTTTTATCAGATCCCAGTTTACAGATGGAGATGAGACAGAGAGCTCATGTAATTGCCTTGTTCCTCGTCGGAACAGCTAATAAACGAGGCATCTTGAGCACACGCGGTCTGACTCCAGGGCAATGTGGTCTGACTCCATTTAAACGTGATGCTATCCTATGGAAAACACAGGGCAGTCCATGAAATCTGGGTCCCCTGCTTTAGAATCAGCAGCATGGTCACTTGTAACAACAGATGTATGCAGCATGGAGATGTGACACGCTCCTACATTCTACTCTGCCGAGTCTCTAATAAGTCAAGTTACAGAATAAGTGTCCAGATTTCTAAATAGCCAGTTATATATTACTTTTATAATTCATCTTTAAAATTTAGAAAATGAAGTCTTTTATTGCAGATGATGTAAAATAAATTTAAAGCAATCTTAGGAACCAAAGATGACTGTAGACCTTAGATGATTCTCCATCACTATTCCTGAATTTTACGAGAAGTAGGCAGGCCCGTGCGCGGAAGGCTTGTGGCTGGACTGTCAGGGATGAGGAGGAGGAGGCAGGGGAGAGAGGCAGGAAGGTAAGGCTGTCCATGGCAGTTCCAGCCGGTCACAGTCGTCATGTTCAGCCATCAACTAACTCACTCATTTCTTTGCTGGTTGGACGTACAAGTCCAGCTGTGAGTAATCTACCAGCCTGTTTTATGAACTATCATATTTGTGAAGTAAAATAATGTTTCCCTTCTGTTCTAGTTTGTGGTGATAACTGTGTGCTTGAAAGCTGGATTGGAGACATCATATTGGACCTGGGTAAGAGGATCTTTAGTCACAACCAAGGAAAATCACATTTATTTACACATTATCTTAATGTTCGTTGTTTTTCATTATAACTTTCAGTGTCCCTTTATGCTAATTGCACAGGTGGTTCTATGGGGGTTCAGGAATGGAGGGAGGAAAACGTGGGACTCTAGTTTGATAACATTGAGTAAAAACTTACATAAGTGTATGTACCACAAGACTTCTCAGAGCCCTTAATATATGGTTGTACATTGTAAATATGCCTGAAAGTGGGAGGCCTTCAAACCTAATGACTAGGAATCTTTTCATGGTAAAGGATGTCACAAGACTGCAGAAAACCCATTAAAAATGATTCTGAAGACCACTTAATATTAGTGAAAGATTTGTCCTCAGACATTTGCAGATCTCCAGCCTGAATAAGAGAAGTTCCATGTTAGATACATTAGTGTTGAAGTATATTCACGTCCAGGAAAAGAGACACAGTAAGCAAAAAGAAAGTTAGATGTTCGAGGGAAAGGTGGGCACAAGAAATTTGGATTTGACAGTCCTTAGCACAGAGATTAGTATTCACACAAGTGTCTCAGCATCTTCCAGGCAGAGCTTACAGACAAAAACTAGGGAGGCTTAAAGATGGTAGCAGATAAAACTGGTGAGAGTGAAAAGTGAGACCCACCAAAGGAGGTGGGAAAGGAGCGTACCACAGGTATATCATCATAGAAGAGATGTATTTCATGCAAGATCCAGTTCAAACGTGCAAATATTTAGTTAATAATTGCCATAGATAACAGTTATGGATACAGTAAAAAAATAAATCAGGAACTGTGTGACATCTTCATCGGTGTGTGAGTCCTCTATGCACCTGCGAGTCTCTGACACAGATTCCCTCCCTCCACAGTTCAGCCACGTAGCCATCTGGGGCAGCATCGCTCTCTGGGTGGTGTTTTTTGGAATCTACTCATCTCTGTGGCCTGCCGTTCCGATGGCCCCTGATATGTCAGGAGAGGTAATGTACCCTAATAACAGATAATCTGGCAAGCCATAAAAATTGGCATTCATTCATGAGCCTGAATTGCTTGGCTTGGGTTTATATTAAAACAGTATTCACCAATTTAAAAAGCTATTTTTAAACCCCACAGTTGTGAGTGATAAAAATTGAGAGAATATTTTAAACTTGGACATTTTA